>NC_057861.1:687398231-688028481 GCF_019393635.1 Dromiciops gliroides | reverse complement strand
TATTTGTTATAAGAGTTTGGTTTTCTTTTAAGTTTTTTTTTTTTTTGAGGGAGAGTTGGGAAAATGGTAACAGGAGGATTGCCCCCCTCCCTACCTCTTCACCTCTCCAAAAAGAGAGTCATTGCAGTATTTTAAAATGCAGAGTCCAATGTAAAGAACTGAAAGAAATAGTCAAAGCAGGACAGTTTTGAAAGTTGAATTTATTACATACTTAAGAAGAAAAAAACTACATGTAATATAGATTTGTGATTTCATGTGTATTCCTCCTTTTCTGTTTTACTTTGTTTGTAGAAATGTTCATTTTATTTGAGATTTATTAAGTTTAGGATAAAAACATTTATTCAAAAGTATATATGTAAAGAAAAACAAATCTTTGTTTATCTTTGCTGTTTTTTCATTTGTTCTCCAACCCATGTTATCCTTAAATACCCTTGGGATGACTTTGTTTAGTTGAGTCTCCAACTAAGCTCTCTTTAAACTGTTTTTTCCTTCCATTCTTTTTCTTATTTATGAGGAGGCATTGCAATCTAACTTGTATCCTCAGTAAAATTTTATAAATCAGCTTATATTTCCAACAGTTAAAAATTCTGTATGCATTTTGTCATGATCATTGTTGACGTCTTTTCCTTCATCTATTTCCCATTTTCCAGAATCAGAATTTGTTTAAATTATCAGATTAGAATTGTTTCAGTTCTATACTGGCCTTTTAATTTTTACTCTTCTGGTTTTGTATTAGTTTTGATTTCTATTCTAATATAAATTTGTTGTCCAACTGTGTAAACAGACAGCTGATTTAGGAATGGCTTCCATCAGGAATGATTATTATCTGTCATTAAAATATGATCAGTTTCTTGCTTTGTAATCTTATGTTATTTGGTGCTAGCCAGATCCAGGACCTTCTGATTGGTTTCTTAAAGAAACTACTCTTGATTTATAAAGTATGAAGCTTCTTTATAGTATTTTTTATTCTTAGTCATATTTCCAACATTTTTTAAATCAACAGTGCCTGTGCTCACCTCTACTTTGAAGTCACCGAGTACAAAGTATGTTATAATCTTAACTTAGAGGCTTTTTAATCTAGTTCTTGGTAGAATTTCTTTCCATCTTCATCCTTTGTAACAAATGTTGATGTAGTTATTTTCATGGCTGTGTTTATGCATATACTTCTTATTAACAGAAACCAAACATCCTATGAAAATGGGGTTTCATGTTGTCTTTGGGTGCTTGATTAAATCCCCCGTTATTTACTGCTTCCAGGAGAACCTGTGAGCCATCTGTTAATTTAGCTGCAACTTCTCCTTTTGCCTTCGTTTCGTTAATAATGTGAAAGTCTGGATTAGTATAATTCTGTTCCTCCAAAAAAAGATGGGTCTTTGTTTCAGGGAGAAACTTTAGGGTGAATAAGGTATCAGGGATCAGGAATGGCATAATGCAAGCTGATAAGAGGTAAAGGTGAGGAGAGGAGCATGTTATAGGCTTGGAGTTTATCCGATGCAAAGGCATGGAGACAAAAGATGGAACCTTGTGTGTGAGAATACCAGTTTGACCAGTTTGAGTGGGAAGGGGAATAATGTACAATAAAACTGGAAATATGGCTTGCTGCCAGATTATGAAGTATTTAAATGCCCCAAAGAGTAGTTTATATTTGACCCCAGAGGTAACTTTATACTCAGGTTTATTTAGCATAGGATTTGTGTGGTCAGACCTGTGTTTTAGGCAAAGCACTTTGGCAGATTTGTAGAAAGGACCAAATGGTTTGGGATAGGAGGGAATGATTTTGGTGAATGGAGTCAAGGAGATTCAAATTTAGAGGGTTGACTTCATGGGTTCAATGTAGTAGTTGTTTTATAGACAAGGAAATGGAATTGAAGAGATCACAGGACAGATGAGGATGCACGGATACTAGTCAGTTTGGCTAGACTGGGAGGATCAGCTAAGGTAAGGGGAGAAGCAAGAGGTACAGGTTGGTATAGGTAGCAAGTTTAAATGTTGAGATGGTCATATTGTAGGGATCAAGAATAACGTTGGAAGATGGTTCAAGGGAGGCTATGAATTATGTTAGGATAAAGGGAAGGGATATAAATATTAGGTATGGGATACCAGAAAGGAAAAAAAGAACCTGATTGCAAGCCCAGTACTGATGTGGAAGGCAAGTCTCCCTTATTTGGGGCCAGAACATTTCCCAGAGCATGGTTGGGCTCAAGTCAGAAAGGCTAGGGAAATAAGGACACCTGTCTGGAGTAGGGAATTGCTGCCTACACACACATAGACACACACAAACAGATACATATCCATCCCAATACTTTAGGATCAAGAATTTTATCCGTATCTATATTGATATCTATATTTATAGATGCATCTATAGATCCTCTCTCTTTATCTCATCTCTTTATCTATCCATCTACCTCTATACACCTTCTTTATATATATATACATATATAAATACATATATATAATATAATTATATAATATAAAAATTTATACATATCTTTATACACCTTCTGCCAATACAGATTTTACTTCCTTAGTTTTGTAGATGGTCTTACAATGTTGTCACGGCAGAAAAAATGAAAATATTATAGTTGACCAGATGTTGGACTTCTCTGAACTTAGCATCCTGTGTTGTCCTCGAAAAATAGACAGTCTATAACCAGGTCCATACTTGAAATCTTTCCCACGTTGTAGGACTTGACACATCTTGTTTTTTGGTTGTGAAGCCTTTAAAAAATTAATTTTAAGCATGTTTTATTGTTGCCTTTTTCTTTTAACACTAGCAATTTCCCCTTAACCACACATTCATCTTATTCCACTCTCCCGTGTAATAAAGAAAAATATTTAAATATTTTTACTATTATATTTTGCTTTTACATCACATACATTTCCCAGTATATCTCTTCTCAGATAGCCATCCATTATAATGAAGAATAAAAAATTAAATACAAAACATTTTAAAGAAAAAGAACAAACGAACCAGCTCATCAATCAAATCTGACATCATATGCAGTATTTCACACCCATAGTCTCCACACTTCTGCAAACCAGGAAAGGAGATACCTTCTCATATTTCTTCTTTGGGGTCAAGCAAGGTCATCATAATTTCACAGAACTCCTTGCTTTGTTATTGTTTTTTTTTATTTACAATTTTGTAGTTGTTATTTTACTTTGCACCAGTTATATATCTTTTCATATTCATTGTTCCTTTCCATCCATGGACTCAGATTTCTTTAGCATTTTCCCCAGAGAATAGGCATTTGCTGGGTTTCTTTGCTGCTACAAAAAGTGCTGCTTTGAATATTTCGAGCTATCTTACTGGATGATTGCATCTCAGTTGGAAAGGACTTCAGAGGTCATCCTGTCTGACCTGTGCCTGACCAGGAATCGCCACTACAAAGTCTCACAGGGGAACTAAGAAAAAATCTTTAAGCAAAACCAACTGCCATCATGACCTTGGTGGGCAGTTGTATGACCATAGTGTGACTACCTCTCATCACTCATTCTCCAGGACAGGGGTTGCTTATTATAATGAATCAGAGTTGAACAACCATTTAGTATTGTCCTTGCTTACTTATAAGACTATAAATTACAGAGCAGCTGGTAGGCTGCCGTAGAGAGAATTGCCTTCTTGGTAGTTTCTTATACCGATGAAATTATAGGCCTGGTTTAAAACAACATTAAATGATCGTAGTCCTTGTGTATACTATTCTCCTGGTGCTGCTTTCTTTGCTCTGTATCATGTCACAGAAATCTTACCAAGTTTCTTTGAATTCTTCATTTTCACTTCTATAGCAAAATAAGTCTGTGTCATTTGTGGGCTTTGGTTGGTCGATCTATTCCCAAATTAATAGGGACTCCTTTTGTTTATATGTATGATTGTTGTTGTTGTTGTTGTTGTTGGGATAGGGCTTTGGGTGATAAAAAGCCAAGGAGAAGCGGGTTTGCTGCTCTCCAAGAATGAGACATTGGAATAACACTATTCTCTTTGTGTGCATGTTTCAAATTATATAGAATTTTTCTGGGTTTCCGTGTAACCAGCCCTTAAACTCAGGTTTGTTTTTATCTACATATGTGAAGACATCTAAATATGTATGTATATCCATTTGAGTGTATGTTTTTATGTGTGTGTGTTTAACCCCCACCACTTTTATACATTATCAAACCTGAATTATGTGTAAGTCCCTGCAAAGCACCATGTAAATTGAAACCGGCTTTTTGAAGCCTCTCCTGGCTTCCATAAAAGTTAACTCAAGCACCATTCTTTTTTTTTTTTTTTTTTTGGATGAGACAATTGGGGTTAAGTGACTTGGCCAGGGTCACACAGCTAGTAAGTGTTAAGTGTCTGAGGCTGGATTTGAACTCAGGTAATCCTGACTCCAGGGCCCGTGCTTTATCCACTGCACCACCTAGCTGCCCCTCAAGCACCATTCTTGAGTGAGGCCTAAATCTCCTTAGTTTTCTTCAGTTATTAGCACCTCACAACAAAACAAAACACATATAACTTGTATTGGTTTTTTACATTCTCATGCTCTTGTAAGGCAGGGACAAATTTTTATCTTTCTGTCTCTCTAGAGTACTTACTGTAGTACCCAGTGGGCCCACAATAAATGTTTCATTGATTGTTTGAAGTTCATGAAAAATTAGGGAGACATTGGATCAAGTTTTGATAGCCTTAATTTTCACCAACATTTAAACACAAACTACTGTAATGGAATTAATAGACTTGTTAAATATGAACTCATAAACTAGAGAAGAATCAGTGGAGGAGACAATGAGAGAGATATAGCAATACTAAGGTCAAATTGAGGCTACTTGTGATTTTGCCTACAGCCAACCCCATTCTACTTTCTTCCTTCCAAAGACCAGATATAGAGCAAAAGTCCTTCTCCCAGAGGATGGGGAGAAGAAACCCATGTCTTCCTTTCCTCTCTTGTCTGGGAGGTCCTAGAGAGTCAGGATGAGGGAGCCCATCATCTTAGACATTCTTTCTATTAACTAAAGGTTGATTTTTGTTAATAAAACATTTATAAAATAAGAAACCTTTAATACAATGAGGACCATAATGAAAATTACTTGAGTCAAATTTCTGAGGGTCTCAGATTTTATTCAGTAGCAATTTGGATTCAAGGAAAGGGAACTAATAAGGAGATAAGGCGAGGGGCTATTTTGACCCAATTTTACAGTCTAAGAGGTATTGAAGGGGAAAGGGCAGTCTTCTATGGAGGGCCCTAATGGGGACTTTGGATTGTAGTGTAGTTGGAATTGTTCCCATTTTAAAGATTTAAAAAATTGAGACTTAAAATGATTATGATTTGTGTATGTTCACATAGCCAATTAATGGTTTTCTTAGAACTCTTTATCAAGTCATCAAAAAGTCCCCGAGATGTGTCCATTTCATTAAATGAATAATGCATCTCTATGGAATGTTTTGCTGTGCTATAACTTGATTAGAATACCATGTTGATTAGGCCAGGGTCATCGGTTCACTTCCCAAGGTGGGGTCTGTTTCATCTGGTTCCTTAGTCACCGAGTCACCACCCAAAATTTCCATTGCTCTCAAAGCGGGGTGTAGGTGGATCCATACAAATAAGTATTACCAAAAATGTCCCCAGATGTAGAAACCATTTATGATTGTTTAGTATAAGAAGAGAACAGCACATATTGCTTACAACCATGAGCAAAAGCAGACACTTGAGGTTGTTTTCATTGAGAGAAACATCAAGCTTATTTACTCTGAGCTTTTTTCTTTAATTATAAATTTGTAATAATTTTAATATACATTTAAAAATATTCACTGCTTTCATCATAAATGTGAGATGTTTTGTGTTTGTTTAGACCAACATGAAAAGCTTAAAAGTCATCTTCCAATTTGTTTGTAGACTAGAAAAGAAAGAGATGCTTGCCTTCATTGATCCTAAATGTTTTTTTCAGTGAAGAGAGGCATCACAGGCTAGTGGTTAGAGTGGTGGACTTGAAGTCAGAAAGATCTTGATTCAGATCCCACCTGAGATACTTATTAGCTATGTGACTCTAGGCAGTCCACTTCAACTCTGGACCTTAGCTTTCTCATCTGTAAAATGGAGGGATTGTGCTAGATGACACGTAAGGTCCCTTGTAACTCTAAATCTTTGGTCCTCTAAGTTAATCAAAAGTATAGAAGCACATGTAACCCTGGGCAAGTCACTTCACTCTGATTGCCCCAGTTTCCTTATCTGTAAAATGAGCTGGAGAAGGAGATGGCAAACCACTCCAGTATCTTTGCCAAGAAAAATCTCAAATGGGGTCACAAAAAGTCAGACATGACTGAAATGACTGAACAGCAACAAAAACTACAACAAAAATAGAGGCACATTCTTTCTCTACCTGCAGCAGAAGGAAGTTTTGTAAATGCAGGATTGTCCCTATGGTCATCCCAGATGCTGAAACATCTTGCTTATGAGACGAGTATTGATTTCTCATTACCACTTCCCAGAGACTTGTTTTTTAAGATTTTCCTTTATGTGTATAAAGGAGTCCTCTTTCTTGATTCTCATATTGTCGACTCTGGTATTTGGCATCAGAATTCCATTAAGATCATTGAAGATGGGGCAGCTAGGTGGCGCAGTGGATAAAGCACCAGCCCTGGATTCAGGAGGTCCTGAGTTCAAATCTGGCCTCAGACACTTGACACTTACATGCGGTGTGACCCTGAGCAAGTCACTTAACCCTCATTGCCCTTAAAACAAACAAACAAACAAAAAACCCAAAAAGATAATTGAAGATGCCTTAGGATTACCCTTTTCAATGATGGAATATCTTGGTACCAGGTTGCATTCTTCCTTAAAACAGGTAAATGGGAGCTGAAAAATAAATTGGCCTCATTGTAGGTAGACAGACTTAAATGAGAGTTTGGGAACAAAGTCTGATTCTCTTTAGTGGGGATACCTTTTATAAAATGAAATCTCCCTCTCTCAAGTGCATGTTTACTTTTATCCAGTGAGTGTTTATTACATCCTTACAGTTTGCTAGGCACAGATGTATGCCAAGGTAACAGAACAGTGCTTGTCCTTGTGGAACTTACATTCAACTAGATGGAAAAACATGTACACAATGATATGTAAAATTTTACACAATAAAGTAATATTTTGGAAGGGGGGAACTAACAGGTGGAATAAGGAAAAGCTTTTTGTGGGAAGTGGTTCCTAGAGGTGGGGGTGAGAAAAAGGAATACATTCTGTGTATGGAGGAAAGCCTGTCTAAAAGAGGCATGGTGATGGGAGATGGAGTATCCTTTATTGAGATCAGCAAATAGGCAAGTTTGACTGGAATGGTCAGTGTATGAGTGGCACTGTGGTGGCACAGTGGATAGTGTCCTGGAGTCAGGATGATCTGAGTTCCAGTCCTACCTCAGGCACTTATCCAGGTGTGACCCTGAATAAATCAGTTAACCTTTCTAAGCCTCAGATTCTCATCTGTAAAATGGAGGGTGGAGGAGAATTTAGTGGCTTCTAAGACCCCTTCTAGCTTTAAATTGTACTTCTAGGATGAGCCCAGAAGAGTAGATCTGTACTTTATCACACAGTGAGTTTGTTGAGGTCAAGGGTAGGGTTGGCTTCAGTTTTGTGCCCTCCCCCACCATCCCTTGAACCCACACAAGCCTTGCTACCTAATAAATAGATCCTCAGGATGTTTATTGGATGAATGAGTATTTGCTAGGCTCATCCTCGGTTCCTTCCTCTTCCTTTTGTTCCTTCTTACTCTAGAGAATCCTATAATAACCAAAAGTCATCAGCAACAAACAGGTATGCTCCAACTTCACGATAGAACATTTTAATCAGTGAGAAATGAAAGCATACCAGAATTTCTTTTCAGGTTTTTTTCATAATTAAAAAGAATTCGTTTCAAGGTTTCTTCCAAGTCAAATGCAAACCAGAGAGTACTGAATCTAAGGAGCCTAAACCACATGAGGAATTTAAAAGTCATGATGTTTAATTTTAACTTTGTGTACATATACTTTGTGGTGTTTTGAATCCTTAGCACATTGATCATTGGTCTAAAAAGGAGCCTGTGCCTTTAAAAAAAATTGCTAATTTGAAGTTGAGGAAGTAAAGGATGAGCTTTGGACATTATGCTACTTACCTGCAACTTTATAGTCATGTGGTTTTTTTTTTTTTCCCGAGGGAAGGAAGGAGGTAGATTTTCAGCTTTTGAAAGTCTCACTTTGAAAGCTTTTATGTGGTGGGTGAGTTATCACAGTATTCCTGGGGACTAGTCAAATAAATCTTATGCTTTTGTGAAAAGCTAGAAAATAATCCCCATGCTTCATATTACAAGCACGTTGTTTGCCGAGTAGATTTTCTTTTTAACTTAAAAGCTTAACCAGATGTGGAAAAATGAAGTCAGTAACGTTTAATGGTTGAAAACTTGTCAGTTTGCTCTTCCTTATCTGGTTCTAAGTCGGCCATCTCTTGTCCTCGTTCTGCAGATGGTGAAATGTTGGGAACCTCTACATTTAGCGGGTAGAACATTTTTTTCTGTTATTTTCACACATTCGAATTTCAAGACAATCTGCATATTGAGTGCTGGCCGGATGCCTTGTTTCTTGGAGTTACCCTTGAGTTTAGAGGCTGTTAGTATGTGTGAGGCAAAGATTTCTTTCAGAACCCTAAAATACCCCATCACAGCTCAGACTGTAAATATACGACCCAAAGTTAACAAAGAATTTATTGGGTACTCAGATGGCACTGAGGTCTCACTGATGTGGGTGGGTATTCCCTCCAGTGAAATAAGTAGCATTTCCCCCACTTCTCCCTATTCTGTGTTACTTGTCCATGTATTTCAGAAGTTTGCCACAGGTGATCCAAGTTACCCACTATGACTCTTTTTTGCCTTTTCCTGATAGCATGAGGAATTACAGTAGGACAGAGAACCTGACCAACATTAATTTTTTACTTATACTCTTTCTTCGATGTGATCCTCAACATTGCCTCTCTGTGTAATTCCTTGTTTTTTCTGTGTTGCAGCCTTAGGTAATAGGTTTAAATTCCTGCTTATTTCTCCATTACACATGAACAAGGTCAGGATTTTGTTACTTTTGGCCAGAGATTGATTTTAAGATTTAGAGCAAAGAGTAGGTACAATGTAATCTTTAATACAGTATGAATTATAGCTCACAAGAGCAGCACGCCAGAATGAGTTTCTTAGAGTAAAAGCTGGTAGGCTGGTTTCATCCAAAGAGCCATTGGACCAATATGCTGTTGTGTAGCTAGCTACCTGGGGCATGGGGTGACTGGCTTGAGGTGCAACTAGTGTGTATGAACTAGATATGCAATAGGTGGGTGTCAGTTGGAGCAGGTGGCTATTGTGCAATAAATATCCAAGCACAACAAATATTTATGAAGCCCCCGTGGAGTCTGGAGTACTGTTAGTCTCAGGTAATGATACATAGCTGTGGCCCTCAGGGAACTTACAGTCTATTCGGAGGGAGATAAAGGAGTGAAGATCACTATAATGCACACTGTTACATGTTAAGTACAATAGGGAGTTACAACACAAAATGCTATTCAAGGCCTGAGGGGGAAAGGTCATTACTGTCCAAAGGGAGTCAGGGGAAAGGTGCGGGGGAGTTAGTCAAGGTCGGGCTGGCATGGATCAGAGCAAGCAACTGGTGGCAGGGCTAGATGAAGTCAGGAGGACAAGGTCTCTAAGAAAGGGATTTGTGGTTGAGTATGTGGAACATGGAGAGGTAGGTCTCCAGCCCACTGGGTCAGAGTGCTTCCGACATAGACAGCCCAGTGTCATGGATAATCCTCTGCAAGTGAAGTTAGCTTTGATAGCTTCTGAAGACATATTAAAACTTTATTTTTAGGAATCTTCAGAACCTACTCACTTGGGTTAGCAAGAATACTTTGTTCCTTTCTCCTAGATTTAGATGTGATTTCTCTCATCTGTCTGTGCTGGCTTGGGGCTGGGAAGCTTACTGGAGGTTCTGTAGGTATGCTCACGGCCCCTTAGAAGGTCACGTGAGCTGATTGAAGAGGAGCATGTCCTCTTAGTCAACAGAGGGTTCGTTAGCCTCTTGGTTATCTTTCTTCTGAGTCCTAGATTGTACGGCTCTCGTGGATAGAGTGTCGGCCTTAGAAGCAGGAAGACCAGTGCAGCCTCAGAAGTTTAATAGCTGTGCGATCCTGCACAAGACCTTCGGAGCATAGTGTCTGTAAAATGGAGCTAACGTTCCAGCCACCCAGTGGTACACAGCCTTGGAGTCACTTTTTATTCTTTACTTCTTCTGGTACATTCCAGGTGCCCAGTGTGGTTGCTTTTATCTCTACAACATCTCTATCCCCTTCTCCTCATTTACAGAGCCAAAACACTCTAGCTCAGGTCCATATCCTGTGCTTTCCATATGTTAACTCATAGGAGCCTCACAACAGCTCTGGGAGGTAGGTGCTATTATTATCCTTTTTTTACAGAGGAGGCTATTGAGGCACAGAGAGATTAAGCGACTTGCCCAGAATCACACAGCTAGTAAGTGTCCAAGGAAAAATTTGAACTCAGGTCTTCCAGACTCCAAGTCTTACACCCAATTCACTGAGTCATCTAGCTTGCCTCTAGGATCAAATACACATTCCTTCATAATTTGACTCCGGCCTTCCTTTCCAGTCTTTGGTACATAGTTCTCCCTTTGAGAATCTAGTGGTTCAACCAAAATGATTTTTGCTGTTCTCCCACCCTATATCTGATCTCTCATCTCTGACCTCTTACCCAGGCTGTTTCCCATGTCTGTAAGAAACTCCTCTCATCTATTCCTCTGAGAATCCCTACTCTCCTTCCAAGTTCAACTCATGCTCAAAGACTGCTTTTTAGAGGAATCCTTTCCTAATTCCCCCAGCTTCCAGTGCCTCAGTTCTCCATTGAAATTACCAGTGTGTTTATTTTGTATACATTTTAAATCTGCTTATGTCTACCCATTGCTTCTCCTGATAGAATGTAAGCTCCTATTATTTTTTTTCATCTTTGTAAACCTACTTCCTAGTAGTGGGCATTTAATAAATGCTTATTTATTGATACATTAAGAGGTTACATGGAAGGTTTACTTGGCTACTGGGCTAGGGCAAGGGGAGTCTGTGGATATTTGCTTTTTTATGGTAGTAATAGACAAAGTTTGGCTTTGAATTCACTTCATTCCTTCAAATGACTCATGATTTCCTTAGTGTAGCTGCTTCCTCCCTTGGACTTGGATCCTAACTTCTCTATATCTGCATCTTAATATCTGGATTTCATGCATTGATTTTTTTTTTCTGTTTCCGTTTTTATGCGGGGCAATGGGGGTTAAGTGACTTGCCCAGGGTCACATAGTAAGTGTCAAGTGTCTGAGGCCGGATTTGAACTCAGGTCCTCTTGAATCCAGGGCTGGTGCTTTTTCCACTGTGCCACTTAGCTGCCCCCTGGATTTCATGCATTGAAATCTACATCATCTGGTAGCTACCCTTCCTGTTTAATGAGGCTTTCAGAACTTACCTAGGCTGGTCCTTGTATCCACTTCACTTGTTCATCTATTGTCAGGTTGAAATTCGAGGTTGTTAAATATGGCCTGCCAGTAATTGTGCTCCATTAGGAAAGCTTGTACTTACCTGGAGTCCACGATCAGATATTGCAATATGAATTTAGCGGCAGCATTAGGGACATTTGAAGTAAAAGACTGACCCCCTATAATTAACTTGAACTCTTCTAAAATAGTGTAGCTTGCAAAACATCAAATCTTTGTAATGTATGTTTTGAGAAATAGAGAAATAAATTGATGCCCCTGTTTTCTATATCCAATTCTTTAAATACAAGAAAAAAGGGAAATTAATATTGCAAAATTTGCCCTTGGCTTGCTTTTGTAGCTGAATCAATTTTTCTTACTAGTTTCAAGTTTCAATATAAATGTGATGGCAGTTAGCTTTGATGAGGATCTTTTATTTTAAAATGGCTTTATTGTTGCTTTTCAATTTTTTTACAGTATTTAACACAGTGTTTTGACACATAGTAAGTTCTAAATAAATGCTGTTGACTTGACTGACATCCCCCTCCCCATGTTGCCCCTTCCTTCGAAAAAGAATCTTTCCTTCTAGCAAATAGACAGTCAAACAAAACAGAACCCCTAGGCCAAGTTCGAGAAAGACTCATTCTGTACCTGTATTCCTCCACCCCATGGGAAGAATGATTTCACTATGAGGCTTCTGAAGTTACCATTAGTCATTGTACTGATGTTCTTAAGTTTTTCATTTCTGTTTTCCTTCAGATTATCATGGCCATTGTCCAAGATGGATCTAGAAGGGGGGCTGGTACAATTGGTCCATGCTCTGTGAATGCCTATACAGATATACCTTGCTTTATTGCACTTGGCTTTATTGTGCTTAATTGATATTGCTTTTATAAAAAATTGAAGGTTTGTGGCAACCCTGTGTCAATGATGGAAGTTTTGTTTGCACGATTTTCCCCAGTAGCATGTGCTTTCAATCATGTCTCTGTCACATTTTGGTAATTCTTGCAATATTTCAAACTTTTTCATTGTTTTTCTATATGTTATGGTGATCTGTGATCAGTGATCATTGATGTTACTATTGTAATTGTTTTGGAGTGCCATGTAATTCATCTGTATAAGATAGTGAACTTGATTGGTAAAGGTTGTGTGTGTTCTGATTGCTCCACTGACCCGCTTTTCCCCATCTTTCCCGCTCTCCTTGTGCCTCTACAGAACAATAGTGAAGAATATTACATAAACTTAGTTGATAAAGTAGCAGCAGAGTTTGAGAGGTTTGACTCCAGTTTTGAAAGAAGTTTTACTGTGGGTGAAATGCTATCAAACAGCGTCATCACATACTACAGAGAAATCTTTCATGAAAGGAAGAGTCAAGTGATGGGGCAAACTTCATTGTTGTCTTATTTTAAGAAGTTGCCATGCCACCCCAACTTTCAGCAACCACCACCTTAAGTCAGTCAGACATTGAGGCAAGACCCTCCACCAGCAAAAAAAGATAATTCTGACTCGCTGAAGGTTCAGATGATAATTTGCATTTTTAGCAATAAAGTGTTTTTAAATTAAGGTATATAGATTATTTGGACATATTAGTATTACACACTTAATAGACTACAGTACAGTGTAAACGTAACTTTTATATGCAATGGGAAACCAAAAAAAAATTCAATTGATTCACTTTATTAAGACATCCCCTTTATTGCAGTGATCTGGAACCAAACCCACAATATCTCTGATGTATACCTGTAGTCATGTCCTCCTGGTTCTGCTTATTATTTCACTCAGAAGTGACAACCCAGGATAAAACAGAGAAGCCTGTTCAGAAAATTAGAAATACTCTAGAACTGTCATTAGAATATTATTTATCACAGAGAACTCAGAAAGCTTTTCTTTCTTTCTTTCTTTCTTTCTTTCTTTCTTTCTTTCTTTCTTTCTTTCTTTCTTTCTTTCTTTCTTTCTTTCTTTCTTTCTTTCTTTCTTTCTTTCTTTCTTTCTTTCTTTCTTTCTTTCTTTCTTTCTTCCTTCCTTCCTTCCTTCCTTCCTTCCTTCCTTCCTTCCTTCCTTCCTTCCCTTCTTTCTTTTTGGTTTTGAGAGGTAGCATGGAGACCAAAGACCAAATACTGTAGTGAGAATAAATTGAATTCGTTTATGCATGTGCTATGAGGATAGCTGCTTGTTTTGCCTTTGAGGTGTGTGTGTGTGTGTGTGTGTGTGTGTGATTATGTATTTGATTGGAGGGCAGGGTGTGCTGAGGGACTGGTGCTGTATTGTTGTTCATCCTCAATTGGATGAACAACAATACAGAAGACTCATCTTTAATTGTTTCCTCAAGAATTTAATATATGATATACAATTTATGTCAAAATACAAACTCAAATTGAACTGATAAATGTAAAAGACACACTATTTAATGTCTTTTTTAAATGAGCCTGCGAAGTTAAAAGAGGGAAAGGAAGGACAGGGCAGAGACAATGTCCTTCCTTTCAAAGGTGACTTTTTGCTCGTATTGGTATGGGTTATTTTGATCTCTTATGTCATAGAGAAATGATTTTCTGTCTGAAAGTTCAATGTATATGAATGATTGATAGGAATGACTTCATTAAACAATTATTGCATTCTCGGTTCCTGCAGATTCTCTAATGAACACTGAGAAATGTTGCTTTTAAAATAAGCAGGTCTTGCAAAATTATGGGACCTTGCCTAGAAAAACTACTGGTGGTAATTGAGGGGAATTCCACTGATGCAGGAGTAGGAAAAATATCAATGATTTAAAAATAATCAGGCTTTAAAATATATTTTAATCTTACCTTTTGGGGGGGGGTCGTTAGTTTTTTATTAAAGAAAAAGAAAGAAACCAAGACCGTATGTAAAGACAGCTTTGTGTTAAAGTTTTAGAGGTCCAAGATCATTGTGAAAAGGAATTTAAAACTTTTAATCATAAGGTATCCTTTTTTTGCAAATTTTTTATTTGTCTTAAACTTAAATACAAAATAAGAAAAGGGAAAAACACTTCCACATACACAGCAAAACATAAGAGAGAATTCAAGATAAAACAATAAATTAACATTCAAGAAAACCTGTATAATAAATACTATACATTGTTTTCAAAGCTACCCAGCATTTCTTTGCTTCCTTTGGGCTTTTTGGAGGGTTCTCTGCCGTGCACTTTTTACTTAATTTTTTTCCTCTACCCTCAGGCTACAATTTAACAAGATACATATACACATACATGGATATCTATAAACATAAACATAACACATTATCAGTCATACACATATATGTAAGACCATATTGTGCATATTTCCACTTATCATCTCTTTCTCTGGATGTGGATAGCATCTTCCAATCATAAAGTATTATGGGAGGGTTTTTAAAAAATTCTATTTCCTTTCTGTATCATTTCATTTGAGTTCTAGTCCCATCCAGCTCTCTAGTGTGTATCTTTTGAGAAATCCAGCCATCACCACAAAAATCTCTAAACCTATACATTTTCTTTGGTTCCAGAGCCACTCCCTGTCCCAAACCGTGTGTCTTTGTCACCATTGTTCTTTCAGCAACCTAGTCTTAAAAGCTTGGGACCTTCTCTGCTGGATCCTCCTTTATCTTCCATATCCAGGCTTTCACCAACTCCTATCACCTTTTTTTTCTTTCCACTTTGAAAAGAACTCTGCTTGTGACATCATCTGATAGCCCCACTTGGATCATGTCACTGCCTTGTTCAAAAGCTGTCAGTGACTTCTTGAGGCTTCCTGTATCAAAGCTAGATTCCCCTTTTTGATTCACCATAACCCGACTCCAATCTACATAATCAAATGAAGAGGTGTTAGCTTTGGTTGCAGGGGGCCTGACTTGGAATCCCTGCCGGCTTTGCCTGTAATTTACCCACTGTGACGTTAAGAAAGTTAGCTCACATCTCTAGACTTCAAGTTCCCATTCTGTAAAAAGATGGGGTTGGGGCAGCTAGGTGGTGGCACAGTGGATAAAGCACTGGCCCTGGATTCAGGAGGATCTGAGTTCAAATTTGGCCTCAGACATTTGACGCTTTCTAGCTGTGTGACCCTGAGCAAGTCACAAACAAAAAACAAACAAATAAAAGATGGGGTTGGATAGATCAGTGGTGCCGAACTCTAATAAGAATACATCCCTGCAGACTGCATACTGATTTAGAAAGCTACAAATTAGCGTTATCTCATATTATATTTTTATTTATTTCATTAACTATTTCCCAATTATATTGAAATTACGATTTAAGCTACACAAGGAAGTTTTGCAGACCACATCATTTGACACCTGGCCTGGGTGACCTCTAAGGTCCCTTCTAGCTTCAAATCCTTTCCATTTCTTTTGAAGTGCTTTGTTTTGTTAGGCTTTTAACTAAATTTAAGCCTCTAATATTGCCTTTAATCAATAGATATTAGAGTAATTAGATTACCTTGAGGATTATTGGTTCTTTCTTTCTCTCTTCCAATATTCCCGTTAAGTCACTAATTAGACCTAGGAGGTACAAATGGCAATCAATTACAGAATTACAGTTCACAGAACATCATTTAGTGTTGGATATATTTTTATATATACTTATTTTTTTACCCACATGAATGTAAGCTACTTGCAAGTAAGGAATTGTTCATTCTTTGTATATCCTCAAAACTTAATTATATATCCTTGTTATATAGTTGGTGCTTAATAAATACTTGATCAGTTGATTAAAGAATAACTCAGGTATCATTCCAAATGCAGGCAAAGCTCATTAGAATATGGCAAAATGCTTTCCTACTGTGCAATAAGAAATTTTAAATGGAAAAATAGAAAATAAAATGAATAAATATATTGAAAAGTGAAAATTGCTCCCTTCATTTTCCAAGCAATTTTACTCTTAAGCAAAATTTTAACTGTTCTTTTCTAACAAGGTGATTCGAGTGTGTTCTCTTGAGATGTTATGAAACATTACACTGGATATCAGAAATGTGCCCCAAGCATTTATTTTGTTCATAGCAGCATTTTGGAGACATCTCCGAAGCAAAATTCATTAGAAGTTAAAAGATAAATTCAATAGCTTTGACAGCCAGAAAAAATGACTTAGTTGAATTCATCTTTTAGAGCAAAGGTGAGGATCAGCTTTTGATGTTAATAGTGTCAAGTGCATGATGCCTAAAGAGGCATAGAAGAATAAAGACATTGATCTTTATAGATTAAAAACAGTGGCTTATTCCAGTTGCAAGAGAGCGTTCTGCAAGGCTGGTTAAAAGGCTTGTTGAAAGGAATGGAAAGGATAAAGAAACCTGATAGCCCTGTAGAGAATCAATCTCTCCTTCATCACATTTTACATTTCAGTTACAGCTTTTAACCAAGGATCAATCAAGTGTATTCTAAATGATGGGGCTCTGTTTTTCCTGTATAAATTCTAGTTTTCAAAACAGAACCACAAATAGGAATTCTAGTTGGATTAAAGGGAGTGGTCTCTCTTCATTTTAACTATATCTTTATTTTTTATTAGTTGCGTTTTTATTGACATTCCCTTTTGCTTTTTATACATCTCCTAGATTTCTCCTGTACCCATTTCCTCCCCTCTTCTACAGAGCCATCCTTTTATTTCAGACTAAAGGAAAAAAAGAAGAGAAAAAAATCAGCAAAACCAATCAATACACTAGAAAAATGAAAATATATGCTTTGTTCCATATCCATAGGTTTTTCACACTTGTGCATATCTTTATTTTAGGGAAGCACTGTTCAGAATAAATGAATTGATTGTTTCAGGAATTTGACAGGCAGAACACTGAGCTGATCTAAATTCCATTGGTTTTTCCCTTGTGAGTTGACATGAACATATCCATCCCAGGGCCTGAGTTTTGTTATTTCTTAGGAATATTATGAAGATTGCTGAGATGGTGTTGGTAAAGATATTCTACAAGTCCTGTTAGGCTTCCCCTACATAGTATTTATTGTACTTAATGACCTCTTTGGATGTGTCCCAAGAGTTTTGTCAGATAGAAGAGTCCCTGAAGCTGCTCCGTTTTTCTATCTTGTGATGAGAGTCATTTATTTTAGCTGTTAGTGTTTATTAATAATTGCTTTGAAGAAGGGGCTATGTGGTATAAAAGGTTTACCGGAGCAGGACTTTGCTTCTTCTTAGCTTTTCCTTTTTTATCCAGAGACCATTTTGAAACAGATTCAGATTTGTGGGAGGCAGATTCAAATCTGAATGAATGCTTGAATTTAGTTTATATTCCAAAACATTTTTGGCATAATTTTCGTGCCACCAGCAAGAAGGCAGAGTTCTCTGTGGGTAGGGAATGCTGTTCTTGGTATTGGTGTATTCTTGCCAAATTTGCTTCTTGGGCATGAGTCTGTCACCTTTTAAAAAAGTTCCCCTTTGTGTGTTTTGTTATTTGATACTAAATCTAGGAAATGGCCACAAGTCTAGATCTGTGATGCTATAATCACTCTATCCTAAGATCTAAGGTTTAGGACTAGAAAGGACCTTAGAAGGCTCTCTAGTGCGGCTTCCTCATTTTATAGGAAATTGAAGCCCATGGAGAGTCAATGACTCTAACAAAGGCACACATCTATTAAATTACAAAGCCAACAGGTCCAGTGACGCCAAGTTTAGCCCTCCAAGGTCAAGGTTTCTCCTTTCCCCCTTTTCCTCACCACCTTTACCTCTCTCCCCTTCTCTTTCCCTCTCTCCATTCCTCTTCCCCCTTCCCTTCCCGCTTTCTTTTCTCTGCCTCCCTCTCCTTTCTTTTTTCTTCTTTCTCTCCTCTTTTCCTTTCCCCTTTCCTTGTCTCCTCTCTCCTCTCCTCCTTTCCCTTTCTTTTCCCCTTCTCTTGCCTTTTTCCCATCCCCTATTACCTCCATGCTCCTTTCCTTTGTCCCCTCTCCCTACCTATTCCTCCTCCCCTCGGCCCTCCCCTCTCCAATCTCTTGCCCCTTCCCCTTCCCTTTCCTTTTCCCCTATAATCAAAGAAAGCAAATTTCTCCCAATAGCCATATCCAAATGTGTGTATCTTATTCTTATCTTTGAGTGTACTACCAGGGTTCTTCCCATGCACCAAGCTGACCTATGGAGTAGTTAGTATTTAAATTTAAAAAGAACAACCATCTTGGAATGATAGACAGTTATCCCTTCCACATTGCAAAGGGTGGGAGGGTAAAGGGGGGGATTAGGGGCATGGTCTCCCCTTTTCTTTTATGGGGTATTTACAGTACCTTTTGTTTGTTCGTTTTGTTTTTGGGCCAGGGCAATGAGGTTTAAGTGACTTGCCCAGGATCACACAGCTAGTAAGTATCAAGTGTCTGAGGCTGGATTTGAACTCAGGTCCTCCTGAACCCAGGACTGGTGCTTTATCCACTGTGCCACCTAGCTGCCCCCTCACAGTACCTTCTTACAAAATTTGGGTTAAGTATTTGATCAAAAGCTTCATTCTATACAATATTATGCAGATATTTTATGCATTTCTGAGTTTCTAAACCTTTCTTGTGTCATCAGTGGCCTTTGCATGTCGTTTGAAGCTTCCACAAAACTCCCCCCCCACAATTTCCAAATAATTTCTTATGCTGACCTGCAATATATTGAAAATATTATGGGGAAAATTGCAACATGGAAGGGATAACTGTAGTGGTAAATGCACTCAGAAATGCTTCTGAGTAAGAGCACTTTAGGGATACCCTGCTTTCAGCGGACTCACTAAACCACTGAACCAGTTTCTGCTCCTACTGGGGATGACCATTAAATAAGAGCACAATCCTTTTGGATTCAGACTATACTTTTCATTTCTAAGAGTTGATATTTGCTACAACTTCTTGGCAAGATAACTCTGCCCGGTGCTTCTCTGAAATTAGTTAATTGGGCAGGTTATTTTTCATTGCTAATATTTCAGAAGTAGATGGACAATAATCATTCAATGGTCAAACCCAGCATCTGGTAGTTATGTTTATGTTATCCATAACCCATTTCTAATGTTGCATTTCTGGATGTAATAAGCCAATGAAAACAAATTGCTAGCATTAGCTTCAGGAGAGGCTAAGTGACTTGCCCATAGCTACCAAGTTTTGGAAGTCTCTTTCCCCCCATGCCAGGGACAGTGACCTTCCAACAGCACCATATTGCCCCTCCAGATTGTATTGTCTTTCCGTTACCACCATGTGGTTATCCCAAAAGAATCCTCTTCTGACCCACACTATCTCCTAGGTTAGGGGTTCATTTCAGTGTATCATGGATGCCTTTGGGAGTCTAGTGAAACCAAGGGACCCCTTTTCAAGAATAATGCTTTTAAATGAGCAAGATAAAATAGATGGGATTATGGGCAGCTAGGTGGCACAGTGAATAAAGCACTGGCTCTGGATTCAGGAGGACCTGAGTTCAAATCCAGCCTCAGACAATTGACGCTTACTAGCTGTGTGACTCTGGGCAAGTCACTTAACCCTCATTGCCCAGCCAAAATAAAAAATAGATGGGATTAAAAAGAAAACCAATTATATTGATAGACAGTTATCAAAATACTAAAAACAAAGCAAGTTAGGGTATCCTCAGGTTAAGAGACCCTGCCCTATTATATGATCTGATGCATAAATGCTAGGATAAAGCCTGTAGTTGCTTTATATTAATGAGAACTCTATCAGGTCCACAAATTGAGATGGCCTAGGAGTGCTGGAGATTTTATTATCCCTACGCAGAAATTTGGTTTTTAGTAGTAACATAATTAGCCTGAACTTTTCCTTTGCCTTGGCTTCTTATGATTGATCTTTGTTGCAGGTGCAGTGCCAGAGTAAATGTAAATTGAAGAAAGCAAGAAAGAACCAATGGCTTTAGCTGGCTGCCCGGATTCCTTTTTGCATCATCCATATTACCAGGTATGGGTGTTTTTGTGCTCCTGGTGAAATCAGTCAGATGTAGGCTAGGATGGAAAAAACCAGAAATTCACCAACAATAAGTTCTAGTTTTGCACAAAGGAAATTCCTGAGATGGAACTGCATGAAAGTTCATTAGTAGAAGATGGTAGGAAGATGTTACCATGATCCAGCCCTTTCTTGACTTTGAAAGAACTCAGTATTGCATAAACAATCATCTGCTTTTCCAAATACATCCCTTTCCCTCCCCTCCCCTCCCATTCCCAGAAGCCATCCCTTGTAACAAAAAAATAAAAAGAGGGGGTTGTAGGGGGAAGCAGTTCAGGAAAACTAATCGACACATCCACAATATCTGACCTTACCTGTGGTTTATATACTCATAGACTCCCATCTTTACAAAGAAAGAAGGGAGGTGCCTTCTCATATCTATTCTTTGAGACCAAGCTTGGTCATTCATAATTTCACAGCACTGATTTTTCAGTTGTTATCATTTCTATTTTCAGTGTTGTTGTCATTTTATATGTTGTTTTTCTGGATCTGCTTATCAGTCTTCTTGCATCAGTTCTTAGATAAATTTTCTTGTGTTTTTTTATATTCATCATTTAGTAATAGTCCATTACATTTTTGTTCTACAGTCTGCTTAGCTATTTCCCCAATCAATGGGCATCTACTTTATTCTTTGCTATTACAGAAAGTCCTGCTATAAATGTTTCTCTGTATGTAGGACCTTTCTTTTATCACTGACTTCTTTTTTAAGTAATAAACATATTTATTTTTAGTTTTGGGTTCCAATCTTCATCCCTCCTTCCTTCCCCCACCCCTCCCTGAGGTGTCAAGCAATCAGATATGGGTTATACATATTATCATTGACTTCTTGGGAGTCATGAAATCTCTATGTTAAAGGTATGGACATTTTAGTTATTTAATTTAGACAATTCTAAATTTCTTTTCACAATGGTTGGACCACTTAACAGCTCTACTAACGGTATATTACTGTCCATCCCCGACTTTTTCATTGGAGATTTTAATTGCAGAGACTGAAATAAATAGCGTCGTATTCTGAATCAAGTAGATACTGGGTAATCATCTCTCAAGTACCATAATAGTAAATGGGAAAAGTTTCTTAGTGTATGATACTGAAATGTTCTCTGGAAAGCCTCAGCTTAAGTTGCAAGAAAATCCAAAGAGAAAAGTTTAGCAAGAGGCTGATTTTTGCCCAGAGGTAGCAAAACTTAATGACTTTGTAGCTTTCCAATTGTAAATGATTAAAACATTTTAGAGAAACTGGCTTGGGGTGACTGAATAATGAAACATCAAACTGGACCAAACTTCATTAACTATTTAGACCAGCCTCTTGCCCCTGATAGTGGCAGCAAAGGTGTTTTATAGGGCACCAAAGTTGGACTTTGTGGTAACTTTACTGGGATAGAGAGGTATTCCCCGAGGGGGCAGCTAGGTGGCAGCTAGGTGGTGTAGTGGATAAAGCACTGGCCTTGGATTCAGGAGGACCTGAGTTCAAATCCAGCCTCAGACACTTGACACTTTCTAGCTGTGTGACCCTGGGCAAGTCACTTAACCTTCATTGCCCTACAAAAAATAAAAGAAAGAAAGAAGAGAAAAAAGTGAATGAGAGGGATTCCCCAAACTCTAATTTCTCTTAATAACCTATTATCAAACTATCATGGGAATTATGATGACATCTTCTTAAGCCTATTTGCTGATTTCAGTTCTTATCATCTCAGTGATCTATATAGAAGCTTCTTTTTCAAGTTTCAGGGAATGCCTCCTAATTCTGGTATTCTGAGGTTTCTTGAATAACTGTACAGTTTAAGGATCAAGTGAACTTTGATTAAACATCTCCTCACCCTTCATCTTTCCAAATGGAGTCTTAATGTGTGCACCCGTCGCTTTTTTCTCTTTCCCCTCTCTTAGAATGTAAGCTACCTGAAGGTAGGACCTGTTTCACTTTTAGGTTAATATCATCCTGCCTAGCCCAATGCTTGGCATGTAATCAGTCCTTAATAATGGCTTTGATCGGGGAGGCTAGGTGGCGCAGTGGATAAAGCACCGGCCCTGGATTCAGGAGTACCTGAGTTCAAATCCGGCCTCAGACACTTAATACTTACTAGCTGTGTGACCCTGGGCAAGTCACTTAACCCCCAATGCCCCGCAAAAAAAAATAGTAATGGCTTTGATCATTTTTATCACCTTCTCTGAATTATGTCTGTTTTTAGGTACAGAATGATAACTATATGAAGTATTTCTGGTGTAGTTTTTTTAAAAAATCCCTTTTAAAGGTATTCATACACCTCCTTGAAAAGCAATAGCAACTTTTTCCAAGGGAAAAAAGTGGGGAGGGAGCCTATTTTCCTAATAGGTATCAAACACCTACTGTGTTCAAGTCACTGTCAGCTCCCTCAAAATATAAAATGAGATGGCAGTAGATTCCTTGCCCTCATTGAGTTTATAGTCTAGTAGGGGAGATAAAGCTTGTACATAAATAGCTATAAGAGAAGATTAGTTATTTCATTTATTTAAATCTTTGATGCTCAATCAGTATTGGTTAAAAGCCAGAAAGAAGGAATGGTTTTTGATACCTTCTGTGTATAAAGCTTGGTTGTAGAAGAAATCTGAAGGTTTGCATTTATGTAGGTGGGTGTCTTTGTGATTTTTAAGGCAGACACTTTCTGATGTCTCATGGTTTTATTTAAACATGTTACATGTACTTTATTTTATATAATTTTAATATATACTTTATTCTTATTTTATTAAAATTTACTTTTCATCTCCTTATATCACTGTTCTGGTTGGTATCATTGGCTTGGCCACAAATCTTAGTCTTAACCTCCTCTGAACTTCTCTTAAGCCTAGCCCCTTGGTGCTGTTGGTCACAATGGTTCTAGCTAGGTAAGAGTCTAGATGAGTCATTACAAGTTCATTATCACTGCCAAGAAAACATGATTAGCGGAAGCCTTCCTGAAAACTACCTGAATGGTGTCATTTTCAAGCACGTAGAGCAGCCTGTCCATTTTACTTTTGAAAGAGTGAAATATTGGCTCATCACCCGATGTGTTATGATGCTAGGACACTTGTTGATTTGATGCTTTTTTTGTTCTCTCTCTAATGACATTTAAAATGTCATGTTGGTTCTAGAAGTAGCAGCAAAGTAGGTAAAGGGCTGTACAGAACTTAATTACTTTTAGCTACTATATTTACTGCTCAAATCACCAAAGACTGTTTATCCAAGATTCTCTTTCCCCTGTACCAGGGAACTGTTTCAAGCTGGCATTCTCTTGGAAATGGTATTCTTTGTAGGGGGAGGACACGTTGGGAGGAATTCAGCAGCACTTCTTAGTGGCTTTTAAAAGCCCTTTCTGAATTTTCTAGCTCTAGTAAAAATGTAGTCATACAAGTTGGCAGCTTTTGTCATCTGTTCCTGGAAAATCAGATCACAGTTCCAGAAATTCTCAGAAAATGAGATGATTTACATTGAGGTTCCCCACTTGTGCAATCTGTCGTTGTTACAACAATTATAGATATTCCCCAGACTTCTTTATTGAAAAATGACTTCCTCACTCTTATACATGGGTGCTTAAACAATTCAACTGACTCACTGTTAATTGTGGCACGGATAAGATGTGTGACTTAGCTCCTAAAATTGAACATTTTACATGGAGGTTAAGGGAGGGAGGGACTAAAGTTGTTTCCATTTAATTGCTCTGATTGATGTGTTAAGATTGACAGTGAACAGAGTGGAGTGGTTGGGCACATCTGATTAACCATTAAGGCAACATGTGATCCTTTTAGTCCATCACATTCAAGGGAGGAGCATTTGAAGTGGTTTAGAAAATAAATTTTGTAATTACCATATAAAACATAGGTCTAGTAAGAAATGTGGAGAGGGGGCAGCTAGGTGGCGCAGTGGATAGAGCACCTGCCCTGGATTCAGGAGGACCTGAGTTCAAATCTAGCCTCAGACACTTATCACTTACTAGCTGTGTGACCGTAGGCAAGTCACTTAACCCCAATTGCCTCACCAAAAAAAAAATAAATAAATAAAATAAATGTGGAGAGGCATTGTGATATTGAGTGCAGTGTATTGATTCAAGAGTTGAAGAATCTGAGTTAAAATTTGGAAAAAACTTGGATTTAACTTCTCTCCCTGGTACCTCCATGATGACTGGTTTGTTACTTAATGGCTTAATCTCAGTTTCCACATCTGTAAAGTGAAGGGTTTTCATGAAGTGTTTTCTGAAATTTACAATTTTATAAAAAATTAACATCAAATATACACCATTTCATTATCAAGCTACTCAGTTTGTTCATAACATTGAGAATGAAAACAATAGTGAAAACTGAAATTTATAGGTACATTGAAATATTTATTTATTTGCAATTACATCACTTTTTTACTCTAGTCACATTGGCTACTTAGTATTCCGGGGTATCATTATCTTCCTTCCATTGTTGGAGTAGTCTGTAGCTTTTGAAAATCTAGACCTGGGTTGATACACTAAAAACTTGTGTAGTTGGAGAATAACTATGCCTATATAATTTTAAAACTTCAAGATAGTCAATCAGTTATCATCCAAATTGAGTGACCAGTTGATGCTAGGTACTGTGCTTGAGATATCAAGGCAAAAATGAAACATCCTTTGCCCTCAAAGGGCTTACATTCTATCCAAAGAGAGATATATATATATGTATGTAAGTATATTCAAAATATTTCAGGATCATCCTATCAATTACTGGGATTTTGAGGGGAAGTACTATCAATTGGAGGAGTGGTATCAGGAAAGTCCTTTTGTCAGAGGTGGTATTTGTTTTAAGCTTTGAAGGAAACTAGAGATTACAAGAGATGGGGTTGAAGAGGGAATGCATTTCTAAGATGGGGACAGCTTGTGCTAAAGCATATAGGTGGTAGGAATATTATATGCAATAAAAAAGAACCCTGGGGCAGCTAGGTGGCGCAGTGGATAGAGCACTGGCCCTGGATTCAGGAGGACCTGAGTTCAAATCCAGCCTCAGACATTTGACACTTACTACCTGTGTGACCCTGGGCAAGTCACTTAACCCTCATTGCCCTGTACCTCCCCCCAAAAAAAAACCCACCAAAAAAGAACCCTGAAGAGCCTTTACATATAAATGTGTCAAGCTGGTATACATTCTCCCAGTGGGATGGAGGTTCCTTGAGGTCAGGTATTGTTGTGGTTTGTCTCTGCAGCTAGTGTGTTGTGTTGCACATAGCAGACACTCAATAAATTTTGGTTGAATGGAATCAAAAGGAAATGCCTCATGGATAAAGGATATGGATTAAGATTTTGCTGGGATTAAAAAAAAAATGTTCTTATGGGGGACTGAGTTCTCTAGCCTTCTTTGAATTGCTCCTTTGAATTTAAACATTATTTATAGTCAGACTGTGAATTCCAGGCTGAGAATTTGGGGCTATCTCATCCTGTCAACATTTATTAAGTGCCTGCTTTATCTGGTATTGTGCCAGGATACAATTAATAAAAAGACAGTCTCTGACTTCAAGGATCTTATAATCTAATGGGGGTGGGGGAGACAACACAAAAAAAGGAGGCAGGAAAGTGATGGTGGTGGGGAAACAGGGAGTACCAGTGTGAGGAAATCTTGTTCTATGGAGTTGAAAACAAAAGGTCAAAGATAGGGAGTGGTGTAAACCCCAAACTCCAGTTTCTGCCCTCTATAAAGGAAGGCATTAGGAGGAATTTGGTATGCCCACCAATCAGAAGGGAGAGGAGGCTGAAGGAGCTAGACTTAATATTTTATATGCAGAATGAAGAGCTAGCCTAGGTATTAGGAAGAGTTTGGTTGAGTCCTACCCCTGAAAAGTGCTAGTTGTGTGACCCTGGGCAAGTACATGTTCAGTGTACCTTAAAGTTTTCCAAGAATATAAATTGAAGATCATGTGCTGACTTGAATTGATAGAGGGAATTTCCTCACCTGAGATTCCTTTATAGTAGGTATTCTTTTTTTTTTTTTTTTTTTTTTTTTTGCGGTGCAGTGAGGGTTAAGTGACTTGCCCAAGATCACACAGCTAGTGTCAAGTGTCTGAGGTCACATTTGAATTCAGGTCCTGAATCCAGGGCTGGTACTTTATCCACTGCACCACCTAGCTGCCCCTTATAGTAGGTATTCTTAACTGTCTTTGTGTCACAGACCCCTTCAGCTATCTGGTGAAGTCTATGGACTTCTCGCCAAAATATTTGTAAATGCATAAAATTATAGACAAAGGATTACAAAGAAAAGCGAGTACATTCGAACATAGTTACCAGAATATTAAAAACAACAAACCAAGGTGATGGACCTCAGTTTAAGAATTCTAGCAGTAGGGGGCAGCTAGGTGGCACAGTGGATAAAGCACTGGCCCTGGATTCAGGAGAACCTGAGTTCAAATCTGGCCTCAGACATTTGACACTTACTAGCTGTGTGACCCTGAGCAAGTCACTAAACCCATATTGACCCGCAAAAACCAAAAAACAACAACAAAAACAACTTAGCAGTATAGAAGGAAATCATGTGTCTAATCCCTATTCTGTTGGTGACCTGGAACTCATGAAGATTTTAATCATAGAATGATAGGGGGAATGTGACAATTTAGAATGATAAATCTGATGGTAGGCTATGGCGAATATTGGAGAATATGCTCAACCTCTGCCCATAGAGTCCTGTCAGTTTGGGGTTTTATACAGTTATAGACATAAATCTACTTTGCACAGAAATGCCCCCTTCTGTTCGCCCCACCCAACTCGAGATTCACCTTTTTTGGGAACTTTCCTGGATTAAATTCAAGGGATTTTGGCTGGTCCTCTACACTGTCTTCATTCCCCTATACCCAGGTTCAGCACCTGGGCTTATTGTTTCTCATGCATTGAAAGCAAAATTGGATGAGGTAGGGTAGTGGAAAGAGCTTGGGATTTGGAGTGAAAGAACTATATAGGTTTGAATCCTGGCTTCCCTACTTACAACTTGCTTAATTCTGGGCAAGCCACTTACCTTGGCCTCGGTTTCTTCATTTGTAAAAGAAAAGGTTCCAACTAGATGGCTCAGGAGGTCCTTTGAAGCTCCAGATCTGTTATCCTAGTTCCTTTCCCTTAACTTTTCTTTTATCAACTCACCTCCAATCTTGGCTTAGTCAGAAGCTCTTTGGGGGGGGGGATGGGAGTGGGAGGGAGGTATTTCTAGCCTCAGTCTTTGTGTTTCATTCAAAGCCCATGGGCAGTTTCTTTCCCATTGTCCTAGTCACAGATGGTCTATTCATTCCCCCCCCCCTTGAGCTAATCACAGGGAAAGCTTTAGTTGCCCTTTTTAACCTCCCTGCCCTCCTTCATGGATGGAGAGAACTTGGAAGAAAGAGACTTGGAAGCTTTAAAACCCTGTGTGACGTGATTCTCTCTGAGCCCAGTTTTTATTAAAAACCAGCTAGTAATTATTGACTGCCTACTATGCATGGGGCTATGACAACTTGACAGAATCCTTGCTTTTGGAGAAAATATATCTCTTTTATCTCCTAGTTAGTGTGTTACCAGAACTAGGCTGATTTTTATTGTAACTTCTTTAAAGCTGCATATTGCTATCACCAATTACTTGATGGCTGAAGTCAAGATTTTTTCGAGCCCTTATCTCTTAAATAGGAAAGAACATTTCAGTTAAAAAGTTAAACAGGTTTTGTAAATTAAAATTTGAATTTGTTTGAGTTTTGGTATATTGAACCATGAATAGGTCTCAGGATATATTTAGATATACTGCTGAGGATACTGTCTCTGGAAGCAAAAAACCTGAGTTCAATATCTGGAACTTACTGCCTGTGTGACCACAAGTAAGTTGTCTAATACTTCTGGGGCTCAGTTTCCTCAACAGTGAAATGAAGGGGTTGGAATAGGTCATCTCTGAGATCTCTTCCAATTCTAGATCTTTTGAATCTGTGAACCCATTTGAGTAAACCAGATTGAGTATAAATCAGTCAAGTCCTTTGGAAAGTATCACAGAAGAAAAATGAATGTGTGAAATGCTGAACATTTAAGCTCCAAGAGAAGCCTCACTTCGTTCGGTCAGTTAGCGTCCATATTGCGTGTCTTTAGCTACATTGACACTTTGGTAGAGCTTGATGGCTCATGCCCATTGGACCTTGCAGGGGAGACAGGCATGGTTCAGAGGTGCTGGACTCCAGACTCTTTAAAGGCTGCTTCATGCCAAAGCTGAGTACAAGTCCCCTGCCACATTTCTCACCTCTCACCATCACGTAGGGGACCAAGTTGCTGCTTCATCTTTGGCATTTGTTGGTTGGCATTCCCAGATCCAAGCATCTCTTTGTTGATTTCTTTGGCATATCCCCAGGACTTCAGTTATTTTAATTACAGCAGTTCTTGGAGATGAAAGACTCCCAACACCTCATAGGGATGTTAATGTCATATACATCTGTTTTCCTAAAGAAATTCTATAATGTGCCAGGAGTGTTCTGACAGGGCTGCCATCTGTCTTTCCAGAAGGAATGAACACAAGTGGATGTTGCCATGAGAACCTAATTTTCTTGTATGATACATGCTGTTCACATAGCCCTTTAACAGTTGGATTTGTAAAGCTGAAATACTCATTGACTTACAGACTGCTAGCTACAGTAGAATTGGATGTGGTGGTGAAACATTTTCCATTTCTCACATCTCCACCACCTTCAGACCCCACATGTGGAAAACACAAATAGCTGCCTATTTTTCAAAGTGCCTGTTTAAGAGTGGTATGGAATAGACCCCTGATGATGATGGTGGTGGTGGTGGTGACGATGACAACAATGATGATGGGCCCACAGATGACAAATCTCCATATAACAAAAACAGGCCTCAAAATTTCCTGATGAATCTACCCTGTAAACTCTACTGCAACTTGACCATTAGCACAGACTAAACTCTTGCTCACGATTGGCTAGATATAACATTGACCCACAAAAACGGAACATTTTAAAAAATGACACATGCCAAATATTCAATTTCCATGCTATATGTAATGAACAACTTTCAAAATATAGAGAATGAGCAAAGGAAGTCAAAAGTGTGGGAAGAGGATGAGGTACTTGTCATTGCTGTTATTCTGTTTGTGATTGGAGGTCAGTGAGTCAATTAGCAAACATTTATTAAGCCCAGTTGTACAGACGATGCTTTCAGAGGATGCATGTAGAGGATGTGCTTCCATTGTAATCGTTTTTATGCCACAAAATGCAGTTATTTTACTCACCTTTACAATATTCTGTAGCATGTTTACTCTAAAAGGATTAGAAAAACATAAACTTATCCCAGGACTGTTTCTATCAAAACCACACAAAAACATAAAATCATAATTTATAAATATAATTATAATTATATGATAAAAATAAGAGTACATGATAATAATACTAATAACAAATCCCAACCTCACAATAATGTTTTGGACTTGAAATATGAAAGAATAACATCTGGAAAACAATCTGTCTCAGACCATTTCTATCTGAACTCCATTAAAAACAAGATGAGAACAATGATTTATAATTATTATGTCAATAATATTAATAATAACTGACATATTACACTAGAAGTTTTTCCAAAATACTTCACATGTACTTTCTCATTTAGCCTCAAAACAACCGCAGTGGGGGTAGGGACTACAAATGTTGGTACGGTTCTTCTCATTTTACAGATGAGAAGTGACTCAGCTTTGAAGTGCTAAAGGCAGGATTAAAATCTGCTTCTTCCTGACCATCAGTCCAAATGTTCTGCCCACTGTTTCATGCTAAATCCCCAAGACAAGAGTTTATCAGTGAAATTTTGAGCTATTGGGAGACTCACTTAACTTCATTCTGAATGTGCTCCACTCCGTGCAGAAGTTATGGCAGAGGGGCAAGATAAACACTATTCCAATTATTGGTATCTATTCAAATGAATTAATTCATATAATTAATTTGTACATTAATTTGTTCCACTTTTTATTGGGTTCCCAGAGTCACACATGAGTAGTCAGGAAATTTGGATTCCATTCCTGGCTTTTTTGTTGTTTTTGTTGTTGTTTTTATATCTGTGTGATTATGGGTGAGGCACACTGGGAGCCTTTATTTTCCTCTATAGAAAATGGGGAAATAATCCCTCCTCTGACTACCACACCTGATTGTTGTGAGGATAAAAGGAGTTAATATATGCAAAAGCAAATTTAGAAAACTGGAAAGCACTATGCAATAACATATTGTTATTGTTGTGTAGAGCTGCTAGATTAAAACACACAACATACACACACACACCCCCCAAAAGAATAAAACACTATATTCCTAGCCTGGAAGAACTTGTGAGTCCAGTGGGTAAAGAGAAGACACAATATCACTATGTGATTCCTACTTGGGGGAAGAGACAGGTTCTAAAGTCCAGTGAGATTTTTTATTTTTCAGTTAATAAAAGCAATGGGACTGGGGGCTGTTTTGCCTCTGCCTCCCCCTTTCTTGTCTTAGGGCCAGCCATTTAATTTGGAGGATCATGGGAATCAATATTTCACTGAAATAATTTATTTTTGGAAAAGGAAAAAAAACACCTTTTCATTATTTCAGAGTACTTACAAAAATCATCTTAAGACAATTTAACTGCTAAACTCCATTTATTTATTTATTTAGCTTATCTAAGGTAATGAAATTAGTTACAAGAGCTGGCTCTAAAGTTAAAAAGGAAGGACTTGTGTGCGTACTTTTTTTAGTGTTTGAAATATTATATACTTTTAAATTAGTCTTTGGGGTCTCGGTTTCTTGGTGTTTTCTAAGGTACTTAAATATATTTTTAATGTCTACAAGGAGTGAATGTAGGCTTTCTAACTTGTGCAGTTTAAAGGGTGGGGAAAGAAGTCTAGGAAAACAACTTAATTAATCCTAAAGGAGTTAACCTTTCCCAAAGTTTGAAATAAAATTAAAAATAATTTAACTCCAGGATATCGTAGACCTTTTTTTTTTAAAAAGGTTACCCCTCCCCCCATTTAGTAGAAGAAACTTTGGATCCTTTAGACAACAAAGAATTATGTATATACAAGGTAACTTTAAGGATCTGTGGGAGATTGTTAAAGAGGAAAGAAATACTTAGTAACCAAATTATTTGAAACTCCAGCTTTACTTATTGCTAGTAGAAAGTCATAAAATCTAGAGTAACGTACAGTATTAAGAAATGGTTTTGAACAAAAAAAAAAAGAGAATGAAAATAGGCAGCTAAGAAATCAAATTAGGGTGAGATGAAGGTGTAGATTTGGGGACTAGCACTAATTCGTTTGATATTCAGAAATACCTTTACTAGCATTTTTTGCACTTATTAATACAGTCAATCAAATTAACTCCTGTGTCCAAAGGCAGCATGTTGTGATAAGTAGAAACCTGGGAGCCAAGAAGACCTGGGTTCAGGCTCTGCGACTATGGGCAGGTCTTTTGCTTTCTGAGAGAAATGTGGAAATGACATTAATACCAACTTGAAACAGAAAACGAGGAATAGTGAACTGCATTGTGCCCAACATAAGGGTAGTTAGAATGTTACAAACCCTTTTTAATTGAATGTAATTGAAATTATCCATTTTACACCTCAAAGAACGTAGAGGCAGAACAGATCAGTATGGGTTACAACAGGTAGAGAATGGATTGATAGGATTGAGCTAGCTGCACAGAAGATGGCCCTTCCAAACAGGCAAGACCTCTCAGATGGGCATGAACATAGCATATTCAGGAACTCATTGTAGTCAAGGGCTCTTGTTGGGTTGGTTGTGAAAGAGAAGGTTGGAGAAGAATACAGGGCTTAGAAAACTAGGCAGCAGAGTTTAGATTTGCTGTGGTAGCAAAGAGACAGCCCCAGTGGATTCTTAATGCTATAAGTGATGTTTTAGAAGGATTAGTAGAGTGGCATTTATGGGATGGAGAGATGTCAGGGGAAATATACTAGCAATCTTCAAGTATTTGAAGGGTTATCGTGTGGGAACATTGTTTAGGCTTTTAGCCCCAGAGAACAAGAGCCAGGAGCAGCGTGTGGGAATGAGATAGAAGCAAATAAATGAACGTTGGATGGTAAGCCTTACAGCTACAGCTCCTGCCTTGGGAGGTAGTGAGTTCCCCTCTTCTTAAAAGTCTTTAAGCAGAGGCTTGACCCATTTGTTGGGTATATTATAGCTGGGGATTACTTCTCTGGCATGCATGGACTGGATGACCAATGAAACCCCTTCCAACTTTATAAGTTCTGTGATCTATGAGATATGCCAAGGTCAGAGACCAGAAAGGAGGTGTTTGTAATAGTCTAGCTATAAAGTGATTAACATGGCAGATCAGTGGGACAGAGGAAATTGTGAGTCTGAGAGATGAGGACAAATTTGATTCTAGGGACTAAGAAAGAGGGGAAGTTAATAAAAAAAATACCACTAGTATAGGTTTTACTTAAGATAATGCTTTAAGAATTACAAATTGTAGGGGGCAGCTAGGTGGGCAATGGATAAAGCACCAGCCCTGGATTCAGGAGGACCTGAGTTCAAATCCACCCTCAGACACTTGACACTTACTAGCTGTGTGACCCTGGGCAAGTCACTTAACCCCCATTGCCCGCAAAAAAACAAAAACAAAAAAACTAGAATTACAAATTGCTTTATATACACTATCTCTTGACCCTTATAACATGTCTCTGGGCTTTATAGCTCATTGTTTTTCTTCCTTATTTTACAGACAGATAAACTAAGGCTAAGAGAGCTGACTTGATCTAGGTCATATTTAGTGTTTGACCCACCCAAGTATTCTATCACTAAACCTTGCTGCCCTTTTGGATTGAATATTTTCTTTTGAAGCTCTGGCACCATCTTCTTCATGAAGCCTTTCCTAGTCTCTCTAACTATTGGTGCTTCCCCTCCTTACCTCACACTTAACTACTTTTCTTCTCTGTATGTGTATTTTTTGACTTTATATTTTATGTAGTATATTGTGTGTGTGTGTGTGTGTATATATATATTTCTATCTGCTTGTCTCCTTCATTGGAATGTAAGTAAGCCCATTGTGAGCAGGGAAGGTTTTAATCTTTGTATTTGGCCTCACACAGTGCCTTAATCAATATTTAAGGATTGATTATTATTTCTTTCTTTTTTTCTTTTTTTCCCGTTTTTTGGTGGGGAAGTGAAGGTTAAGTGACTTGCCCAGGGTCACACAGCTAGTAAGTGTCAAGTGTCTGAGGCCAGATTTGAACTCAGGTACTCCTGAATCCAGGGCCAGTGCTTTATCCACTGTGCCACCTAGCTGCCCTGGATTGATTATTATTGACAATAAGGAATGTTTGCCATCATGACTCCTGAACCTGTTGATCCTGTAGAAAATTTTAAACGAATTATCTAAGAAAGATAAGGCACAAATGATAGCTTATTACCTTATTTATTAATTAGTAGGCTACTAGATGTCCCAGTGGGCAGAGTTCTGGAATAAGGAAGGCCTGAGTTCAAATCCAGCCTCTGACACTTAATAGTCATGTGACCCTGGACAAGTCACTTAACCTTTCTCACCTTCAGTATCTTCATGTATAAAATGGAGATAATACGAGCACCTTCTATGCAGGCTCTTGTGAAGTTCAGAGGAGGTAATTTTTGTCAAATAGTTTTTAGACACTTTTTGTCATTGTATGTCCTTTGTTCTTGAAGATATCCGTGACATTGGGGTGATGCCATGACTTGCACTGAATTGAAGTGAGGGAGGGCTGTGCAAAGTCACCAACCTCACTCTCTCCTCCAGAGCCTTCTGGGTCCAGTGGCAAGATAGATACCAGGACGGCTGACAATGGCCCCAGATATTTAAAGCAATGGGGTCAATGACCTGCCCACTGTCACACAGCTAGTAAGTATCTAAGGTCACATTTGAACTCAGGTCCTCCCAACTTCAGGGCCAGTACTCTATCCATTACACCACCTAGCTGCCCCATTGTAGACACTTAAAATACTATATAACTGCTAATTATGTATATAATTTTAGTTGTATCTTAGATTTTAGTTCTTTGAAAATGTCTTCTCTGTGTATCATATCCATGCTAATTCTAGTAGCAAGAAGAGTCAGTTCATCTGTTCTGGACCATGCTGGATAATAAACTTGCTGTCCTTTCTGGGGTTTGGTACTATAAAAATTTCAGTTAATTACAGAAGTATGAAACAGTACGGCACCCCACTCTATGTATACATCTGGCTGTCAGAGAAAAAAATGAAATGTCTTAAGTAGGAAATAAATTTTGATGGATGAAGATCAAGGCATTTTCTTTTGGCCAAAGAACAAAAAGAAAAAGAAAAAAAAAGACGCACCAGCAGAAGAAAACCTTGTCATTACTTAGAAAAAGGAAGAATGTACCAAAGTCTTATTTCCTAAGAAGAGAAAGTAATAGAAGCATGAAACTTCTCTTCTTAATTTCCTAAGTTATAATGGCTTGTCTTGAAAGTATTAAAAGTATTTCAATAATTTTCAGACACTTAACATTTGAGTATTAGGCTTGTTTATGGAAAGACTTTAAATGGAATGTACAAGTCCCTTTAACTGGGAAGCAATTTGAAAACATTTTTTGAAAGAACGTTTTAGGCAAATAATGACTTGTGACTTTCATTTGCTGGCTTTCATTTGAGGATTGCACATTTGCCTCTTTGGGAGCAGATTTTTGGCAAATAGTATGGGGAGCTGTGTGTGGAAATTGGGGCTCTTGTGCTCTGAGGCCACAGCTTTCGGAAAGCTCTTTGGTGATTAACACAAGTAAATAGTTGTCCATTTATGCTTCATTACTGAATATTAGTCATACAGTAAATAACGTCACACTGGCAGTTTCCCCAGAGCACAGTAGATACTTATGTACAGTTTAGGGAGATGCTAAAAAAAGCAATGTTGGCACTTTTTTGTGAAGAGAAAAAGAAAAAAAAAGGACTTGAAATTATAGCAGATAAGGTTGACAGGATGTCATATCAACTTAAGTGGGTTTCTCCTAAAATTGATCCTTAAGGAAAAAGGAAATATTCTAAGTACTCCATTATTACTGCTGAAATTGAGTTTTTCCTCCTATTTAAATTTTAGTCATTTTGACTATATTTCCAGTAAGGTCCCATGTCATCTGAGTTCCAGAGAATGTCTATCCTAGCACTGATGTTAGCTATTCTGCCACACTGCCTCTACCTATATCTTCTGTCTCTCTTTCTCATGCTAATGGATTTCATAGGATCACAGATTAAGAGCCAGAAGGGGCCAGAGAGGTCATCAGCTTCCTCATTTTACAGTTGATGAAATTGGGCCAAGAGTGGCTGAATGAATGACCTGCCCAGGGCCACCCAGTTAGTAAGGAATGGAGGTGGGAACTGAGTTGGGTCTTTTGTTTCAAAGCCAGTGTTCTTTTCACTGTACCACAAGGTCTCTCTACTACTAAAGATCTATATTTGAAATAAAGGGAAGCACAGTGTGGTTGATGGAAACATAACATTCACAACTCTGGAAATTGCCCTGAAATTTTCATCTAGATCAACAAAGTAGGTAGAAAGACTCAATATGGTAAATAAGTAAGCCTATTTCTGAAAATGAGTAGATACTATATCATGTGTGTATGTACACACACCACAACACACACACACACACACACACTGTCCCAAAAGTATTACTGCAGTTATATAAGGCTTTTGAGCCACCGTGTGTGTATGTACATACTTCTTGTGCGTGTGTGTGAGACAATTGGGGTTAAGTGACTTGCCAGAGCCACACAGTTAGTAAGTGTCAAGTGTCTGAGGTTAGATTTGAACTCAGCTCTCCTTGAATCCAGGGCCGGTGCTTTATCCACTGCACCACCCTAGCTGCCCAAATACCATTGCTTTGATTATAAAATTCAAATTCATTTACAAGTGTGAAGTAGAAGATTTTGTCATCTGGTATTTGAATACTCATGATACAACTAACATCTTGTTGGATTATGCTGAGTATGCCTCTCTGTAGCTACTATACAATCCATCTAAAAATTACTTCTTTTACACTTGGTGACCACTTCCTTGGCTGTTAGAATTGGAATTGAGAGTGACAATTCAGCCTGTAACGGATGACACCTTTTGATATGTGAAATTGGCAGAATGGCAAATGATGAATGTTTTAGATTCTTTGCTTTTGCTAGAATGAGAACTCTAGGTAGTTGGTGATGGGAGATGAAGTATGACGAATGAGGAAGGGAGAGAAAGCAAGTTTGTCTTTATTTGCAGAGTATAGATATCCAATAAGGCTGTCATGATAGTTTGAATCGAGACTTTAAAAGCCAATGGAGGGGGGTGGGGGGCAGCTAGGTGGCACACTAGCCCTGGGTTCAGGAGGACTTGAGTTCAAATATGGCTTCAAACACTTGACTAGTTGTGTGACCCTGGGCAAGTCACTTAACCCTCATTGCCCTGCAAAAACAAACAAAAAACAAAACAAAAAGCCAATCAAAGCTAATTTATCCTAGAGACAATGGAATGCCACTGGGATTGGTCGAATAGGGGAATCACATGGTTAAATCTGTGCTTAAGGACAATCACTGTGTCATCTATGTGGATGATGGATTGGGGTGGGTTGAGTCTTGAGGCAGGGGGACTGCTTAAGAAACTGTTACAGCCAAGTAGGTGAGAGATGATGAGGTTTTAACTGAGGTGGTAGCTGTGAGTGAAAGGAAGTGAGAGTCCAGTACAAGAGGTGTGAAGGTAGAAACATTAAGATTTGGGGACTGTTTGTATATGTGAGCTGAAGGAGAGGATAATTCCCAGGTTATGAATGTGAGTAAATGCAAAGGCACAGATGTGAGAGATAGAATGTAGCCTACAGTGAATCGCTAGCAAGCCACTTTGAAATAAGACTGGGTAAGCAGGTGGGGACCAGATTGTGGAGGGCTTTAAATGCCAGCTTGAGTTTTTATTTTACTTCAGGAAAAGGTTTTCCTTTCTATGAACTGTTGTATGTAACTGATGGCTCACCTGTCTCATGTGTGAGTGCTAAAAGTGCCTTACCCTTTGAAACATATCTTAAAGCTCGGCCCTTTTTCTGGATATGATAGGAAGGACTCAGTCTCAAGATGGGAGCAAGTAGCCAAAGGTGAGACCATAGTTGGGGGTGAAGCTGTGGAGCCAGTTTTTCCTCTTCTAGTTTACCCTGTTTTCCTGGCTCTGTCCCTGTGACACTTAGCCACCTTCCTTCTTACTGCTCAGCAGACCCCAGAAATGAGGAAGAACTCAGCCTGCTCCCATAAGAAAATGACATCACCCTAAACCCTAGTATCTTTCCCTAATCAATTACTTCATTCATTTAGTTTGCTATGTGCCAATAGCTGTGCTGGGGACAGAGAGGAATATTCAAAGATGCATGCCCTTAAGGAGGTTACAGGCTAGTAGAGGAGTACAGATATAGCTAGAATACAAAAGAGAATGGAATGAGTGCCTAAAGGAGGTAGAAACCACTAGGAATTTCAGAGGAGGGAATGCTCAATCTCTCATAGGAAGGATCCAGGGAGGGTCATCATGAAGAAGTGCCTTGAGATGGAGGTCTCTCACACATCTGTATAGTATGGGTGCTAGAAGGCCTGAAACTCTAGAAATCTATTTACAAATCCTGGAAGTTCAAGGAAGAAATTCAAGCTGCTTCTAAAACCTTTTTTCCTCATCAATAAATACTTCCTTCAGGGAGGTAGCGTTATGTAATGGAAAGATCACTGCAACTTGATGATGGCACCTTGAAAATGGACAACCTTGGTTTGAGACTTGACTGTGACACTCCCGTAACTTCTATGGGCCACATAATTTGTACGTCTCTAGTGCAGAAAAAGGTCTTTGTGTCTCAACTCTCTATTAGACCAACAAACAAGTGCCCCATGAAGGCAGAAGTTGCTTATTTTCTAAATACACTGTCTCTTCCTAGACCTAGTTAGGGGTTTGAACACAGTAGACTTAATAAATGTGTCCTGAACAAATAAATAAATGAACCTGAAATAATGGCCTTACTGTTTATTGCAAGTAAAGCACTTTTAAAAGTCTGAAGACAACAAATAAGGTATTTTTATTATAATGATTTTTAATTTCATTGTTACCATGATGGGTTGATGATTGCATTGTTGTGTGGTATAGATAGCAACCTGTCCATTCCTTCACATCTCGTCCTACTCTTGCCTTTATTTCTCTGTAAATCTTACAAAGGAGGGTCCGACCAATCTATTAGAGGCCTTCCTTTGGATCAATGGTGTCATATAGGAACAGAGGGCTAAACCAGCAGGCCACACGTTGACTTGAAAAAAACCACAAAATAACTATCTATTTCATACTGTGTTTTTGTTAATTCTGTTAAATGCTTCCTAATTATATTTTAATCTGTTGAGCCCCTCTGAGAGTCAGGCATTCTGGGCCCTGGGTTTGGTCCCTCTATTCCAGATCACCTGATAGTATGTGAATATTGGGGAGAACTCAGTGGTTGTCCACTAGTTGTTTTCCCTTGCTCTCACTATGTGTCTGGTTACAACTCCTTTCCTGATCATACATCTCTCTGACGATATCCTTATCTGACTTATAAAACCTGCTCCATTATTTTGGCAGCTGTGTGACAGATTGTAGAGGGGAAAGACTAGAGGCAGATGGGTCTGTTAGAGGGCCAAAGTCTAGGTGAGAAGTGAAGAAAGCTTGAACTGAAATGGTGATGGTGAGTAGACAGATAAAAGAGAGCTATCATCAGTGGGATCAACAGGACATTGGAAATGGGAGGTATAGGAGAGGGGAAGAATCACTCTTGACTGTGAAGGAACAAGGCTGGGAGACTGGGAGGATGTCAGTGCCAATCAAATGATATAGGGAAATTGAAAAGGCAGAGATTCGGGGGGATGGTATTCAGTTTTGGACATGTTGAATATCAAGCATTTTTATTGCTTCAGAAATCTGGTTAGAGAATCCATGCTTCCTTTAGACAAGCTTCTGCTAGCATCTGCAAAACATTACTCATGCTCTGATCAGCTCCCTCGTATCCTGCATTCTTTGCAAGTATTTAGTATCCACTGTCTTAGAAATTATGGCAAAACTGTCATCAGAAAATCTCAGAGACTGAAATAATTATGTTAGAATGAATACACTTGGAATGTGAAAATTTTCTGAGATTCTTTTAACCAGACTTCTTTCAATTAGTTAATTATATAAGGTTAAGGTGAAATAATGAGATTAATCAAGTTCCACATCTTGTGATGATACTTAATACATTAAATTAGTAGCACCCTTTGAAAACTGCTCTCATTACGTTAGAGTTATAGCGACTAGTTCCTTCCTCTTGGTGTGAAGGTTACCCAATTTGGTGATGGAGGAGAGTTTTCTTAAGACAATGGGGCAGCTGGGTGGCACAGTGGATAAAGCACTGGCCCTGGATTCAGGAGTTCCTGAGTTCAAATGCGGTCTCAGACACTTGACCACTTACTAGCTGTGTGACCCTGGGCAAGTCACTTAACCCCCATTGCCCCACCAAAAAACAAAACAAATCCCAAAACACACACAAAAACAAAACAATCAAAAAAAAGCAAAACAAGACAACAGGATCATGGGGACAGTAAAAGAGATTAGGTATTCACATAGGTCTTGACATTTCCCAACCTTACCCCATGCGTACAATAATTTGATAGTGAATGGTAAGTAATATCCATTCCTGCCATGGTCAAATAGGGTAGGAGGCGAGCCACAGAGTGTGCATTGGTGTGTGCATGGGTGTGTGCTTGTGTGTGTATGTGTGTGTGTGTGAAGGAGAGAAAATAAGATGATTCAAGCAAACCCTCTTCCATTTTTCTCTTTTACTCTTGAATAAATAAATGCTTATTATTAATTTAATTTATTTATTTGGTGAGCAATTGGGGTTAAGTGACTTGCCCAGGGTCACACAGCTAGTAATGTCAAGCTCTGAGACCGCAATTGAACTCAGGTACTCGTGATTCCAGGGCCAGTGCTGTATCCACTATGCCACCTAGCTGCCCCAGAAATAAATATAAAAAGCATTTATTAAGTGCTTTCTGTGTGCTAGTACTGAGCTTACTGCTAGTTACAAAAGCCAAAAAAACAAGCTAGTTCTTTTCTTATCCTCAAAGAGCTCCATACATTCCAGTAGTAGAAGAGAGCACACAAAAGGGGGTGAGATCTGGGAAAAGTGTTCAACCTGGGAAGTCACAGGGGTGGGATGCAGAGTCACAAGACTGTTTTCAGAGCAAGAGGTTGATAGGGATGGGGAGTTTCTGGACTGGAACTGGACTGCTGAGTCCAAAGCAGGGTAAAGTGTAGCAGTATAGCATGAAGATGGCCAGAATACATGACAATGGGCCCACTGGTTCATTTGTTTTAAGTTGTGTCCAACTCTTTGTGGCCCCGTTTGTTGTTTTCTTGGCAAAGATACTGGAGTAGTTGGACATTTCTTCTCTCAGCTCATTTTGCAGATGAGGAAACTGAGGCAAACAGGGTTAATTGTCTTGCTAGGGGTCACACAGCTAGTAAGTATCTGAGAATGGGATCTGAACCTTGGGTCCTCCTAAATCAAGTCCTGGCACTTTATTCTTGCTCGCACCACCTCACTGCCCTGATGGTCCAGTGGCGCATAATACTTGGTGGAACTTTACATAGATCAGTTTAGGGCCCAGGGAAGTAGCTGGAAGTGCCAAGTGGCACATAGATAATGGTGAACTTTTCATGAATCAGGAACTTGGGGGCCCTAGGAAATAGCTGGAGTGCCAAGTAGGAGGCAGAGATGGAGTGAAGATAAGCCAATTGCTGATCTCTTGACCATGGAATGAACCAGGAACCTTTGGAAAAATTGGGGAACAAAGGGAATAACTATTTAGAAATAATAAAAAACTTGTTTTTGTTTTTGAAGAATCCCAACTGCCCTGATTAAACTGTGCTGAAGAAAAACCCAGGAAACTCTTATATTTAATGGATTAGCTGTGTTTCTGTGTCATAATTCTCATTCCTTAGTCATCCTATATATTATTGTTCATTTCTTTCCCCTAAAGTGGAATCCAATGCCATTATAGGGTTCTTTTATCACAGGGCTTGTTTGTTGTCTTTCATTCTTTAAAAAAAATTAAATTGGATGCCTTTAAAAAATCCATGTCATTTTTCATAAAGTCTTCTCTGACCTATAGTTGTCTTTCATTCTTGATACACAACAGCCTACCTCCTCTTGAAGTGTTATGGGGTCCCCTCATGGTTTTTAACCATTGGTAACATGCTGCTACTGCCTTGTACTAGTTATCCTTCTGTTTCTTTTGTGGCTACTTCTAATTTAGATTCTTTTGGGGAATCTTGTTCAGGATTCCAAACACATAGCATAAACAGGAAACAATAATATTAAAGAGATGGACCTTTGTGATGAGTAGTAACTGTGTATTTTACAATTCTAAATGTGGGTTCTAATCTGTTCCCCTAGTTTTTTGGGGGAAACTGGCTAAAATCAAGATAAACGGGTTTAGGTATTTAAGGGTTTATTAAAAGATAATAAAAGAAAGAGAAAGATTGAGAACAGATTTCTTATAGCATGGAAAATCCTAGCTTTCCGAAACTCCACCTGAAGTCCTCTGCACCAAACCAATGTCTCGCACTAAAAGAGGAGAAAGCTCTCTGCCAGTTTTGGCTTCCTATTGTGCGTTCTCCTCCCAGAAATGGGGCTCCTCAAGTTGATGGCATGGTAGGTTTGATAGACAGTACCCGCAAGCAAATGACACTTCCTGATGCCTCCACTTCTGATGCCAAGGACCTGGCTGCATGGCTTGTCCTCAGATGCCTTCTCCTCATGGCGGAGCTTTCCTACAGTAACTCACCAGTAGATGGTGTCATTCCAATCATACACAAGTAATTTGAGATCATAGAAAACCATTTGTAATTTCCCAAGTGTGATTCCATCTTGATCTATACTCCCCACTCTGGTATCTATCACTGCATTGGCTGTCTCAAGCACCTGTCAAGATGGTCTAAGTTAATGATTAATTCACCTGCTGATGTCATTGCCTGAAGCTAAGCCTGTCTTTTGTTTCATCCACATTGTTTTGCAAGAATGGATGTTTACATCAGTCTTTCTGCATGGCTCTGGATTTCATTTATGAGGCACCACATGTTGTGGGGGCTTAATAAAGTTATTATAGTGCATCTGGAGGAGTATTTGGATAATTCCACCATCAGTAGGAAAAAACTTGTATTAGGAAAAAAGGCATATTAAAAAAAAGAAAAATGAAGAGTGATAGGTGAAGACAGTAAAACCCTAGTGTCACACCATCTTTGTTACCTAGCAACTTCATCTTGGTGCCTCATATTTTTGGAATAGTCTTATCAGAAACAACATAAATACATGCACTTCAGTCTGAGCATTCATGCAGTCCTTGTTTCACTGAAGTCTACAACATGAAACAGTTCACTCAGGTTGAGCCATCAGTGGTTAACATTCTGGAGGGTCAAAGGAGCAGTTAGGTCCTTATCCTGGCTCCACTTCACCCTTAGGAATCAATTATTTTGGGGATTAGAGGAGGATATTGTGGCCTTGACCATTGTGCGCTTGATGCCCTTCTTCTTGTCCCTCTACCCTAAATATAGCCTAGGGAAAACCCTAGGTATGGCACATAGAACGTACAACATAAATGCTTTTATTGTTTTGTATTATTATGGTGAATAAATGAAAAATTTTAAAGTACTTCAAGTATTGGATATACAAATAAAAAAAAAATGAGATAGTTCCAGAGCTACATGATTGAGGAAGGCAGTTTATGAAGAAGAGTTCAGCTGCAAGGCCGGGTAGAACAGACAGAATCCGAGGTCACGGAGAACGGCCGTTAGCAGCAAGGCCCAGGGATCCTTTGGATGCACCACGAGGTCAAATGACTCTGTCTAGGGATCTGGAAGGTGTGGCAGAAGTATATTGACCTGATGGCTATGGCCTGGCTTGTAATTGGTGACTTCCACTTCATCCAGATAGTGTAAACAGATCCTTCTAGAGTTAGGGGAAAGGGGGGAAGGCAAAGGGCTGGGGCGTGGGACTGGCAGTGGACAGAGTCTGGATGGCCTGGGAATCATTGGGGAGGGGTCTGAGGTTAGGAAACCATAATTCAGTTAGCCAAACAGTTCTGTCTGAATTTAGAGTCCATGAAGTACAGATAAATAAACAGGAAGGGTAGATGGAAAAGCAGATTGTGGAGAGACTTAAATGCCAGGCTAAGGATTTTGTATTTTATCCTTTAGGCCCTGGGGAGCCTACTGAAGTTGTTGAGCAAAGAAGTGACTGGTCAAACCTGTGCCTTAGGAAGATTATTTTGGCAGCTCTGTGAAGGATGGATTGGAGAGGGGAGCAGACTGGAAGAAGGGAGACCAATTAGGATGCTATTGCAGTAGTCCAGGTGAGATGTATTGAGGGCTGGAACTAGGGTGGTTGGCTATGTAAATGGAGAGATGGGACAGATGGAATGGGACCAGGTGTTTAATATATACTTATTGATTGCTAGAATTGAGGAGAGAGTAGCTTTTGGAGGGAGGGGGATGAAGATAAAATCAAATAATAAATATTTGAAGTCACAAGGGGTTCAGCTGGGATTAGGTAACTCAATTAACACAATAACTGGCTTCTCCAACAACCTTCCAGTAGTCCCCATGTGAGGATTGATGGGATGGAGATCAAGGGTTACTTAACTCTCTGATCATATTTTGTCTCATCTGTAAAAAGGGGGCAATCATTCCCAATGGCTATTTCACAGAGTGTTGTGAGAGGAAAAAAATGAAGTAGTATGTGAAGTGCTATAATATGTCAGATATTAATATTTATTATAAGAAGATTGAAGAAGTACTTTGGTAAATTCCTGGAACTGAACACCTTTATTTTCATGTCTTCGAATGAGGAGTTTGGAGGTAGGTGATGGCTCAGTGATAGAGTACTGAGCCTGGAGTCAGGAAGACCTGAGTTCAGATCTATCCTGTTTGACCTTGAGCAAGTCTTGATCTCTGATAGCCTGAGAGAATGGATCTACTGGATCCATTGGAGAAGGATATAGGAAACCACTCTAGTGTCTTTGCCAAGAAAACCCCAAATGGGGTCACTAAGGGTTGGACAGAACTGAAAAAAAAGTAATGAACAATAACAAAAACAAGATTAGAAAAGTTAACATTCAGAAGTTTCCCAAGCAAGACGCTTGCCTGCTATGTATCATGATCTAATTGTTTCACCATTAGATCTCAGGTGAAAGGATGTAGTTAGGGTAAGAAAACCTTTAGTTCCCTTGCATGTTAGGAATGAGTTTTTCTCATTTTAATTTCCCAGTTGAATTTAATCAACCATTGAAGAATTATAGTTCATCTCCTTGAGTGCATTGCTATCTCCGATTCCTTAGCACACTCAGTCACTTCTTTTTCTTTATTATTGGAGCTTACCTCCTTCTGCTCAGTTGGTGGCTACTCTGCATCTGGAAGCATCTATTATTTCTAATTGAATTCCCCTTTAGCAATTGGCCCATCTTTATGAAGGAAAACCAAAAAAAGGTACTCCTGTTCCCATTTGGGCAGTCATTTAATTGTACATAAACCTTTGCTTTGTTAAACTGTCTTTCAACAGATACTCTCTTTTTGTTCTGTTACTTCACACATATCAGTGCCTGTTGGGGAGAAGAACAATGTAGACTTAGGCATCATAGAAGTCTTATCTCATAAAACATCTCATCTTTCAAAGAAAAGTAGTTTTGATTTTCTAAGGAGATTTTTCATGTATTTGAAATGTATTTTCTCGCATCTTGGTGGTTTCATTGATTCCCAATGAAAAGTATAAATAGATCAGTTAAGCATTTAAAGATTGCCTTACTTGAAGTGTTAGAGTGGATGTTTGTATCTCTGAAACAGTAAAAAATTACCATATATATATTTTTTTGTGGTAAATTGAAGCTAGATATTTATTGTGATAAGAGCATATTTTTGTTACAGTTTGGCGGATAACCTCAAGTTCAAGGAATAGCTCTGTTTAGGGAGGCAACCATGCTTTCTCTTTTTGCTTCCTTGCAGTTAGTTGCATTTGGAGAAATTTCAATACTCTTAAGCAACTTAAGAGCCCAAGTTTTCTAATCAGCAGTTCAGTGGCTTCCTTATTGATTATTTAATTCATAGATATTGGTGTACAATAAAATAGCTGTTGGAAGAAATGAATGACCCTGGTCAAAATTACTTTTTTGTAAAGCATGTTTTGTAGGTCGAGATGGAGAAATCGATTGCCAATTCAGGTTCAGTATTGAGTCATCATAATAGAGTCAGAGAATGCTAGACTCTAAGGGACTTTATCACTGGTCCATACAGCCTCTCAGTAAACAGTAAAATTACTATTTAAAAAATATATACAAAAGAACAATTTGTGGTAAACAAATGTAATAGAATATTACTATGCTGTAACTAAACTGTGCGGGTCTAATAAAAACACAGTCCTTGTAATGAGTGTAATAAAACCAAACAAATTCCCATAATGGCTGTGTCTGAAACTGTATATCTTACTTTGCCTCGAGTCTATTCCATCTCTGTCAGGAACTGGGTAACATAGTTCATCAACATCTAGTACTCTGGTATCATAGTTGGTTATGACATGATCAGAGTTCTTACTTCTTTCAAGTTGTTGTTTTTCCTTGTTATTGTACCAATTCTCTTGGTTCTAATTCATTTTGCTCTGCATCAGTTCATATAGGTTTTCCTGAATTTCTGAAACTATCCCTTTTGTTATTTGGCATATGTATCTGTAAAATGAGGGGGTTGAATTAAATGGACCCCCAACGGCCAGCTATGATCTATGATTGTGTGATCAAGACCACAGCTCACTGAGATAACTGAGTGATTGTGAAAAACAGTCCCCAATCCTAATTTGAACTGCAAGACAGCAATGGGCTTAGCGAAATGAGCAAAGAAGGCAGATAGAACACTTTCACACACCCCTCTATCCCACAAAATTCATGACACCAGACTGGAATGTTGGGCCAAATCTAATAAGATGAAATTTAATGGGGATGGGTGCCAAATTCTTATACTTGCCATTCAGGAAATCAGCTTTACAAGTACGAGATACAAATCAACAAGTATTTATTATGGGGGAAGTGTGAAGTTTGGTTAGTGGGGAGGGGAAAACCTAAGGTTTCAGTGGACTGCAAACAACATACGAGTCAATAGTGTAACATGGCATGCCATAAGAGCCGTATTGACCTAGGCTGCAACCCAGAGAAACTGTCTGCAAAGGGAGATGGTAGTACCCTAACTCGGCTCTGGTCAGAACATATCTGGTCCGTTGTGTTTAGTTCTGATCATTGCATTTTAGGAAGGAATCTGACAATTTGAGATTCCATGATGTTCTTCTTTCATCTCCCTTTCTGCCTCTTCCTCTTCCTCCCTTTTCCGATTTATAACTTGGAATTACCTTCTTTTGCACTAGATGTCATTGAGCACAAATTTAAGGCTTTCGGTTTTCAAATTAATTAGGTGGGGGAAAAAATCTTCCCTTTTGGGTAGATGTGGTTGTGTGTGTGTGTGTGTGTGTGTTTGTGCACACACACATATTCATGTAACTCAGCAAATTTTAAAAAATATTGCTCTAACTTTGATGACCTACCATTAAATTTTTACCAGAATTTTCAGAAGTGGTACCAACCAGCATCAGTTTTTTAACTTTGAAAGAACACTGTGACATGACTATTCAACAGTTTTGCCCTCACAATACCAAGTGCACTATGTGGTTCTTGGCTCACTGAAAAGAATTGAAAGGATACATCTTGGCTGTTGACATTTAAAAGAAAGTAATTCCATTCAACAGTGGGGAGTCATTTTTAAACAACTTCATTAACAGAAACCATTAAAGCAGTAACAGAAACATCTTATTTTTCCTACATTTTCTTCTTTCAATATTTATCTGGAGCCTCCTACATGTCATGTGACACAATCCAAAGCACCGTAGAATATAGGAACGACAAATACACTTTTTCTATTCTGATAGTTTTATGGGTGAGAAAGCAATCTAGGTAAATGCACAAACAATGAGGATACAGGTGTATCCAACATGAGCTTATCACAAATGAAGTAATTTTGTATCAGCATCAATTGTACATTATAACCAAATCCCATTCTAAAGTTCAGAAACTTTGCTTTACCATTATTTGTTCACTTGTAACATCATTGTGCCTGTGGAAGTAACTGCTTCCTGTTACTTTTTTTTCCCCCCAGCATCAGGTTTTTGCAGAACCATTTGTGATGTTCGGCAAGGTATACCTATACATGTTAGACTTTGATAAAGGTTTAAGAAAATGACAGAAAAAAAGAAAACGACAGGAGCAAGCCATGAGAAATTCAGAAAATGAGATATTATTGTTATTAGCTTCACTGATTCACTTCAAAGGGAGTGGGGAGCCCTAACATTTTTCTAGTCTATGAAGAAAGAAGAAAAGGTGAAAACTAGTCTTTTATGTTTACCTGATAAATATTTTTTTAAATATAGAAAATACTTGTAATGAAAAGTTAACCCCAAATTCAAAGGTATACTTACTGTGGATTTGTTATTAAAAATCCAGCATGGATACTTTTGCTTTTAGTTGAGAGAGCAAAAACTAACCCCTGGGAGGGATCTGGCAAGGCTTCCCTGGGGGTTATGGTGGGAAGTGGTTCACCTGATCTACTCTTAAGAGCAGAAGAGGGGAGAAGTCATTTGTGGGGTGTGAGATTGTTAACCTTGTGCAAAGCACAGGTTGGAGAAAGGATGCTAAGTTCCAGAAATAGCTAGGAGACCCGTTTGGCTAGAATATAGAGTGTATGAAAAGGGGAGTAGTAGCATTAAATGAGTCTGGAAAGGTAAGCTAGAACCAAATTGTACATGCCTTTAAACACAAGAAGACAGATGTTTTTATCCTAGAAGGCAATAGGGAGCCCCCTGAGATTTCTGAGTAAGGGAGTGGTGTGAATAGAATTTGGCACTAGGTATCTTTTCCCTTGAGTACCATAGAAACCATTAATTCAACTCCTTCATTTTATACATTATGGAAACTGAGACCCAGAGATTAAGTAATTGAGGCTACACAATAGTATGGTACAGGAGAATGGGTACTGGATTTGAAACAGAGGATCTGGGTTCTAATATACCTGGTATTGGATTATGGCAAATGTTAGCTAGGATGATGATGTTGGTGGTGGTGGTGGTGTCATTGTCTCCTTAATGTCTAGATTCCTCATTTTGTACATGAATAAACTGAGACCCAGAGAGGTTAGGAAGTGAAAGATGCAGGACACCAGGTTATGTCTTTTGAACTCCAAATGGAATGCTCATTTTATTCTATCATATTGCCTCTTAGGAACTAACTCAGGAGTTGACAAGGCACTGCTCTCTCCCTTCCTCCTTCTAGAGATAACCTGCTCTAACTCTTCCAGGTTCAAGAATAATTAGCCTAGAGTGGGAGAGAGAAGTCAATGCTTTATTTCATTTTTGGATGAAAACTCTTCTACCCAGACCCATATATTGAGAAGGCACTTCAGAACTCCAAAAGGCAGGAAAAGCCATTGTTTTGGGGGCAGGGGGGTTGTCTTCCTAAAAATGGATTTGAAACCAAAGATGATTCTGTTCTACCTTCTCTGAGAGCCAAACAAAGATGGTCCCTTTAAAAGGATCCCAAGTTATAACAATAACACCAACTTTTAACCTTGCCCCAGTGTCCAGTTTTTGATTCTTTGGCACCTGGCAAGGGGCCATGATTTGTCTTGGAATCAAGAACTTATATAAATAGTTGTATTTAACCTTCCAGGCATTGTGAGGAATCTTTTCAGTGACAAAGGAGCCACATTTTTCTCCTCAAGGCCCCATACTGCTTTGAAAGACATGCCTTAGGGGCAGCTAGGTGACTCAGTGGATAAAGCACCAGCCCTGGATTCAGGAGTACCTGAGTTCAGATCCAACCTTAGACACTTGATACTTACTAGCTGTGTGACCCTGGGCAAGTCACTTAACTCTCATTGCCCCACCAAAACCAAAATATAAATAAATGAAACAAAACCACACACACACACACACACACACAAACCCACACACACACACAAAAAGAATGGCCCTTTTGGAGTTGGTAGTTGAAAGACAATGCAGAATGGGAAGTGGGGGGTGGGAATGATTCAGCCCCTTTCATTCACAGGAAACCTGGATTCAAGTCCACAGTCTGTGGATACTTCCTGGCAGTGGGATGATGGGTAAGGCCCTCAATCTTTCAAGTCTCCATTTGTCTAAAAACGCTTAAGTTGATCAGCAACAGAGGACTTGCTGATCTGCATCTCTGGAATGCGTTTCCCCTACTGATGAAATCATAGGTGTGGTCAGAAAAAACAGTTGTGTTTATAGACAAATTAGGAATTTGTCAAACCTCTTACATAGAATTCCAGAGTCATTTGCCATATCAACAACCTCTTGGTCTTTGACAGTCCCTCAGGGAAATTTGGTAGAATCTTCATGAATTAGTGTGGGCTTGAATTTTTTCAGGGAAATAAGAGTTTCTGGGGGGGGGGAAAAAGAATTATAATCTGGGCCCGGGGGGCAGGGGGTGAGGATGGAACTAATTTGGCCCCAACTTGATCTGTCTGGGTTCATATTTCATCTTCTTTATGGTATGTGTCATTGAAGATAGGTTAATTTGTAGCCTCTTAAGAAGGAGGGTAATGTAGCTTAGTGGAAAGGATATTTGACCTGGATTTAGGATGGCCTGAGTTCAAATCTTGCCTCCAGTATTTGCTGCTTATGGGACACAGACAAGTTATTGAAATTGCCCTGCCTCAGTTTCCTCCTCAGTAAAATGGGAATAATGATAGCACCTACCTCACTGGGTGGCTGTTACTCAGATAGAATGGAATGGAATGGGAAATGCATTAAGTACTTAACTGTCTGCTGAACACTTTGCTAAACTCTTGGGGGTACAAATACAAAAATGAGACAGACTCCGCCGTTAATACTATTGGGAGAGATAGCACACAAAGGAGAGGTCAGCTTAATATGAGGCAAGCAGAAGGAAATGTCAAGTGAACTTTAGGGTCTGGAGGGAAGTGCAACAGGGGAAATGTAAGGCCTATACCACCTGGCCAGGAAGGGAGTACAGTGAGCCTCTTGGCATATCTTAAAGTAGCTTTGATTATGGTATTGGGATAGTCTCTTTATTTCTTTCATTATTGTATGACACATTAACTCTTGCTGCTGTCAGTATTCCTTCTTCTCTAGCATCTCTGACTACTTCTGAGTCACTCTGAACTGGGAAATCCGATAACTAAACCTATTAAAATTTTGTGTAAAGTAAGAATAAATAGGCTCTGAATAAGTAATGTTATGAGAACTCCCTATGAGTTAAGTGCATGATGAACTTTAGTGCTTGGACTTTATGACACTTGTTTGGGTTGTTGCCTTTTTTGCTTACCTGCTTAGTTCTCACCATGTTCTTGATAGTTGAATTCTCCAGATCAGTGAACTCTAGATAAGGAATGTCCTTTTGGGTGTGTGCAGGAAAATACTAGTTGTCTAGATATATCCATTCTGGCCCTGAGATAGGCCTAAAGGTCAAAGGAAGCATTAGGCAAGTCCAAGACCTACTTTGCTCTTACTTTTCATGTGCATCTTAGTTATTTCCAAGACATCTTCTGGAGTGAATTGGAACACAGCAGCATCAGAAGGGTTTATAGGTGTGTGGATTATTTCACATGGGATTGTGGACCAGGATCTTGGAACTCTCAATATCTCTAGTCAATGCAAACTCCTCTGTTTGAAATTTAAAGTCCTTCAAAACTGAGATCCAACTTGCTTTTATGGCTCTGTTGCATCCTCTTTAATTAATTCAGCCAACTGGCTGCCTTGCTGATCCTCAGATGTCACTTTCTATCACCCATCTCCAAGCCTTTGCTTGCCTAGAATGCACTCCCTCCTTACCACTTGTCTTCCCCGCAGATTCTGCCACCCTGGTCAAGCGTTTATTTGTTCAACCATGTCTTTTTCATATTCAGTTATTTCTAATGTCTCCTTATAACATCTAGGATCAAATAAAAAATGTTGTTTGGCCTTCAAAGCCCATCATAACTTAGGCTCCTCCTACTTTCTAGACTTCTACCGTACTCCCCAAAACATACCCTTTGATCTAGTGATACTGGACTCTTTCGTCTTCCATGAACAAGATACTCCCATCTCCTGACTTTGGGCATTTTCTCTGGCACTTTTCCCTATGCCTGGAACACTCTCCTTCCTTTGCCCAGATACAGACCTCCCCAGCTTCAAAAGTCCCAATTAAAATCTCACCTTCTACAAGAAGCTTTTCCCAACCCCTCTGAATTCTACTGCCTTCCCCCCATTAATTATTTCCTAGTTATAATACATGTAGCTTGTTTGCATACATTTGCTTTTTTTTCTCTCCCATCAGATTCTTAGCTCCTTGAGGGTATAGACTGTCTTTTGCCTCTTTTTGTATCTCTAATGCTTAGCATATTGCCTGGCATTAGTAGGTAATTAATAAATGTTGATGGATTGAGTGATTAATTATATTTGTATATGAAATTTCTGGACTTAACAGTGTTTTGTCAAAGAAATTCTTTAAGACTACTTTCATTAAACATCTATCCCAGGTGGAAGCAGAGCTTACTCTAAAATATCTATAGTCATTATAGGAGACTCAATGTGCTGTATGAAATTAGAATATAGAAAGTAAAATGCAAGAAAATAGCCAGGCAAACCACAGCAGCTTCTGATTACGTACTGCACTTGTACATTGTTTGCTTCATTGCTGTGTTGATTTTATGCTTTTCTTTATGCTGTTCCCTCTGCTCAGAATGTCCATTCCTGCCTTCTTTGTCTGTTGGATTCAAACACCAGTAGTAATTCCTTTAAAATGTCCATTCAAGAAAACCACTTGTACCAGATAAAGTAGTTCATATTTATTCTAGCATCCCTGAGAAATTGGTTCTACTAGCTGGGTCTACTTGGAGTCTGAGGATCTGGGTTCAAATCCATCTTTGATGATTTTTACCTGTATGACTGTGGACACATCACCTACCGTCCCTGGCCCTAAGTTTATTCATCTATACAATAAGGAGTTTGTACTAAGCTCTTTTCTAGCTCTAAAATAATCATTCTATGCTTAGTGTCATCTTATACTTAGTTTCCCTTCAATTGGAGTATTACAGAGATGACTGATAGGTTGCTTACAATCTTTGTTGTTTGTAAGATTTCAAAAGAATTAGAGCCAGCTCCCCCAGAACATTAGGTGGATTTTCTGTGATGGATTTATGGGATATAGGGACAATGAGTCCCTAGAGGTGTTATGAGACTACAGATCCATATATTGGAGATCTTGCACTCAGCTGCCTAAGAGCTTATAGTTCCTGGAGAATGTGAAATGCACGTTTTGATTCGCTTTTTCTACTTTTTTTTAGGAGAAGGTAGATCAGACTTCTACTCACAGTCAGAGCAAGCTAGTGGAACCTGGATTCCAAGAACAATCTACCCGAGTCGCCTTAAATCACCAAGGTAAGGCTCATTGAAAAGTTGGCATTGAGAAATGAATATAACAGTGTTGGCAGTGTTCTGTTTCTACTTGCAGTCTCAAAAAAAAATCAAAACAAAATCCAGTTAGTAGTGTTTCTTCTCAAAATTAAAATGACTGTTTTAAACAATAATAACAAAATGAAACTATTGCCTTTTGCATAAAAGGAGATGTTCTGAGTAAATCTGAATCTTGCCATATACTTTAGTCAACTGTTGGCTTAGAAAAGAAGTACAGAAGTGATAGCAAGAATCCATTTTAAAATCTAAATTGTAACCTTGTTGTGAGCAGAGAGCCTATAGAAGCTTCTCCAATTCCAAACTTTTGCCTCACAAATGATATCTATGTACAAATAGCTATTGCCACTCCTTATCCTACCACTCCCCTCCTACCATCAGAATGCCCACTGATGAAATTTCATAAAATTATGGTATTTTATGCCTGGAAGTGACCTTAAAGATCGCCTAAACCAAACCTTTCGTTTTTTTTCAGATGAAGAAATTGAGGTCCTGGAGGCTAAATTACTAGTGTAATAACAGACTCCTAACAGACTTCCTACTTGTACTTGATCCTGTCACTAAACTATCTTTTAGAGGGCTACAAGATTTACCTTCTTTTTGTATAGATCTGGTCTTTGGCACACTCTTGTTCAAAACTTTTCAGTGATTTCTTATTGCTAATCAAGTAAGGTTCATATTCCTTTAGTTAACATTCAAGGTAATTCATAATTTAGTGCTACCCTCCTTTTCCAGGTTTAGCTTATATAGCTCCTGTTTCACATACTCTGTGACACAGTAAAACTTGATAACCTGCTGTCCTTGCACATTGTTTCTTTAATTGTAAATTCTTTTTATATTTTTATTGATTCTGTTCCTCTATGTCTGGCATGCCCACCCGCTGCCTTCTTTGCCTGTTGCATACAAACTGACCCATCCTCCAAGAAGCTTTCCCTGAAAGCCCTTGTTGGACTTGTGGTGCTCACTAAGCACCTTTGTTATTATGTCTTGTTTAGCTATTACGAATGTATTATCCTACCACTGGACTATAAGTTCTGTGTGGGAAGGGACTAAGTCTTAATATAAACTTTATATATCCTCCTATAATGCTCATCACATGGAAAAGAGGTACTTAATAAACATTTATTGAATTTTTATTGAATTTTAAAAACAACTTGTCTAGTCAGTTGCAGAGCTGGGACTAAGCATGTCTTCTGACTCTCAATTTAGTGTTTCCCTATATCATGGATTAGATTAAATACTCTTTTAATGGCTAGCCTGGGAACCTAAACACCACTTAAGACACTTTTATGGAGGAGAAGACTGACACCTCTATATGATGAACACTTTCTGGGAAAAAAAAAGAATTGACATGTACTGGAAATGGTTATAATAATATCCAGTATAATGACAACAGCTATTACTATCATCACACCAATTATTATTATGTTATTGTTTTTATTAGAGCTAACACTTATATAGTGCTTTTAGATTTGTACTGCACTTTCTACATATTATGTAATTTAGTCCAAATAATATTACAAAGAGTGAAATTGACTACCTTTTAACAGACATGAAAAACTAGTTGTTGAATTGGGAGCTATCCTTGACTTGGGTATCTGTGTATAGTTAGGTAGAACTTGTCTTAGGTCAGAATTTATAATAAATAAGGAGAAAGAATAATAAGAAGAAAAGATACGGTATAAGTGCTGTGACTTATTCTGAATTATTGAAACAAACTATTGAAAAATTAAAAGTGAGAACTATGTAAGAAAAAATACATTGACATTGATTATAGTAATTTCATCCAGAAGTTAAGCCAAAGCAAATTAGTTGCCTACAACAAGCAAACTAAAAGAACCCAGAAAGTTCCTTAGTCAGCAAATATTTGCCTTGTTTGCCAAATGGGAAGTGATGTCAGCCAAAGCCAATACTGGATTAGAACATAAACTTGTCTGTAAATTCTAATGAAGGTGTCATCTCCTAAAGCAGAGAAAAGCAATGGAGGGTAAAACCAGTTTAAAGAAAGTCTGGCAAGATATTCAGCCTTGCAGAGTCATTTTTAAAGATATTTGAGTATGAAAATAAGGAGTACTGCAAACAGAATAAAAATGGAAAAGATTTACTAAAAAATATAAATCATTTTAACTACTTTCTTCTTGAAGGACAGTGAACTCCCATGCTTGGTCTAGGATCACAATCCCTGAGGGCTTATATGAGGAGAGAAAAATGGTACCAAAGTGGGGAAAAAACCTCAAAAAAAACCCAAAAACAGAACAAGCAGCTAGACTGGACCAATTTATGTAGAGTAGGGGCTCCATCCTGGAGACAAATACATTACAAAGGCATTGAAGGACCGATATATAAGGAAATCTGAGGGAGGAGAAAGATAGCATACCAAAGGAATGCAAAAAAATCTTTGAACCTTTTTAATAATGAAAAAGTAATAAAAAGAACATATGAACTCTCAACCTAAATTCCCACTCTTCATCTAAACAAAATCGTTATGAAGGTCATTTATATCGTGAATTGAAAGCACTCTGATGAGGTTATTAGTAGGGGAATAAACAGGCTTCTCTTTCACAAATGATCTATAACACTACAGCATCCTTCACAATGACTGAACGGTCCCATTAAGATTACTTTATATTGATTCCAAAAAAGCCATTTGCTTTGATAGACCACAACATTGCCTTACAGGCTCTATCCACACAAGGATATCCCAGCCATATCTCAGGAATCAAAAGCTGTATTAACAAAATACCTAAACCCCATTCAGTGACTCATCCTAATTTTAGATGAGGTTCTTTAAAAACAGGGGGATGTATGCTTGCCAAAAGCATTTCCCATTGTGGTGGAGGAGATCTAACACCTAGTACAGGTCAAGGGGGGAAGCCTTGTGGATAGTGAGATTGTCCAGATGCTTCTGTTTGTTGATGACATTGTGTAGATTGCATCAAGCCCCAAAACATCGCAGAGCTTCCTGGAAGATTTGTAATCCCTCAGAGGAGTTTGGACTATCTATCAATACATGATGGACTAAATGGAAGAAGATGATCTATTGACCATATTTCTACTTGCACCTGAATGGATACCCAATAGAACTTGTCCAATAAGTATATGTATCTGGGACAGATGGACAAATGGGCTGGGGACCTAGAGTTGAAAAGAAGTGATGGAGAGGACTGAAGCCCTTCTACTAGCATTTTTTTTTTTAGTGAGGCAATTGGGGTTAAGTGACTTGCCCAGGGTCACACAGCTAGTAAGTATCTAGTATCTGAGGCCGGATTTGAACTCGGGTCCTCCTGACTCCAGGGCCAGTGCTCTATCCACTGTGCCACCTAGCTGCCCCCTGAAGCCCCTTCTATTGATCCTGACCTTTCCAATAAAACCAAAGACCCAGATTTTTGATATATCTTTTTACTAGTATGGTATGATTATGAGAACTGGAACACCACTGTCTCCTCTAAAGATCTAAAGCTAAATTATCACACTGAACCAAAGGAAAGGTCCAAGGTGGGTGTGAACAGGCTACAACCCAAAGAAGAACCCTTAAAGAGAAAACAGATTAATAATGTTCTCAACAAAGAGTAGTACAAGAAGAGAAAATGGGCTGTAGTGAGAGCAAAAATAACAGATGAATGGGGGCAGGCTAGGGGGCGCAGTGGATAAAGCACCAGCCCTGGATTCAGGAGTACCTGAGTTCAAATCCGGCTCAGACACTTGACACTTACTAGCTGTGTGACCCTGGGCAAGTCACTTAACCCCCATTGCCCTGCAAAAAAAATAAATAAAATAACAGATGAATGACTAGAGTGCTGCCTTGGTACAAGTGAGGAAGACCTCTTAGAATCTTGGGTGGAACTCCTTTGTAGTGAATATTCAGGATGATGCAGACAAGAATAGCATAGAATAGACATGGATAGGTTTTGGGCTGCATCATTGGAGGAAACCTGAACAGATGAAATCATAGATTCATTTGTATATTTGAGTATTTCTCTAGGGAAATGTGTTCTGAGTTCCAAATAAATCTTTGAGATATCTATTAGATTTCATTACCTACCCAACGACACCCAGTAAAATCTACATAGGTACTCCAAAATGTTTGCTAAATCTGTATGAATGAATGAATGAATTCACTGAACCAGGAAAGAGAAACAACATTGATGGTCATTGAAATGTGTTATTTGCAATGGCTGCTTCTAACAGTAGAGATCAATTCATTATTTCATTCATACACTCAACAATCATTGTGTGCCTATGATGTTCAAGGTGGCATGCTGTGTTGGTTTTGGGGGATATGAAGACAAGAACAGTCAAATAGCCCCTATATTTGAGGAGTTTGTATTTTAGTAGGGGATACAATAAATTAAAAGGTAGCAGGTCCAAATTGAGAAGAGAAAGCACATTAATAGCTTGGAGGGATCAGGAAAGTCTTAGGTATATAGTAGATGTCATCTGATCAAAGTCCAGTACTCTTTGAACTATGCCATATTCCCAACATGAGAGAAGCTTATGGGTATTTTAAGAGGTAAAATGGGAATATATTCTCACAGTGGGAATGTGGATTAGGTTTTCCTGCTGTCAGATCTAGCCAATAGAGTCTAAGTATTTATGGAGGTGGGATTTTCACGTTGAAAATAATTTCATTCAGTACATTTAGCATGAAACCATAGGGAAGCTGATCTTTGAATGAGAGGATGCATCCATGCAAAATGAGAAATAGTGGTATGAGTTTTAGGGACCCAAGAGCAATGCACTTGATGGTTAAAATTCAGACCATGTTCTGTTGCTCAAAGGGCAAGAGTGACCTGTATTCTTAAGTATATATTTCTTCCCCCCCCTCCCCAGGGCAATGAGGGTTAAGTGACTTGCCCAAGGTCACACAGCTAGTAAGTGTCAAGTGTCTGAGATTGAATTTGAACTCGGGTATTCCTGAATCTAGGGCCGGTGCTTTATCCACTGTACCACCTAGCTGCCCCCTTAAGTATCTCTTAATGGATGTTTTATGACCTTTCTCATGATGATTTCCTTTTTCACTCTCATCTGTCTCGGCCATGTGGTCCTGGGCAAGTCCCTTCACATCTCAATGCCCTTGGAAATTCTGTAAGGCTATTGTTTTAGAGCAGGTACAGTTCTGCATTGGTAAAGGAATTTCCCTCATCTACGGCTTTCCCAAGTACCAAGTCACAATTCCAATCTCTTACGCTCTATCCCCTAGCTATCAAATCAGGATCTAAGATAAAGGGAAAGATAAAACTGGAAGTAGCTGTCAACTCTCAATTGTTAGCATATAAGGAGAATGGCAAACATTTGCATAATCCCCAATGGCTAATGACCCCAAAAAGTCATTTTTATTTGATTTTGACACATGCCTTTGTTCTTATATATAAATATTGATACGCATATGTGTTACTCTGAGTTTTCACTTTATACCCAGCAAACTGGAAAAGAGGACAAAAGATGGAAATAGTCAATTTTGGAGAAGTTGTGGAAAGCCAGGCAAACTATAGTATTATTGGTGAAGCTGTGAATTGTTGCAACTATCCCCTTCGATGAAAAAGGGAACCCTCTTACATTAATGGCCCACGACAGGGAGAACTGAAGTCAAGAGATTGGTGAAATTCTAGCAAGGCACAAAATACACACACACACACACACACACACACACACACACACACACACACACACACACGCCTGAACTCTCACTGCTAATGAAAGAATATCCAGTTTCCTCTTGTCTGCAGATGCCATTAATTCAGCAGGCAGGTTTGTTTTGTTTTGTTTTGTTTTTTAACCCAGTCTCTCTTGGGTGGTGACTGACAGGCAGGTGTGTCTTCTAAGTTGCCTCAGGGAGGGAAGATCATTTGACCAAGATGCAGTGCTGTTAGTGACTCCCCTAATTTCTGAGTCACGAAAGAGCACGTTATAAAAGCTCCTTGGGTTCATTGACCCATGTGACCAGTGGCTAGCTGGCCATTTCTTTGCAATGCACCTGTTATTTAGAATGAAAGATTAACTGTGACTTTCCTTGACCTGTTACCCTCTCTCTGGCAAAGAGGATTTATTGCTTTCACTTGATTACTTGTTCCTAAAGTAAGCAGCTTATTCTTGTTTGACAGTTCCTAAAAAAAACTTTATCCTATTTCTGAGCATTATGTTGAATGAAGAGAAGAAGAATTTCTCTTGGAAACAAGGTAGTTTTGGGGGGTTGTGGCTCTTAACCGTTTCCTCTCTTTCACCATTATTGGAGACTATAAGTTTACATGTCAGTGGGTATGGACTTCAGGCTGTTGATACACTGGTGTGGATTTCGCCTCACTCTGAAACTAGCATCTATTTCCTAATTATAATATCACTTCTTTATCTACAAGTCCAGTTTTGTTCCGCAGTTTTGCCCACCTGGGATTTTGCTGAGAATCATAAATGCAAGCTAATGAGGCCCCTGAGAGGTTAGGATAGCTTAGCATGATGCAGAAGAACTATCCCCAGTTTGAAGGACCTGGATTTTAATCCTGACTCAGCCACTGTTATTTGCATGATTTCAGGGCAAATCACTTAACCTCTTTGGCCCTCAGGATTTTTGTCTGGTATAATTGAGGAGGGTTGAATGAGTTGACCTGTAGGGTCTCTTCCCAGCTCAAATCTATGATCTTACTAAAACTAATAAGAGAGTGGCTCTCAGGCCTGCCTTCCTTCCTCTGAGACTGTACATGCTTATTTTCTATACTGTCCTAACCAGTTTATCTTATGTGGGGCTTGAGTTCATGTTGGATTTAGAAGCAGTAAATTAGAAATAAGCAGGGAAGTGGCCCTGGAGTCAGAAGGTCCTAAGTTCAAAGATATCCTTGGGGGGGGCAGCTAGGTGGCACAGTGGATAAAGCACTGGCCCTGGATTCAGGAGGACCCGAGTTCAAATCCGGCCTCAGATACTTGACATTTACTAGCTGTGTGACCCTGGGCAAGTCACTTAACCTTGTTTGCCTCAGTTTCTTCATTTGTAAAATGAGCTGGAGAAGTAGATTTGCCAAGAAAACCCCAAATAGGTCAGGAAGTCAAATACAACTAAATGACTAAATAATAAGAACACATTAGAAACATAAATGGCTTGCTACGGTGGGACTCATGGACAGTAATGATAATTCACAATTTTCAGAAATAGAGGATGTAAGAAATTGACATAAAAATAGGCCTAAAAAATCAGAAAGCTTGATATACTTAGGTCATTTAGTATAAAGGAAAATAAGCCTCTATCCCTCAACAGCCCTGAAGTCATCATGTAGACAGAATGTAAAACAAGCCTTGATACAACAATGGAAAGAACACCGAATCTAGAGTTAGAAGCCAAAAGTTTCAAATCCCTGGTTTTTCTATTTTATTATTGGTGTAACTTTGGCAACTCATTTATGTTTTCTGGGCCTCAGTTTCCTCATCTGTAAAATGAAAGGATTGTATTTGATGTCTGTCCTCTGTAGATCTTCTATGATCTATGTTTATAAAGATAACCGAGTTAATAATACCGTTGTGTATCTTAAAAAATTTAAGAAGTGTGTATCTACACCAACTAGTTCATTTTCATTTAAAAAATATTGGGGGGCAGCTAGATGGCGCAGTGGTTAAAGCACCGGCCCTGGATTCAGGAATACCTGAGTTCAAATCTGGCCTCAGACACTTGACACTTACTAGCTGTGTGACCCTGGGCAAGTCACTTAACCCCCATTGCCTTAAAAAAAAAAATTGGAACTTAAAGGAGTGAACTGTGAGCAAAAAGACTCCTTCCCAGAGGATTCTAGGAACTTAGTATTTGTAAGTCTATCAAATGGATGTTGTACCATCCAGAAGAAATATCAGAATATAACTAGTGTCCATTCTGTACCTGCAATGGATAGATGACCTAAATATTAAAGAATGAATAATTAAAAAAATAAAAGATATTAAGTATCTTTCACCTCAGTGGTGATAAGGGATAAATTCTTAACCACGAGGGGTAAAGGCTATTATAAAAGATAAAATAGAAAAATGTGATTATGTAAATTGAAAAGCTTTTATATAAACAAAATCAGTGCACCTAAAAGCTATTTGTCAGTAGGGAAATGGTAAAAAGATAGAACAAGCAGTTCTGAAAAGAACTACAGACTATCAACAAAGAATGCTCCAGGTAACAAATAGAGAAATAGACATCAAAGCGATGCTGGGCTTTACAGCAAATTGGTAATGTGAAAAAAGCACAGAATTGTACATTTAGGTTGAGTTATAGAAAGATGGTCACACTGATGCATTGTTGGTAAAGCTGCAAATTAGTCTGACTAATTCTAGGTAACTTTGGAATTATGTGAAGAAAATGGTTAAAATGTCCATGTCATTTGACTCATATATTCCCATTGCTAGGCATATACCTTAAGAAGTTCTTAAAAAGAAAGACCCTAGATACAAAGAAAAGGAAGTATTAAGCTTATTTCCGAGTACCACATTTTTTTAAATTTTTTAGTGAGGCAATTGGGGTTAAGTGACTTGCCCAGGGTCACAGCTAGTAAGTGTTAAGTGTCTGAGGCCAGATTTGAACTCAGGTACTCCTGACTCCTAGGGCTGGTGCTCTATCCACTATCCACTTTATAGAAACATCATTTTAAAAATAGAATGCAACATCTAGCTGCCCATGAGTACCACATTTTAAGAGGGAAATCCTAAATTTGAGGAAGGTAATTTAGTGCTTGGATACTTTTGCAGCAAGTTGAGGGCTGTTGAGATGATTTCCTTTTAAACTCAAGAAACTAAAGACAGCACAACCTACAACCTATTAAATGACAGTTTTGTCCCTTTTTTAAAAAAAGAATCTTTTCATTGATTGAATTTAAGAAATGATCATTTACATATAAAATGGAAAACAGGAGAGGAATGTTCATGATGCGGTGATTTTCTACTATGTAGAGCTTGTTATTCAAGTGTATATTTAATTCTACAAGTCATTTTCCTAAAATTTAGTAATCACTTTATTATGTCTTTAAAATGTTTCAACCTTTTTTTGACTTTTTGTTCTGTAAATTAGAAGTCTCTTTAGTTATATGAACATAAACACATTTATATCTCATATAGTATTTAGATTGAAAATCTTGTTAGAATGATATTTTGAGTTTAATGAATATGAGGTCAACACAAGCCTTGGCAGAGAGGAACATTCAGCAAAACAACTGTCATTTTTGTTGCTGGTTAATCACTTAGTAACTGGGTTTCCTGGTTTCCCCCTATTGCAGTAACTGAGCCCTATTGACACACATCCTCTATGACTATAAAATGTTTCATCTAGCCTTTTCTGTTACTCAGCAGGTGCTTTATTCAGTTTCTGCTTCTCCTTTCACACTTTTGTACTTTATTACAAAATATTTTACCTCTCCATCTTTAATATCTCACAGCTGTGTAAATATAGCTGATCTGACCCTACTGTTGATTACATCACCTATCTGCCCTTGCCTATAAAAACTTTATGAATAGTAGGCTTATATTCTAGTTATGAAAATTATCTTGCAGATTTTTCTGTCTTTCAGTCTCAAATTTCTTTGACCAACGTGGTAGTTGATAATTTCTATTTATTCCCCACATGCTTATAGAAACATCATTTTAAAATAGAATTCAGTTTAATATGTAACAGATTCTTTGTTTCTTACTAGCTTTGGAATAGAGACTATGTTATTGGAGTTCTTTATAGCACAGCTTTACTGTCTCCTTTCCTATGTGTAAATATTTCTTATGAACCCCAATGGATTATTGACTCCAGGAAATTGACTCCATTCACTTACATGTAATCACCCAATCTAAACAGTTGGCTTCTTTCAGGGAAGCTTTTCTCTTCTCTTACGTCTTGGCAGTCCCAAAATAGTCATTGCAGCTATTTCTTGGGGTTTGCTTACATCCTTGGCTTATAAGAATCTCAGAAGTTCATCTGTATGGATTTAATGTGGAATTTCTATGTGCAAAAAGGTCTATTGCAATTTCCCCCCCCTACAGATGGTCATAGTGCAGAAGAAAACGATAAACCTAAATGGGATTATGACTATTTTTATTAAGAGCAGGAATGACAAAACTAAAAATATTTAGAGGTCACTAAGAGTGGAAAAGAAAAGCTATTTACCAAACAGAATAAAATAGATTTGGGAAGTAAATATTTTTTTCAGGGGCCATCATGCATGTTTCCAGAAATTAGAGAAATATTGGTGTTTCTCTCTCAATATATTTCAGCATCTCTGAACTGCACAATGGTTTTGGAAGTTCTCAGGAAGGTGGTGAGCTGCATTGCTTGATATTTTGTCACTGTAATTCCTTTGTGGGAGATCATATTGGTTGAGATGAAGCCTGGGGGGTGGGAAACTAAAGTCTTAACCTCAAACATACCCTTCCCATGGAACCATTTACCTTGTTGACCCATTTGTGGACACTATCCTTTTTTAAAATCAATCAATTAATCAACATTTATTAAGTACCTACTACTTAGGCATTATACTAAGTGTTGGAGTTACCAAAAAAAAAAAAAAAAAGAGGCCTGCCTTCATGTAGTATCCAGAAGAGAATGTAAGATTCTAGCAGTGTCCAGAGCATACAGAGTAACAATTATCTCTTTATTTGGACAGCATGCATTTATTAAGCAGCCTAAAATGAATTGCCTTGATTTTGGGGGGACCCCTAAATTATACTGCTATTTATATGGAGTTTGAAGTTAACTGACTCCAGAATTTTTTTCTCACCAGGATTGCTATCAAGAATTAGCACTGGGGCGGCTAGGTGGTGCAGTGGACAAAGCACCAGCCCTGGATTCAGGAGTACCTGAGTTCAAATCCGGCCTCAGACACTTGACACTTACTAGCTGTGTGAACCTGGGCTAGTCACTTAACCCCCATTGCCCCCCCCCCCACAAAAAAGAATTAGCACCCCAGGGACAGCTAGGTGGTGCAGTGGATACAGCAATGGTCTTAGATTCAGGAGGACCTGAGTTCAAATTCAGCCTCAGATACCTGACACTTACTAACTGTGACCCTGGGCAAGTCACTTAACTTTAATTGCCCCACCAAAAAAAAAAAAAAGAAAAGAATTAGCACCCAATACATTTGACATGATTGTACTGTATAACCTACATCAGATTGCTTACTGTCTTGGGAATGGGGAAGAGAAAGGAAGGAGGGAGAAAAATTTGAAATCAGAATCTTAAAGAATGAAACATTGAAAATTATCTTTACATGTAATTGGGAAACGTGAAATACTATTAATAAAAAAATAAATTTTAAAAAAGACAGCTCTCCCATAATGTATTTGTTCATTTAAAAAAAACCCAACAACACCTTACTTATAGGGTTTTTACATTTATCTCAATTAAATTTAATGTTAAGAATGTGGCCTATTTTTCCAACCAGCCAGGATCTTTTCATACGTTGATTTATGTTGCTCAACATGTTAGTTATCCTTCCCAGTTTTGTGTTATGAAGATTTGCTCAGGCCTCTCTGTTTTCATAGTGTTTATAAAAATGTGGAACAGAACTCATCTCAAGACAAAGAAGTCTGTTGTATGCCACTAGAGACCTTTTTCATTCCATTGTTTTCACCAATCTCCAGAGAGTTACTTCATCTAATTCATCTAACTATACTATCATTCCAACATTTTGTGGCCGGAAGGTCCCAGTTTTCATGTAAAAAAGAGGCCATCTTGTTCAACCGTCTCATTTTATAGATGAGGAAACTAGAAACTAGAGTCTAGAGAGTTGAAGTAATTTAATGAAGTGAGGAGCCAGTATTCTTTCCATGATGTCATGCGACCCCTTCATAGGTAATTTTAATTAGGTATACAACAAATTCTCTCTCAATATCTTTCTAGATAGAGTCAGGGTGGTGTGGTGGATAGAGTACTGGCCTCTGAATCATGATGGGCAGACTGGTTTCAGGTCTTTCCTCTGACAAAGACTGGTTGTATGACCCTGGGCAAGTCTTTTAACTTATCATTACCCCCAGGCAAGAAGTAGGATGTCTGATTCCTGAGCCAGGGCTCTTTCCAAGTACCATATTGTCTTATTAACTAGCCTGGCTGAAGAATGAAGTGTATTGTTTCAATGGATTTTCTAGATGACTGAGGTTATTAATTAATTCAGGGAAAGTACAACTGTGCCCATCACGAGATATAGAGATCTACCTCCTGAAGTCAGTGTTACACTGGTTGATCCCTCAGTTTTAAAATATAGCAGTTTACCAGCCAGAAATCTTTAACCTGTTTGGTAGCCTATCATCAAGAGAAACTCCAAGTTAGATTGAAAGAAGTTTTATTAAAGTATAAAATCAACTTTGATCTTTTAAGCAGAATGAACTTAGTCAAGAAAATAAAGCATTTCTCCCAAACTCCATGCAGCTAGCAAATAGAATGCTTTAGAAGTCCAAGAGAAATGGTGTGTTTTTTTTGGTTTGGACCTATGATTCAATAGGTACAGGTAACTCCAGGTATGGAAATTTACTCTGAAGACTAATTCCCTTTATGAAAACTCCCTGAATTTAGGTAGATAGGTAATTTATCTATGACCTAAAAGTCTTAGAGACACTTGCCTGGGGGCATTGAAGGTTAATTGACTGAGGCCCAGCTGTCTGTACACTGTTGTTCAGTTGTGTCTGACTCTTTATATTTGGGGTTTTCTTGGCAAAGATACTGGAGTGGTTTGCCATTTCCTTCTCCAGCTCATTTTACAGATGAGGAACTGAGGCAGACAGGGCTAAGTCACTTGACCAGGGTCAAGCTAAAGCATGTGCAGCTGCTAGACACCAGTAAAACCGTCTTGACAGACAGGCTAAACCAGGTTGAGGGTAACCGACAGTCCTCAGACCTGTCAGTGAGTTAGGGAGATGTCTACCCCAGGCATGCGAATACTGCCCCACCCCCACCCCGAGGGGAATAGGCCGGTGAGAACAATTTGTTTCATGGGCCGTGAAGGTGGCAGAAGCAGGTACTGTGGAGCACTTAGACCTTGGTCCAACATCAAAGACTCCAAGGTCATCCACTATGTCCTAGGCCATTACCAGTCATCTTGACTTTTGTCTTGCCACTGGTTTTTGATGACTCTGGAAGAGAGTGAGGCTGATGACTTGGTGAAGCTCTGCCTCACTTCAATCTAATTTACATGTGGGTCAAGACATCACTCTTTAATGTCATTGTTCCTCTCTGAAAATGACCGACAGACAACAATGACAGCCTGTGTTGGTTATTTAAAAAGCAAAGTCTGATTAGAAATACTAATTTGAAACTATCAGATTTCATTTCATTAAATATCCAAATGGCATAAGTTTTAACAAACCCAAACACCAACCAGTGCTTAATTAACACAGAAGACTCACATCATTTGAGCTGGAATATCAATCCAAGCCTCTCATTTTATGAAGGAAGGTCCTGAGATTTAAGGTAGCAAAACGATTTGTACACAGTTATACATCATGTTAATGGTAGGACTGGAGCTAGAACCCAAAGAGCACTGAATTTGGAGTCAGGGGACCTGGGTTTGAATTCTAGCTGTTACCTTTGTCCCCTAGGGCAAGTCATCATCTCTGGGACACGATTTTCTCATTTTACAATGAGGAGGCTAGACCACATGGTCTGAGTCTTTGAGTGACTTCTAGTGCCCATGACTTACTCCTACTGGAGTCCCATCTTGCTATGATAATCATTTATTAAATGAGAAACTACCCCCTGGAGCTTTTAGCAGTATAACTGATGCTGGTTACAGCCTGGATCTGCTTTCCTCCTAAGACCAAAGTTACAACTTTTATAGATTGCAGGCATCAAGGTAAGAACCTTACTAGATAAGACCAGCACCTGCCCCCACCTCCTCCATCCCCAAATTTGTAATTTTTGGTCAAATGGAGACAGAGCATTCCCAACTGGATGTAATGGAAAAGCTTGAATTGAAGAAAACATGAATAGATAGGATGGTTCATCTGTTGAATAAGGGTTAGGGTATTGTCTCCTGTTGAATTGTTTGGAGAAGCTGGAAACTGACATCTTACTCAATATCTTGTTACTGATATTTCAGATGTGATTGTTCCTCCCTATACTTATGACTTTGTACGGCTCTTTCTTCCCTTCTACTGCTAAGTAAGAAAGTTCCAGGAGAATATCTCTAGATGGAATTATCTTTTTTAAAAGTTATTAAGAGTCTTAGGAGGACCAGGACTGTGCACTCTGTTGTAAAAAGACTTTTAAAAAACTGACCCTCTGGGTCATTTTAAACATTTTTTTCTTGCTCATATGAAATATCTATCTAGAAGTATCATAGAAGATTTGAGAGGCAGAGATGACTTTTGTCTTAGTTTATACATGAATTATAATTAAATTCTAGTAGAGCCTATTTAATTTCATTTAAACAAAGATAAACAAGATAAAACATCAGTGCCTTACACAGTCCCTATAAATGCAGTAAATACTTAATGAATACTTCTTTGACTGACTGAAACCCAAGTTCTTAGGCAATGATAGTAAATGAGTTACATGGCATTTGTTCCTTCTTTTCCACTGTGCGACTTTTCTCTGTCTTCTTTCACTGAATGGTTCTACCCAAGGCCCTGTTTTCCTTTCTATTAGCCTTGTGATACAGAGCCATCGACTTAAGATACAGAGGCATCTTTAAACCCAATTATCCCATGGAAATATACATATAGTCCACCATTCCACTTGTCATATATAATTGCATCTACCCTTCATAAGGCTTAATCAACATTCGCTGAATTGAATTGTACTTGATCAGACTGTATCTGGCCAGGTTGCGATACAAGCTTTGAGTTACTCACTGAAGCAAGCTTTATGGACCTTAATGGCCATAATTTAAAAAATCCAATCCAGCAAACCAAACAGCATATATTAAGTACCTCATTTGTGCAAGGTACCAAGGATGCAAAAATTAAAGGGGAAAAGCAAATAGATTTCTTCCCTTACTAATGCAAAGTAATGACAACATAAAATGCTATTTGTGCTCCTTATTGAGGTAAATAATTTAATACTTTTTGGAATCTTATTTCCCAAAGTATTTTTGAGTCTGTTATGGGGCATGGGCTTTGCATCATGGTAGGCGAAAAGGGTTAGATAGGAGAAACTCTTGGTGCTTATAGTCAGTAAAAATAGAACTTGCAGTCAATAAAAATATAACTTTATGCAGTTTGAATCAGGGGTGATATGAAAGGTGAATGGAAAAGGATCATAATATTTTATGTTATCAGTTATTTGGAAATCAATTTTCTATTCAGGATGCTGATAAAAATAGTGGATAGAAGATGCTTCCTCACTCTAATGATGTGGAGTCATATGACTTTCTTTACTAGTTCTTCAATTCAATTCAATTCACCATGTATTTATTGAAGACCTACTGTGCGCAAATGATTGTGCTAGCTAGCTGCTGGGGATATAGACAGAATTCAAATACATTCTGCTGTCAAAAAGTTTACAATCTACCTGCTCAAGGCCACCATTTTTAGGTGGATGTAAGGAATTGAGGGTACCAAAGTAAGTAAAAAGAAGTAATTTTCAACTCCAGACTGATCAGAGACCAACCAGCACATCTGACCTTACTAGATTTGGGGCTGAGAACTTACTAGAATTGTGTTTAGCACTAATGGATTGTCTCCTTAGTCAACAAATCAGTCAGCTAACATTTATTAAGTGTTTACTGTGTGCCAGACATTATGCTAAGTATTGGGGACACAAAGAAAAGAAATAGTCTCTTCACTCAAGGAGCTTATAGTCTAATGGGCAAGAAAGTGTGTCAGAAACTATGCTCAAATAAACTATGGACAGGATAAGTTGGAGATAATGAGAAGAGGGAAGGCACTAGCATTAAGGGGGATTTGGGAAAGGCTTCTTGCAGAAAGTGGAACTTTTTTTATTGTTTTTGTTGGTTTTCATTCTCAAAGAGGATCATGACATCAGGGTGATGTCATGGCTTGCACTAAATTGGATTTAAGTGAGGGAGGGCTGTGCAAACTCACCAACCTCGCCCTCTCCTCCAAAGCCATCTAGGTCCAGGGGCAAGATATACATCAGGATGACTGGTGATGGCCCCAGATGTTTAAGGCAGTTGTGGTTAAGTGACTTGCCCAGGGTCACACAGCTAGTAAGTGTCTGAAGTGAGATTTGAACTCAGGTCCTCTCGACTCCAGGGCCAGTGCTTTATCCACTGTGCTACCTCAATGCCCCATGGTAGGACTTTAGCTGAGATTTGAAAGAAGCAGGGAGATAGAAATGAGGATAGAAATTGTAGGCACAGGACAGTTAATACAGGATCAAGTAGGAATAGGCCAATCCTCTCTCCGCGCCCCCCCCCCATTGTGTGTGTGGCAGGGGTGGGGTTGATGGTCAAGAGAAGTAGAGCCAGAGGCCTGGGAGGAAACTCAAGGTAAGGGAACATATTCCATGATAATTTACAAGGTCTAATAATAAATAGTCTTCACCCAAGTGAATCTTTAACTAAAATAAATATTTTACATGTAATAAAGTTAACATTTTTACCTAATCTGCGTATTCCTGCTGATTCTCCCTTCCTTCTAGCACCCTAACAAAGCTTTTACTGTATGTACTTGTCATGGGGTCAGACCAGTGGAAACCTATGCTTTATGGCACTAGATGACAGCAATTTAAAGAAAGCATGATATAAGTCTAGCTATCTTAATGCAATAAATAATAATAGAAAACAGTTTCATGTAACTTTTTTTAGGGTTTCAATTTGCTTTGATATCTCAATAATCTAAAGCCCTGGCCCTTCATTAGTTAGAATTAGTAAATCATAGTATATATGTGCACATATGTATGTATGTTTATGTGTACAGATACACATATATAGAAATACTATATAAAATTATGCATATAATTTAGATATTCAATATATGTGGGGCAGCTAGGTGGCAGAGTGGATAGAGCACCAGCCCTGGATTCAGGAGGAGTTGAGTTCAAATCCAGCATCAGACACTTGACACTTACTAGCTAGGCAAGTCACTTAACCCCAATTGCCTCGCAAAAAAAAAAATAGGGGGCAGCTAGGTGGCACAGTGGATAAAGCACTGGCACTGGATTCAGGAGGACCTGAGTTCAAATCCAGTTTCAGACACTTGACACTTACTAGCTGTGTGACCTTGGGCAAGTCACTTAACCCCAACTGCCTCACCAAAAAGATAATAATAACAATAATAATGATGATGATATTCAATATGTGTGATATAGATGATATATATGATTTTTATATGTCTTACACATTATAACTGTATTTATGTTTGTATATTATTTACAAGGTTGGCAGCCTTTGACTTGCTAACACTGACTAATAAATTAATAAATGACATGAAAGAACTTTTGAAATGGGGGTCGGGGGCTTTAACTCTAGAGGATTGCTCCTTGAACCTTCCATGCTCCCCTCACATCCTTTGGGGGGGTGGTGCTTGACCTCAAGGTCTAGGTAGAATCAAGGAATCATAGAACTGGAAAGGGATTTAAAAATTATTTTAATTCCTTCATTTTGTAGATGAGGAAATCGAGGATCAAAGAGATTGACTTGCTGAAGGGTACAGGAATAGCTAGTGTCAGAATTCTCAAATCTCCTGATTCCCACATCTTTCTCTGGTAAAAACTAAACTGTGAAATTTGTGTTAAAGTATTTACCTGTACCACTCCCCCCCTTTTTGGGTGTATATCTGTATTATAGAAATCTACTTTCTATTATATAAAGGGAGATAATTAATATACCTTATATTTCCAATATATTTTGCATTTTCAAAAGACTTGTTGATTGACCTGGGAACCTAGCTACATTACAATAGAATTTACTCCGTGAGAAAACGTATTCTGGGTTCCAAACATTTGACTGTTACTTGTAATATAATCTGTTTGCAAGCTGGATTTTAGTCATTTTTATGTCTTTTGAAGAAGAAAATCAGATTTGAAGGAAGGTGAGAGAAATTAATTCAGTTGTCATTTATTGAGTACCTACTATGTGTAAACTATGTTGCCAAAGGCACTAGAAATAAGAAACAAAAGAAAAAAAAAGTAGTTCTGCTCCCCAGGAGCTCACATTTCTGCTGAGTCAGAAGTAACATTTACAAAGGGAGGAAAATATAATGTGATTTGAAGTGGGAGAAAGTACTACTAAAATAGAGGGATTAAGGAAAGACCTTTAGGTATGAGGTTTCAGCAGAGCTGAGACTTGAAGGAAGTTAAGGATTTGGAGGAGGAGGAGGAACATTTATATAGAGATAAAGTTTAGAAAAGGTTTTATATATTATCTCATTCTTCATAACAATTCTGTGAGGTAGATGGTAAGAAACTAAGGAGAAAGGACATTCTGGGACTGGGGTAAAGCCTGGAAAAAATGTGTCAAGGTAGGAGATGCATTGGAAAGTTAAGGAAACAGCAGGTAATAAGCCAAGTTTGGCCACTGTGTGAAAGGGAGGGTAATGTAAAATTAACTCTGGAAAGGGAGGTTGGAGTTTGACTGTCAGAGCCTCTAAATACCATGCTAAGGAGTTTGTAGTTTATCTTGGAGGCAAGAAGACATCAAGTTTATTGAGCAGAGGATTTGTGCTTTACAAAAATCTCTGAGGCAATGTGTGGAAAATGAATTAGAGAAAAGAGAGAATAGAAGTGGGAAGCAGAAATTAAGCAGGTTAATGTCAGTAGTCTAGATAAGGACTTCTTAAAACTTTTTTCACTCGAGACCTCATTTTGCCTGACTCCAAGTATATAGGTATATAAAATAGGTATGCATTAACATTTTACTGTTACCAAATTTTCCATGACCCCCACATGCAGTTACATGACCCCATGTGGAGTCGAAACCCACCGTTTAAGAAGCTTTGTTATAGATGAAAGGTTATGTAAACCTGAACTAGGATGGGGTTCTGTAAATGAAAAAAAAAGAAAAAAAGAACAGAACAGATTTGAGGATACATTGGAGATGATTGTAAAACTGACATAAGGATGGTCGAATTGAGGAGTTATACTAATCTTTGAAAGTCATATCTTGCTTCATTGAAGTAATTCTCTCTCTCTCTCTCTCTCTCTCTCTCTCTCTCTCACACACACACACACACACACACACACACACACACACACACACACACACACACACACACACCTTGAGGAGGGGTGGGATATGACATAGCGGATAGAGTACTGGACTCCACATAACCTTGGATTAAATGTTGCTTCAGATACTTACTAGTCACACGGCAGACTCTGGGGCCAGTATACTAATCTGTGCCTTAGTTTCCTTATCTGTAAAATGAAGACAGGTTGGACTCAGTGGCCTCTAAGGTCCATTTTTCAGTTCTGAATCTATGATTCTTTGAGCATATCCCAGTTTATTAGACGTGAATCAGACATCAAATTAGGTCCCTCTGAATGATAAGCGTCAGTGATTCTCTAATACTGTGAACATTAAGTTCAGAAATTTTCAAATCATATCCATTTTCTGTACTGGTTTTCAAGCCATCTTTCTTTACTGCTATCCAAAACATTTTACCAAATTAGGACTTCTTAGACTTCTAATTTAGAATCTGTAGAATCTGTCTCTCTTTTTTTCCCCATCTTGTTCAGTCCTCTGTGAATTCATTGAGATCCTCTGATGAAGTCTATGGAAAGTAACCTTTTAAAATGTAAAGGATTTTTTTTTAACAAAATCTATCTTCATTTTAAAAAAAAACCACCCATAAAGGATAACTCTTACTCTAAGGAGTTGAGCAAGAGCAAAGAAGAAATAAGAATTTGTCTTTGAGGTTTTATGATCATAAGAATTAAAGGATTGAGAAAGCTGAATTCAGGTGTTGGAAAAATTAAAAATGAACGACTTTGGACTGTGTTGGGAAAAGGGGTATTTGGATAGTAAAAGAGAAAAATGGTAGGGAAAGGCATGCGTCTAAGCATGGAGACATACAGAAGTGGAGATTCAGTGGGTCAGGCTTCCACATGGTTTCTGTGTGTCCTGCCTACAAAGAACACAGAGTATTTGGGGTGAAAATGGGAGGGATGGGTTCACATGTAGTACGTGAACAGGTGTCCTCACCTCAGGACACTCAGTTCCTCTAACCAAAATAATTCTCAGCTAGATTTTGAGCTTTCTTCAACTAATGAGCCCTGCCTAAAACTCTTCCCCCTGAATATGTTCCTGCTCTCTAAACACTCCTTCATGCCTGGATGACTGCCATTGGCTCTTGGGATTGGACTCTTCAAGCAGCAAAGCTGACTGTGTGGTAACATGTCCTTTTAGCATTTTTCCAGGGAAGGAAGGAAGGGGAAATGCAGTGAGTGACCTAAGTCTTTGGCAGTTCTGCCAAGTAACCTGAAATTACAGAAAATTCTTTTGATGGAAGTTCTTCTTTAACACTTCTGCCTTTGGAAGTGACCACTTTTTCAGTTGTTCACTTAGAGGGGTCCCCTTTCTTGGTAAATCTGCCTATCAGTAGTTTGATTCCTAGAATTGGACCTCTTGAAGTACTGCGTTAGAACTAGAACTGGGCAGGAAATTAGAGATGATTTGGTTCAACTCATTTTGCAGAAGAGAAAATAGTGGTTCTGAGAGAGCCCTCACTTGTAAAGCTGGAATTAGAACCTACCTCTTCCATACTCTCCACACCTTTGCCTTACTGTTTTAATATCCTAGGGCCTTAATTAAGAAACCCTACTCTACAACACCAAACCAGCCCCTCTCTTTTAAAAAATTGACTCGAGAGGATGTGATGATGTAATTAATCAACAAGCATTTATTAAATGCTTACTGTATGTTATGGGCTTTCTGGTAGGATACAGTGAACAGTAAAAATTTAGTCTCTGCCCTCAGGGAGTTCTTTATATCTCTCCTCTTCATGGACAGAGATTCCCTTTTTCCTTTTTTAATTTGGCAATTAAACTTTTTTTCTCTTAAAATTAGCCAATTGTTTATTTTATTAATTTTTAAAAGTTCTGCATTACTTTATCAACCCAATACTTTTAGTTATCATTTATTTATGAATACTATTAATATGATATGTATTAATAGCAATAAATATATCACTATGCTTTTGTTTGGGATTTAAAAAAATTTGATGATTTTCTTGTTTTTTTTTTTTTTTTTTAGTTCTTTGACTGATTCATTGACAGTCTTCTTTCTCTCTTTTTGTTGACAAAGAGTTCAGAGACATACCTCCCCCCCACCTCCCCCTCCAAGGACAGCATTGGCTTTATCCCAAAAGCTTTGGTATGTTGTCTCGTTACTATATTTGATAAATTTTTTTCAGTATTTCGTTCTTGGATCATCCTTTAGAATTTTATTATTCAGACTCCACTTTAGTCTTAATCCTTTCTTCAAATTTCTCTTATTGATTATAATTTTTATTACATGACATAGGTTCCACCTAAGAACCACTTTATTCTGCCATGATGCAAACACATTCAATGCCCATTCATCACTCTTCTTCGTCCAAGGCCACTTCCCTATTTGGAACTCATCTCTCAATTTGTGCTCTCTCCTTTCCACCAGAACACAATGTCCCTCCTTTTCTGAGCTCCTTCTCCCAGTCTCCCTTTAGTCCCCTATTAACTTAAGCTAGATGGAAAACTTTTTTTTTTTTTGCCAGAGTATGTCTCTCCTTCAACCTTCCCCCACCCCGAATTTCATATAAATCTTTACCTGAAACTTGATGTTGAACACTGTGAAGCTTAAGTACCTTTTAAAATACTAATAATTGACTTTGTAAGTGTTAGAAGCATTATTTTTAGGATGTAAAATAAAATGGAAAATTTCTCCAATGCTTACTGTGAGAACATGGGAAAGACAATCTCTGGGCCTAGGTTTTCTCATCTGTAAAATTAGGGGGTTGCACTAAATGGCTTCTGAGGTCCTCTTTTGTTCTAGACCTAGGATCTTAGGATCTCCTTATGGTGATCCTTATGTAGATGGACTTTTGGAACCCTCCTAGATAGCTTTTTTTTTTTTTTAAATGAGGCAATTGGGGTTAAGTGACTTGCCCAGGGTCACACAGCTAGCAAGTGTTAAGTGTCTGAGGCCAAATTTGAACTCAGGTACTCCTGACTCCAGGGCCGGTGCTCTATCCACTGCGCCATCTACCTGCCCCTAGATAGCTTTTTGAAGATCTGAGACCTCAACATGCTTTTGATTGCTACAGTGTTTTGGTTTTTTGCAATCTACACAATAAAATAACATGATTTAATGTAAACACTGGGTCACTACCACAAATATGAGCTATACACAACAAATCCTTCTGATCTTTATTTCTTAGTGATTATTTTGGAGGGTGTTTTGTAGGGGTGGAGGTTGGGAAGAACTGGGTGACTGGCATTTGAACAGAAGTTTCCATAGATGCATTTGTACTTTCATATGAAGGCTGGAGAGTAGAAAAAAAATAAGTCATAGCTCAGAGTAATAACTCCTAGATACTAACTTGGCAGGTAGTAACTATCTTGGGGGTGAAAAATTCCTATCCCGCAGATGCTCTGCGTGTGCAGAACACAGTGTTGTATAGAGTTGAAACCAAGGCCTGCCGACTTTTTGGAACAAAGTTGCTATACACAAATCAGTGAGTAAGGAATACAGTATTGGGTAATAATGGGGTAATAATCAGGGTGGCAAAATCTTTCCCAGGTGTCACTGGACATCAAGTGTTAGACCAGGAAGAGTATGATTTATGATTGCCACACACTGCCTGGGTTAGCGAGTTTATAAACTTTCCCTTTGGGTTTGTTTTTTGTTTGTTTGTTTTGATGAAAGATCATAAAGATAGAATTGTAAATTAATCCCCCCGAACCACAGATTTTTTTTTTTTAAGAAAATCTATCACTGGATCCAAAGTACACATGGTAATGGATGATTAATTATTATCCAGCATTGTTTCCATGCTGGAGGTAGCATGATATAACAGTCATGACTTTTTTTTTTATTTGATCCTGAGCTTTACCCTGGACTTTGGGATCCTTACTCTTCCCCTCTGTATGCCTCAGTCTGATACTCTAATACAGCCTCAGAAATCAGGATGAAAATTTTACCAGACCAGAGGTGGATCCCAGCAGTCCTGTACCCAGGAGGTGCTTAAAAAGTAAGAGAAATGCAGTGGGCATGACGGGCTATTTGAACTGGCCAAAATCATTACTTAGCCCCCCCCCCCACCCCAGAAGAACAGGCAAATAAATGGTGGGATGCCTTTTGGAAGACCTATATGGTAAATAAGCCATGTTGATTATATTTTACAGTTTTCTTAATCATAGGGAATTTATATTTGTTGAGCATCCATTGACTGATGAGTTCTACAGAGAGCTCTTAGCTTTTCCGAAGATATAATTAATAGAAATAAACTGTCATGTAGATGGCACAGAGTGTCGGCCCTCTATATGTGAATCTCTTAATTTGGTTGGAAATAGGAAGTCATGCCTAGGGGTGCATAGTTAAGGAAGGCTTCAAGAAAGAAGTATTATTTGAGCTGGCATGTTGGCAGGATGGTGGTGATGTTACAATCACTAGATGTTAAATTGTAAGCTGCCTAGTCCAACCCTTTAATTTTGCAGGTGAGGAAACTGAGTCTCAAGGAGGTTAAATATCTTGCCTAAGATCATACAAGTTGTGTCCGAGCTATGACCCCAGTTCCTTTCACTACAAATCTAGGAGATTTGGAATCTAGAATATTAGGAATAAACAATTTGTTTTCATTATAATAAAAAGTAGCATAAAACCCAAAGACCAGGTATGCATGAAAATGAAATCCAATTCCTGAAGGAGCTGAAAATTTGAATATATATTGTCTTCTCATCGTAGGCGCTGAATAATTCTTTAAATTGAAATATAGCCCTGATTCAGCTTATTTGAGTTTTTTGGTCTAGAGAAGAAACTCTAAGAGGATTGCTGTCAGACAAAAGCATGCAATAAAATGAAGTGTATTTTCAGATTCAATATACTAAAAAGGGGAGAGGACTGAGTAGGATCGTGATTCTGAACCTGGAAAGATTTCAGAGGCCAATCCAGTCCAATCCCCTCAATTGGGAAGGTTAATAGATTTGCTGAAGGTCAATTTAGAGATAGTAGGCATCTGATGTAAAATTGGAATTTCGGGTCTTCTGACTCAAAGTCAGTGTTAAATCTTAGGTTTTGTTAATGCCAAGTTTAGCAATTTTTTAAAAGCCAAAAAAAATCTTTAAAGTATGTATTTATGTATTCTTACCAAAAGGATGTATTCATCAATACAGAAAGACAATGGGGGTGTTTCAGCTTGAGTCCTCCCACAGTGGCAGTTTAAATATGCTCCTGATTTAGCAGCTGGACATCTTAGTACTTGTTCTTAGAGTATTACTTTTGAGCCATTATGAAAATAATAGCTGACCCTGATCAAGTGATTCAAGGTTTGCAAATGCTATGATGGTAATAATTATAATAATTAATAATAATGTAATAGTAATAATATACAGCACTTTAAGGTTTGCAAAGTGCTTTGCTGTTAACCATGTTTGAGCCTAATAACAACTCTAGGAGGTTGATACTATCATCCCCTTTTTACAAATGCTGAAACTGATACTGAGAGAACGGCTTTCTCACGATCACATAGATGGCAAATGACTGAGGTCGGATCTGAATTTGAGTCTTTGTTGGAGTCTGTCACTCTACTCATATTATTTAAGAAGTAGGGAGTATAGCCATTATTTTTTTCTGACTGTGTAAATGAAGAAACTGAGGCAGGGAGAACTTAGCATCTTTAATTCCACTGCTAGTAAATGTTGATCAGGATTGGAATCAGTTAATGAAATGAATGAATAAAAAGCCCTGGGGACTCCAAGCTCTTTCCTTTAGTTACTACACCAACAAACATACCAAGCTGGCCTTCTAGGCTAGTCATTTGGGGGGGGGGGCAGTGGGGGTTAAGTGACTTGCCCAGGGTCACACAGCTGGTAAGTGTCAAGTGAGGCCGGATTTGAACTCAGGTACGCCTGAATCCAGGGCCAATGCTTTATCCACTGCACCACCTAGCCACCCCCCTAGGCTAGTTATGAGAATGTGTTGAGATGGGTGCTCCTATGGCCACATAGAGTAAGTATAAAGCGCCTTCTGTTTGGCATGTACCCAGTTCCCAGTATATGCCAGGTGGTTAGCTCACCAGTAACAAGTGAGCTAGGGAAAGGGGGATGAGCAGTTTTTCTAGTTGGGTCAGGGGAAAAGAGGGTGGAGTTAAGGGGGAAAATGCTCTCTTTCTAATGAGTAGGAAAAGTTTTGAGAGTAAGGAAACTGGCTTTTCACCTTTTTTCCCCTTCAGGGGGCTAGAGCCTTGGCTACTTAGATGACAGGTCTGCTTCATCCTTTCCTATACTCAGTGCCCACACCCAGCCCTTAGACCCCCTAAATTTCCCCATCCCGGCTCCCCAACCAGCCCTGCCCTTTAATAAATGCTTTGTCTCAAAATTTACCTACCCCCCACCAAAACAAAACAAAACAAAACAAAAACAACTCTCTGCCTTGTGGCGTGGATTAATTCAATCTTAATGCTCAAGAAGTGATTGCCTGAGAGATTCCTCGCCTCCCTAACCTCCCAGGGGATGTTTGCTTTTAAACCTAAATGGAACTGTAATTAGTGGGACTTCTGCTAGATATTTCCCTTTAAATCTTCCTGGCTGGCCTACTCAGCCTTTATGGCCAGTTTTAAGTGGCTGGAAAGACAACCTGAGGGGAAAGGGAGGAGGGAACCAGATAAGACTGACAGCCTGGGCTGAGGTCTATGGAAGGGATGAAAGTATACTCCTTGAAGAACGGAGAGCTGGCAGGGTAGGCCTCAGGAAAAATTTGGATGTTTATCCATGGCCTCAATCTTACCTCCTGGTTACATTCTCCACCCCTCCCACCCCCCATGCTCCCCAACCCATTCCCTGAATTGACATTTACCTATCTAATACCTCTTCCCCTAGACCTATTCCCCTATTCCCCAAATTATCCATTCTTCTTTCTCTCCTTTCACCATCTTTCTGAGAATTTTCATTTTCCTCTTTTGGATTAGTTTAATCAAGTTGTTTTCCTCATTAATAGCACTTAGGTGTGAGTGGCTGCTGGCTCCTACCCTCCCTCTCTTCCTGGGTTGTTTGCTTTTTTAAGGTAAATGAATCTCTAATTAGCCAAAAGGGCCTCACGGTTGCTTGATGCACCATCTAGACGTCTGCTTTCTTCCACCCCTGTCCCCTCCTCCCCTAATCTAAACTATCCCCAGAAATGCTTGGTTTGGCTACGTTTAAGTACTAATTATAGTCATTTTCGTGAACTGCTTATTTTTGCCTAATTACAATGCAGCACAATAATAATAATAGCCTGCATTTAAATAGTGCTTTGTGGTTACAAAGTGATTTACATACATTATCTTATTTGTTTCTCATAACTATCCCTGGAGGGGAGATAGAGCAGGTGAGATTACCCTCATTTTGTGGTTGAGGAATTAAGCCTCCAAGAGGTTCAATGACTCACACTTCAGACAAAGGTAGATTTGAAGAGTCTTAAGGATTGTCTAGCCCAGTCTCTTTTCATTGTACTGAATTGAACTGAGGCCCAGGTAGTGAGTGGTCCAGAAGAGACTCGAATATAGGTCAGGGGCTCACAAAATCCCATAGTTGGGAGGCACCTCAGAGGGTATATATTCCAACCCTTACTGAACACTGTAGTAAAAACAAAAAAAGTGAGAACTTCATAAGGCTATTGGGCTTTGAGAAAAGGGAGAAATGAACGAGAGTAAAAACTGTATTCTTTCCATGAAGCCATGTTGTCTCAACAATAACAGCTTAATGCCTGTCACTGCCTGTGCGTGATATTAACCTTATGAATGTTACTTGCTTTTATCATTAAGCCTTCTCCCTTGTCTATGCTCAGTTTCCATTCTTTGCCACATCTATAGTTTGTTGTTTATAAAGCTTGCTCCTCTGCCATCATCTATTTTTCCTTCTCACCACCCACCTCTTGGAATCTCTACCTCCACTGAAGGCTCAGCTCAAGTGCCCCCAGTTACCATAGACCTTTTCTTATCTCTCTTGTACCTCCCTCTACCAATCATCTGTGCCAGCTTTAATAGCTTGAAGCTGCACTGACTTTCAAGCCACCCTTTATGCAGTATCTACTTATTTCCATACATATTGTTCCCCCTCCTTCCCAGTAAAATACAAGCCCCTCGAAGGCTCAGTCACTTCATTTTTGTCTTTGTATTGCTGACACTGGTTTCCTGGCACAGAGTATATGTTGAACAAATGTTTATTCATAGGATCATAGATTTAGAGAGAGAACCAACCATGGAGAAACATCTAGTCCAGCCACTTCATTTTAAAGATATAGAAATTGAGGGGGCAGCTAGGTGGTGCAGTGGATAAAGCACTGGCCCTGGATTCAGGAGGACCTGAGTTCAAATCCAGCCTCAGACGCTTGACACTTACTAGCTGTGTGACCCTGGGCAAGTCACTTAACCCTCATTGCCCCGCCAAAGGAAAAAAAAATGCAAAATATATATAGAGAGAAATTGAGGTCCAAAAATTTTCACTTTGACAGACTTAGCTTTTCTCAGCAATACACTGATCCAAGATAGTTCCAAAAGACTTATGGTGGAAAAGGCTCTCCCCACCCAGAGAAAGAATTGTGGCATCTGAATGCAGGTCAAAGAATACTGTTTTCACACACCCCCCCTCCTTTCTCATGGTTTCCCCCTTTATTATGATTCTTCTTTCACAACAAGATTAATGTGGAAATTTGTTTAATATGATAGTACATGTATAACCTAAAAACAAACAAGTAAAAAGCAAAGTTTTACTAATTGGTCCAACGTCATAGCTAGTAAATGACAGAATTTAGATTTGAACCCAGGCCCTTCAACTCCAAATCCAGCTGTTTACAGACTTGAACTGAATTGAATGGAATTGAATTCACAATGTAAAACAACTAGAGTTAACCATGCTGATTATGTGAAATTATTTTCTGGATTCTGTCATTATTACCCACTGTTCCAAAGCACTCAATTAACTTTTAAATTATGCAATCTATAAAGCTCAATTATGTGAATTGCTTCTCCTTGTAGGGCCTGGTAATTTAAAAAGGCAAACTGGCTTCCACTACTCAGTCTAATAGAAGACTCCTCGGCAACTCATTCAGCTGGAGAGGAGTGACTTTTGGGTAGCCTCAGCTATTTTATTTCATTGACTAGCAAGGAGAGACACTTACCCCAGCAGTCTTTGTGGATGGGTCAGTAGGTTCTGCCCCTTTTTTGTGACTTTTCAGGCAGTGTCATTGCCTGGCGTTTGCAAATGATGGCCTGATACACTAGACGGGAAGTTTCTTAACCATAAAGAGATATCTCTCTTTCATTGCTTAGCATTCCATGCTCCAGATACAGTAGCTGGTCCTAGAGAAATAAAGACCAAAATGAAAAGAGCCCCATGCTCTCTGGGATCTTACATTCTACCTGAACCTTTTTTAAAAAAGTGCTTTTGGGGGAACATTTTCATAGACTAGTATTATCAGCCTCATTTTACAGAGGAGATTGTAGGTTAGAGAGATTAAGTGACTTGTCTGTCCATAGCTGCACAGTTATTAGGCAGTGTGATAGGCAATGTGATCCCAGGTCTTCCTGACCTCCAGACTATCACTCTTATTGAGAATTCTTAAGAACTTCCATTCTTGTAGTGATCCTGTTTTCAGGAGATATATTAGATTGGAGACTGAAGGTGTTGCCCAGGGATGACATTGTGCCCTGATAACCAGGATGCTACTGTTGAGGACTTCGACATGAAAGAGATTTTTCATATAATAACAGTTTCCTTGAACTGTCCAGGCTATCACAAATGTATTTTTCTGGGGCAGCTAGGTGGCGCTGTGGATAGAGCACCGGCTCTGGAGTCAGGCGTACCTGAGTTCAAATCTGGCCTCAGACACAACACTTACTAGCTGTGTGACCCTGGGCAAGTCACTTAACCCTCATTGCCCTCACTGCAAAAAACAAAACAAAAACCAACCAAACTAAAAACCCCACAAATGTTTTTTCCCCCTAAACTACACGATTCCTGGGGTTTGCTTTTGAAGATTTATGAGTTCCATGAAGTGAAACTTGAGGAAATCCAGATTATTTTAGAGCCTCACTTTTTCTTGACATCTGTGTCCAAGGGGGATGCCTTGAATAATAAAGGGGAGACACAAAATAGCTGCAGCCCTTCAGGAAAAATGAGGTAGGGTATTGGGCCAATGTTAGCATAATTTAGCATAATTAAGCATCCAGGTAGCCAAAGTTGCTCCCAGACCTTGCCTCATGCTACTGGGTTTGCTTCCTGGAATTCTGAGATTCTCCCTGGTTTCAGTTCATTTCAAGAACCATTTTATTAAGCACTTTATGCTTACAAAGGGTTTTATTTCTGCTCTCTCATTTGGTTCTTAAAACAACCCTGAGCAAGGTAGGAAAATACAGGGATGTCATCCTTATTTTGCAACTGAGAAAAGAGAGGAGACCCTGGTCAGACCACATCTGGATTGGTGTGTTTTGAACTTAGAATAATTGTAGTGAGAGAGCAGGAAAGGCATCCTGTGTAGAGATGACAGGACTTAGTAACCTGTCGGACAGTCCTTGATCAACCACAGTAAATGGTGATTTCTACTTCCTCTTACCTGCTAATGTACTACAGTGAATTTCAGTTCCCTCAGACCCCAAACTCAATATTGTAAGGATGCTAGGAAGGCATTATATATCTGTAATATTGTAAAGGAAAACTAAATAGGAGGGCGAGGTAGTTTCTTCCTGGATTAGAGAAGCTAGGTTTGAATTCCAGCTTCACCAATTATTTCCTACTTGTCTGACTTTTAGGTAGGCATTTACCATCTCTGGGATTTAGTCTTCCAATCTCAAAAAGTAGGGGGGATACACACACAATATGTGTGTATACATATTTACATATGTATATATTTGTTTGCATATATGAATTGGAGCTGTTTTATTTTGAGTCTGTTTTTGGTTTTTGTTTTTGTTTTGCAGGGCAGTGGGGGTTAAGTGACTTGCCCAGGGTCACACAGCTTGTAAGTGTTAAGTGTTTGAGGCCAGATTTGAACTCAGGTACTCCTGAATCCAGGGCCGATGCTTTATCCACTGCACCACCTAGCTGCCCCCTGGAGTCTGTTTTTGCAATGAAGAGCATTACAAAGTGGTTCCGTTTTATTTAATCTAATGTATAGTTAATTTGGTTTTAGGTGGAACAAAAGTCAGGGCTTTTTATCCTTCTTAGGCACTCTCGTCTCATTGATGAAATATAAATTCATGCATTTGAATCAGAGTCAAAGCTAAAGATATTTTACAAATATTTTGTGTTTATATTGTCCAGGCTTCCCCCTATATCTTTCTCCCTCTTCCCCCATCCCCTATCCTTATGCCTGTCTATACCTTAGGGTCTTAGAGCAGTGGCTCTAACTTGGGTGGTGTTTTTGTTTTGTTTTGGGGGTTGTTGGTTTGATTTTTTGCTTTTTGGTGTGTGTGTGTGTGAGAGAGAGAGAGAGAGAGAGAGAGAGAGAGAGAGAGAGAGAGAGAGAGAGAGAGAGAGAGAGAGAGAGAGAGAGAGAGAGAGAGATTTGACCCCTTTGGGAGTCTGGTGAAGCCTCTGGATCTCTTCTCAGAATCTTGTTTTTAAATGCATAGGATCATAAAGGAAACCAATTATATTGAAAGAGTCATCACATTATTATGAAAACCCAAGTTCACAGACCCCAGATTAAGATCTCTTGCTTGACAGTGTTGCCTGAAGATCAGAGAGTTTGTGTCTTGTTACATTTGAAAGAATGTTGGTTCTAGAGTTCAGAGGATCTGGCTTTAAATGCCACATCTGATGCTTATTGCCTTGGGCACTTTAGTCTCCATGGCCTTCAGTTTTTTGACCCATAAAATGAGGGAAGTGAGTAAACTAGAAGATTTCTAAAGTCTCTTCCAGATCTCGTTATGTTATCCTAAAGGAATCAGAGGCAGAATTTCAACCCGTGTCTTTGTGATTGCAAGTCTAATATGTTATACTGGATTGAGTGTTGTACCTAGGGTTAGGAAGACATGAATTCAGATCCTGTTTCTAACACAGACTACCTGTGGGTTCATTGACAAATTGTTTCGGCTTTCTAAAATTAATTAAATTCACAGATTTAGAAGTAGAAGGAACCTAATAGCCAATCTAGGCCCACCTCCTAATTTTACAAATGAGGAAACTAAGAGCCAGAGAAATTAAATGACTTGCCAAAAGTCATATGTGTCCTAAGGCAAGATTTGAAAATAGGTCCTTTAACTTCAAGTGAGATCAATCAATCTCTCTCTTTCTCTCTGTTTCTCTTTCCGTGTCTCTCTCTCTCTCTCTCTCTCTCTCTCTCTCTCTCTCTCTCTCTCTCTCTCTCTCTCTCTCTCTCTCTCTCCCCCCCCTCTTACACACACACACACACACACACACACACACACACACACAACCACACACAGCTCTACCAGTTGTAGAGCACTATTTAATTGTCAATTATTATGATCCAGCCTACAAGTTAATGGTAGAAAGAAATTCACTGGCATCCCAACTTTTCAGAAGTGAATCTTTCCCAGCTCTGAAAGTTACATATTGAATTGATCACATACTTAAAATGAAAAGCAAGCTATAAACAGTAGAGCTTTGCAGTTTCATGTACAGTCATCCTCTTTAGTTCTTTGCTGATTATAGAAAAGTTCATCTTATTTGATGTTTGTTAAGTTTAGAAAAAAAAAACATAAATGCATTTTAAGAAGGGAGGGATGTTTCTATGAGATCCCCTTCTGCCAGGTTTGTTGTCTTGTCTCATGTCTGGTATTTATTGACATTATAATGAAGAGAAATGATGGTTCCAATGTTATGGCCATGTTCCATTCCTTGTTTGCAAGCTAGGTAACTTGTAAGCTAGGATTGATATAATAGAATGCCCACTCTATAAGAAGTTTTCTCTACATTCTATTAGAACCTGAAAATTAACTCTGTTGCTGATAAACCCTGGGGAATTACCAGGCATTCCTGATTGAATCTCTCAATAGTCTCACGTTTATTGATTCTGGGACTTTCAGGGAGAGACTCTAAAGATAAAGCCTTTTAGGTATCTGTGAATTAGGTGAAGTCGGTGTTGATGAAACCAGGTGTTGCCATGGACTGAATGCTTATCTGATCTTATTCACAGTATGTGAGAATACCCTGTGTGTTTAATAAATGTTTGCTGAATTGAATCTACAGTTAGATTCCTACTCCAGTTCCATAGTTAGGCCCTACTCTTTTCTTGCCTGTTTTAAATTTCTTCCAAGTTATGAGAGAAAGGCAAAATGCATCATTAGGTTATCGGCACATAATTTTATAGTTCCTTTTTTTTCCAAGCTGGGAATTTAAAAATGGAATTAATATAATGTGGTCTACCAAGCGCCATAGTAGTGCAGTATTCCGTTGTCTTGGAGACCTTGGTTCAGAGGCAGAATGTGGGTATTTTAGGCTTTGGTTAGTGCAGCCAGAGAATGTTATGAGGTAATGCATTCAGTTTCTTGGAACTTGGGTAAAAAAATGGCATTTTCTTGGCAAGCTGGAGGTGGCTAACTCATGAAGCAGCATTTGCTTTGCTCTGCTTAGGATTATTTACTTAACTTCCAGGAGTACGTTAAAGTTAATGACCAGGATAAGGAAGAAACTTTGAGAAAGAGAGAGAGAGAGAGAGAGAGAGAGAGAGAGAGAGAGAGAGAGAGAGAGAGAGAGAGAGAGAGAGAGATGGAAGAAAAGAAAGAGAAAGAAAGAAAGAGAGAGAGAGAAAGAAAGATGAAAGGAAGGAAAGAGAAGAAAGAAAGAAAGAAAGAAAGAAAGAAAGAAAGAAAGAAAGAAAGAAAGAAAGAAAGAAAGAAAGAAAGAAAGAAAGAAAGAAAGATGGGAGGGGAAGGGTCAAGGGAGAACAGAGGAAAGGGGAAAATTCTTGCCTATTTCTGCTTTATTAGTGATTTCCAAGAGCAGTTTTGCCCTCAAGTTCTATTCATCTAGAATGACAAAACTCCCTCTGGAGTATTAGGTTTTTGGAATATGCCATTTGTGGTCTCTTAAAATACCTACATAGATTTTTACCTCATCAACACAGTTGGTATATTATGAAATTCAGGAAGCTGGACTGATAACTATTTTTAGATAAATTTCACTTTGCGGGTAGGAACTCTGCTTATTAAAGTCACTCCCTGTGACTTGTGGCATAGGAGGCCTTTTTATAATCCCTACTTTGTGAAATCACACTGTTCTGGCTCATGTCATATTCATGGGTCTATCTACAGTTCTATGGGTCTGTTAGTGTTTTTCTTTTCATTCAGCGATGCTTTCTGTGTTGTCTGTTACATTAGCTTCCCATTTCCTTTAGATTTTAAATCCCTTGATGGTTGGTACTACATTTCCCCATGGTAGGCTGTTCTTTATAGCTTCTAGCAGGAGCTCAGAAAACCAGTTGATGTTAACAGGGTATCTGCAAGCTAATTTGATAATCAAGGCAAGGTTTAAATAGTTCTATGAAACATTTAGAACCGTATGACCCCATATAGATTCCATATGGATCTTACATTTCTCTGGGAAAAGGTACTTTAAAAACTATACTCATGCAATAGCTTTTTATTTTTTTAAATCTACTCTGTAAGTAAAGTTTTACATTTCAAGACTATTTTAATAATAACACTAAAGACATTATTTTCCTATTAAAATACTCTTTCCTTTTCCAACTCCATATCTGCATGAGGCTAGATTTTCCTTACATACAACAAATTGTAGATTTTCTTTACATACTTTATGTAAAATAACAAATTGAATGTAAAGGCAGATAAGAGAATCCAGCTGTCTTCTATTAAGCTAGACATCAAAGAGATGTAAAAAAGAATACAGTTCTTTTCGCTAATTTTTGTTGTTTTAGAAAATAGTTTTTTCATTAAAATGTCATATTGATATGTAATTGGTTTATTAATGCTTATTTTGGAAGAAATTATATTTTAAACTTTATCCATTTTAATTTCTAGTTCAGTATATACTGATAGATAAAACCAGGGGAGTGTAGAGCCAACTCTGACTGTGGAAGCAGATTGTTAAATTTTCAGTGTGAGCATTTGCTCCTCACTAATTGACAAACACCCTAAATCAGGGTTTGAGGTATTGTTTTGTGGATTGTGTAGAGTTAGACTTAAGAAAGTGATGGAGAAAATGTTAATAATAATACAGATTAAATTTAGAGGTATGTTGTATGTGTGTGTGTGTGTGTGTGTGTGTTTCCTTCCTCCCCCAAAACCAGTTGTCAAATATTTACTAGCACAGCCCCCATAACCAAAAGCTCTTTGATGTCATCACTAATTTATAAGATACCCCAAATCTGAGGACAGCTAATCTAGTTGTTTTCGTATTTTTTTTTTAATAGAGTCACTTAGACACAAAGTAGTTGAAGGCATTGACACTCACCACTAAAATGGTAGCTGGTAACAGATACAACCATGTGGGTAGCGAGAGTTAGTTATTGTGTTTAAATTATAGGTTTTTAATTTAGTGCTTTCAAAGTGAATAGTCAGCTTGCTTATTGTGGAAAGAGCCCTAGGTCAGAAGTTCAATGTTTGAACCCCATCTCTGTGGCTTACTTACATTGTGACACGGGCCACTTAATTTCTCGTGTCCTCAATTTCCTTATATGTTAAATGAAGAAGATAAGAGTCAATGATCTTTAAAGCCTTTCCTTTCTGGCTCTTGATCCCACAGGATCTTGGGATCTGCCTGAGATCTCCCAGGACTCAGGCATGTTACCATATGTTTTCATGATAAGAATCCTGTAATGCAGGTAACTGGCAATGCTGTACCTCTTTAAAGTTTGCAATGGCTTTTTAAAAAAATTTGATCCTAAAAACAGGTAAGTTGGGCAAGCAAGCACTACAATTACATACTAGTATTATTATTATCTCCATTTTACAGTTAAAGAAACAAAAGCCTAGAGAGGCTAAGAGGTCAGAAAGCTAGTAAGTGATAGAATTCCTACATCTATGCTCTTGTGATGCTGAGTATATCCTTAAAAAGCAGCAATATTTCTGTAAACATTCTGGGTTCCTTAATTTTACAATGGATGGCTGTGTACATCCACAGGATGCATTCTCATCTAGTAGAATCCCTTTCTTCCTTCAGGTCAGCTCAATCAAAGACCAATTTTTGTACAAAGCCTTTCCCAGTCCACCCCTCGCTCCCTATTTGTTGCTAATGTCCTCCCTCCATAACTGTTTTGTATTTATTCTGTTGTTGCTCAGTCTTTTCAGGTGAGTCTGACTCGTTTTGACCCCATTTGGGGTTTGAAGGGGGCCTTTCTCTGAAACAGCAAGAACAGTCCTATCCATTAGGGTGTCTTTCTTGTTATACTAAACCCTAGCAACAGGCCTGTCCAAACAAACAAACAAAAAATGCCACATCTCCACTCCCTACCCTGAGATTTCTGCCATCAACAGTTCTGTCCAATCCTGAGGAACCCCATACCCAATTCACCTCCTCCTTAACATTCAAGCTTATATAAGCTTTGTCCTTTTGTTCTTTTGGGGAGGCTCTGCCCATGTGGGTAGGGCTCCCTTGCTGGGGAATTCAGTAAACCCATGATGGATTCACAAATTTATAGTATTGGGTTTGGGTCTGGGGGGTTTGGTTCTGGTTCTGGTTCTGGTTCTGGTTTGTGGCAGCACCGACAATTTTATTCCCCATTGACATGCCCTTTCCAAGAATTCTTTTTTTTTTAATTCTTTTTATTTATTTTTTTATTTTTTTTATTTTTTTTTGCGGGGCAATTGGGGTTAAGTGACTTGCCCAGGGTCACACAGCCAGTAAGTGTTAAGTGTCTGAGGTCGGATTTGAACTCAGGTCCTCCTGAATCCAGGGCTGGTGCTTTATCCACTATCCTACCTAGCTGCCCCTGTGGTTTTGTTTTTGGTTTTGTTTTTAATTTTTTTTTGGGGGGGGGTGCTTTCCAATAGTTCTAGTACTGATTTTGATAGCAATGTTCCCAGAGCTAGAAATGGAAAATAGAGGGAAAGGAGGGAATGCGTGTGAGATGAACTAGTTATATAGATTTCACACCATATGGGAGCACAGGATCTCAAGGTGAATCAGAGGATCATAGATTTGGAGATGACCTTAGAGGTCATCTAGTCCAACCCACATTTTACAGATGAAGAGAAAAACCTGTGTCTATAACAAGAGAAGTGACTTTCCCATATCACATTAAATAGAAAGTAATAGTCATGATTTGAAATCAGGTCCTCTCATACTCCAAGCCTAGTACCCTTAGCAGATCTAGGTTCAAATCCTACCTCAGACACTTACTATCAACTTAGCCATGGACTGTTCTTTTAAACCCTGAGTCTCAGTTTGCTCATCTGTAAAATAGGGGATAACAATACCTGTTCCCAAATACCTATTCCAAAGGGTGCTTGTGAGACTCAAAAGAAGTAATCCATATAAAGCATTTTGTAAACTTTAAATCACTATGTAAATACCTGATATTATTACATAGACTCAGCCAAGCATGCTGTTTGCCAGAATTCTTGGAAATAAAATGTTTCCAAATATGTACTTTTGTAGCTTAAACCTGCACTAAGACTTTGAAACACTTTGTGTGTAAATCCACACAGATACACATGCACATGCACATACATATACATATACATATGTATGTGTGTATATTCAGACATTAGCTGTGTAACCCTGGGGCAATTCACTTAACCTGATTTGCCTCAATTTCCTCATCTTTAAAATGAACTGGAGAAGGAAATGTCAAACCACTCCAGTATCTTTACCAAGAAAATCCCAAATGGGGTCACAGAGTACAACATGACTGAAACGACTGAACAGCAACAGTATGTATGCATGTGCATGTGTATATTGCTTCAGTAATCCATGCTCTTTTGTTGAACCCTTCATAATATAAAAATAATCAGTCATTTACATGAGTGTTTTGATACATTCCTACAGAGATAGGATTGGATTTCCACAAAACTATTAATACTCAAGTCATTTTAAATTACAATCCCTTGTTATTAGGAACTTATTTGTTACTGTAATGGATCTCGACTGTCATCTGTGTCCTCCTTTCAGGAATGCAGTTATAGTGCCCTCTTTTCCTGTGTGGTGTGCCTTTACGCTCCCATAAATCCTTCATGGGACTCTACCTCCAAACAAAGTCTTTTGGCCTTTTGTGGGTAACAGTGAAATACTTGAACAATATCTGTCAGTCATCCATTGGCCTCAACATGGCTATACCATCTTCTTTTCTAGTAATGCTATTCTTTGATGATATCTTTTAAACCGCTTTTGCAATTTTTTGTTGGTCATATTCTGCATCCCACTCACGACCATCACGCATTTTTTCACTACCCTTTGGAGGACTCTGTAACTTTAGAATGTGATATTCCATGCTTTGTAACAATATTGTTTCACCAAACGAATATTACTCTCCATTAGGTTCTAACATATTTCCTAGCTTCCTAAATGAGATCCATAATGGTTGAGGTGAGTGTGGCCTAATTATCCCCACAGGAAAAACCAAGTGGATGAGGAATGCCTCTTTGTCCAGACCATAATATGCAATTGGATAGACAGCCCATATAGCCACTCCATCAGTAATATTTTGGACAGTCGTTGCAAATGGACAGTTTGCACAAGAGATTGGGATGGATTACTTATGGGAAATTACATCGTATTTTAATGACACAAAGTTTCTTCCTGAGACAAATCCCTATCTTCTCCCCCCGCCCCAAACACTAATACTCTTCTTATGAGCTATATAGTTGCAAGCATGAATTACTACTGGAAAAGAAAAATATAATTAAAATAGATTTTTCTCCTTTCCCAAATACAGTTAAGTCTATATTATTGTGAATTATGAATTCCCTGAAGTAGCCACATTTTATGTATCTGCACTGCCTTATTTCCATAGGGCTGGAAACAATGATCATATCTTATATAATTATAACTTTGAATAGTAAGAGTTCAAATACATGTGACCACTTCAGGGGATTCATTATTTGTGATCATCAGGACCTAGCTGCTCAAAATCTGTGTGTAAGGAAACAAGAAAGGCAGTGACAGGCATGATGGGAGGTTTTTACTTCGGAAACTATATCTGGAAACTCTGGTTTGGCTGTTCTGGCGCCTTATTCCTCAGTGATTTGTTTGTAAAAAGTATTCCCCCGTAGATATGAACTGCAGGTGAATATTGAACAAGTTTTAGAAGCAGTAGTGTTTCATAAATGGGGGTTGAATGGTAAATGATTTAAAAATTCACAAATAAGTAAATGAGTCCATTGATATTAAATGTATCATTTTCCACAAGCATTTATTTAGTGCTTACTATGTGTCAGATCCGTGCTGAGTGCCAGGAATACAAAGAAAAGCAAAATCTGGTCCCTAGCCTCAGGGAGCTCACATTCTAATGGGAGAGACCACATGCAGACAACTATGTATATGTAGTATATGTACAGGGTGAATCTGGAGATAAATCTCCCATGGAAGGCTCTGGGGTGGGGGTCAAAGTGACCAGGGATATAAGACATGCTAATAAGAGTAAACCATAAAAAGGCTGGAAAAGTAGGCAGGAAATAGGCTGGGAAAAGCTTTAAAAGGCAGATAGAGGATTATATATTTGTTTCTGTAGGTAATAAGGAAGATAATTGATTGTAAGCTGGGTGAACCCTATGGTCCTCTTGCCAGTCCCATACTTCATACTGAGACATTTCCATGTCCAGATTTCCTAGGCATACCCTCTACAACTGAATATGAGGCAGATTTTAGCATCAAAGGTGATTTCTTTAGTGTTATGAACTTACTCTCAGTGAATTCACCTCTCTAATCCATTATCTCACTTTCTAATATTCCCCCAAAAGTCAGAATTTATGACAGAAAAAGGAATACCACAGAGCTCAGGCAAAGAGATGAATTTGGACTTTGGAACACAGCACTCTGGGTTTTGGTTCCAAACTGAGTTCCAGACCAGGGTTCAATGCACCTCTTTTGAACAACTGTGAAATGATGCTTTCCGTTTTGACTCAGCAGAGCTCAGTTTGTTGTTGTTCAATTGTTTTAGTCACGTCCAGCTCTTTGTGACCCCATTTGGGGTTTTCTTGGCAAAGATCCTGACTGGTTTGCCATTTCCTTTTCCAGCTCATTTTACAGATGAGAAAACTGAGGCAAAGAGGGTGAAGTGACTTGCCCAGAGTCACACAGCTTATAAGTGTCTGAGGCCAGATTTGAACTCTGGAAGATGAGTCTTTCTAACTCCAAGCCCCATACTTTATCTACTGTGCCATTTACTTACCCTTAGAGCTTAGCTAGCTAGTTTTAAATCATCAGTTGTAGTAGACCTAAAAGGCTTTTATCCTGTACCCTTTCAGAGTTAAAATCACAAGCAGATGCTGCAGGATATTGTGTATTACTGATACTTGAACAAGAATTCTATAAAAGTGTGGCTACTTTGGTATAGCTGGGTGATTTTATCCATCATAGTACTTCTCACAGTGTTATACACACAGTAAGAACTTAATAAATATTTGATGAAAAACAAGTCAATCAATGAGCAGCATTGATTGAGTTCTTCATAGGTGCCAATATGTATATTAGCTGTGGGAGAAAAATAAGAGATATGCCCCTGCTCTCAACAAGATTGTAAAGGGACTAAGATACACATGGGCTTTCTGGAGGAAGGAATTTGGGGAGAGGTTTTAAAGTGGTCATGGTCAAGTATTTGGATTAAGCAGGAGCAAGGGAAGTTTCCAAGTACTACTGTTGTATGTCCTTTGTTCTCGAAGAGGAGTAGGACATCTGGAGGTGGTGTCATGACTTGCAATGAATTGGATTTAAGTGAGGGAGGTCTGTGGAGAGTCACCAGCCTCACTCTCTCCTCCAGAGCCATTTGGGTCCTGTGGCAAGATATACATCAGGATAACTAAAGAAGGCCCTACATATCTGAGGCAATTGGGCTTAAATGACTTGCCTAGGATCACACAGCTACTGTCAAGTGTCTGAGTACAGATTTGAACTCAGATCCTCCTGACTCCAGGGCCAGTGATCCATCTACTTTACCACCTACCTGCCACTTTCACGAAAAGAAAGCCCATGTGAAAGACAATACATCAGCAGTGTAGACATGGGCCAAAGTAGTTTGAGTAATCAATGAGAAGTATAACAATTGCAGTCCTTGTTTTGAACTGGTTAACACTCTGCTAGAGCCATGCAATCTTTTTATTTTGTATTTGGGGGGTTTTTTTGTCTTTTTTTTTTTTTTAGGGCAATGAGGGTTAAGTGACTTGCCCAGGGTCACACAGCTAGTATGTGACAAGTGTCTGAGGCTGGATTTGAACTCAGGTCCTCCTGAATCCAAGGCCAGTGCTTTATCCACTGTGCCACCTAGCTGCCTGTATTTGGTGTTTTTAACATCACATGCCACCATGTCTCTTGGCATATTTTCCACGTATTTTTTTTAAGTTTTAACTACAAGTGGATTATTAGTCAGACACTTGTGAGTGCAGGTTTGTGTGTTGGATAGAAAACCATCCTTCTTCCTTTCTTCAAATTCTCTCATAATTATAGATAATTGACTTGATTTCCATTAATTCATGATAACTGTCTTTAAGTATTTGAAGCACTGTGATATAAAAGAGGCATGAGACTTATGCATGGAACCAGAGAGCAAAGGTAGACACACATAACAATGATTGATTTCTTTTTTTGTTTGTGTTTGTGTTTGTGTTTGTTTTTGTTTTTGTTTGCAGGCAATGGGGGTTAAGTGACTTGCCCAGGGTCACACAGCTAGTAAGTGTCAAGTGCCTGAGGCCAGATCTGAACTCAGGTACTACTGAATCCAGGGTCGGTGCTTTAACCACTGCGCCATCTAGCTGCCCCCACAATGATTGCTTTCTAAAAGGATGATGGGTGGGGGGGGAAAAAAAAGCTTTACGATTGAAAAATTAATTTTTTTTAAAAAGTGTTTGTAGGCTACTTTGGGAGGTGGTAGCTGATTCCCCTTCATTGGAGGTCTTTAAGCAAAACCTGGATGATCATTTGCCAGGATGGGTACACTTGTAGAGTAAATTCTATTTCAGACACAGATTGAATTAGAAACCAATGAGATCAGTCAGTCCACATTTATTAAGTGCCTACTATGTACCAAGCACTATGCTAAAATCCCTTCAAACCCCAATGCTTTGTGATTTGGGGGATAATGTTTTTAATAGATACCTACCCAAAGTAGTTTGAGACCAGATGAACCTTTTTCAGGACTGGTTTTTGTTCCTGTTTGAGTATTTCTTTTTAATCTGTTCAATACTTTTTGAAATATTATGAATAAGAATAATTTCCTTTTTTCTTTTAGAGAAAGCTCCATTCCCACTATTTTTAGCTCTTATCATTTTATTCTGGATATTTAGAGCAAAGAAATTTTACTTGCTGCATTTTAAGTATTTCTGTGCTATACAGAATACAGAAATACTTAGTTCTTAAAAAAAAAAAAACCCAACATAAGTAATACAGTGGGGAGCTCTCTTTATCCCAAATTTTAGCTGCTTGTAGGTCACCTTTCAGTTGCTTCTCAAGATGAACTTTTGTAGAAATTGGAGCTCTTAACCAAGTCTTTTTGGTGACTTTTCCTATGTTGTTTTTCATTTAAGGACAACTCTGTTGCCTATATAGTTCATCACAATGTAGCACGATAAGATTAAAACAACCTTTTAAAAAACACACGACTTATTCAATAGAATACTATATGGGTTTTTATAAAGTCTTGACATTGGGATTAAGAGAAGAACAATTAATAAGTTCTTTGACTCAGACAAATAATTGGGTCTGCCAAGAATGAATAACACAGAATTAGGTCTTGGAAAACCTTTAAAATAAATCTTAGGAAACCAAGTTTAAAAGAATTTTCTTAACTTGTTCCAACATCCATTTGTAACCATCATTTAAAATACAGATGACACTAGATGGTGCTGTGAGGTTAGCAAAAGGAATTCCGTTTAGGGAAACAAGACTTATATACGCATTAAATCGAAGCCTATTCTGTGATAATTATACCCCAACCCATACCACACCTCCTTTTTCCCACCTCATAGAACTTTTAAAATCAGTGACCTCTCCTTGGTAAGCAAACCTAATAGCTTGTTAAAGTATTCACTTTAAATAAGTAGGTAATATAGGTGGGTCCTCTTTGTTTAATACACTTAATCACATTATCCTTTATTTTGTAAACTATAGTGGAGTTCTAAAGGAAAAATAGTCCATATAGAAAGATATTTAAAGCATGCTTTTCAGAAACATATACATTATATGGACTTACATTGATACACACACAACTTATTTTGACTATATGTTACAGATGAATTGCTGATATCTATCTCTATATATCTCATGAAGAAAGTTTCTATTCACATGATTACTCATGCTGATGAAATTACAGGTCCAAATGTTTGTGTGTATATGTGTATTTAAGAAACTTAAATAGGAAAAAGGAAGTGGGTGTGGATTCAGGAAGATGAATTCAAATGTTACTGTATCAGCCCTGGCCAAGTCACTTAATCTCTATAAGTTTTCATTTTCTCATTTAGAAAATGGGAATAATAGTAATATCTGCCATTCAGGGTTATTGACTGAGGGTCTAATGAGCTGTCAAGCCAATAAACATTTATTATTTATTATATTTCAGGCACTGTGCAAAGAGCTGATTCCCCCCTCCCCCCCAAAGGGGCAAGAAAGCCCTGTCCTCACTTTGCAAACCTTAAAGTACTACATAAATCTGATTTAAAACTTTTTTATTTTGGACAAGAGTCAAAGAAGATGGGCGTCATTGGAGGGATGTGATCTCTGGTTGCCATTTGCATATTTGATTATTTTTATTGTTCTCAACTAATTCTTATGTCATTAAAAGTAAGCATGCATTATAATGTGCCAAATGGTTATTTCTTGTTGCATTGAGTCTTCTCATTGAGATGTGAATATTTCAGAAACTTCATTAGTATGGTATTACATTAAGTTATGAAGTCTTACCTCTTTAAAAATCAATCTTCAAATCTCTTTCAGAGGATTCAATTATCAATCCTCATTAGAATTTAACCAAGTTCACATTAGCCAAGTAACCATTAATGACTATTTAGATAAATATTTATAAGTCCTAATTGATGCCCCAGGGAGTTTCTGAAGTTCCTTACTTAGCCAGGACTTTGTAGCTTCCTTGAAATAGCATTCTTGTTTCCTCAGCAGTTTGTCAGGATTGTCCATGTGGCTCAGTGGGAAGAATACTGCTGGACTTAGGCACATGCAGAATCTCTGCATTCCCATCTCTGCTCAGTGTCACGTGGGGTAGCAAGTCATTTCACTTCTGGGTATCATTTTTCTCATTTCTGCAAAATGAGGAATTAGATGATTTCTTCTATTCTCAATCAAAACTTTTAACTAGTGTTTGTTTTTAAGTCTATCAAATCACCTCTTCTGTGCTGACCACTCTGCTAGTCATTGGAGACCAGAGCTTTCCAGCTGCGAGGTACCACAGAAGACATTTAGCCCAACCCCTGCATTTTTACAAAGGATAAAACTGACAAAAATGAAGTAGCCTCTGTCCCCAAGGAGCATACAATCTAATATTCTACATGTGAATTATTTATCAGTATTACTCCTCACCCCTTCGGTCTTCCATGTGACAAAGGAAAATTTTGCTTTGCATCTACTCTGTATATTATGGATATATCTCTTGTCTCCCAATTAGAATGTAAGTTCTTGAGGGCAGAAACTACCCTTTTTTCCCCCTTTTTATCTCCTGAGTTTAGCACTATGCCCACTGCAAGTTGTTGTTTGTCCTTCCTATTTGAAGGCCAATGACATCACCCATATGAGGGATGTTTTGACTTGTGTGTGAGTTGAATTTAAGTGAGAGTTGCGTAGATTCTTTAGTCTCACTCTCTGTTCCAGTCATCAAAGTACAGTGGCAAGACAAAGGTCAGGATGACTGGCAACAGTCTGGGACGTAGTGAATGATCTTGGCATCTTCCATGTCTTGCCAAGCTCTAAGCGCTCTACATGCGTGCTTCAGCTGCCTCTGTGACCGGTTGGAACAAACTGTCCTCGTGAACCAAGTGCTGCACTCGGGAAAACTTAGATGAAGATACCCAGTATATTACGCAGACTCTCTTTTAGAAGATTTATAGGACAACATGGTTCTAATCCAGTGGTTCTTTTCTCTCCTCCCTATAAAAATCCCAGTCCTTTAACAAGAAAAGCCTTCTTTTGATCCTGATATGTCTCCAAGCATTTGCTTTCTCTTCCTACTTTGACAGCCAAACTTCTAAAGTTTCTGTATTCCTTATTTCCATTTCCTCATATTCTACTCACTTCTTATCCCCTTGCAATTATGGCTTCTAATTGATTGAAACTGTTCTCTCAGAGGTTACTAAATATTTCTTAATTAGTAAATCAGAGAGAGAGAGAATATGTATATGTGTTTATGTGTTATATGTATAAACATATATTCATACATATTTATACAAATTTGTATGTGTGGACATATGCACATATAAATTTTCATAATGGTTGCCTTCTCTTTCTTTACCTAAAGTAGGAAGTGTGGGAAGTATTTTTCTTTCTCTTTTCCTTGGGACCAAGATTGATCATTGCAGTAAATCAGAGGTTGATAGCATTTCAGTGTTGTTTTCATTGGAGTAGATCATTTCTTTGTTCCCTTCCATCTTTGATGTTGAATGGCGAATTCTAGAGTAAGAAGCTAGAAAATGTGTATGTGAGACACTCATAGGTTACAATAGCATTAGAATAAAACTATTAAATGAGATTCACAGGATGAGGTTAGATCACACAGTAAAATCCCTACTGTCCACACTAAGGAATGAATGATGGAGAATCTCCCCCCTCCCCCATCTAAAACAGATAAAACATCATTTAAATTAAACTTTATCTAAAATTTTGGCATCACGTTTATTTTAAAATTTTACTTGAGATATGTTAAAACGAGTTCACATTCTCTGTACATGCATCAGTTGATTTGTTTGACTGAATTTTGCCTTAAAATTCTCATTCTAAAAAATAATTCAGTGTTGGTTGAAGTATGGATAGGTATGTTGAGAATGGATTAAAGTAAAATAAAAGTAATTAATTGGAGAGTCATTATTTAATTTATCCAACTCCTTTATTTTATAGATGAGATGATCCAGAACCAATCTGAATAGCCAAGATTTAAAAAAAAAAATGCTTACAGATAATTCAGACTGCAGATAATCCGCATGTGGGTAATTGAGAATTGATTGTTAAAAAAAAAAAGCTTTCATGTACAACTCACAAAACTTTATTGTTTTTGGGCAATGAATGAAGTCTTTCTGCCAGAGAGGCGCAAAGGGGAACAAACCCCTTTTGTAACTGTCTCAGGCCTGAAATGAGGGCGTGTCTATGCTTGAATTAGCTCAGGGGGGAAGCAGCACAGCTGCATTCTGCATTTTTCCCCCCAAATGACAGACAGGCAGTGCTGTGTCGAAGACAAGTGAGTCAAGTGTCCAAGCCCATTGGGACCTGTTTAGCCATACCTTAAAACAAATATTTTTGAACTGGTGAAGGCTGATGCCTAATTACAGTGCACTTAATTATTTACTGGTTCAATCACTGAAAACTAGTGAATTTTAATTGGTCCACTTGGAAATAGGGAATTGTTGCTTTTGTGTTTTAAGTACAGCACATTTCTAGTGTGTGTGTCTGTGTAAACTGAGATTTAAACCATTTTTAGTGTGCTTGAAGAGAAAACTTTGGCTTGGGAAGAGCAATATGGTATAGCAGAAAGACCAGTGAGGAAAATGTGAGAAAGCCTGGGTTCTATTCTTATTTCTGCCCCTAACTTACTCTTTAACCTGGGAGAAATCCCTTATCTTCTCATTTTTCCTAATCTCTCAAACTCCTGCTATCTTGAACTTGGGCAGTCACTTGAAGGGCCTCATTCTCTTTTTCTGTTAAATCGGGTTATTAGGTCCCATTCCCTACCATCTCGTCCATCTCTAACATTCTGTGATTTAGTCTGTATTATGTTATTGTTTCACTACTTTCTGGAGGAAAAACTGCTCGAAGGTTTAAAAAAATTTTTTAAAATTACTTGTGGCCACATGTTGGGGAAGGGAGAGACCCTTTTTGTTTGTTTTCTTCCCACATGAATTTAAGGTATTTGACCCAAATATTGGAAGAAGTTAATTAACCTAGTGTTACAAATAATCAGTGGTAGGAAAATCAGGATATAGGAATATGGATTTTCATCTACTAAGACTCATTCCTACTCCAAAATTTCCATCTTTATGAAAGACACTTCAAACACATCAAACAACTATTCTTATAAATAACAGCTGTGATTTATAGAGCAATTCAAGCTTTCTGAAGCTTGAACCCAGTGATATAGATCCTATAACAGTTTTATTGTTATCATTTTAAAGATAAAGAAATTGTGACTCAAAGAGGTCAGTAAGCTTTTCCATGGACACACACTTAGGAAGTAGCATAGTCATGATTTAGATCCAAGCTCTCCTGGATAGCCTGATTCTGAAGTCTAGCATTTTTTCCATAGTACCAGGCAGCTTTTTTGTTTGTTATGTTCATCTGCCAGGTATTCCACTCCCCCCATAACTTTTATTTAGAATCTATTTTTATATTTATAACCTTTTTATATTTATAGTTTATGCCTAAAACCTTTATTTATAACCTATATACATTTTTATTTATAATCCATATAAATATTATACTTGATTCCCAAAATAGCCTCCCTTTTAGTATTCCTTATTAACACATTTTTGGGGAGGGGAGGGATGGAGCAGTGTAGTTGAATTTGACAATATACTCAACATTATAGTATGCTTCTTCTTCCTTTATCTGGTTCATCACTGGTCATTTCAATCAATCGGAGGTTGGTAGTATTTAACTATCATTTGTGTATATGTTACTGAGTCTGCTTTCTTTGTTTTGTATCAGTTTATAAAAACCTTCCTATGATTCTCTCAAGTCCTCATTTGTTGCCTCTCTGGAGCAGCTAGTTCTAACATCCTATTTTCCTATGAAAATTGTAACCTTAAATACATACTGAAGTATTTTCTAAAAAGGTTTTCATTAACTACATGCTTTGATAGATACATCTGTGCCTCCTCCACAAATGAAGATTAATGACTCTTCCTTATCTTTTCTTCTGTGATTCTTGCCCATATTTTTCCATTAACCTATTGAGTCAGTCAATCAAAAAGCACCCATTAAGCATTTACTGCATTCCAGGCATTGTGCTAAGGACTGAAGGATTAAAAAAAAAAAAAGCAAACAAGAAAAATACCAACATGCTGTCTACCCTCAAGGAGTTTAGGTACTCCTGGGGAGGGACAACTTGCAAAATAACTATATCCTTACAAGATCTATACTGTGTAAAGGGAAAGAAATCAGAGGAAAGACACTAGGGGTGGTGTGGTGAATGAACTAGGAAAGGTGGGAGAGTATTGCAGGAATGGGTTACAACCCATGAAAAGGCACAGGATCAGGAAATGGAGCGTCATGTTGGAGAAGGTAGTAGGCTGTCTTAGCTGTATTTCAGAGAGTAAGGAATAAAGGTAGGAAGGGGCCATGGCAGTTACAGAGGGCTTTAAAATGTCAAATGGTATCGGGAGGGGCAGCTAGGTGGCACAGTGGATAGAGCACCAGCCCTGGATTCAGGAGTACCTGAGTTCAAATCTGACCTCAGTCACTTGACACTTACTAGCTGTGTGACCTTGAGTAAGTCACTTAACCCTCATTACCCCCTCCCCCCCACAAGAAGTACATTTATTATTAAAGAGCCTTTAAAAAATGAAATAAAATGTCAGTTTCTTTTATTAACTTTGGACTTTAACCTGACATCAATATTCATCACATAGCAAAAATGTTAAATTTTAAATGAATGATTCTTAAATTATGCTATCTTTTGCTTTTATAATACCTGGTTTTCACTACTTACAAGATCACTCAATAAAATCTGAATTTCAATTTTGACAACTTAATACAGATAGGAAGTTTATTTGAATTTTAAGAAAGCAGTTTTAAAAAATCTGGTTTTAGCAATATACTTACTAGTTTACTAGCCCCAGTGTTGAGTTACTAAAAATGGACTAAAACTATGTGGCTTCTATGCTGAGCAGAAAGAGATTTTGTTTCTGATGTTACAGAAGTTACAAAATCATGTTAAAAGTGATTGTGGGGCAGCTAAATGGCGCAGTGGTTAAAGCTCCGGCCCTGGATTCAGGAAGACCTGAGTTCAAATCTGGTCTCAGACACTTGACACTTACTAGCTGTGTGACCCTGGGCAAGTCACTTAACCCTCATTGCCCTGCAAAAATTAAAAAAAATAAGTGATTGTGATGAATATGTCAGAACTGTTCATTTTAATTTATTTTCCTTAGGGATGGGATATTTACGTAAAAGAGTTTTCTGTAATATACCAAATCATAACCTTTTCCTCCATTCCCCAGTTTTTCAAAGTGTTAATGAGAGTTTAGATCAGGAGACCACACTTTTGACTTGGGTAACATATGAAGGTTTAACAGAAGAAGGAGCATTCGAATTGGAGCCTTTAACCATGAGTCTTCAAGTTGCCAATAATCGATGAAGTAGGGTATAGAAGTTGAAGAGAATAGTGTAAGCACAAATATGAGGGGGAAATAATGGGGAGTGTGTTTGGGGAATGCATGTGAACCACTATAAGGCTGGATCATAAAGGATGTCAGAGCTATTACTATAAGGCTTGGAAGTCTGATGGGAACAAAATGGCAAGATAAAAGGATTGGGAAGGAAGAGGGCTTGAATATCAGACAAAAATGTGAAGAACCTTCTTGGGTAGGCATGAAAGAAACAATGGCGTGGCCTGATCAGTTTTTGTAGATTATTCTGGCAACCATTTTTATTTGGTATCTGAGAGGGAAGAGACTTGAGACAGGATAAAGAGAGGACAGGTGCAAGAGATAATTGTGGAGAAAGAATGGACAGGGCTTTGTGAGTAACTTGTTATAAGGGCTGTTGAAGAGGGAGTAGTCAAAAATGACTGAGATTACAAGCATGGGTTGACAGGGAGAGAATTGTGGAGCTGCCAACAGATACAGGGAATAAGTAATAAGAGTCGTCCTTAAAGAAGAGGATGGGTTGGGGCAGGTTTTAAATACATTGAGTTTGAGGTGCTGACAGGACATCCAGCAGGTTGTTGGAAACATGATTCTGAAACTCAGGAGAAGGAGCTGGGACTAAAGTTAAAGATTTAAGAGTCATCTGCATTCAAGTCAGAGTCATAAACCAGGTTGTAGTTTGACAAATCTTTTTCAATACATGAATTATTAAGTCGGTACTTAAGACCTTACATTTCGGGAACTTGGAAGAAAAAAATATTCATCTTGGTGCCAGTCAATCAGTTAGGATAAATAAATCCTTGGGCCCGTTTGTGAGTTCAGGTCTGCCCACACTAGTTTAGTTACTAGTCAGCTCACACAAGCCATAAATTGTAGGATTTAGGATTTAGACTTCTTAAGGACTTGTGATATCTTTTAGTCTTTAACCCTTTACTGCCTCGTGGGTAAAGAATCATAAAGTAGCTATAAAGTGACCATAGTCACTATCAGAAGAGTAAAGAGAAATAGCAACTCAGTGGCACAGTGGACAGAATTCGGGACCCAGGACTTCCTGATGTCAAGGTTGGCTTTTTATCTACTCAACCATGCTCCCTTTTCACTTTGTGGATTACCCATGACAAATTTCTAGTTTGGGATGAGTTTTCACTTGCCACTGAGCAACCTTCTGGACACCTCTTAGAGTTAGTGTGTGTATAGAACATGCAAACTAATTTTAATATTAGCTTTAAGAGGCGTGGAATTAAACAAATCGTTCTGCTGCTTCAAATCAGAGTACCTTCCAGAGCCAATATTCAATGTACTCGTAAATTAATGACACTCGTGTTTTGACAGACATAAAGTTCATCAAGAAATACTTGTTGAGTATCTACTATATATTAGATTAGACACTATACTAGGCACTGTAGGGAGGGGAGAGATGTATAGCTTGACATCTAGAGAAATAGAAATATAATTCAAAGTAGAATATGAAGATGGAAAAGGAACATGCAGTTTTTTTTTGGTGAGGCAGTTGAGGTTAAGTGACTTGCCCGGGAGACTGGATTTGAACTCAGGTCTTCCTGAATCCAGGGCTGGTGCTCTATCCACTGCACCACCTAGCTGCTCCTAGGAACATCCATTTTTAAAGTGCTTGGGCACGATGCTAAGCACTTGACAATTATTATCTCATTTGAACCTGACAATACCTTTGGGAGGTAAGTGCTATCATTCCCTTTTTACAGTTGGAAACTGAGGCAGGCAGAAGAGAAGTGACTTACCTAGGATCACACAGCTAGTAAGTGTCTGGGGCTGGATAAAATTATTTGTTAGGGAATTGCATTAGAGTGAATTTTTGTTGTGTGTAAGGGACTATATGGACTCTTATTTCCCTTCCAACTCTTTAAGATTTTACAATCTCAGAGGTGTCGGAGGTGATTTCTTTCTGGGTTGGAGGAAGTCTTTAGAGGTCGGGGATCAGGGAAGCTTAATGGAGGTGGTCAAAGGCCTTGAAGCATGGATTGGAATTTGATAGGTAAAGGGAAGAGAAGAAGGGAAAGCTCCCCAGTAAAGGACAAGATTGGGGACATAAGTGTTTGGCAATTGTTGAACAATTCAAGAATGTGTACTGTGACTCAACATTGCCTACCCCAATAAATGTTGCCTTTCAGAGAAGTCAACTATGGAGGTAATCACTTGCCTTAATGGTTCTGTCATTGCTTAAAAGTTTCTTGGCACTCCTGATTGAGACTTGCTCTCAGAGCCAGTTTGTGCTAGCCTGCAAAATCACTTATTACATTGTTGCCACATCTTAGGTTTCTTTTCTGTTTATGTGTTTTGCTTTTATATCACATCCATTTCTGAATATACCCCTATGGAATTTCCCCTTGGCAATCCTAGCCTTAGAATAAAGATTTAAGGGAGGGGGGAACAAGAGGGAGGCTGTACCCTCCCCCCCCAATATGTACCATATCTGACAATGTATTTATTTAATACTCTACGCTGATAGACTCCTTTTTAGGCATTAAAAGGAGGGAGGTGCGTTTTGTCAACTCTTTTCAGAGGCCCAAGCTAGGTCATGCAGCATTCAGCTTCATTTATTATTCTTTCCACTTACATTTTTGTAGTCATTATGCATACTGTTTTCTTAACTTACTTCACCCCATCCATTTATATGTCTTCCCATGTTTCTCTGAATTCTTATATTTGTCATTTCTTATAGGACAGTAACATTCCATTACATTCACGTTCCATAGTTAATGTAACCATTCCCCAAGTTAGCCACACATTTTTTGGATCTGAGTCAACCCCTACTTCTGCCCTCTATCTTATTCACAGACCCAACTTCAAATTACTTTGAACTATTTGTTAAAATTAGAAGGGCCATCAGAAATATTACCAGTGTTAGTCTAAAGAATGCACCATAATTCCAAAGGCAATTTCCAGACATATTTCAAAAATAGTTTGAATGATGGTCTTGTCTTTGGAATTGTGGCTTTATATTTTATTATAACTATATTGTATGTGTAATCAAGATGTAATTTTTCCCATTCAAGTTCATGGATCTCAGATTGAAAACCATTGAGAGAATGAAAGAATTCCCTTCATTAATGCATATCACACTCTTTGCATGTGCCCTCTCCATGAAGATTCTCCAAAGAAAATGTGCTTGGAAGCCTTCCCCTTGATATTTCACCTGTCATAATGAGTACCAGGGGAATACTCAAACTCCCTGTTAACCATTTTTCCCCACTAGCACCAGCTACTTCCCTTTCTAGGCATACATTTCCTCATGTAGCCTTTATGCCAGTAATAATCCCCAAAAGCAGAGGCTTCCAAACTTTTAAAAATCATTTACTGCTAATGGTAAAAAAAATGTTGAGGCTTCCAAACTAATTTTCTCACAAAAGCCCTGTAGGTCATTTAATAAGTATTTATTAGGGCAGCTAGGTGGCACAGTGGATAAAGCACTGGCCCTGGATTCAGGAGGACTTGAGTTCAAATCCAGCCTCAGACACTTGACACTAGCTGTGTGAGCCTGGGCAAGTCACTTAACTCTCATTGCCCTGCCCCCCCCCCAAAAGTATTTATTAAACTCTTCTTATAATTCAGACTCTGTTAGGCACTAGAGATAGAAAATAAAGAATGAAGCTGCCCCTTTCAAGGAGTTTACGTTCTATAGAGGGGAAGATATCACAGGTCCGTAAGACCATGAGCACACAGATAAGAACTGTACCTGTGATTTCAGTGGCACAGGGAACATCTGGGTGAGAAAAATTTCACCAGTGCATGTCAGTACCTTTTCTGCATTTTCTAGTTTTAGAGAGTTGCCTAGAGCATTGTTGTCAAACTTAAATAGAAATGGGGGCCATTAAACCATATGTAAGGATGCTTGTGGACTGCATATTGACTTAATTTTCAAATCTAATGTTTTCTGTATTTTATTGTATTTTTATTTACTTTGTCAAATATTTCCCAATTGCATTTTAAACTGGTTCAGGCTGTATGCATGAGTGTTATGAGCTGCACCTATATGATACTTCTGGTCTAGGGCACTGAGAAGTTGACTTTGCAGGATCACACAACCTGCAACTTTCTGAGTCAGGACTTGAACCCAGATCTTCCTGGTTTCAAGGCCGACTCTCTGTCAGTTATGGTGCACTACCTCATTTATAAATATATGTAAAATAAATACAAGGCAATTTTGGTAGGGAAGGTAGGACATGGTTGGCATATTGGTCATTTCTTTTAACAAGTATTCATGTGTTCAAGGAATATTTATTTTTTTATTTTTTATTCTTTCACGTATATTCATGTATATTCAAACAAAAACAAATGCAAACATTGCCCAGGGTTTTTTGTTTTGTTTTGTTTTATTTTGTTTTGGTGAGGCAGTTGGGGTTAAGTGACTTGCCCAGGGTCACATAGCTAGTAAGTGTCAAGTGTCTGAGGCCGGATTTGAACTCAGGTCCTCCTGAATCCAGGGCTGGTGCTCTATCCACTGCACCACCTAGCTGCCCCGCCCAGGGTTTCTTTTTAAAGCCCCACTTTGCATTCTGAATCTATCACAGTGGTTGAGATATAATAAATATTTAATAAATACTTGATTTGACATTTGTGGCAGTAGGTAGGCAGTATACTTCATTATCAGTCCTCTAGAACTCTGTTTGCAATTAAGGAACATTAGTGAGAGTCATCAGTGTATCTGTATAGTGAGAGAGAAAGATCAATAAGACATAGACCCTGCCCTGGAATATATAATAACAACAGTAATTAATAACAATAACAGTAACAATAATAGCTAGCATGTATGTAGAGCTTTAAGATTTACAGTACACACTTTTTATTTTATCCTGAGGACAATCCTGGGAGGTAGGTGTCATTATCCGTTTTATAGATGAGAAAATTGAAGCTGATTTGCCCAGTCATACTGCTTATAACTGTCTGAGTTCAGATCTGATGTTGGTAAAATGTATCTTTGACCACAGAATAAACTGTCTTTCTTCACCTTAACCTTGTATCTTGTCTGTTTCCAGATGACGACGTGGACTTGGAAGCTTTGGTAAATGATATGAACTCCTCGTTTGAAAGTTTGTACTCTACATGTAGCATGCAGTCAGAAACTGCCCCCCTCCTTCAAAATGGTCAACACAACCGTAGCCAGTTGCCAACCTCAGGAACAAGTGCCCTCCAACAGCAAGTGTCCCCAAAACAGAAAGTTCAGCGCTCTCAACCCATGCACATTCTAGCAGTCAGGTAGGATGAAAAAACTTCTTGGAGAATTGTTGTGTTTACTAAATGAAGGGACTGTGAGTAACCAGTATACTTTGCATGTTAAAATTATGCTAAAGCTACTTTTTTTCCCTCTCATTTTATTCTCTTTGCTTTGTGTAGAAATGATGGGCAGGATAACTAGCAAATGATAGAAACATGTGTTTCCAATTGTTTGCCTTTATTTTTGACTTTGCCAATATATTGAAAATGGGAAGCTGTGTTTTAATGATGCATAGGCAAAGACCAAGAAGTTAAAATGGGCAGCTGCTTTACATAGTGGATGAGCACTGGACCTGAAGACTGCCTCAGAGGCTGATTAGCTATATAATCCTAAGCATGCCTCTCTGTCCCTCAGGTTCCTCCTTTGTAAAAAGAGGGGCTGGGACTGTGGATATCACTGAAGAGGCTGTCCTCTGGAGCTAAATAAAATCAGTACAGCTACACACTAAATCCCCCCCCACCCAGAGTGGATCTCAGCTTCTAATGTCCTTGTCCCCTTCCATTGGGATTCATGGCATGAAGGGTAAAACAGTCCTCTCTTCCTCAAAGTATGAAGTATAAAGAACCTTTCATGGGTCTCCTGGTTGGGAAATCCATTGTGCTCTGCTCTCATGAAACATCTCTCCAAGGTTGCAGGTTCACTACCCTATTATCTCAAAAATACCCTATTCCTTAAAAAAAAAAGTAACCAAATAATTAAATAAATGAATAAACAAATAAATAGACAAATAAATTAATCAGTTGATTAATTAATTAAATCAGTATAATACCTTCTATAAACAGAAATATCTGGGAGACTTTCCCATCTGTGGCATAGGTGTCTTCCTTTTTTACACAATGACCTTGAAGGTTCCCTTCCAACTATAAATCCATGAGTCTAAAATGTTCAACACTGAAGTATGTATGGGTAAATGCCCTTTCTTGGAAAATTGAATTACATAATTTCCATGCTTTTTATTCTGGTTTGAATGGACCAAAATATGAGCCTGTAACTACTACACCAGTAAATATATAGCACTTTCTTATTAGAGTTTTCTGGCTTTGACCACCTGCTTTCTTCATGCTCCCTGATCCTCTTGCTCAGCCTATTAGGCATCAGCTACTTCAATTATGGAACCCAAGTCACTCTTCTTTAGGTGTTGACAGTTGTATCTCCCCACTATTTACTTCAAAAGCCCATAGGTAGGTTGGATTTCTAGAAGCTAGAAGTCAGGATTCCACAGTACTGATATTGAAACATTGATATCCATTACAAAGAGGTAATGGATTTGGGGTGTAGAATTAGAGGTGTGTACATAGCCATTCAGGGATATTTGTTTTACTTGATTATGAGTATTTGTTAAAAGAGACCTCTCATGAAGTGGGAGTAATCTATAAATGTATGTAATAGAGAAACAAAACACATCAATAAAGTTACCAAAAAACAAAACCCAAATATAGTCGATAGAAACAAAAAAGAAAATCCTTCAGTCTCTCCTCTTATCTATTCTGCATGGTTTATGCCATTTTGTGTTTACTGAAATGACCACCAGCACTTCACTTTTCTCTGCACCTCCCCTTTAAGGCACATTTTTCTTTAAAAAGGATGCTATAGAATGCTAAGATATATTGTTTTGGTTTTTTTTTTTTTAGCACTATGGATGTGTCTTTTTCTTACATGCTCTTAATATTTTTTTACCTGCCCCACTTCTGAGGGGGTGTCTCAGTTTTAATAAAAAAAAAATCTCAATTCCCCAACATGGTGGTAGCTAACTCCTGTGACTTAGGTGCACAACTTTGCAAATCTTACAGCACTCTAGGTATTGAAGTGCCAAAGACTTAGCTGGCCAGTGCTGGGGCTGCTGGCAACTCTCCCAAGTACAAAGCCAGATTAAAATGCATTTGTGAAATATGTAACATAATAAATAAATCAAATAGAAAATATTAATATGTAGTTTTAAATATCTGTCCTGCAGGGATCCTTATGTATAGATAAGTATCCTCTTTCTATTTTTGAGTTTTGATACCCCTGCTCTAGAGAGGTTAGTGATAAATGTAAGTAGAATGGTTAAAATCATCAGTCATTTCAAAATGTTATTTCAATCAAAGAATTTCAGAGTTGGGAGGAACCTTAGAGGCCATTATCTGCAATGAAGAATTTTTCCATGTCTCTTCAACAAGTGGCCATCCACTGAGAATGAGGAAACACACATGACACCCCAAGAGCAGGATTCTACTTTTAAATAGTTCTAATTTTAAGGAAGGTTTTCTTTCTAGTGTCCATCACAGAGCCCTTATTTCTACCCTGTGAGGCTAGAAGAACACAGTGAATCCCTCAGTCAGTCGACAAACATTTATTAAGCTGTTATAATGTTCTAGGCACTGGTGTAAATACTCAGAATGCAAAGAAAGGCAAAAATATGGTTACTGCTCTAAGGGGATTACATCTCCCTTCTTTGGACAGTTTTCTACATGCTCTTGTTTTCTGTTTCAAATTGTATGACCTCCTTTGGCCATCTGGTGAAACCTATGAGACCCCTTCTCAGAATAAGGTTTTTAAATGCAGAAAATTTTTCCAAAAACTTTTTTAAAAAGTTCATGGAGACTAAGTTAAGAACTCCTGATTTAGATACTATCATACATTTTGGGTGTTAACAATCCAGATAATCAATTTATATATGTCTGTAATCAGAAAAGAACTTTATTAGAGTACCAAAGGGGACCATGACACAAAAGAGGTATCTTTTTTTTTTTTTTTTATGGCAGGGCAATGAAGGTTAAGTGACTTGCCCAGAGTCACACAGCTAGTAAGTGTTAAGTGTCTGAGGTCATATTTGAACTCAGGTCCTCCTGAATCCAGGGCCAGTGCTCTATCCACTGTACCACCTAGCTGCCCAAGAGATGTCTTTTTGAGTTAGAAAAGCTTTGTTGTTATCTTCTGACCTAGATAATTCTCCATATAGTCCAGAAGTTGTTACTTGGGCCATTTGCCCTCCAACATTGGGCAGAGAACTGGCCCTGTGGCAGGGAAGACCTCAGTTCAAACTGATCATCTGACACTTAGTAACCATTTGGCCCTGGGCAAGTTACTTCTGTTTGTTTCGGTTTCCTCAACTATAAAATGGGGGTAATCATAGCACTTACCTCGCAAGGTTGTTGTGAGGATCAAATCAGATAATATATGTAAAAGCATTTAGTCCAGTCCCTGGATCATAGTAGGCAATTAACAGATGCCTTTTCCGTCCCTCCCTCCCTCCATTTAATATATTTCAGCTTTACCTTGCATTTTATGACTAGGTTTTAAAATAATTTTTGTGCCTAACTTTCCCTCAGCTATGAAATGGGAAAGTTTTGCAATGAAAACAACCACTTGCTACTTTAGAATTGACACAACAATTAATTACTATTTCAGGGGGATCTCCATGATACCAGGGTGACGTGAACTTTCATTGTCCATAGGCTCTTAAGAGGGTAGGAATAGTTTGTTATCCAGATTTGATTGTATAATGTTCATACTTTCAAATCTGTTCTTTTTCCCCCTAGACCTAATGTGTCCATTTTTCATCTTTCCTGATATTTAAAAACAAGGCATTTTTATTATTGCTTGTGGCAGTTTTATTGACCACTGTTAATGTCCCTGAAATAGAGTTAATTGTTCACCATTCTTTAAATAAGTTAATTTTATCTTCTGGTTTTGCAACCACATTTTAAATTATTACCTTATCAGTTACTCATCAACAGTGCAAAAGCTGTGAAGTAGTTTTTAATCAACTTATTCAAGGTTTCTAAATAGAAATGACCATTTGTTTTCAGAGAAATTCCAAAGTAGTCTTTTTTAATAGTGAGTTTATACCAGCACCCTGTTATATGTTAGTTGTGGAGCATTTTCCCGCATGTGAATGTTTAGGGCATATAATAGAGAATCTTGTTAGAAAGAAAACCACACTAAGCTTCAGCAATTGACCACTTGTTTGAAGCAAACAAGTCCTTTTATTACTCATTTAAGTCACTTTGGTTAAGTTACTCAACCTCCCTCAGTTTCCTTCTTTATAAAATAATGGAGCTGGACTAGATGCTCTTTATTGTTCTTTCTAGCTCAAAGTCTATGATACTAGAATCTTCCTAACCATGAACTATGTGAATTAAGTACATTTTGCTGAATTTTTTTCAAGATTTTCCTACTGTAGTTATTTTACTGCCAATTCTGATGTCACCCTACTTACTATATGCTTCTTCTCTATCCCCTTCAAACTTCATTCAACTCCTTCAGCACCCTTTCTTGACTTTATGGAATTCTCAGGCTTTGACTGTACCCCTCATTTGGAGCATCCTAAGATCCTGTACTTAAATTCTTCAATGGATCCATATTCTCACCAATGTTATTAGCCCCTTGTTTGGAGCAAGCAGTAACCCATCCACTACTTGCTACTGTGTGCAACTCTTATCCATGTCTTTCTATAAATCCACCTTACTGGATACATACAACATGCTAGAGAGCTTCTTGTAGATATTTCTTTTCTTTTCTTTTTTTCCCAGGTAATGAGGGTTAAGTGACTTGCCCAGGGTCACACAGCTAGTAAATGTCAAGTGTCTGAGGTCAGATTTGAACTCAGGTCCTCCTGAATCCAAGGCCGGTGCTTTATCCACTGCACCACCTAGCTGCCCCTTCTTGTAGATATTTTAACATCACATGTTTACCTGATCAGCACACAAGCCATCCTAACCGTATGTTACCTCTCACTCTTGCTTCTTGATTGGAATATATTTTCAAATCATACTTTCACTACATTTCTTCTTTGTTGCTTCTGGCATATAGGTCATCATCAGTAATATGCAAGATCCTGCTTATACATACATTAATAGCTCCATTGCTCATTGGGCCACCCACAATTTTGAATCTTCAGATAGTGTTATGTTCTTTCTGTAACATGCTGAGCATGTAGATCCCTGTTTTATGCCTTATTTGAAAATGATAATGTAAAGAATTAATTGTTATTTGAGGTTTTTATGCCTCAGTGTGCACTGGCCTGGGGCTCCGCAAACTGCACGGTGCTCCACCCACTGGTTATAGCCATTGCCATGACGCTGGCACCTCACATCATCACCACTCGCTGAAGCCTACATAGGCCTGGCAAAATTATAATGATTGGAAGCCTAGTGAGGGCAGTCATGTGACTGTCAGAGCGGCCATCCAATTGGCTGGGGGCTGTGTGGAGTGTGTGGGGAGGAAGGAAGTTTTTTTCTTTCCAGCATTCTGGCTGGAAGCTCTGCTGTGTATTCTCAGCTGATTCCTGGGCGGTATTATTTTTCAGGTTGTATAATTTCCTTTTCCCCATTTTATTTCCTTTCCCTTGATCCTATGGATCCTGTTTGTGTTTTTGTTTTTTGTTTTTTTTTTTAAGTTCGTTCTTGTTAAAATAAATCCTGTTCTGTTTTGAGGGAGGCTGCCGGTCTTCTTCCTTGCCCCAATATTGCGGCGAGCCACTTAGCTAACACTCCCCAATTAAAAATTGGTCCCCACAATATCACCATTTTGTAGGCAATAGCAACCTCAGATGCTATATTAGCTCATTGATGCCTTTTCATTATATAGCAAGTCACGAGCCTTGACAATGCTGTTCTCTTTGTGAATAACTGATAAATAGCATCTTTGGAGTGGTTTATGGAGGTTTTGCATCTCCAATAATTTTAAAACCAAAGCAGTGGGATTCTAAAGTCTTTCTCTCTCCTCTCCCTCCTTCCTTCCCTCCCACACACTCTCTCTCTCCCCCTCAGAAAAAAAAAGTGGCATTCTCTTGAACAAATGGAACATCAGATACATACACATACACATATATTTATCTCCCAGAATCTTGGACTCTACCCTAAAACCCCATCTCATATTTTTCTTATGGGTTTAAATCTGAGGTCTCCTAGCCAGAGTATGAAGAAAAGGGTATGGTTTATAAGTTAGTCATCTATTACTTAAACAAGGGTTAGACCCTTGAATTGGATCCTATACCAAGGTGACAGCTGTTATGGGAAGCATGGGGCTTGTTAAAATTAAAAATAACTTTAATGGCATAGAATCAAGCCATTATAAGAATGGCCTTCACAATTACAAAACACTGAGTTCATTCATTCACTGTGATCTATTGGACTTTTAAATTAACATATCTATTTACACAACAAAAGTTTCTGGTTACCATGGCTAACTCCTTTAAAACTAGAAGAACAAAATCATTTTTTTAAAAAAAGGAATAGTCTAAAACAACAAAATTAAAGTATCGTTAGGTCTTGAAATGCATCCCTAAAAAGGGAAGGAAACACATTTTAGTTCACCTAACTTGTATAATAATTTGAAAGAAGTTACATCAAATGCTAAAGACAATAAGAGGGACTTTTAAAATGCTATTGGTAGCAAGAAGAAAAGGAAGAGATGAGTTTACTTTGAGAAGTTGGTATAGTGTTCAAAGATCACACAGAGTAGTTGTGAATTGGGACTACCATTCTAGAAAGCAGTTTGGGATTATGGAAAGAAAGTGGCTAAAAGGTCCATACTTTGAGATTAGATTACATTGCTAGGCACATATCCCAAGTGAAGTCATCAACAAAAATAAAGTCTTTATATACATTAAAATGGTAATAGCAGCACTTTTTTGTTGGTAGCAAAGAATTGGATATAAAGTCCATGCCCATCCATTGGGGAATGACTAAACAAATTGTGGCACATGAATATAATGAGATATTACTATATTGTTAACAAGAAGCATGATACCTCTTCAAGTTCCTGGCCTGCAACTGGCAACATGGCTAAACGCACCAAGAAGGTCAGACTTGTTGGTAAATATGGAACACGTTATGGTGCATCCCTCAGAAAAATGGTGAAGAAAATTGAAATTAGCCAGCAAGCCAAGTATACCTGCTCTTTCTGTGGCAAGACCAAAATGAAGAGATGGACTGTGGGTATCTGGCATTGTGGATCCTGTATGAAAACAGTAGCTGGTGGTGCATGGACCTACAATACGACCTCTGCAGTTACAGTCAAATCCGCCATCAGAAGACTGAAGGAATTGAAAGACCAGTAAAATCTTCTCCCCATCAAATATCTGTAGCCCACTTTTGTTTTTAATAGTAAAAAAAACACCCAATAAGCATGATAAGTAAAGTGAAGCATATGTGAACTTACTGTGCAAAGCAAAAGTAAGCAGAGCCAAGAATATAATGACTACCACAATGTAAATGGATAGAACAAAATCCTCAAAAGAGATTGTTGTGGGGCAGGTAGGTGGCACAGTGAATAGAGCACCAGCCTTGGAGTCAGGAGGACCTGAGTTCAAATATGACTTCAGACACTTGACACAACCCCAATTGCCTCACCCCCCCCTCCAAAAAAATAGATTGTAAAATTATAAGGAACAGGCATAGTCATGAAAAGACATGAAAAGATACTGTCACTCTTTTGCCAAGGTGAGAGGTCCACAGGTGTGAGACAGTGCATATATTTTTAGATTTTTTCACTGTATTGTTTGCCTTTGCTGATTTTTTCCTCTCTTCCTCTTTTTTTCTTTTAAAAATGTTCTCTTTTATATGGGATGACCTAGTGAGATAGGGAATAATACTGGGAGAAATTTAGGCAATAAAAATATTAATAAGAATTTGGGAGGGGGGAGTGAGCTTAATGAACATGAGAAACATAAAGAGATACATGAAAAGCATAAGTATGGTCCTAAAGAAGGGATATAAGAAGACCTCTCTCCTTGATCTTTACAGAAGTGGGGGTCCACAGATGTGTAACATCAGATTGTGTTGATGTGTTGATTAATTCTGCTGAATGTTTTCCCCTTTTCTTTTTTTTTTTAAATGCCTTTTTAAAGGGGGTGATTGTCTGGAAAGGGGAAGAGGAGGAATAGTGAGGCGGAATCTAAGTGATGTAAAAACAAAAGGAATCAGGATTTTTTTTTTAAAGAGATGATAGTCTCAAGACAGACTGAACTCCTGTTATTTTCTCCAATAAGGAAAATAGCTCCAGTTTGAAAAGGTTAAGATAGCATGGAGAAGGCATTATAGCCAAGATAAGTGAAGAAATAGTGAGATAGTTCTCAGCCACTTTACAAGTCCAAGTCTCTGGGCCTGGCTAAATTATACCCTGAGTACCTGGTATAACTTTCTGTTAGGATTCCAGAATTATTTTCAATGATCTTTGGGATATCATTAAAAATGGTATCGGGAGGGGCAGCGAGGTGGCACAGTGGATAAAGCACTGGCCCTGGATTCAGGAGGGCCTGAGTTCAAATTTGGCCTCAGACATTTGACACTTACTAGCTGTGTGACCCTGGTAAGTCATTTAACCCTTATTGCCCCACCAAAGGAAAAAAAAAAAAGTTATCAGGGGGCCATAAGAATGAAAATAGATAACTGTCACTCTACTGTTCAAAAGGAAGGAAGAAGGTGAATTTGGGAAATTATAAATACTAATAGCTAGTACTTACATAGCCTTTTAAAGTTTGCAAATTGCATTATAGATATTATCTTCACAACAACCCTGGGAGGTAGGTGCAATTATTATCTGCATTTTATAATTGAGGAAGCTAAGGCAAACAGATGTTAAGTGGCTTGTCCAGGGTAACACGGCTAGGAAATATCTGAGGTCAGATTTGAACTCAAGTCTTCTTGACTCCAGGGGAGTTGATACTAGGAGAGAAAGGTACTATATAGGAAGTTATGTTTGAGCTGAGCTCTGAAGGAAACTAGAGAGTCTAAGAGAATTAGGGAGTACATTCTAAATAGTAGGTGGAAGTTCTAGAATGCAAAGGTATTTTTTTTTTTATTGTTAGGAAGAATTTTACTACTAGAGTTGCCTACAATGGTACGGACTACATTTGTGAAGTATTAAGATCTCCATACTTAGAGATAATTAAGGAGTCGAGGGGGTTGCCCGACAAGGATGCTGTGAAATAAAACACTGTCTTGCTTACAGTAGAGGTTGAGTTTGTTGTTATTGTTGAGTTGTTTTCGGTTGTGTCCGATTCTTTGTGACCCCTTTTGGGGTTTTCTTGGCAAAGATATTGGAGTGGTGCGCCATTTCCTTCTCCAGATCCAGATGAGGAAACTTGGGCAAATAGGGTTAAGTGACTTGCCCAGGGTCACACAGCTAGTAAGTGTCAAGTGTCTGAGGCCGGATTTGAACTCAGGTCCTCCTGAATCCAGGGCCGGTGCTTTATCCACTGCGCCACCTAGCTGCCCCACCTTCCTCATTTTATAAAGGAGATAACAGATGTAGATAGAACAGTGAAAGTCCTTGCACACTTACACAGCTAGTAGGTTTCTGTGCCAGGATTTCCACATAGGTCTTTCTGATCCTTAAGTATCTTGTCCTCTCAGGATACCTCTCCATCCTAAGATGATCTAAAGTCACATTCAAAAGAAAATTCCATTACTGAACGAGTATCCATCAACAAGCTTGCTGGACACCCTTCGTGACACTCTTTGTGACTCTTTAATTGTCACTGGTATTCGTTAACATCCTTTTGCTTCTTTCTTAACTCAACCACTTTAAAGAGGGTACAAGATGAGCCCCCTTACCCTTACTCTTCCAGGGAGATTTCAGTATTTGTTCAATCAGTCAACAGCATTTACTGCGCTTCTGCTCTTCTCATACATCAATCATCCAACACGTAGATCCCCTCCCCAACCCTAGTTCTGAACAAATGCTAACTGAATACTTGATATGTTGAGGGAGATGACATATGAAACAATTAGGAGATAATGCAAAATAGTGTTCAGGGAGCCAAAGGACCAGAACGGAGTAGGCAACAGAGTCCATTGCCCCCAAAAGGAAGGAGGATATTGGGAATTTAGAAGTGGTTTTAAGATTCCTTAGGAAAGCCATCAGGGGGTGACTTGCCAAGGAGCAGTTTCACAGACTGGAGATCTTACGTTTGGTTTTATAATCCACTGTATGGTTTTAAAAGGAAAAATATCACATTTCAATGATAATTCTTAGCTAGATATCAGATAGCTACAGTGTGTCATGCACTATGCTAGCTTGGGAATACAGTGATGAAAAATGAATGCCTATCCTCAAGGAGGAAATAAGATACAAGAGGAAGGTCAGACACACAGGCAGTGTAATAGAAAGTAGAAGAATGTATTAGGGGCAAAGGAGAGATTCACTAATTGTGCTTTAGGACAACTTGAGAGAGTGATTGCTGTCAGATTGGGCTGATTGGGGAAAACTTCATAGAGGAATTGTCTGGTCAAGGGACAGAAGATTCTAACAGGCAGAGAAAGGAGTTCATTGTAGACAAGGGATACAACAGTCTCCAAAAATGGACAGATATGGGAGATGTCTACTTAGGTTTGAATTCTTGAAAGCCAGGGGAGGTAAGGCAGTCCGTTCTAGTCCTAAGGAAAGTTGTGTACACATAGATGAACAGAGTTGGAAAAGTACACAAACTGAGGAACACGAAGTGGTTCAGTTTGACAACAGTAGAGAGTTCCCTTCTTCTCCACATAAGAGAAAACTTCTCTCTCTGTGTCCATCCATCTATCCATCTATCCATCTATCTTACTAGCTAAACAGACAGACAGACAGACAGATAGAAAGACTGTGCTTTCTCTCTTAGTCTTTAACGTTGGTCTTAGACCTGGGATTGTTAACATTTTTTTTGTTGTTCATACCTTTGGAATCTGTTGAAGTCTATACACCCTCTATCAGAATATGGTTGGGTTTTTTTGGGAGGTGAGGCAATTGGAGAATATGTTTTTAAATTTATAAAATAAAATGTATAGCATCATAAAGGAAACCAGTTTTTTCAGATATAATTATTGAGCCAGGCAAGGTGACACACACCTATCATCCTTGCTGTGGGAAGAGACTGAGGCTTGTGGATCACTCGAGTTTTGGAGGTGAGAGCTGTAGTAGGGCCAAAGCCAGGTGTCCCTACTAAGTCTGATAATGATGAGCCCTTGGACACAGGAGCCACAACTCTGCCCAAGAGGGGCAAAATGGCCCATGTTAGAAAAAAATGAGGGGCAGCTAGGTGGCACAGTGGATAGAGCACCGTCCCTGGATTCAGGAGGACCTGAGTTCAAATCCAGCCTCAGACACTTAACACTTACTAGCTGTGTGACCCTGGGCAAGTCACTTAACCCCAATTGCCTCCCTAAAATAAAAAATAGAAAAAAGAAAAGAAAAAATGAGCAGGTCAGAGATTTCTTGTCAGTCGGCAGTGGGATTGGGCCTGTGGGTAGCTCCTGCACTTGTGGCCTGGGCAAGATGAGGAGAGCCAGTCTTCCCCTACACTCCACCCCACCCCCACCCTCAAACCCCAACATAGCTTCTAAGATTTTTAAAAAATCAAAACATGGATTTTAGGTTAAACCCTTTGTCTCAGACAAACATCAGCATTACTATCCATAAAATTTATAAATAGTAACTAATATAAACAAACATAAATCTTTCATCAATGTATTGGTTGTGAGAAAGTTTATAGCCAGTCACCTCTTGTCAATGGCTATAACTTTTGACTACTTCAGAACCCCTGAACCACAGTCCAGGGCTGAGATTTATCGGAATCATAATTTAGGTCTTTAACACTAGAAAGACCAGGTGCATTGATTGATAATAATAAAATTGTTATAGTTTTATTCAGAAATCATAATTTGATCCTGTTTCTTTGCTTTATGGATAAAAAATGTACCACTTCAGTTGATGCAGCTTGGTCCTCTAAGGTATTCTTAGATTCCAGTGCTTCTAATTCTCATGAGTTTGTCTTTTCCACAGAGTTTAACTCAGTTCTCTCCAAATGTCCACCAAAACTTAAAAATGACAGCTAAGTTCTTCACAGATTCATTCCATTATGGTAACTAATTGTAGTGTCTCACAAACTTTGTCCATGACATTTAACTGCACAATCTCTTCTAGATTCTTTCTGTGTTTGTTAACTATCCGAGTCTCCTCAGGAAAGAAGTTCTCTAAGTGTTTCACAGACATACACATTCCCTGAGTAATTAAGACCCAGTTCCCAATATTCTATTCACAAAGGTGCAACAGCAACATCCAAAGTTTTTATCAAAAGGGTTATTACTTAAGCTGGGGTTCCCTCAATAAAAGTATGTTCCTGAGAAGGAACAGAGAACAGAAGGAAAGGAATGTTATGGGAGGACTGAGGACTGAGCAGAGATCACAAGATTTGGAACATGAAGAGAATGGAGTGGGGGTGAAATGGACAATGAATGATAAGCATGACTGTGCTATCTCTCTCTTCCCAGGGAGGTGTTCCTTACTTCTCAGGGACTAAGATGTTCAGTTGTTAATGGACAGTTTTGCTTTTTTTCCAGACGCCTTCAGGAAGAAGACCAGCAATTTAGAACCTCGTCTCTGCCCGCCATACCAAATCCATTTCCTGAGCTTTGCAGTCCCACCAATTCTCCTGTTCTCACAACAAGCTCTTTACCTCAGAATCAGCCAGCTAGTAAACAGGTGAGTCATTTTTGTCTCTTTTGTCTGGTGCTGATGATTATTTCTTGTGATTTAAAAAAAAATCACCATTGATTGGTTTTGATTATTATTTTGGGGAAAAGGAAAGGGAAGGACAAATTAGTATTTTTTTCTCTACACAGACATATATACATATACACATATAGTTTTTACATTGAGAAGTAGTGTGTCATCATCGATAGAGAGCAGAATTCAGCGGCAGGAAGACCTGGCTCTGAGTCCTGCCCATCCCACAAACTGGATATATGACCCAGAGCAAATCACCTAACCTCCCAGGGCTTTGGCAGCTCTCTAAAAGTATATTTTTCAGAGCAGGTAGAAAAAGGTTCTCACCAGGAGCTCCCAACACTAATGAAATCACAGGTCCAGTTTTTATAGACTATGATAATAGATTAAAATTCTTTTAAAATGTATACTTTAAAAAAAAAAATTTAGTCACCTGAAACTTCCTGTGCCTTAGGCATACTTTCTAAGACTAACCTCCATTAGTAGTGGAAATGTCCTCACAGTGATATTATTCCCTAGACCCAGTGAGAATCACAGGCTCATTAGAGAGAGAGAGAGAGAGAGAGAGAGAGAGAGAGAGAGAGAGAGAGAGAGAGAGAGAGAGAGAGAAGAAGAAGAAGAAGAAGAAGAAGAAGAAGAAGAAGAAGAAGAAGAAGAAGAAGAAGAAGAAGAAGAAGAAGAAGAAGGAGAGAGAGAGATGGTGTTTTAGGATTAAAACTGTATTAAGTACTTTACTCTATATAGATCCAGAGAGATAGATAGATAGATAGTGGTATATATAGATATGCATGTATTTATATATCTGTGTGTCTATATGGATACAAGTACACAGCTATACATACATGTTTATATACATATATGAAATATGATTACTTCTGTGGGATTTGGATTTGATATTTGATAAAAAACATAAATTAATTTACTTTATTAACTTCTTATATTTATTTTATTGACTTCTGAAAATACCAATTGTATTTATGGATAAAAGAGTTGCTATTTTAGAGATATATCTTAACAAAAGGATCATATTCTATCAATACTTGTCACTCTGTCTTAGAGAGTTATTTTAAACATAAATGAGGACACACACGTACATACAAGTGTTTATGTGTGTATGTCCTTTTGTAACTGCAAAATACTACATAAATGAGAGCAAAGATATGTTTCTTTTACATATATATATAATGAGGGGGAGAGGGCTGTATGAATGTATGTGTACAACATATACACACTCTGATGTGTACTTTTTAGTTTACTTCTACTCTCAAGAAAAAAGGGCAGTGTTATATAGTGGAAAGAAAGGTCGAGGTCTCGGCTAGCCTGGGGCTCATGAGATGTGAGGTTTTGGATTTTCTAATTCTCAGTTTTTTCATCTTCAGGATGAATTATAGTATCTACACTCTAGGATGAATTATAGTATCAGGGAATTATAGTATCTACACTCCAGCCCCACTCCCCTTTCCTGGCTTATTCTGAGGCTTTAATGAGATAAATGCATATAGAGTGCTTTACCAATCTTAAAGCACCATGTAAATATCTACTGTTTTATTACTATTGTCATTGTCTATCTACCATTATTTTCTGTGTCACCTTGGATTTGTGTCACCTTTAATCTCTTGGAGACTCAGTTTCCTTTCTTATCAGGTTGAGACAATCATCCCTACCCTGTCTACCTCTCAAACCTGTTTTGAGGCTACAATGAATAAATAAATATGCAAACACCTTTTTAGAAATTGAACTTAGACCACAATAAAAGAGATAATTATTAATTTGAAAGAAAATTAGATTATATTTCTGTAGCACCATATGGAGCAATTAAGAATTTAGAATGCTTATTCTCACTAGATCTTGTTACCATATCTCCTGGCAAACTGTTTAATTTCAAAGGTCGTTCTCTGGCAACCTCAACTATCTAAAACATAGCCAAAAACTAGGAACTAAGCATAAAATGTTTCTGATTAACTTCAGCTGAGGAAACAAAGTCCACTCTTGTGCACCTTACTCTTATAAGGTACTCTTGAGGCCTTAATTCAAAGCTGGTTGACAACTCTTGTCATCTTCTGTTATTTGGATTCCCAGACCACAGGAGATGAGAAGTAGCTCATTTAGTGGAAAGGGCTGACTCCTAGTCTATGAAAGTCTTCAGGATGAGATTGGATAACCTTTTTTTGGGAGGAATGATGGAAGTTTGGGGACTCTTTTTTTTTTTTTTTGGTGAGGCAATTGGGGTTAAGTGACTTGCCTAGGGTCACACAGCTAGTAACTGTTAAGTGTCTGAGGCCGGATTTGAACTCAGGCCCTCCTGACTCCAGGGCCAGTGCTCTATCCACTGTGTCACCTAGCTGTCCCCGGGGGGCTCTTTTTTTTTTTTTTTTTTTTTTTTTTGGTTTATGAGTTAGATTAAGTGGCAACTGAGGGTCCTATTCAGTTCTAAAACTCTGTTTTTGTGATTGACTCCATTTCATTCATCTTAAAAATATACAGAACTGGGGGCGGCTAGGTGGCGCAGTGGATAAGGCACCGGCCCTGGATTCAGGAGTACCTGAGTTCAAGTCCGGCCTCAGACACTTGACACTTAACTAGCTGCATGACCCTGGGCAAGTCACTTAACCCCCATTGCCCCGCAAAAAAAAAAAAATATACAGAACTGGGGGGCATGTGGGTGGCACAGTGGATAAAGCACTGGCCCTGGATTCAGGAGGACCTGAGTTCAAATCCAGCCTCAGACACTTGACACTAGCTGTGTGACCCTGGGCAAGTCACTTAACCCTCATTGCCCTGCAAAAAAATAAATAAATACAGGACCCCCTAGCCTCTAAAATGCTAGCTAAGTATTGTGCTACTGTAATTTCCTTTGCATCTCAATTTGGAAATTCACATTTCTTGCCAAAGAATCCACCCAGAGAATGTGATAGAAGAGGCTGATATTAGGCAGTTATAGAAAAACAAAAAATGAGGAAGATGTCAGCTAATCTAAGAATGAAAGGGGAGTGGGGAAGTCATTCTTATAATAAAATTATCATTATAAATTATAATAATAAAAATAAAAATTTAGTTGATAAATTTAATATTTAATGTAAAGCAAGTATGTTGGGGAATGGGAGTGGTATTTGTGTTCTTTAACTCCACTAAAGTCATTCTCACAGTAGCATAGAGGTGACCCAAACTTGTCAAAGTTCATGTCAACTAAGTACAGGCCCTGCCAGGTCTTACCAAACTGGAAAAAAATATATCAATAAAACAAAAAACCAGTTGGAAAGGCTTTGAACATGGGTCTGGCATTGGACTATGCATGAGTGTGTGGTATATTGGAAAGTTATCAGATTTGGATTCAGAGGATTTGGGTTACTTGGGTTCAAATCATCTACAATTCCTCACTCTCATCCCACTCTAATCCAGTCCTTTACTAAAACTTGCCACTTCCATCCTTCACTTAGACTGTGAGAGTTCCTTGAGAGTAGATACTCTGGGCCTCTCTTTGTATTTGCAGTACTTCACACGAAGGCACTTGCTAAATGTTGGTTGTCTTTGACTTCTTCTCTCTTATTTGTTTTTTATTTTTATTTTATTTTATTATTTTTTTGTGTGAGGAAATGAGGGTTAAGTGACTTGCCCAGGGTCACACAGCTAGTAAGTGTCAATATCTGAGGTCAGACTTAAACTCAGGTCCTCCTGAATCCAGGACCTGAATCCACCACCTAGCTGTCCCCTTCTCCTTTCTTATTTGTGTCCCCTTCTCTTCAGTTAGTCAGTAATTATCCTAGGTCACACTTTCATTACCTCTTAGCTACATCATGGTAACAGCCTTCGAGGTGGTCAAGGTGGTCGTGCTACCTTAAGTCTCTTCCCACTCTGATCCATCATCTGATTAGCTGCCAATGTCATATTCCTAACCATGTTATTATGCTGCCCATATATTCCAGTGGTTCCCTGTTTCCCTAGGATCAAAACTCCTCTTGATTAGCATTTAAACAACCTGACACCTTTCTACCTTTCTAGTCTTCTTAGTTTCTGCTCCTCTCCACATACTTTATAATTTATCCAGGTTGGCCTGCTTACTCTTCCTCACATAGAACACTCCATCTCTCTTCTCCACAAATTTACACTGGCTCTTTTCCATATCTGTAATGCTCTCCTTTCCAACCTCCAACTTTAAAGACCCCATGGCTTCATTTAAGACTTAGTTCCAGTGCCATCTTCTCTAGGAATCCTTTCCTGGACTTCCCAGCTGCTAGTACCATCCCTTCTTTGTTGGGCATTAATTCTGTATTTTATTTTATATATTCTGATTTGTATCCCCCATTGGAATGTAAGCTCCTTGCTATGAAGTAGTCCAGCTATTCAGGAAAGTGGTGTGCAACTGTGCCCCTCAAAATAACTAAACTGTGGTTATCTTTTGACCCAGTAATACCATTACAAGGTGTACACCCCAAAAGTATCACAGGAAGAAGAAAATGGACCCGTATGTACAAAAGTACTGATAGCAGATCTTTTATAGAGGCAAAGAACTTGAAACTGAAAGGATGCCCAATGAATTGGGGAATGGCTAAAGACATTATGGTATTTATTTATTTGTTTGTTTGTTTGTTTATTTATTTATTTATCTATTTATCTAGCTATTTAGCTATTTATTTAGCTATTTACTTATTTTATTTATTTATTTATTTTTAGTGAGGCAATTGGGGTTAAGTCACTTGCCCAGGGTCACACAGCTAGTAAATGTTAAGTGTCTGAGGCTGGATTTGAACTCAGGTACTCCTGACTCCAGGGCCAGTGTTCCATCCACTGCACCACCTAGCTGCCCCAGACATTATGGTATTTAAATGTAATAGAACACTATTGTGCTATAAGAAATAATAAAGAAGAATGTTTCAGAAAAAAACATGGGAAGACTTTTATAAACTGATGCAGAGTTATATGATCCAAACCAAAACAAGTTATACAGCAATAACAATATGATAAAGACAAACAACTTTGCAAGGCTTAAGAAATCTGATCAACAGTTACCCACCATAATTCCAGAGGAACTCGTGAAGAAAAATACCACCTACTTTCTAACAAAGACAGGATATAGTTTGAGATATAAAATGTATATGGATGTGGCCGATATGGGGATTTGTTTTGCTTTACTGCATATTTGTTACACAGGTTTTTTTGTTTTGTTTTCGTTTGTTTTGATTTGGTTTTTTTGCTGTGGGAAGTGAAGGAAAGGGAAAAACCGAAATATTTGTTAATTGGAGAAAACAATTATTTTTAAAAAATGTGAAGTATTTTTTCTTTGTATCCTCAAAGCACAGTATAGTTCCTGGCACATAGTAAACACATTAGCACCATGCTTAACACATAGTAAGCTCTAATTAAATGCTTATGGACTGATTGATTGATTATTCCTGAGGCCAAACTCGATCACTAAGAAGCGTTTCTTAAGTCCTCACTATATGTCATGTACACCGATAAGTACTCCAGATAGAAAGAAGGGGCAAAAAATGACTTTAGTCTTCAAGAAGTTTCTGTTCTGATGGAGTGACAGTTTGTAAAAAATTAAGTACATCTAAGACCCACAGAGCAGATGGAAAGTCATCTTAGAGGGAAAAGTGATAACAATGGAGGAGTTTAACCTGAAGTTGAGAGCCATGTTTTAAAGTTTGAAGTAGCTGCTGAGCTGTAAGCTAGTTTGGATCACAGATAGAATACTCTTCTATTTTGGCTGGCAAATCCCTGGAGAAAAAGCATAGCAGCCTGTAGGAAGCTGCCCCTGTCCAAGCATTCGACTGAACCGTTTTACACAAAACCTATTTTTGGTGAAGAGCTGAGATAATGTTATCGGGGCAGCCTGGATTGTAGCCCCAGCTCTTCTATGAAGAATTGAGCTATGTGACCTTGGGAAAGTGATTGGCAACCCCCCCCACCCCAAACCGCACCTCAGTTTCCTTATCTGTAAAATGAGGTGATTGGAATGACTGGATGGTCTTCAAGGGCCCATTTAGCTCTCACACAATGATGAACTCCCTTGAAATGGTAAATGTTCATTTATTACGGATGTTAGATGGTCTCCTGCCTATTTCCCACTCCTGACATGCAGCATTTCCAGCCCCTAGCATGCTTTCTCTCATTGGTGTATTCTTCAAGTGAACAGATTTCCTGCTGATTTGTTCTCTAAATAGGAAAATGAAATGCTGTCTGTCCAGAACTGTATTTGAGACATTTTTAATGAATTAAACCTTCCCATGAAAGGGGAAACAATACCTAGTTACATTTCTATTTATCTCTCTTTTTTGGTCTTCAAAATTTAGTTTAAACTCTTACCTCTGCTATTAATGTATATTTTGCTTTTCTTAATCAAATGTTAAGGAGTTCTTAATTTTTTTCCCCTAGAATAAGGACGACGTACAAATTGTTTAACTTCAACTACTGGGAAATCAGTCTTTCATTCCTACCCTCTGCCCTTCCCTAGCTTTTCTCACTGTCCACTATGACATTCTTTACCACCTAAAACCAGTATCCACAAAGTTCCCCATGTTCCACAGGGCCTGAGCAGTGCTCTCTGTTTTTGCCAAGCTAATTGTGGCCCTAGGTTACCAAGCTCTTTAGGAGATGGGAATTCCCTGTTATTATTCACCTGTCTACAAATATTTCTCCCATTCTTAGTCCCTTTCCCACAGAGAAGGTAACATCACCATTTGAGGACATTATCAAAACTGGGAGGCCAAAGTGTTTCTTGTCAGGGAGCCAGAGTTGGCTTTGCTTCCTGACTTTGTCACATGCCCCAGCTACATCTGGGATTTCTACCTCCCCAGTGACCTTCTGTTTTCAATAAGTATACAGACGAGCTGTCTATGGTTGTGTCACTTAAGTTGTTTACAAAGTTCCTCATCCCAAAATAAGGCCATTAAAATATTATCTAGACCTCCAGGCCATTAGAAGAAAAAAAAAGAAAACACATGCTCTCTTATTTTGGAAGCAGGTTGGTGAGAACCAGGAATTTTGTCTCTTAAAGCTGCACATGAGATCATTAGTTGGGGGGGAGTCTGGGAACCCACTCTGTTTCTAAGAGAAGGATGGGTTCTGTAAACCGAAAGCTAATTGTGAGGGGCCACATTTTTTTTTATTTGGTTTTGGGAAGAGCTGAACATCCCACTCTGACTTTTGTTGTTGTCTATAAAGTGTGAGTCTCCTTTAATGGAAGGTTAACTTTGTCTCCTTGATACCAGAGGTCATGATTGCATTTCCTCCTCTAAGCAATTCTAAATACTGAGCTAAGGCCTTTAAATTTATAATAATGATATAAGATTTTAACATGTAAAAGACTTTGGGCTCCATTGTTTTCTCCTTGCTCTAGGGAAAAAAAGTAATCCGATGCTCTTGTTTCCTTTTAGTCAGGGTCAGAAGATACACAACTTTCTGGAGCCAGACAGAGGCCAGGGTAGAATTCAAGAATAGCATAAAGAAATAGGTGAATTATAGCTGGTGTATTGTGTCTACATAAAGACACCTTGTCAACCGGGAAGAATTTAATGGACCAAAGAAAGGAGTAATACCTGTTTGAGAAGGAAATTGTGGAAGATGAGGAAACCAGAAGCCTCTCAATTTGTCTAGGAGTTTGTTTTCCATACTTCATTATTATGCACTAAGAAAGTTCAAGAAATAACTTTATGAGAAGAGCATAGGAATAAAAATGAATGACCATTTAATTTAATCAAACTCTGTTAAAGGGGAAAAAACGTTCTTTGAGTTATGTGTAGCACAAAGAAAATGAGTAAAAGGTATTCTGAAAGTGACTGAAGAAATGGTTCTCTGGCTCTTCTCTGAGCTTTTTCAAAATTTGCTTTCCTGATTCTTAGAAGTAACTACAGTGGTGCTCTAAACTTAAGATAGTGTCAAAGGACAACTGGCTGACTAGGAAAATAGGACAGAGTCTTCACAAATTATAAAATGTTTGAAGAAGTAGCAGTGTTGTTCACTTTCACTGGTACTTGTTGATTCATTCCATTAGAATGCCAGCTCTTTGCTGGAGGGATTGTTTCATTTTTTTATATTTATACCTCCAGTATTTAGCATATAGTAGACACTTAATAAATGTTTGCTAACCAATCGGCAATAACTCATTTGAAGAGTTCTCTAGGGAAAGCCTATTTAGATAAGCAATAGGAAATCGATGCAGCAAAAATGAGTTGCTCTAATTTTTTAATGACGAAATTGAATCTCAAGAGAGGATTAAAGCGGGAATAATAACTGATTTTACTTAATATAACAAGGAATTCTGGTCTTTTATCCCCGTAGTCACAGTTTCAGACTAGAAGAAATCTCAGAGAACTACCTTCATTACAAAGAGGGGAAAGGTGACATTTGTCAAGCCTGACTCTCAGTTCCCGGACATCTCAATGTTCAGAATGACATCATGAACACACACTGTGGGCAAAGAGCCTTCCCTTTTGTAGAATTAATCATTGTTAGAAGAGGTTAGACAACTTTTTTTCTGCACATCAGCATCCTTACAACTTAAGGGTTTTTTTTATTTTTAATTTGATGAGTCCAGAAAGATTTCATCAGTATGAATCTATCTCAGAAGTCCTTGATCAACAAATTAGGAATGATCAATTTGATGTGTTAAGAACATTGTTGTTCAGTCATTTCAGACTCTTTGTGAGTCCATTTGGGGTTATCTTGGCAAAGATACTGTTTTGTCGTTTAGTTCTCCGGCTCATTTTACAGATGAGGAAACTGAGGCAAACAGGTTAAGTGACTTGCCCAGGCTCACACACTTAGTAAATGTCACATTTGAACTCAGGAAGATGAGCCTTCCTGACTTCAGGCCCGGTGCTCTAATTACTGCTCCAATTAGCTGCTCTTTAGAAACATTAGGGCTATTGCTTTGAGTTCTTGGTTGAGAATATAAAAGTTCCCAATTGCCCCTATTTTGGAACACCTGGCAAAGCTTAATCTAGGGATATTTCTGTAACTCCTCCTACAGCTCGGCCCTCCCTGCTATTTCCCACCATCAAACCTTATATATATTTTTTAAACGGGGCAATGGGGGTTAAGTGACTTGCCCAGGGTCACACAGCTAGTAAGTGTCAAGTGTCTGAGGCCGGATTTGAACTCAGGTACTCCTGAATCCAGGGCCGGTGCTTTATCCACTGCGCCACCTAGCCGCCCTGCATCAAGCCTTATAACAACCCCCTTCTTCCCTTCCTCCCTGGGCATCCTTTTCCAAATAGGGTAGTGTGTTATTCCCAATTGCAATTCCTTGACCTTGAATAAATGCCTTTATTTACTGATCACCAAGTTGGTCTGAGTTTTTTCAGGTTGACACTATCTAATAAATAAAGTTTTCTTTTTTAAAAAAAATTAATTTGCCAACACTTAAGTCTCTACTAACTATTTGACAGTTCTAGGCCCTTGAGCTACAAAGGCAAAAATGAAAAACAGTTCTTGCCCTCAAGATTTCATTCTTTTTGAGGTTGGAGGTACTTTGAGGTGAGAGGGAGCTGGGATTTCCTAGGAGGATTCCAAGGGACTTCAAGTAAGCACTGATAGATGAGCTAAATTTAAGACAGAAAGGTGGAGTAGGTAAACCACCAGCTGGTCAGTTTGCCTGCAGTGTAGACCATGTGAAGGGCTATGGTACAGCCTCTCCAAAGCTTCTATCTGCATTGTTGACTATTCTTTTCCATGTGAGGTTTGCTAAGCTCCCTCCTCCTTCAAAACAAAAAGACTTGAACAATGGTTTCCTCAAGTTGCATTCTTGGTGTTGTGCTTTGAGATCAGTAAGGAGGCATTTTGGAGCCACATAAACCTTTGCTTTTTAGGTAGACTTAATTTTTTTTTTTAGTGAGGCAATTGGGGTTAAGTGACTTGCCCAGGGTCACAGAGCTAGTAAGTGTTAAGTGGCTGAGGTCAGATTTGAACTCAGGTACTCCTGATTCCAGGGCTGGTGCTCTATCCACTGCGCCACCTAGCTGCCCCTAGACTTAATTTTTTAAAAACCTTATTTTTATTGATGTCAATACTTCTTAATTCCAGTACCCCACCTCTGCTTAGAGGGCAGGGAGGGAGGTTTTATAACTTTTCTCAGGGACCAAGCTTGTTCAATATAATTAGTGTTCAGATTTGTTTTCTTTTGTTCTTACCTTTTACATTACTGTAGTCATCATATATATTGTTTTTCTGTTTCCGCTTACTTCATGCTGCATCAGCTCCCATGTTTTCCCTTATTTTATCATATTCTTAGTCTCTCAAAGTAGTACATCCTATTATATTCACGCATCACAATTTGCTTAACCCTTCTAGTACATTGGCTGCTCCTTTTGTTTAACAGTGGGACTGGCCTTCTCCAACACTGACTCATCTGGGAAGACTTTTGATAGCTGTTTGGAGAATGGATGGGGAGAGGAGAGACCAATTGGAGGAGGATATTACAGTAATTCCATCAAGAAATGTTGAGGGGCCTGAACTAGTATAATGCTTGTGAGTGAAAGGAAGGGGGCAGATACAAAAAATGTCTTAGAGGTAGACTCAATGTAACTTGACAGTGGATTGGATATGGGAGGTCCAGGAGGAATGAAGATTAACAAGGAAAGGATTGACTTCAAAGTTGTCAATTTGAATGACTGGATAAACTGACTGGTTCCAGGAAGGGTGGAAGTTTCCAGCAGAAATTAGAAAGTTCAGAGGGATGGGTTTTAGAAGAAACATAATGACTTACATTTGGTACATTTTGATTTTAAGTTGGGACATTTAGGTAGAGATATCCAGCAAGCAGTTGGTGACATTGGATTGGTTTGGAGAGAAATTAGAATTGGATTTATAGCCTCTGAGAGTCATCCGTCAAGAGATATTTGAAGTAGGACTAGTAGTGGATCACCATCCAGCATGGTATAGTTTAGGGATTATTGGATTTGAAGGAAGAAAATATAGGTTTAAATCCCGGCCCTGCTTCTTACTAGTTCTATCAAATGAAATTATATTTTTAAGTGCTGAGCACAGTTACTGGCACATAGTAGGTGCTATATAAATCCTTATTCCTTTCTCCTTCCTTCAGAGTAGGGATTGTTTCATTCATTGTATATATGTCCAGCATCTAGTGCAGTACATGCCATATAATAGGCTCCTGACAAATGCTTTTTGATTGATCTATTGTTTTGGTCAAGTCAAGATTTATTAAATGGGGGCAGCTAGGGGGAGCAGTGGATAGAGTAGCGGCCTTGGAGTCAGGAAGACCTGAGTTCAAATCTGGACTCAAACACTTAACACTTACTAGCTGTGTGACCTTGGGCAAGTCACTTAACCCTCATTGCCCAACCAGGGAAAAAAATTTATTAAATGCCTACTATGTGCCAGGAAACATGCTAAATTCTGGGGAATACAAGGAAGGCAAAAAAAGTTCTTGCCCTCAAGAAGACAACATGTTAACAACTATGTACACCTAAGATTAGATAGATAGATAGATAAAATATTGGAGACAGTCTCAGAGGTAAGGCAGGATAGGGACCAATCTCTTGCAGAAGGTAGGATTTCCTGGCCTCTTGTACCACTAGGGCCTTCCTAAGGGACTTAGCCTCTCTGGGCCTCAATTTCCCCATATGTAAAAAGAAGGTATTGAACTAGATAACTAAATAGAAAATCCCTTTCATCTCTAGATCTGTGATCCTATTATCTAGTGTGAGGCACCTATATTTTAGGAACTTCCTGGACTTTGGGGAACCATGCTGAAAGACTACAGTTGTGTGTCCTATAACAAATTTGCAACCATTCAAGAACAGCATTTTTGGCCTTTGGGTATGAGGCAGTTATTGAACAGGCCACTTACGATAAATATCTCAGAAAGCCTGCAAACAGCGTTTAATACTTTGTTTATCCATTCAAAAGCCCCAGTTGAGAGAGCAAATGCAGTGTTAGAAGGTTAATATTGCAGATGTTAGAGGAAAGAGGTTTTGGATGGCAAGAGGAAATGTTTTAACTAAAGTGATAACAGCTGGTTGGGACAAAAGATAATATTTATATACTGATAATATCGAATGGAGCTGTTACTGTCTTATTTTGTTTGGATTAGAAATGGGGAAAAACACCTTTATTCTTGGTCTTCAACAACCTTCATTTTGAATTTAGAAGTAAAAGAGATGAGTTTCATTTTGATGTCTGGTTTTCGCTAGGTTGGAAACTGAAGACTGTTTAAGTTACTTAAATCTATCTTTAAGGAAGAATGGAGCAAGGATTTTGTTACCTCATTTGATCCTTACAACAACTCTGTGAAGGAAGTACCATTATTTATTCCCATTTTACAGATGAGTAAACTTAGGCTGAGAGAGGTTAAGTGATTTACCTTGGGTCACACACCTATTAAGTGCCTTGGCCTTGAATGTTTTGTTTCTTTGTATTCATTTAATCTGCAGGAATGTAAAAAATATGTGTGTGTGCATGCATAGTGTGTGTATATGTATATATAATATCTATATCTCATATATATACACATAGAACATGTGCATATATTACATATGTATACATATATATGTATGCATATATGTATATATACACTAATTGCTTTTATTAATACATTACCTTCATTTCCAGATAGCACTCCCTTCCCTCTCCTCCCCTACCTAGAGAGCCACCTCTTGTAACAAAGAAGAAAAAAGAGAAGGAAAAAAAGTACTTCTACAAAACTAACCAACACTGTCTGACAGTGAATGGAGTATTCCATACCCATAGTCCCACACCCTTGTAAAGAGGGGAGAGGTGCATCTTTCCATCTCTTCTTCTGGGTCAGGGTTGTTTGTTTTAATTATGCAGTATTCACTCTGCAATGGGGAGGAAAGGACTTTATTTGGCCCAGTTGGTAAGGGTGTTCTTGGAGTTAAATACTTCAGGGACAAAAAATCTAGTTTTTCTTGCAGAATAACAGGAAGTAGATGAGGTTTTGCTTGGTCTTACTTAGTATTTGTCTGAGGGTAGCAGACCATGACTTGTCAAGGCCCCTGGCAACAATTCCTTTATTGGTTCACTGCCCCTAATCCTAAAACCATTATGAGGTGACATCATACAACAGTAAACCCCTATGAGAAACAGATTTGATTTGGAAAAATGAGCATGGGGCTGAGCATTGGGCCACTGATTAACTCTGTGACCTTGGACAATTCACCTAAACTCTCTGACTTCAATTTCAGACGACGAGGGTGGACTAGTTATTTGATCTCTGAGGCCCATCCATGTCAGAAATTCTGTTTGTAGCTTCTGGGCATTTAATGAGACCCTACTACATTTTGGCATAGAAGTAATCCTAGATTCTTGAAAGCAATTCCAGGGAAGTTTGAGATTTGGTGGGTCTTAAAGGTTTGGAGAATCCATCTTGTGATAGATAGACTATTGGCCATCTGAGCACCGGCCTAGGCAAATTGGAAAAGTCTCATCCGGTGGGTCACCAGGTGACTATTTAGGGCACAGCAAAAACTCATGAAGATGGGCAGCTAGGTGGTGCAGTGGATAAAGCCCTGGCCCTGGATTCAGGAGGACCAGAGTTCAAATCCAACCTCAGACACTTGACACTTACTAGCTGTGTGACCCTGGGCAAGTCACTTAACCCTCATTGCACCCCCCCCCCTAAAAAAAAAAACACCACCCACCTCATGAAGACTTCTAAATTATAGAAGGGTAGTGATTATATTGGTGAAGGGAGTGTCCACAGTGATGAAATCCTAAGCCTTGAAATACAGATGTGTATTGTGGGTAAGGTCATCTCTCTCTGTTGGAGCCTATAGTAAAACTTCATCTATATGCTGGCCAATGTTGCACTGCTTCCCATGTCAGATTATAAGATTCATAAGAAAGATTAAAAATAGAGCCAGTACTTGCTGAGTGGTCTAGGTTTTTTAAAGATCAGGACAGATTGCTATCCTCTGCCTTTCTTTCTCAGGTCAGGGCCTGCCAGACTTGTTCTAACATATCTACAACTTCAACTAGCCTCGCTTTCACCCAGCAAGATGACAAATTCTTGACAAATCCTGCCCATTGTTGATGTCTTCGGGCTGGTATTCCAGAAACATTGAGTGAGCTTGTAGCTTTAATAGGCTGATGTGGCATAGATGGAGCCCACTTCTGACATACTGGCTGTAGGACTATGGTCAAGTTACTTTGCCTTTTAGTTTCCTAGCAACTTCCTAAATTACAGAGGAGTTGATGATCTGTCTGTTGGCTCATTTCCTATTGTCTACAAGCATGCCTGTCTCTCCAGTCCAGAAAAGCCCTTGCTTGATGCTTCCATCCTTGATAATTGTCCTATATCTCATTTGCCCTTTGAGTGTGTATCAGGGAAGGAAATTTCCGTACCAGGAGTTCCTCACTGAAATTGCAGGTTTATATTTGAAAAGATAATAACATCCAAGGCAAGTGTATTCCTTCCACTGGTATAGATTGAAATCTCTCCACATTTTCTCATCTTGTGTCTTTCTTGGCCTTATTTTTTGTAAATTCTCCCTAGAGGATCCACTCAATATTCTGGAAGTCTTCCGCTTAAGTTCTTTAAATATTTTGGAGCTATAAGGATGATACTTGGGCTATTATTTTTCACTTTCACTATGTAAAGTCTAGGAATGATGATCTTGAAGTGCAGTTAAAATATGGAATTTCGGGGCGGCTAGGTGGCGCAGTGGATAGAGCACCGGCCCTGGAGTCAGGAGTACCTGGGTTCAAATCTGGCCTCAGACACTTAACACTTACTAGCTGTGTGACCCTGGGCAAGTCACTTAACCCCAATTGCCTCACTAAAAAAATAAAATAAAATAAAATATGGAATTTCATGAATATATGTTTCTGTTCAAGATTCTTGTGATAATTAATTAACTCAGAGGGCTGTCCATCCAACTGCACATCATGATGGCCTATGTATATTTTTCATTGTGGATGATTGGGCCAATATTAATTTATGATTAATTTAATTCAGAATGCTTTACGGTATTCTGGGAAGTAATAGTTATTTTAGCTACGTGCACAATAGTATTTGCTAAATAGTAAGAAATTTCTAGTATTTGCTGAACGTTGATGTAGGAGTACTAGGATGAAATCAGACACTCAGTTTTTGACCGTTGCTTGAGTCCAGTTCTTTAAAGATTCATAAGAGTGTGTATGTACACATGCATATACACATATGTAAATGGGTGCTGTTCTTGTTATTATTGTTAGGATAGAAGCTCCTTGGGTTTAGGGGCTGTTTCTTTTTTATCTTAGAATCTGTGGCACCTAGCACATTGCCTGGCATATAATAATAGTTGCTTAATACATTTTTGTTGATTGATTTGCAAAAGTTTTGTTCTAATTGCCCATTGGGGGGAAGTACTTGGTACTTTGAAGACAATGATTTTGCCTCTTCAGGTATTTTATTTCTTCTAATAAGACAAAATATAAATTAGTTGTTTAACAAAAAATTATTAAGGGCCTACTATGTGCCAGACACTGCTAAGCCCTGGGGATGCCAAAAGAGGCAAAACTTTGTAACTATCTAGTGGGGGAGGCAATAAGCAAATATGTACACACTGTATACAGAATAAATAGGAAATAATTAATAGAGGGACAGTACTAGAATTAAGAGGGGTCCGGAAAGATTTCCTATAGAAGATGGAGTTTTAGTTGGGACTTAAAGGAAGTCAGGCAAGGCAATAGATGAAGATGTCCCCATGCATGGGGAACAGCCAGAGAAAATACCTGGAATAAAGAGATGGAATGTTTTGTTCCAGGATATCACTGGATTGAAGAGTACATAGTAGGGGAAATAAGGAGGAAGAGGATGCTAGGTTATGAAGGAGCAGCTAGGTAGAACTATGGATAGAGTGCTATGACTGGAGTCAGGAAGGCCTTAGACACTTACTAGCTGTATGACCCTGGGCAAGTCACTTGACCCAGTTTGTCTGTTTCCTCAGCTGTAAAATGAGCTGGAGAAGGAAATGGCAAACCACTGCAGTATCTTTGCCAAGAAACCCCCAAATGGGGTCACGAAGAGTTGAACAGAACTGAAATAATGGAGCAAACACAAAAGTTATGAAGGGCTATTAATGCCAGAGGATTTTGTATTTCATCCTGGAGGTGATTAGAAGCCAATGGAGTTTAATGAGTAGGGGAAGCAATGTAGTGAGACCTAGACTTTTTGAAAATCACTTTGGGGGCAGCTAGGTGGCGCAGTGGATAAAGCACCAGCTCTGGATTCAGGAGGACCTGAGTTCAAATGTGACCTCAGACACTTGACACTTACTAGCTGTGTGGCCCTGGGCAAATCACTTAACCCCAATTGCCTCGCCACCCCCCCCAAAAAAAAATCAGAACTGGAAGGTGCTTGCTATGGACATTGATGGGGGGCTCAAAGTTCTTCCCCACTCTTTTAAAAAATAATTTTTTTTAAGTCACATTCATTTCTGAATATGCTCTTGTTGGTCAATTTCTTAGCCTGACTTTCTCCAGAGCCCTGGGAGAACATCACTTACCAAGTAGGTCCTAAGACTGGAATTCAAATAAAGTGAGTATCCTGTCTGAAAGGAAAAGAAATTTCTTAGTGCACCAAGATAGGAGTAGCCTCAGCTCCCTCATGACAGCCTTGGTTTATGGAGCTTCTCAAGTCCCCCCCTCCCCCTTCCCCAGAGCACACAGCCAATCAACTGCATTCTGCCACATTTAACTGGACCAATGGGGTATTGCTCTTCCATACAAGGAAAGCTGATTACTTGTACTCCACTGGTTCCCCTCCTGGCTTGCTTTTAGTAGTTTGTTACAGACTTGTCTCAACGGAGCTGTTAGTGCACCAGTGCTGCTTTGTGATTCTTGCAGATGCTACACTGCACAGCCCCTCCCAGAGAAGAGAACAAGGTTACCAGTTTAGTCACACATTATGTTTCTAAAGTGGCGTGGCTCTTCTCCCTCAGCGCTCCCCTCTCCTGCTGTGCATGATTTCCCTTGCAACAAAGATGAAGGGGAAAAAAAGCTAGGAAATCAACCCCTACATCGAATGTATTGGGAAAGCATAAGCAATGTTCCAAGGTCATATTCTCCCACATCTCTAAAAAAATGACATGGTTATTTCTTTGCTTCTCCTGTGCCAGGTGCCCTTTTAAAAAAAAAGAGCCTCTAAATTACCCCCAAAGTCATCTTAAAGGCTATGAATGTAAATAAACGTTGCATAATTTCTCAGACCTTGCCTGAACAGAGAAGAGCAGAGTGGAACTCTTCTTACAACAGAACTCTTCTAGGCATTGTGCTTCTTCTCTCTCCAACATAGCTGAGCATTCAGAATGAAAATTCTTGAAGTTCAATAGGAATAGAATAATATGGAAAGGAATTCCATACCAACAGGCAGGGAAAACAAAAAACGTCCACTTGGTCTATGCTGCTTTTGTTTTTCATTTGTCTAAAGCATTGAAAAAAAAGACCAAAGCAAAACTGTGAGAACCTCAATGTGGGTACTCCTTGAATTGACCCACAGTATGCTCCAGTTTTATAAGTTGGTTCGGACAAAACGTACATCATATGGTAGCCAATCTGATGATCCTCCCTGAAAGAGCTAGATTGACCCACAGACTACAGTGCATGACCAAGCCCGTACTTAAAGACTTCCCATTTGGGTGGGACCTCTCAATTTTTGATTGTCATTGTTTTACAGGCCCCTTTGGTGGATGCATTTTTATTAATTTTCTGAGAGTTGATGGGTATTCAGTAAAGGCCAGTGGCTTCCTATAACCACTTAGATCAAATAAAAAAATCTTCTGGTTTTTAAAGCTCTCCCTAACCTGGCCCCTCTCCTATATTTCTAGTTTTCTCACACCTTTACTTCCTTCATAATGACACTGGCTTTCTTCTTTTTCCTTGCATACAGGACCCATTCTGAACCTTTTCACTGGCTGTTCCCCACACATGAAATGCTCTCCCATCTTATTTCCACCTCTTCCACACAACTTGGAGTCTTTTCACTGACTTGCTCCATGCCATTGTCACTCTTCTTCCTAGTCTTTTTTTTTTTTTTTTTTGCAGGGCAATGAAGTTTAAGTGACTTGCCCAGGGTCACACACTAATAAGTGTCTATGAATGGATTTGAACTCAGTTCTTCCTGACTCCAGATGGGGTAGTATTGCATTACATAACTGCCACTGAGCGAACACACTGAGAATACAAAGATAAAAATGAAACAGTCTCTGCTCCCTAGAAACCATCATGCTATTGGGGGAAGACATATGCAAATATATAAGTATATACAAAATGTATACAAGTTAATTTTTTAGGGTAGTTTATTGAGGAAAGTAGAAACATGGTCAGACGTGCACTTTAGGAAGATCACTTTGGCATCTGTATAAAGGATAAATTGGAGAAAAATGAGATTTGAAGCAGAGAGGCCAATGGGAACTTGCCATAATTCAGGGGAAAAGGTGAGTGAGGTTCAGAGGACAAGTGATACTCTCAATGTCTGTTTGGAGAAAAACTGATGGATGGGAGAAATATTGTAGAGGTAGAATTGAGAAGACGTGGCAAATTATTATTTATGTGGGGGTGAGGGAAAATGTAAAATCAAGAATGACTCCAAATCTGGGTGACCAAAAGAACAACAGGGCCCTTGACTTAAAAATAAAGAAGTTGGGATGATGTGTGGGTCTGTGGTGCAAGTATATGCTGAGTTTGAGAGGTCTTCATTCCAAGATACCCAATGAGCTTTAGCCCTGCTCTAGCTCAGAACTCCTTTGCTCAAGCTATCCACAAGCCTCAGCTCCCTCCATTTGCAGGGATTACAGGTATATACCACCACACATGAACCGTTTCATGTTTTTAAAAGGTTTTGTTTGTTTGTTTTTAATTTTTTGGTGAGCACCATCCGTTTGCCAGGCACTAACTTCATAGGTACTCCAATTTATATATTGCTTTACAACAGTCTGGTGATAGAAATAGTTGAAATATCATTACCCCCAATTTGCCGAGAAGGAAACTGGGGCCCAGAAAGATTCATTGATTTATCCATGGTCAAACAGCTCATAATTTTAGTAAATATTTGTTATTTGAGGAACAAAAGCACCTTTAATTTGCCTCTTGGCCAGTGAGATGTTGGACTTTCCTTCTTTGGATTGGGAAAGCTGTCTTCTCTGTTGCTGCTCCTCCAAGAAGTCTCCATTTCTAGGTTCCCCCAGGTGAAAATGTTCTTTTCCTCCTCAGATTTTCCTTGAATAATTTGTCTGGCTTTGTCTTCTTACCGTATGTTATATTCCCGCTTATAGATTGTAAGCTCCTTGCTTTTGCAAACTATATAACATTTTTGATTGTTGCATCCTGGGTGCCTTGCCGGCAGTTCTTAGTACCTAGCAGGTGCTTGAAAAATGAATTGAAGGATACTGTTAATGACTAATTTCTACATACTGTGAATTGTGATAGCTTACTCATGATTTATGAAACTTAGGAAAAATGCGTTGTCTGGGCCTTCTTAAAAATCAGATGTAACATTTGTTATCCAAAATTGGAGAGGGAGCTCTTTTGTGTAAATGACTTTTCCAGATAACTGAAGCTTCTGCTTTTCTAGTTACATAATTCTATACTTTCAATATGGCTTATACAACATAACTTTTAGCTATCGGAATCCTTGCTTTATTTGATGATAAGGTTTTTATCCTTGTAGTCAAGATGGCTGTTAAAAAACTGCCTCTGTCGCATAGTTGTGTGACCTTGGACAAGTCTCTTGTTCCCAGGGCTCTTAGCAACTTCCTTACACTAGACATGAGAGGAATTTCTAATGTGCATTTTGGGGATTGAGTTTCCACACTGGTAGTTCTCCCCATTTTTCCTCTGCCTCTACTCCCCATGAAATCACAAGTCTGAAACAAACAATGAGTAAACTAACTCTGGCAGAACTTAAATTCAGTCATTCAATCGAGTTATTACATACATTTTTTACTACAAAAGTCACAGAGTTAGAGACTATTGGAACAGGAAGATACCTTAGAAATCATCTGGATTTTGCAAGAGAGGAAGGTGAGGTCTAGAGATGTGTTCTAGCAAACAAAATCAGATATTTCTTCCATGGAATATATTCTCAGTATTTATTATTTCTGCTTTTTAAGCACTATGTTGGAAAAAAATTGTTATCCAAAGTAATTGAAGTAAGAGCATTGGAGTTTTTACTGTTTTTAGAAATAGGATCATAGTGGGCTTAACAAGCCTTTCACTTTCTGAACTCCACCTAATGTTCGCTTCCTGCCCCAGTCAATAGTTATGTCTTCCCCCAAAGCTAGGAGCAGCCATTTGTTATCTGCTAACTCACCACCACTCCCTTCTCATTTCTGGAAACAGGATTAAACCAAGGTCATTATTGCCCTGGGAAAAGATGTGTCCAACTATTCCCTGACTTCCCAAACCAAAATGCCCATCTTCCCGGCCACTTCATCTACTGTAATGTAAGCTGTTTGAGGGAAGGAACTGACTTTGCTTTAGTATTTGTGTCTCCTGGGGGTTTATCGCTGGAGTTGGCCTGTAGTTAAAATGCTTACTATTCAAAATACATTCTTGTCGTTCCCAATTAATAGGCAATTTATCTTTTGCGATCCCTCATCTGGTTTGGAAAAGGAAGAAAACCTGTGTTTGAATCCTAGCTGAGCTTCTTACTACCTCTCACTTTGGTCAAGAAGATTCATTTTTCTGAGTCTCAATTTGTGTAAAATGGGTGCTTTAAACGTGACGGTCTTTAAGATTCCTTTGGGCTCTAAATCATTGTTTCTAAGTATTAGAGGTAGAATTCAAACCTAGGTCTTGTGTCTCCAAATCTGAAGCTCATCCTCGGATACTCTCTCCACCAATCGGGTATCCAACCAATCAGAAAACAGTTGGTGGCCAGACCTGGGGCATGCTAGCAAATCACAGAAGGCCCCACCTGCAGTCAGTGCCTATCTGTGGAGCCCACCCTTTTCAAAACTCTATAGTTTCCATCCCACTACACCCTGCAGTCCCACAAGGTCTGAGTGGAGTAGGCGGGAGAGCTCTCAGCCGTCCTACCCGCTGACTTTCAGAGGTGACCTTGGAAGACTTAGAAGTGGTGAAGATTTGATAGGGCTTCAGTAGACCTGTCACTTTGCCTGGCCATCCTGGGTTCACCTATGGGGACTTCTCATTCTACCCACAAAAGGAAAACCACCCCTACCTTCTTGGATAGGGTAAGGGACAAGTTGCTGGAAGGTGTTTAATGGGGTGCCGGGTGATTGAAGAAGGAGTTAAGATTGCTAATATACAAAGATTGTTATATAGACTTTGGGAAGTATCTATGGGAAATTTTGATAATCCAAATTCTACTTGACCACTAATGTAACTCCTATTTTTTCATTTTTCTACCAAACATTTGCTCTAGTAATCCTGTATAAATTGTTGGCCTTACATATGATTTGGTAGGAGGGAACCATCCCAGAAATGATTTATAATTTAAATCACGTAATACACCCTTTACCCTCTTCTCTTGATATTTTTGTTACCTAAGGGGGGAGTCTTGCTCCAGGGTATGAAAGTATCCCTCTGTGAATAGAACTTTAGCCCCAGCAAATCCCTACAATACCAAGTTGAAAAGGCTTTGCGTGGGCGTGCCACGTGTTTGAGTTCTCCAAGAACCAATTTAGTGAAGTATAAGAAGACATAATATTGTGTAGGGGTTGTTTTGTTTTTGTTTTTGTTTTTTTGGCCACAGAAAGTCATAAAACTATAGTATAATAATAAGATCTAGCATTTGTATAATGATTTATGGTTTGCAAAGTGCTTTCGGGTATGTCATCTCATGATCTTCACAAAGACTTTGGGAGGTATGTGCAACTTTTTTTCCCCATTTTACAAATTAGCAAACTGAGGCTCCAAGGTCCAATAAGTTGGCCAGGGGGACACAACTGGTAAATCTGAGTCAAGATTTGAACCAAGGTCTTCAGGTCCAACAGTCGATCTATTCACTTTGTCCATTTTAAAGTATTAGGCATTTGTGGTTTGAGTTGGTAAGAGACTCAAGCTGGCAAAAATCTAGGATTTTTGTTTAAATTATCAAAGCTGGGATTGAGAGCACTCAGTACCCAGTTGTTTTGATGTCGTCCTTGCCAAACTTAATACCTGTAGATTTTCACCCCTGTTTATGACAAAATTAAGTTATGGAAAATGTAATTGGCATCGTGATCTAAAAAGTATCCTTTCCTACTGTAATACTTGGGGATTCCTTAAAAGTGGTGTATGGAAAGAGCAAAACGAATCCTAGACTTATGAAAGAGAAAAATGAGGGGCAAAGGCCAAGAGTGTTCCTTTCTGTACTCCCTTCTCCCTTTCTCCCCTTCCCTCTTCTTCCCTGACCCCTTGCCAAAGCTATCATTCAGCTATGCCTTTAATTTAACCTTTTGTCTTCACTGGGAAAAACAAAATGTGTGCTTTTTTGTGGTAAAGATGAAGGAATTATTCAGGGAAAACCGTTTACTTTCTTTTCTGCTGGAAATGTTTATAGCAGAAAAATAGTTAAGGGAAGAAAATACGCACAAACTTTCTGTCATTGTAGTTGGTGATTATAGACAGTTATAGGGTCTTTAAAATAACGAGATTAGTTTAAAGCCTTTTCTCAGTGAAGTTGCTTTTTAGATAACAGAGAAGGTTGTAAGTTCATTTTCTTCTCCAGGTGGGGTACGAAATTAGTTGGACTTCATTATTAGTGTGTGTTGTTAGGGAACACCCAGAGGGTTCTTTTGTGTACTATTCAGTGAATTTGGAGAGAGGTGGGAAAAGGAATTTTTTGACTGGAACGATCGAACCTCTGGGAAACCCTAGATAGAACCACTCAGACCCAGTAGACCTAGGACCTAGCAGAATGTGTTCAAGGCACCCCACAGTCACGGTCCATTGCTTCTTTAGTTTAGCTCTAAGTGTTTCAGAACTCTTTGGAGAATGCCGGAATCTGGTAAAAGCCAAAAAGGCTACTTACTAGCATTCTCAGGATTAGTAAGGCCCATTAGAGATCATTCAATCCAACGGAGGGTCAACCCCATCTCCACCCCTATTTTACCAATAAGGATTTTTGAGTCTCTTGAAAGTTAAGTGACTTGTCCAAAGTCACAGAGGAGGAAGTCAATAGCAGATCTGGAACTTAAACTTGGGTTTTCTGGCCAGTGCCTCTACTTAATATTTTCCCAAAAAGACTGTATAGCCATTCAGAATATACTTCTTTCTCCATTTTTCTCTAATTTTTGTTTAACCCACCATCAGCATACTTTTTTTTTTTTAGTGAGGCAATTGGGGTTAAGTGACTTGCCCAGGGTCACACAGCTAATAAGTGTTAAGTGTCTAAGGCCGGATTTGAACTCAGGTACTCCTGACTCCAGGGCCGGTGCTCTATCCACTGCGCCATCTAGCTGCCCCCATCAGCATACTTTTATCTGTTCAGGTTAAAAAAAAAAAAGAAAGAATTTTATGTTAGGTTAATGGTAACCATCTTACTTGGATGAGGCATCTTCTCTTCAAACTCATCGGCTTCATAGAGCAAAGAAATCAATAAAAGTACTCCTTATGGCATATTTTCACTTTTTGTGGGAGCTTAACTCAAACACTATTTCATTTTATCCTTTTTTTGGGGGGGTGGGGAAGTGAAGGTTAAGTGACTTGCCCAGGGTCACACAACTAGTAAGTGTCAAGTGTCTGAGGCTAGATTTGAACTCAGGTTCTCCTGAATCCAAGGACAGTGCTTTATCCACTGTACCACCTAGCTGCCCCCTCCCATTTCATTTTACAAAGAGGAAACAACTCCTTATTGCCCCTAATCCCTTTCAAAGTTTTCCATATGGAAATTTAAATATTAAAGTCTCATTTAACTAGCCTATTCAGGAAATAGGCTTCTGTACAAACCTTGGTTACCTCAGGATATTTTTTTAAAAGATACCCAGCTCTTTGTGTTTCAGCCCTTGTCAAAAATCTTTCTAAATATTACATCAGCCTATTGTTCTGCTTCTCTATGGGAAACATAATTGAATCTTCCATTGGTCACCCTCTGGAGCGGATTTGATGACCCCTTCCAAAGTCCCAGACACAGATCAGCAGCCTTATAAACTACTCCTTTCTATTCCATAAGGATGTGAAGAAAAATCTATCCTTTCAGCCTCAAACCAGATGTAACCCTTCCACGTTGCTGTTCCCCCTAATAGCTGGACTGCTCTTCTATACAGTGCAGTTATTTTTTTTCATGATCCCAGGCCAGAATTTTGAGATACTTAACACTCTGTTTCCTAAAAATGGATATAAAACTAAAAGTAAACATAAATAAAATCTACCTCCGTCCATAAATATCTGTGCATTGGATATATATACATGCTTCTGTATACATGCTTATAGATGTTTATTAATTAAAAGTAATAACTGTTCCTTATTTAATGGAGGGGTTCTGGTTAATGTAAGTTTTACAATAATTGTTTCCCCCAAGTATCCCTCATCACCATAACTGGAATTCCTTACTGCTTCCTGTTTTGGAAAAGCTATCACAGTTGTCAATTAATTCTCTTCTTTCTCCATTCAACTTAAGAGAGGTGAAATATCTTGGTTTGCCAAATATCAGCCATCATCAGATTTGGAGCCACCTGCTCCTTTCAAAGTAGTCATTTTAAAATAATCTTTAAGCCCCCACTTAAGTATGGAACTCAGCCTGGCAGCCAGCTAGCCCGCTGCCTGTTCTGGGCCCCTGAGGAGAGTTGTGCTCCATTTACTTATCCCCTCCTCCAGTCTCCCACTCAGACTCTTCCTTGACGCTATTGTATTCACACACAAAATTCCTATCTTGTTTTGGATTATGAAAATGTAGGGGAAATAAGTGGTCTGACTTCAAAGGATGAATGGATACCTGGAAAGATGCTAATAAGGTATATACACACAGAGCTAACGTTTAATTCTAAAACCATAGAAACCATTTTAAAGAGCTTATATATACATGTATATGTATGTATTTATATATATATATATTTATACGCACATACACACTGCTGATTCTAACACTATGAAATGTGTATTTAAATGGAAGTAATCCCCTACTTTTTCCACACTTTTCCAAAAAGAAAACTGTTTAAATTTCCTTCTTTGGCACTTAAACTTATTCTGTGTTTCTTTTGTGAGCACCCTTTATTTTCTATCTAAATCCTTCTAAAAGATATAAAATTTCTGAAAAATTTAGAACATTTTAAGGAGTGAGAATTTTTCTGCTTGTTTTCCCCCCATCCCTTTGGAAGTTATAGGAAAATTGGGGGGGGGCGGGAATTAAACTTCCTTCACATATTTCTGATTAGCTTTGTTAATTTGGGAACATGAAAAATATTCTGTATGTTGCATTTTTTGTCATAATCCTGTATTCATAATTCATTCATATTGTTATTCCATATCTACAAATTGAATGTATATGTAGTTCTTGATTTATGGATGCATTGTGCTACCAAAGGTTAGTGTTATGAGTATATCACAGTGTAGGATGCTAGGAACACATTTTTTTCTGTCAAAAGCCTTGTCTCTGGAGCAGCTATACAGACTGCTCCTGACTGTTAGTCCAGAAGTATAAGCTTCAAACTGAAGAGGAACTGGATGTGGTGGGAACATCAGCAGGGAGCACGTTTGGGGCGACAACTGGCAGGTGGAGGGATTCTCATGAAGAGGCAGGGAAATAGAAAGATGGAGGCTCCTAAAGGGAATATACAGGAATGAGCAATAGAGGCTGATCATTTCTGGAAGGTACCAGTGTCATGGAGAGATTGGAATTAGGATCTATAGAGAATCCCTAGGTGGCTCGGGCTATTACAGTTGTCATTGTGCTGTGGGACAGATGGAAGGGAATTAGAAGCTTGACATCTCTCAAATGACTGTAATGTATCCCAGGTAGCTTTATTTCAAATGGAGGAGGGTTGGTGGGTAGGGGATTTCTAGCTGTGGTAGAAGGTAGTATCCTTAGTTTTATTAGTGGTGGCAGGAAGAAGAAGAAGGATTATGCTAGCCAAGGTAAGGAGTTATTAGTAGGGTAGGGGTGACTAGTTATCAGTAAAGGTATATTCTGCTTTTGGACATTTTCAATTTGGTGACTGCCTGTATTTTTAAACGAGCAGCCGGGTGTCATAGTGGATAAAGCACCAGGTCTGAAGTCAGGAAGGCTCCTTTTCATGAATTCAAATCTGATCTCAGACACTTACTAGCTGTGTGACCATGGGCAACCCTGTTTGCCTCAGTTTCCTCATCTGTAAAATGAGCTGGAGAAGGAAATGGCAAACCACACCAGTAGTTTTGCCAAGAAAATTCCAAATAAGGCCACAAAGAGTGGGACACAACTGAAAAACAGTAACAAGTACTTCTAAACATTTTCTATTTTAATTACAAATGAAAATATTAGCCTTCTGAGTCTTAAATAATTGTTTTCTTATTGTTTTTGTGGTAGGGTAGGATTTGGGGGGGGTTGGGTGGGGGGAACAAGGGAAGTTGACCAATTTGTAGGATCTTATGACAAACTTGAGAACTAAAGAAACATTGTAATAAAAGTTATGTTGTTTTCTGGACTTAATGATGATGATGATGTAGTAGTAGTAGTAGTAGTAGTAGTAGTAGTAGTAGTAGTAGTAACAGTAGTGGCAGTAGTGGCTGCAGTGGTGGTAGTTGTAGTAGTGGTAGTGGTAGTGGTGCTGCTGCTACTGGTGGTAGTGATATAGTAGTTGTTTTTATATATGTATGTATGTATTATATATTATAATATATATTCTATATCACTTACTTTGTGCCAGGCACTGTGCTAAGTGCCTTACACATATTATCTCATTTGATCCTCACAACAACCCTGGGAGGTTGGTGAACTTATTATCTTCATTTTGCAGAAGAGGAAAACAAAGCAAACAGAAGTTAAATGACTTTCCTGGGATCACACAGCTAGTAAGTAAGTATAGCCAGTGTTAAGAAGAAATAAGGAAAGAACCGTTTGGTGGGGTCCAATTTCTGTCCCATGAACCTTTGTCCTAGCCTTGTTTTCTGAGCTGCCACTATCAGCAATTTCTGCTGCTTCTTCTGTTGTCTCACTTTTATCATCTTCAGAAAATTAAATCTTTGTCCAAATAAAGCAAGAATCTCTCCCCTTTTTCCACTTGTTAATTTCCTTCATGATTTGGTTGGGAGTACTTCCAAATAAAGAGATAAGTTTTCTTCTTATGTTAAAGAAGAGACAAGCAGGAAAGGGAATTAGTTCTGTCTGTCATGCCAAGGTCTTGGCCACTGCTTTGCAGAAGGGATACACTTGGCAGAATCCCAAACCTCATTCCTATACTGAACATGAGCAGATGTTCTGTATTTATTCTGCAGCTTTTGAAAGTAGCCCTGCAATATCAAATTCTACTTATTTTGTAATCCAGCAAAATGCAGTAGCCGTATTCTCTCTCATCGCTTACCTTTCTAGCCTTTCAATCTGGTTCCTCAGGTAGTTTCTCTAGCCTGAGTTGGATGATAGGATTCTTCCTATTAATTAGCAAATTGTATTACCAAAGATAAACTTTTTTGTTTTCTCGGTTTTTTTTAGAAGTTGATCTATTTGAGCCATTGGCCAAGGAACATCTGACCAAAGTTAATCAATTCGGATATAGTATTGCTAATGATGTTAGAATCTTGAGGAAGTGATACATTTGAAATCTTTAGAAACCCTAAAAGTTATTGGAAAAAAATGAGCATTTTCTTCCTCCTCCTACCCCAATGTCTTCATCTCTTTCATGGATCTATCCATATTCCCATATTTTCCTATTTTCTTGCCTTCTCTCTTTCCATTGTGAATATGGTTCAGCAAGAAGACACTATTAAAAACTGGATAGACACTCCTACACCAAAAAGAAAGAATAGATAGGTGGACAGAGATAAATAAATGCCACTATCCTGGGGGAAAATACTTCCCCTCCTTTTTTTCTACCTGCTTTATCACACAAACTGATGCCAACTTTCCCCAAGCAAATATACTTGAGAATAAAGCCCTGTCAGTGTCTTTTAGACAGTTTTCTTTTTTCAATACTAACTCAGGGTCACAGTTCAGATGAACAGCCAGACTGTCTGGATCTCCATCTCCCAGTTTGGTTTACACAATGACAAGTCCTCTTCTTGACCGACATTTAGCAAACTAAAACATGTTTTCATCTATAAAGATTTTTCAACTTATGCCACAGAGGTGGAAGTGCACCTAAGGAAACTTAACACACGAGGAAAGGATTAAATGTCAAGCAAAGTTCTCAATAGAAAAACCAGAGACCTCAAGCAAAGATGAGATTACCCATCGCTTTAAGTACTACTTCATATGACTGTCAGACAGCTATGGTATATGGGAAAATCCTTATTTGAGATTGCCTTAGACGCATAAGTTTCATAGTTTGAATAGTATGTAGAGCTGGAAGGGATCTAATCTAAATCCCTTATTTCTGAAAGCAGAAAACTCAGTCACTGAGAGTCTGAGATTTAACCAGGGTCACTATGCCAGTTGCAAAGCCATCTCTTCTCATTGCAAACCTACATTTTCTTCCTTTTATTTTTTAAAAATTACGAATTGAGAGAGAGAATTTCCATATATACACCCCCACCAAAAAAAAAGTTGAATAGGAAAACCACAAGTCTCCATTTCATGCTGCTTGTTTTTGTAAATAGTATATAATACATTACACACATTACTTTCAAAACTGTTCTGCTTGTCTTTGCTTCCTTCTGAACTTCCTTCTGTGTCCCCCCCCCCTCCTGTGTATTTTTAAAATGTTAAAATTGGGGGCAGCTAGATGGTGCAATGGATAAAGCACCGGCCCTGGATTCAGGAGTACCTGAGTCCCAATATGGCCTCGGACACTTGACACTTACTAGCTGTGTGACCCTGGGCAAGTCACTTAACCCCCATTGCCTTTAAAACAAAACAAAACAAAATGTTAAAATTGCCCTCTTCTTTTTGGTAGCATTATTGCTAACCTTTTCCTCCTAAGACTTTCCTCACCACCCCTTTCCCTAAATTAGAAATAGAAGGGAAAATAAAGAACTCTTATGACTGCTTAGGATGGTCAAGTAAAAGAAATCCACTAAGCGGTCAAAATGAACTTTCTCTTTTTTAACAATAATCATGCATTTTGCAACCTCCATCTGAAGGTGGAATGGAACAGAGCAGTGTAAACTTGAGTTGTCAGCAGAAGAAAAAACACATGCAACAACAACCACTTTGAAAGTTGGCAGTTCCTACGTGAGCTAATATAATCTCAATAAGCAGAGAGTAAAAAAATGCGTACAGAGCCCATGTGTACAGTATCGTTGGCACATTGGCTAAGTGAATTCATCTCTTCAATATATCGGTCCACTGTTGATAATTTTGATTGATCAAGGGGAACAAATCCTAAGGCTTTACTCTCTTAGCCTCTTAAAAAAATCCATGCAAGGTCTCTGAGTAGATTAAATATGAAGAAATTGAGTTTTCTCCCATGTAATACCAGGCTCTTAATCTTGATTTTGAGCAGATTTATAATTTAATTTATATCCACTTATACGTCAGGAATCCATGCGAAAAAAGGTCCTATTGTCATTAAATATTCCCTAAGCTAAGCCTGAAGTGTTGAGTGCCCTTGTGGTTTGTTTAGTTTGATGAGGCAGTCACCCTTGGAGTTTTGATAAATTGGCTTAATAGACAATAGGAGGGTTTGTATTACTAAAGCTTTCCCTATTCAAGATATATCACTGAAAAATCCTGGTTAAACCAGCTGTGTGTGTGTGTGGTCTTCAACTCTCTTTGTCCTCTGGTGGAAATATAATATGACTTAGAAGAAAAGTAGATTACTTTTCTTTTTTTCTTGTAGGGAATTATGTGATTGAAATATAGTCTTGGTTTTGTAAAGCTTTATCTTTCTTTCCCCCCTTCTGTGAAATGAAACTATCAAGTACAAAATCTCTCCCTAAACCTCCCAAATGCTTTATAAGCAATATTGATGGATGTCTGCCGTAATTAAGGGGTTAGCACAGGGCAACAGTAAAAAGCTGGGTTCAACACTCTTTCCTATTCATGAGTTTTAATTTCAGTCCTGTTAGAGTATGGTATAAAAATTCAGTTAGCTTCCTACCAACCACCTCACTCATGGACTCTACTAGCAAAGAGGTTTTCTGACCTGAAATCGCTTTAGAGCTCTTTTTAAAAGTAGAAAGAAGGCATATGAGACCTTTCTCCCCATTAAAAAAAGGATTCACATACAAGCTATCAGTGACATTTTTAATGGTCTGATGGCAAAACTTACCTTATGCAAAAATTGAGAGTGCTATGTCCCAACTGTGGTTGGAGAATGTGGGAGCAACAAGGTCAGCATTTTTCTCTGACCTCCTTCCTTCGAGACCCAGTGCTGTATGCAATCTGCGGTCCGGTCTTTCATCATGACCAGAGAGAGCATCAATTTCCAACAGCTTGAGCCTTTTCACCGCTTATCTCTTATCAGAATGTAGCAGTGGTAGCTACTCAGCAAGTTACTTCACCTTTTTTGTACCTCAGCTTTTTTTTTTTTTTTTAATCTACAAAATGGGGATTATAATAGCAGATACTTCCCTGGGTTGTTGCAAAGATCAAATGAGTTAACAGATACAAAGCTCTTTGCAGATCTTAAAGCACTATATAAATGCTCACTAATAATAATTATTAAAGTCACCAATCATCAAAGTATACTTTTACTTTGTTTGCAGGAATTTTTCAAGTTTTCCTAGCTCTTTTTTTCTGTCTCTGTGACAGATGTTGCCTCTTTTACAGTAGTTTTCTTCATGGAGGTCTTTTTGCATATGCTTATCATGAGCTGTGAAAGTGAAGATGAAGTGCCCCTTTAAAATTATCCATCCTTATTATATCTATCGGTCTTGGGTAAATATTACTGCATACAGACATTATTCCATGTGCCTTTTATGCTATTTCTTTTCCATAAACCTTTCAGGTGCTTATCTTTTTGCTTTCTCTCTTTCGTATCATCTTCCATTTTAATGTAACTGATAATTCATAGTACAGAATGCTTCTCTTATACACTTAATATTTCACTGTTTCAAAGGACTAGTAATTTCATTGGTCTGAGTACTCTCTCCCCCAGTGTGTAGACCATACTTGCTCTGTGCCTTAGAGAGAATCTTTGCAAATTTCTAGGACTGAAAACTTTATCCCACAACTTTTGCTTTGGTAGTAAGGTTTACTGAACGAAGCTAGTCTAATCCTTGTCTGGGACTCATATTTTGAAGCCTTTTCAGCTTGGTAACAAAAACAGCAAACATTTATAAAACCCTTACTGTGTGTCCAGAACCATGCAGAGCAGTAGGGATACAAAGAAAGACAAAAACATGATTTCTACCCTCAAGGAATTCATCTTTTAATGGGTGAGACAAGAGGCAAACAATTGGTAATGCACAGGAAATGGATGGATGGATGGATGGATGGGTGATAAGAGAGAGATATGTAAATACACACATATATACATAAATATTTTTCACACACAGATACGTATATCTATGTATATATCTATGCATATATGTGTATATCTGTGTATATCTCAGAAGAAAGATGCTGGCATTGAGAAAGACCTGGAAAGGCCTTCTGCAGAAGGTGGTGTTTGAGCCAAGTTTTGAAGGAAACCGGAGGAGCCAAGAAGCAGAGATGAGGAAGAAGAGTATTCTGGGACTGGGAAGCAGCAAATACAAGGGCACAAAGTTGGGGATGGAATGTCCTGTGTAGAAGGAAAAACAAAAATGCCCCATATCACTAGAATTTACTTGACAGTCAAACTTGACCTTTCATGCTATAGTGAATCTCAGTGGAGGTACCACATACTAATTTTTATTACCACTCTATATCTCTGACAACTCCTGGACTAGAATGTGAGCCCTTTGACAGCTTATTTTCCTATCTGTTCACTGCCATGAACCTAGCGCTATGTAAACATATATTAGACAATTAAATATATCAAATGAATGAATATTAAATGATGGCCCTTAGCCAATGGCATATTTTTTTTCCTAGTCTATACCCATGAACCTGTGATATCACTGATAGAGGGAATGCTAACACTGATCTACAATTTGTCATCTTGATGTTGCCTGGAGCAATCTGAGGTTAAATGACTCGAATTAGGTCACTTTGGGAGTGTATTAGAGTCAAGACTTGAACCAACATTTTCCTAAACCTGAAGCTAGTCATATGGTCTTTCATTGAAAACATAAGCAGTGAATTTTCCGTATCGTCAGGAAATCTTGTTACCCTACTCATTTAAACTAAGGCTAATGCTTTTCAGAGACCCTGCCACTTCAATTCGGTACCATTTATTTTCTCTTTGTTATAAATAGGGTTTTTTTTTGGGGGGGGAATAGGGGGCTTAAGAGGGAAACTTCATAATTCTGTTTATCCAAAGTTTTAGTAGCTTCTTTCTGCAGAAGAACATTCAGAGTCTGAATGCTTGATCAGTGAAGGCCATTGACAAGGAGATGCCAGCTAGATAAACCAGAACATGAGCAAAGTCAAAAGCCAGTAGATACTTTATCATCATCACGGGGGAAGGATTGGCATGGATATGCCAAAGCTGGGTCAGCAAACCATGGAGTCAGCGGTTCTGGGAATCCAGGGTAGATCAGGGTGAGTCATAGTGTGTGGGCATTGCGGGCTTGCTAAAATGTGCTCATGCACAGGCCTCAGATCTTACACTGACCTTTATCTGCATGTATTTTTATGCATGCAACAAGGCATCACAAAAGTTTTCTTCCTATGTATCAATTTTATACAAAGTCCAGACCAGTTGACCATTACAAATTACCCTTCCAGAGGTTTCTACCCATAGTAGTGGTATAGTGGCAGGAAAGAAGGGAAGGGAGTAGTGGAAGTCAGTTGGCTGAATCCTAGGCAGCCTCTTGACTGAATCTGTGTCCTTGTCTCCACCCATTGGCGCCACAGTGATCAGTGTCAGTAAAGCCAGGATTTATTACAGGCTACATTCTCAGATCTAGATCATTCTATGCAATGACACATAGGTCAGGGCCACAAGCATTTCATTGGGTTTGGGTTATACTTTCCAGTAATTCCCAAGCAATTAGCCTTTTGGGGGTATGGGGGTGGTAGAGACTGAGTTTCCCTATTTCACCCAGGTTGGAAGTGTAGTGGTTACAGGCCAGTCCCACTGCTGATTGGCATGGAAGCTTTGACCTATTCTCTCTCCAACTTGGGCTGGTTAGTTAGCCCTTTTTAAGGCAGCCTCAGAGATCACATTTACAGCTCAGGACTCCTGAGAGATCCCACCAACCTCAGCCTCCTCCAGTGGCAATGATTCCAGGAGTAATTCCCCCCAAAGTAACATTCAACACCATCCCAGTGTTGAACAGAAATGGGCAGGGCAAGTCGAAGCGTTTACTTATATACCTATCAAGGCCTTGTGAATTTCTCCTCTGTGGCTCTGATCTGAGCAAGCTGTGGAAGAGGATCACCCATTTTTCTCTGACCTCCTTCACGTCAGGAGCCAATGCTGGACACAATTCGCTGTCCTGTCTTTCAGCATGACCAGAGAAAGCATCACTTACCAGCGGCTTGAACCATTGTGCTCTTTATCTCTTATCAGAATGTAGCAGTGATCACTGCTGGGCCTTTTCTAAACATAAGCTCTCTTGCCGAAGTTCATTTCAATTCCACCAGCATTGATTAAGCTCTGCCTGGTCTGCCTAAAACCAGAGCGCTAGGGAATACAAAGACACACATAAGTACAAATCCATCCTTCTTAAAGAGCTGAAATTCCACTGGGGGAAAGGGGTGAGGGAGGGAGAAGAAACAACATTTAGAGAGTAAATAAATATAGTATGATTTAAGAAAAGAAAATGAACAGCCAGGGTATTTGAAAAGACTTAGGTAAGATAGGGGTTCTTAACCTTTTTTTATGTCATGAACCCCTTTGGCAGTCTAGGGAAGCTTGGGTGGACCCCTTTTCAGAATAATGTTTTTAAATGCATAAAATACACAAGGAAACCAATTCTAGGGCAATCATTTTGTAATTTTCCCCATAAAATTCACAGACACCTCCCTGAAATCTATCTCCTCCCACCACTACTACCCCCAGGGAGGAGGAGAATGACCCCAAATATCAGGTTAAGAGTTTCACTGTAGATTTCCTTGGAGGAAATAAAAGATTCTAAGAGAGGGTGAGGACGGGAGTACATTCTGGGCATGGGAGAACAGCTCTTAGAAAGGCACAGAGGAAAGAGATGGCATTCCGAGTTAAAGGAATTAGTGGTAAGTAGGCCAATTTGGCTAGAACCAGAGAAACGTTATGTCACAGTGGAAAGAGCCTCGGATTTAGAGGAAGACAACCTTGGTTCCAGTACCAGCCCTGCTCTTTGCTATTTATTTGCTACTTGTGTGGCCTCTAGCAAGCCCCAAACCCCCCACACCCCTTTCCAGGCTATAGTTTCCTGGTTTGTAAAAAGGGGGTAGATTAGCTGGTTGGTCTCTAAGGTCTCTTCCAGTTCTAAATCTGATCCTGTGTAAAGGAGAGTTATGTGAAAGAAGTTTGGAAGGTTAGGCGGAGAGCCAGAAAGTGAAAGTCCTTAAATACCAAGTTGATAAAAGTTTATATTTTTTCCTAGAGGCAACAGGGAGCTACTGAAGATTTGAAAACTTAAAAAGGATTAAATAAATGTCACCTGCTGTTATCATTAGTCATCTCTCTTTTGTTAATTGCTGTTCAATTAGAGCAGCGCTTTTTAAAAAGTTAACCCATTCATTGTTTTTCTCCTACGAAAATCTCCCATGTAATAATTCATTTATCACTATTTTTATTGATTTTATTGATTCTAGTTTTTTATTGAATAGAATTTTATTTTCCAAAATATATGTAAAAGCAAATTTTAACATCAATTTAAAAAAAATTTGTGTTCCAACTTCTCTTCCTCCTCCATTCCCACTTCCAGTTTTAAAATTTTGTGAATAAAGTTCTCATCACTTTACTGTTTATACTCTTACAGATCATAAAAAAAAAAGAAAGAAAAAGAACCCAGTTTTTTTTACTTTAAACTGTCACGGTTTGTTTTTGTTTTTTGTTTGTTTTTAAAGGAAGAAGGTGGCTCTTCTCCAATAATACCTGATATATTAATAGCATGTGTCATTCATTCTACAACTTTTATTTAGTGGTATTTCATGGAATCCAAATTGGATATACCAGATGTAGCCAGTTTACCAGCAAAATAATGAATGAGCAGAGAGAAGTAGCATTGTAGCCTTCTGTTCTTGAGAAGTGTTATTTCTAGCTTGCTAAGTCAGGATAACCATGGCAGCCAGGAGTTTTTTGAGCCATTGTACCTTGGGAGTGTTGATATTTATATTAGTTTCGCCCCAAACTGCTCCCTCCCCCTGAAAGGACTCCAATCAATTGAATGAATTATAACAGGTTTTGTTTTGTTTTTGTTTCTGCCTTGGAAGTTTGCATTAACTTTCTTCCCTCCCTCCTATCCCCAATGCCTTTGGAAAGATCTAGGTTCCATCCAAGAATCCAGGATACTGTTAACAGTGAAAAGAGTCAAGAACAAGTTTTATGTTTGTACTGAAGTTTGCCATGATTTATTAGCATTTTGTATATGCATAAGCCAGTGGATTTCTTTTAATGGATCTAGATAGAAGCTTATTTCATGCTTTGAAATGAAGTTCTCCCTTACTGTTTCTATCCCTCTTTAAAAGATGTTTGTTTTAGAAGAAATGGTTATAGATAATTCTCTTGTGATCAGTAATAAAAATAATTGACATTTATTTAATGCTTTAAGCTTTACAAAGTACTCTGCATGCATTATTAGATCTTCACAAGCAACCCTGTGAGGTAGTTACTAAAATTATCTGCCTCATTTTCCAAATAAGTAAATAGAAACTCAGAAAGGTTTCCCTAGTTAATTAATCATCTGAGGCAGGATTTGAACTCTGGTCTTCCCAAGTCCAAGTCCACTCACCAGTGCTCCCATGGTACAGTGGGAAAATCCTTGAACTTGAAGTCTAAATGCCTGGCTTGTTTCATACATTTAGTAGCTACATTTCTCTAACCCTGTTTCCACCCCACTGTAAAGTGAAGTAGAGGGTGACCATATTTATACTACCAGATCATAGAGTTGTTTTGAGGAAAAGACTGCATTTTCAAGGCACTGTAGAAATTTACTTTCCCCGTGAATAATTGAGGCCAAGTGATCTCAAAGACCTTTAAAATAGGTGCCTTGTCTGCCTGCTTCAGGACAGTCACTATCTCAGTAGTGCTGATGATGGCAACCTCCCAGGGATTGCATCATTTTTGATTCAAGAAACTTTATAGTATATTTACAGAGGCTGTCTGTAGCAACCAGGCAGACTAAAGGAGAGTGTGATACAGTCGCCTTTTGCTTTCAAACCAGCTCTGGAGATCTTGTGACCCTTAGGATTCCTCGGCAACTGGAGGATGTGGGTAAGAACTGAGCAGTCAATCTCAGGTACTTATTCTTTTCCGAGTCGGACTGGTCTAAGCTTGCATTTAATGGAACTTCGTGTTTTTGCCTGGCCTTCAAGGAGTTAATGCCAGGAGGTGGTGTATCCTTACTTCTGCTATTGCATGGGCAAAAGGGCTTTCTGCTGTGAGGCTTGTGCCGCTGATAGAATGTGACAGGCAGAGCTAGAAAAATCAGGCTGGAAGGAGCAGTCTCAGCGATGAGCCAATCATTTTTGCTTGGAATGACTTGTTTCTACAGGCAGGGATTCCAGGAAACAAGGATATAAGTAACACCACTGGGTACTGGACTGGTAGAGAGAATAATTAGTGTTAGTAGGTCTCACTCATCAGGAGTTGAGTCTTGTCAGCATTTTTTACAATTAATCCTTTTAGCTGTAGGTTGAAAATCTTATAAAATTAATCATCTTGGGAAAGAATTTCCCTCTCCTCCCACCTCCCCCACCCTTTCTAGGAACCTGTGAATTTAATGGTATTTGGTAGAAAAATGTCTTGCTCACCACAGTCCCATGGATGACTTTCAGATTATAGGCCGAGGAAATGGATTCTTTAAGCTTTTAAATTTAAGGGTAGCAAATTTAATTTAAAAGCACATCCTCTTAAATGCCGAACAAAATTGAACAAAAATATACCAAAGCTATTGAATACTGTCTACAGTGATATAATACATCTTTCCACCTTCTCTCTTCCTCCCTCCCCGCCCCCCCCTCACTAATACTTTGAGGAGGATTCCTCTTCCTTCATAGGAATAGTGGAAAGAATACTAGATGTGGCGTCAGAGGACTTGGGTTTGAAACCTGGGCTTGATATTTATTTACCAGCTTTTTGACCTTGGACAAAATCACTTTACCTCCCCATATTCTCATGTGTCAAGCAAGGAGAGGTGAGCTCTATGCCTGAAGAATATCTTTTATCTCCTCCCTTTTCCTCTAAAATGTAATTAATACTATCTCCCTTCAACAGATTCTTTCTTTTTCCTATTCCCAAGACTTACCTCTCCTCCCCCACCCCACCCCTTCTTAACTTTTTGGTGGCTTTCTTTGTCTCCATCAAGCACTCTCCTGCCTGCTTAAAACTTTCCTCCCCGACTCACCCACCCCAAGTAAAACTCAGTTTAAAAACCTGAAACCATCCCTCATTATGTAACCTTTACTTGTAATCTTTATTCATAAGAAATCACAGAGTGAGGTACATACCATTCCTGTCCTGTCTGCCGTTAGAGTGGTTCCTAAGATGTTTTCTGTGATCCTGAAAATGAGGCTGCATCCTAACTAATGCTTTCGTTCAGTTACAAAAAAACAAAACCCAAACGAAACTAGTTATTTTATGTGCCTGTGCTTTCAGCTCCAGAATATTAAATATAAAAGAACCAAGGCAAGATAGAGACTTTGTCGGCCCATCAGTGGTCATGTATTAATCTCCTACTATGCACCACGCACTGATATTAGGTGCTGGGGTGCAGGCATACAAAGAGAAATGAAACAGCCCCTGCTTTCAAGAGGCTTACATTCTCTTGGGGAAAGAGTTTATATATTTATAGGTGCAAAAGGAATATATGATGAACTGGGGAGAGAGGAGGGCACAGAGAAGCTCGGGGTGGTGAGGAATCAGGAAATATTCCATGATGTGGAGTTGATGGTGCTTGTACAGTTTTAAGAAAATAAGAATTCCCAATGGGGATTCCAAGGTGAAGTTGAGAGGGCGGCATTTTCCCTGTGTCCCTAGAGCATTTTGATCTGAACTCTTGAAAAAGAAGAGAAAGAGATGAATAATGATCATCTTAATTAGTTTAATTTGTTGTTTGTAGCTAGTGTTGCTTTCCTGTCGCTGGGCCTTTGGGAGTAAGGGGGGGGGTGCTGGCAGTGAACTTGGGGGTATATTTTCTGTTTCCCCCTGGTGGAGGTCTTTTCCTTCCTCTCTTACTGGTTAATAACTGTCTTTGTTTGAATGGAGGCAAAGCTTTTCCTTCTATATTTATGTATTGGTTTTAAAGTACAAATACTCAAGGGGAAACCAACCAGAATTTCCCAGAACAGATTTCTTTTCTGTCTTTTAAGGTTTACTTGCAGTATGACCCTAGGTAAGTCACTTAACCCTGTTTGCCTTAGTTTTTTTATCTGGAAAATGGGCTGGAGAAGGAAATGGCAAACCACTCCGGAATCTTTGCCAAGAAAACCCCAAATGGGATCACAAAGAATTGGACATGACTGAAAACAGCATAAAAAGGCTTATGCAATCATGAATTTCCTGTGCTACCTGATATAGGTCACCTTGCTTCATTCTCAGTTTTCTGTAAAATAAATGGGTTGGACTATATGAGGAGTTCTTAACTTTTTTGTGGGTCATGGATCCCTTTGGCAGACAACTGAGGAAGCCAGTGGATCCCATAGAAAGGTGTTTTAAAATAATTGAAGGAAGTATTAAATTTCAATTAAAGGTTAAAGATGTAATTTTTTTCCCATCAAAGTTTGTAGACCCCAAATTGAGAACCTTTCAAGCTTAAAATCTTGATTCTTAGTTGCATATTAGGTATGTTAGTGTTCACATCTGGGAAACCATTTGCAAATAGCCTAGCTTCTAGAGATGGAGTTTGTATGCACACATTTTCTGAGTAGGCTATTGTTTTAACCTAAACTAATTCCTTTATGTCATATTTTTATATCAGAAAATGTTCATTTTCTCTGATAACATGAAGTTCTGCATCTGCTACACTGTTATTTATTTGTATCATATTTAGGGGCATCTAGGTGGCATAGTAGATAGAGCACCAACCCTGGAGTCAGGTAGACTTCTTCTCTTCCTGAGTTCAAAGCTGGTGTCAGACACTTATTACCTGTATGACCTTGGGTAAATCACTTCGCCCTGTTTGCCTCAGTTTCCTCACTTGTAAAAATGAGCTGGAGGAGGAAATGGCAAAACATTCCAGTGTCTTTGGCAAGAAAACCCCAAATGGGATCACCAAGAGTCAGAAATGACTGAACAATACTTAGGAGAGCTGAAAGAAGGGACATTAGAAGCTATCTCATCCAGTTCCCTCATTTTACAGACAAAGGAATTTAGACCCAGGAAGACTGTGGCTTGTCCAAGATCCAATATACCTAGTAAACTGTAGAGCTGAGATTCTAAACCAGGTACTCTCCCTCCAAATCCAGCATGCTTTCTCCACTGTGCCACATCCCGCCTTTTTTTGCTTTTTAATTCATTTTCAACCCACCATAACTAGTGTTGACTTTCATTCTCCAAATTCACTGGCATCTGGCCATGTTGATCATATAACAGACCAGCATTAGAACTTTTGGCAGCCACCCTATTGGAGTTAAGACTGAGCCCTAGCCTTAATTCTGAGTTCCTGTCCCAGCTCTGTGATTCACATCAAGGCTCTGAGCCTCAAGTTTTCTCTTGCATAATGGGATTAGTGATACTTATACTGCTTACTTTATGGCATTGTTATGGGGAATTTGTTTTGTAAAACCCCACACAAATGCAAATTATCATTATATAGTTCTTTATGTTTGACAGTGTTTTCTTATAACAGTTTGCTGCTCAGGCTTGTGTGGAAAGTAGTTTATAAACTTTAGAGTGCTCTTGTTATCATGACTATATCCATTCCTAATACGTGTTAGTTCTTGATTCTCATGTTAATAAACTCCATGATTTCTTAGTCCTTTGAGACAATGCTATTGCCTCACATGGGTTTGGTTTTCTGCAAGCTCAGCACTTAAGAAGCTGTTTATTTCTTGATAAGACTCTTAGCTTGTAATTAGGGCCTGCTGCCACCAAGTGGACAAGGGGTCTTGATTCTGTAGCCCATCATCCCTATGATAGGATAATTTGCCTGGACAGCATATTGTCCTGGAAAGAGAATTGACCTGAGAGTAAGGGATCACGCTTTGTAGTCCTAGCTCTACCCTGACTACCTTTGGACCCATAATAAGCAAATTACTTGACCACTCTGGGTCACCTGTAAAAAAGATGTTGGATTATAATGGTCCCTAATGCCATTTCCACTTCAAAAATACTGAGACCCGTGCTGAGAATCCATTTTCCATTCAAATGTTCTTGTTTTCAATTTTTATTTAAATGTCTAAACTCAAAAGTAGCTCAGCATTGTAGAATTTATCAATGGCTATCTGCAGAATAATGATTCAAAGACAATAGTATTTTAAGGAACCTCCATCTAGTTAAGGAGACTCTAATGTCTTAACAGATTCATCAGACCTCAAGCTTTTTATTCAGGCTCTAGCAGAATGGTACTTTTCTTTTCACTCAGAATATTTTAACTTCGAGTTAAAGGTTCTTTCCAGGGTGTGTCCAGAGTTCCATTGCTCTTAGGTTTCTGGGCAGCTGGATGACAAAACCCTTCCAGACAGCTTGTCTTATCTGCCAACAGCTTCCCTCCATTTCAACCACAAGCAAGTCTATTTATTTGTCCTCATTGCCAATTAAGACTAATTAAAGAGACAGATTTTTAGTCTCCTCTATTTCTACTTTTCTACTCACTGAATGAAATCATCTTTGCTCATTTATGTAGCTGTTTTTTGTTTTGTTTTTTTAATTTTACTTACACTATTTCATTTGTTCCACATTACAACTCTGTGACACACAGAGGGATAGGGATTTCATTGGTACAAAAAGCTCCCTCTACCACTGGTCAGTCACATGACTGAGAGGTTATAGTTCAAAGAATCATAGATTTTAGACTGGATGGGACCTCAGACCTTCTAGTCCAACTCCTTCATGTTACAGATGAGGACATTGAGACCAAGGGATTGTAAATGACTTGCCCAGAGTCATACAGCCAGTATATGTCAGAAGAGGTGAGACTAGAATGCATGTCTTGCTATGCTGCTCATAATATTAGGTTTAGTAATTAAACTGAGGCCTAGAGAATTTAAGCAATATGCCACCTTATCTTTCCATTTTCAATCGAGTCGACCCTTTTGCCCATCAGATGCCTCAAAAGAAAGGAGTTCCATCCCACCCAACAGTCATCTGGCACACATCCCAGATGGTTCAATGGAAATATTTAGAATTAGAAGGCCTCCATTGGAATTCTGGCTCTGAGACTGTGGCTGTGCCTCAGTTTCCTCATCTGTAAAATGAGAGCCTCTTAAACTAGGTGACCCAAGGCTCCATCCAGCTCTAAATCTCTGGTCCAAGTCACCCTCACTGTGTTTCCCTACTAACTTGTTTCTCTGATCCCCTGAGTCACCAGTGTGGTTTATAACCTATTCCTGGATATAGATTGCTCTCTGAGAGAGCTTGTCATTATTTCACATCCATGTTTATACCAGAACGTAACAACATTTAAACAGAACTTAACAAGGTTTTAAAACAAAAATTTAAACCTTGTTTGTGTCCCATTGCAAGCAATAACTGAAGCTGTTCTGGAAACTGGGATGGATGTCAAGAGCCACAGGCTTATTTCTTAGATGAATTGTTAGGATCGGTGGTCATAAACAGAACAGAAGGGGCAATGGAGCATCACACCCCCAGGACAGGCCCAAGAGACAGGTGGTTGTTGCTGTCCTTGTAGTCATTGCTTATAAACTAATTTTCTCCTTTAGAGAGCTTCCTCTCTAGTAGTTCCCTACACCAAGCCTATCACAGGTTCCAACCCTTCAAAAGGGATCTTTTCAGAGAATTGTCAGAAACACGCAAAAAAACCCTCCATCCACGTGGACCCATAATTGCTCAGATCTCAATTTAACTGTCCCTGAAAGAATTTCTGTGAAATAAGAAGGGCTTTAGCCCAGTGAGAAATCAAGGCTCTGTTGCAGCTAACTCCACTTGTTTACTTCTGCCTTTGCTAACTGAAGCACTCTCAGTCCACAAATAGCTGCATTTTCAGTCCCCATTAATGGAGCTTGTGCAGCAGGTTTTGACTAAAGGACATTCCCAGACAGTCACACTTGGATGGAGGTCCGTGGTCTAGTGGCAAGTTTCCTGATCTGAGATTCAGGAGATCTAAAGTCTGGTATCTAATCTGCTGCTCACTATACAGGGTGTTCCAAAGGCCTTAGTGTCAAGTTCCAAAAGTCTTAGCTGTTAAACCCTAGATAGTTTAAAACTGGGCTAAGACTTTTGGAATACCCTGTTAATATGACCTTGGGCAAGTCACCTCTCTGGGCCTGTTTTCTTTCAAATGACTGGGTGTGGTGGTGCACACCTATAATCCCTGCTGCCTTGGGAGGCTGCAGTGAGTGAGCTATGTCTATTGGTCTGAACGAAGTTCACTTTTGTAATGATGAGCCATCAGGAGCAGGAGGCCATTGGGTTACCAGAGGAATGAACCAGGCCAGGATGGGAATGGAGTTGGTCAAAGTTGTCATGCCAGTAAGTAATGAGATCGGGTTGGTGAGTAACCACTGCACTTGCAGTCTGGGGGAGATAGGGAGAAGTGGTCTAAAAATTATAATGAAATGATAGCAGATGCTCACATTTGGGGAAAAAAGAAAAACAACTGGAATGGACCTTAGGCATTTTATAAGGTCCATGCAAGCTCTAAAACTCAGTGGTCCTAAGTTTGATTAGCTCATGGGGGGAATCTCAGGCAGAGTACTAGAATGGGAGCCTTCATTGGTCACATTGTTAAGAGTTTATAACATGAAAGGATCATAGGGTTAGCTAAAAGGGGCTTGGTAGAAGTGGGTGGAGTGTAGGGCTGGAGTCAGGAAGACCTGAGTTCAAATCTGGTCTCACATAATTTATGTACTGTTGGACTCTGAGGAAGCCACTTAACCCTGTTTCTCTTGGTTTCTTCATCTGGAAAATGAACTCGAGAAGGAAGTGGCAACACACTCCAGTATCTTTGCCAAGAAAACCCCAAATTGGGCACAAAGAGTTGGAAATGACTGAACAGCAGTCATAACTTTTGCAGATTAGAAAACCTAATTCCAGAAAAGGAAATTAATTTGCTCAGGACCACATGAGATAGTAAAAAATGGCCTAACCCAGGTCCTGTGACTTCGAAATCCCACCACGATTTCCTCTATACCTTCACTTTTTGAGATAGGTGCCTTTTTAGTTTTTTCTTTTTTTTGATGAGGCAATTGGGGTTAAGTGACTTGCCCAAGGTCACACTGCTAGTAAGTGTCAAGTGTCTGAGGTTGGATTTGAACTCAGGTACTCCCGACTCCAGGGCCAGTGCTCTATCCACTGAGCCACCTAGCTGCCCCTGTATTATTCTTTGATCCTCAAGTAGTCTGTATGCTGGTAGAAATTCTTGCTAGATTACTTCCTAATAACTGACCTTTTTCCACTTTCTCCACTAGTATCTTTTGTGGTATAATCACTTCTCATGTTTGCTTGGGACTGCCATGTCTGAATAGGTCATAATCTCAGAGTCTAGAAAGGTCAGTTTTCAACTACTTTAGGGTATTTACCCAAAACTTCTGAAGGGGTGAGTAACCCTTTGGCATTTTACCCAAAACTCTTCTCTGGGGGCTGAGCAAAACTGTTCCATTCTCTTTACCCGTTTACCTTTGGGCAGTTATCCAAAAGTGTTCTGAGGTGGTGAGTAACCCCCATTAGTTAACTGGCTGCCCCTAGAAACTTGACCCGGTGGTCTGGCATCTTGAGGGCATTACGTCCTGAGCACAACGAAGAAAAGTCTATCACAGGCCAAGGAAATTAGAGTGGGGAGGTCAGAGAAGGAAGTAGACTGTAAATTCTTAGATTGTAACTCTTTGGCTGGGGAAGATGTCTTATTTAATTTAATGTTTCCCTCGAGGTCCAGCATTGAGCACATAGTAGGCATTCAGCAAATGTCTGTGGAATTGAGTCAAATGGACTTGAGAAGAAACACAGATGAGTTGTAAACTTTGTGCTTGCCATGTGCCCAATGTGTGTGTGTGTGTGTGTGTGTGTGTGTGTGTGTGTGCTCGAGTATGTGTGCACGTTCCCGGTGAGCTCTGGCAAGGGTAATTATGATTATGGTACAGCATTGTTGGTAGTAACAACATCATTAAGTGGACCAGCTACAATTTTTTGTGACTTTTTTGTACCCTGGGTTTCAAATGGCTCTTCCCTGGACCACATACCCTGCCTGCCTTCCCAAGTCTTGTCATAACACTCCAAGGCACCCTCTTCTGGTTGAAAGAGCACTGTTTGCATTCTAATGAGGGGCACAACATACAAACAGCTGTGATGATTAAAAATATGAGAGACATAATTATTTTATTGATATGGCCAAGGCCATCTCTCAGACCAAAGACCCCCTCCTCTGTTCTAGTTGTAGGAGGTCCATCACACAGCAATCAAATCTCATTGGTTGGTATCATTAGAATCTAAATGGTTGACATCAGAGAGAGGAATGTAAGACTCCCAACTCAAGCTGATCAGGACAAAATAGTTTCTTCTAGGTGTAGTTTAATTTTATCTGTAGTCCTTGGGCTGTCTAGACAAAAGGATCTGTCTCCACCCAAGCCTCCTTTGTTATCTTGTGTCTGGTTTGACCCAGTTGAATCTTAGTTTCAAGGAGAACTTAGACGTTGGTTGGAAAAGGGGAAAATTGGTAAGAAAGAAGGGGAGATCTCTGGGTCCCCCAAAGTATTGATTACTTAAAATTTTTTCTCACACAACTATGTACAAATAAGCACTACAGATGAGAAAACCGAGCCACAGAAGCTAAATGATTTATCCAAGGTTATGACACTTTGCATCTTAATGAACTTTAGGGGGAATCTCTCGATTTTTTTCATAGTAACAGAATTTCATTATACTGTATACAACTTTTTTATCACCCACTTCTTAGAGGCAAGAGGTGGTGCAGTGAATAGAGCATGATCCCTGGAGTCAAGAGGACCTGAGTTCAAATTCCGCCCCAGACAATTTACTAGCTGTGTGTCTCTGGGCAAATCACTTAGTCCTGTTTGCCTCAGTTTCCTCATCTGAAAAATGAGCTGCAGAAGGAAATAGCAAACCACTCCAGTATCTTTGCCAAGAAAACCCCAAATGGGGACACAAAGAGTCAGACATGACTGAAAGGATCAAACAATAGTAATCTTTTTAGGGAGTCTCCCAAGGTTTGTAAACAGGGAGGAGATTTTAGTGGTGGTGGGATTTGATATTTATTGGTTGTCTGCTTCTTGTGTGGTTATTTTTACTTGAAAAGGAAAACCAGATAATTTGTGGATACTTATGGAAACCTACCCAGGCATCTGGAACCAGCACCTCACTCAGTGCCTGGCACATAGTAGGCCTGCCCTCAGTTAATGCTTACTGAAATGATTCTTAGTCCAGGATCTTACTTTGTGTGTGTTGCCAGGGTAATAGGAAGTTCCATTCCTGTCTCCCAGCTTCCCTGAGCGGAACCACCCACCCCTCTCATTCCTACCACCCCTCCCTTCTCCTCTCCCCACCCCCAGTCTGAAGGGGACTGTGGCTTAGGTTAAAAGAGGCTTAGGAAGTTTCACCAGTAAAGAATTGGGAGTAGGAGGAAGAAAAGAAGAAAACAGGGTGTGTGTGCCTGAGACTAGATGGACAGAAGATGAGCAGCAATACCAAATTGTTTTGTGACAGTAGTGTGAGTCCAGCAGCCAGAGCAGTGCCCCCAATAATTCCTGAACATGTGTGTATTCTGATCTCCTTGTCTCAGATGAGCAATCAAAGGTTCAGATATCCTTTCAGAAATGTTCATACATTCCAGCCCCAAGGGCTCACCCACCACCCCCTTATTCTTAATTTGTGGCCATGCTCACACCCTTGGCATGGTCCCGTGGCTCTTGGCTACTGGATATTATCATCTGAGACAGCTAGAGTAAGTTTGCAGACAGTGACGAATGCTTGATATTTCTGAAAGACAGTTGCCCATCTCCTCTCCTTACGTAGGAGGGCAAGAGAAGGATCAGGGTGAATTCTTTCCTAACATTCAAGCGGGCTGTTTATTTATTTATTTGCAGAGGCACCCACTGGACTTTTGGAGCATGCGATTGTTAACTCTTGGCCAAGTTTACATAGCTTCAGTGATAGGGGCCAGAATTACTCAGCCGCTCTAATTGTCCTTCCCCAGCAGGAATAGCAGCAAATCCCGCAAAGTGACCATGCAACTGCATAAAGAACTATTCCTTTTATGTTCTAAATTTATTGCCCTTCAGCTTTCATGAATGTACCCTTGTTATACCATGTGACAGGGTGAGAAGCAGCATCTGATGAGTGTTTTCAGAATATCCTTCAGAAGTGACTTGAGTTCCTTTTGACTTTTCTTTCTCTGGGTATTGAGCAGCCTCCCAGTCTGCACCACCCTGTCAGATGCCCTCTCTGTCACAGAATCTCAAATGAGGTCATTCAACCGGATGACATCTTGAGCAGCTTAAGTGTTTGCAAATGTGCAAATGATCATGATGGGGGAAAGAACCCAGGCAGTGTGTGTGTGTCTGCACTTACTTGAAACAAATGTCACAGTCGATGGAAACTGAACCAAACAGTACTGTAATTTCCAACCACATGCCTGAACTTGAATGCTTGGCCATCCTTCCTCAGAGAAACCCAGGGCATGGATCCAGCCATGATGAGTGAGAAAGAAGAATGTAGAGGGAGGGAAAAAGAGGGAAGAATATTCCCGACTTGGGTCACCCCTGAGGATACTGCTGATAGAATGGGTCTGTTTTGCAGACTATCTAGATCTGTTGCTAGAATGTGTCAGGAAACTAAGGCCATGTTTGGGGAATTTTCAAGCAAAACTTTTTTTTTGTTGTTTTGTTTTGTTTTTGTTTTTTTTGTGGGGCAATGGGGGTTAAGTGACTTGCCCAGGGTCACACAGCTAGTAAGTGTCAAGTGTCTGAGGCTGGATTTGAACTCAGGTCCTCCTGAATCCAGGACTGGTGCTTTATCCACTGTGCCACCTAGCTGCCCCCAAGCAAAACTTTTAATGTTGGGAAGTGGTAGGAAAGTAGCAACCTGCCTTCCAGGCCACAAATTGAGTTCTTCTGCTGCGGACAAGGACAACATCCATGCTGAGTGGTGGCAGGACCTGACGGTGGCTGAGGTGGGCCAAAAGTTGTTTCCTAGGGTTGTTGCAGGAAGACGTCCAACTCAAGAGCTTGATATGGTAATGATAGCTTTCCTAGTTGGTTGGAGAACAATAAATGTACAAGGTTCCCTTTGCCGTAGCATCTGCACCAGAGGCAAATATCGTGAATTCCACATTGGAGTGAAATGCCTCACTGAACTGCTTCATCCCCTTAAAGGCCAACAGATCACTGCCATCACCCTGGACTGCCAATTTCTGTCATGCTGTAAAACTCTGGAAATTAGTGTTGCGGTAAAGAGCGTGGCAGCAACATGACTGTTTTTCCATGGCATTCCTGTAGTATTCACATATTTTTTTGCTCAGTACTTTCAACATTTTATGTAGGCTAATATGTCATCACCTCCCAAGATAATTCCAGTATTTTGGCCCAAAAGGGATATTTTTAAACTAAAAGGAGCCCTGTTTCAGATACCCTACATATGGTCCTAATCTCTTCCCTCCCCTTCCCCCACCTCCTCATGCCCAACAACTACCAAGCTGAAATATTTTTTGTAGGTTCTGTGGTTATCATTGGTGTCTGAAGCTGGAAAGTAGCAACTCTAGGGGGTGGGTCTCATGAATTCCCAAACAGAATAGGTGAGAAGAACCCCTATGATATTCCTCAAGAGGGTGCCTGCCATCTCAGCACAGCTTTTTCTAAGATAGCTCCTTTCTTGAATAAAATTGGTTGAACCCTAGTCTATTAATAAGATGTTTTTGTTTTTGTTTTTAAACATAAAATCATAGAATTTCAGTCATAATCTCCCTCTGTCCACTCCCCCCCCCCTCCTACCCACTGCCCGGTTGATTTGTAATAGATCATGTCTATGTAATAGAAAACGGAAGATTTTTTTTTTTGTCTGTTGGAAAATTACTGTGCTTTGCTTCATGCGTACGCCCTGCCTCATTCTCACTAAGATTGGTCTTTAAAAGATAGTTAGCAACAATAAGTCTTGTTGGATGCTTTAGTTCTAATTATGTTCTGTGTGGAAACAAGTATTGACCATTTTCTTACTGCTATTTCTGGAACTTCATCACTCTTTTTTTCTAATAATGCTTATATAGTTATTATTTTTAAAATCAAACTGGTAGATTTAAAAATAACTCATACCTGACTTTTAAAATAACCTCTAAAGAGTACATGACTTTTTTTTTTTTTTTGGTGAGGCAATTGGGGTTAAGTGACTTGCCTAGGGTCACACAGCTAGTAAGTGTTAAGTGTCTGAGGCCAGATTTGAACTCAGATCCTCCCGACTCCAGGGCCAGTGCTCTATCCACTGCACCACTTAGCTGCCCTGAGTACATGACTTTTTAATTGTTGATTCAAGCTAAGTAATCTACACCCTTAAATTTCAATATGGTAGCATGAATACTTAGATTTTATATAAATTATAAGAAAACCATTTACCAGAAAAATTAATCAGGGATAAGATACTTGTTGTAGATGATATCATACAATAGATGTATATGGAACACATATTTGGTATGTTATTGGCCACAATCAGTGGATAGTTAACAAAGCTCTTTGAGGATAGGAACAATTTTTTTTTTTTCTGTTTTTGTACCCTTAGTATCTACTTCATAGCAAGTGTTTGGTTTAATTTGACTTGTTCTGCATTGTTCTCCAATAGGAAGAACACTAGAATTGGAAGTGGGAAGGTGTGGATTCCATTCCTGACTCTCTGCTTGATTTAGCCCACTTCATTTCTCTGGGCCTCATTTTTCTCACCTATAAACCAAGAGGACAGATTAGCATATAGGCGCCGCATTGTTGTCATGAATTCAGCAGATAGTACCATATATATGAAGAACCCCTTCAATATAACATTCTATAAAATATTCTAATGTTACACCTACCACAAGGAATATGGCATTGGTTGCTATACTCCTGTCATGAAGAGTAGGCAATCATTTCATTCTTTGTACTTGCATCCCGAGTGCTTGGCAAACCTTGTAGGCCTTTAATAAGTATTTGTCAACAGATTGATTGCCTTTAGTGATAATATATTTGCTTAGAATTTATTTCTGGGACAACCCTAATGAAGGCCTCTTAAGAAGAAGAGAGATATAGCAAGGATGCAAGAAGTAACATCACTTCCTCCCTGTTCCTCCCACTCCTCTGGTCTTTCTTCTTTTTTCTTTTGGATACATCCCCAACAAATGATTATATAGATTCTTTCCTCCTCCTCCCCATGTCTCTCCCCCATCCCCTACCTTGAAGATCTCCAGTTGAAAGAGAACTTAATACCTGCTAAGACAGTTTATTCCAGCCCTGGACATCTCTAACAGTTAGGAGTTTTTGCTTATCTTCCAAATCCTCCTTCACTGCAGCTTCTTTCTCCTCTTGAAGCTCTTTTTAGATATTTCAGGGTAGTTACTGTATATATCTTTTCTCTTGATGTAACTCCCATTTCTCTTTTCCTGGTTTACTAATCCCAGTTTTTTCAACCAATTCACTTGTGGCATATTCTCCAGTTTCCTAGTCAACATGATTGACTTCTGGATGTGCTCAAGTTTTTCCTTCTGAAACTATGGTTCTCAGAACTAAATACGGTACTCTAGATGTGGTACAACAAGGGTAGAGTCCAGCAAGACTGCCATCTCCCTCATACTGCACAATTTATGCTTCCTTTATGTTCTTATTAGTTCTCTCTCTCTCTTTTTCTCTCTCTCTGACTCTGTCTCTGTCTTTCTGTCTCTGTGTCTGTCTCTGTCTCTCTTTCTCTCTCCCCTTCCCTCTTCTTTCCTTCTATTTTCATCTCCTCTCCCATCCTGCCCCCGACCTTTATGCTGTCAATGCTGGTCAGATTGGAGAGAAGGTAGGGGACCTTTCATCATGTCATATTTTGAAAATTAACACATCCACATTCATATTTTTCCCTCACCCTTATGTCCTACCATTGACTCTGAGCTTTCAATCCACAAAAATCCCCGGATCTTCTCAAAACTATTTCCCCATTCTCCCATCCTGTACTTGGGCAATTAATTTCTATAAAGGGCTATACTTTATACTTACCATTGCCTATTAAATTCCATCTTACTAAAGGGAGACCCGTATTCTAGCCTGCAGTATTTATTTTTTTTTAATATCCTAACTCTTGTCACCCAACCCCACTGAGTCACCTCTTTGTGATTTTCTCCAGGTCATTCTAGTCATCTATAATGAATGTGGCCAAGAGGAGCATTCAGCTTGTCTCATGGGATATTCTCTCCTCTATAGCTGATGTGTACTCTTCCCCAACTACTATAGAAGCTTCTCTGTAGTTCTTTGAGGTTTCCAGAACAGATTATCCTTCTCCCACTATTACTTTTTTCATTTCTGCCTATCCCAATGCACTCTGTGAGGCTGATGCAGTCTAAAGTGCCAAAACTGACCCCATTGTAAGGGAGGGAGAAGGGAGGAGGGTCACTTCGTCAAATCTTGCACAATATCATTATAATGTCATTTTAAAAGTAGCCTTCTCAGGGGCAGCTAGGTGGCGCAGTGGATAGAGCACTGGCCCTAGATTCAGGAGGACATGAGTTCAAGTCCAGCCTCAGACACTTGATACTTACTAGCTGTGTGACCCTGGGCAAGTCACTTAACTCCAATTGCCTCACCAACCCCCCCCCCCAAAAGTAGCCTTCTCACCAATATAGTATGTGCTAATTCACTTCACTCAAAGCCTGCATTTTTTTCCCCAGAGAGTTTACTTGGCTCTAGGAGCACCTAATCATGGGGGAGGGGAAGGAAGAGGGTCAGAAATCCCATTCCCAGAAGTAGGTAGCATTGACTTAGCAGATACCATATGCTTATTTTCATGAAGGTGAAAGGAGACAACCATGGAGAGATAGGCTTTTTTGTGTCATATCCTACTCTGAAAATGGATACTTTCAAATTCCTGTCATGAAATCTATTCAGTTGAAGCGCTTTATATTTATATCAATCAGCAGATACCTATTAAGCACCCCCTTTGTATCAGGTACTGTCCCTGCCCTCAAGGAGAGGAGGGACTAAGGAGACATGTCCAAATACAAGTACAGAATGTGCAAAATGAATACAACTCAATTTTAAGTGGGCAGCATAGAGCACTGGGCTTGGAATTAGGCAGATTCATCTTTTTTAGTTCAAATCCAGCCTCAGACCCTTACTAGCTGGGTGACCCTGGTCAAGTCACTTCACCTTGTTCGTCTCAGTTTCCTCATCTGGAAGATGAGTTAGAGAAAGAAGTGGCAAATCACTCCAATATCTTTGCCAAGAAAACCCTGAATGAGGTCATGAAGAGTCAGACACTACTGAACTGAGTGAACAACAGAACTTCAGGTGGGAAGCACTAGGAGCTGGAGAGATCAGGAAGAACTCAGAGGAAGTGGTATCTGAGCTGATCTTTGAAAGAAAGTAGGAATTCTTAAAAGTGGAGTGATTGAGAAGTGTAGTCAAAGTTAAAGAATTTCTTATTTAAAGAGTTCCTTGTTTAAAGCATAAAACATACATTTAAATGCTTTCAGATTAATATTTCTATCAAAAAGACTCTGTTTTAGGTCAAATTAATTATAGTTTAAGTGCAAACAATTTATAGAAACAACCACCCTTTCATTTCATGGAAGAAATCAGAATTTGAAATTTATTTATTTATTTATTTTTGTTTGTTTGTTTTTGGTGAGGCAGTTGGGGTTAAGTGACTTGCCCAGAGTCACACAGCTACTAAGTGTAAAGTGTCTGAAGCCAGATTTGAACTCAGGTCCTCCTGAATCCAGGGCCATTGCTCTATCTACTGTGCCACCTAGCTACCCCGGAATTTATTTTACCACATACCAGGAGTCCGTGGAGATCATCTTCTCCAGCTCTCTTATTTTACAAAGGAGGGGAAATTACTTGCTCAGGTTCACAAAGCTAATAAAGGGGGTTCATTGTTCCGTCGTGTCCAACTCTTCATGACCCCATTGGGGGTTTTCTTGACAAAGATACTACGGTGGTTTGCCATTTCCTTCTCCAGCTCATTTTACAGATGAGGAAACTGAGGTGAAGAGGATTAAGTGACTTTCCCAGAGTCACATAGCTAGTAAGTGTCTGCAATCAAATTTGAACTGAAGTCTTCCTGACTCTAGGCCCAGTGCTGTTCTACTCACTGTGCCACCTAAGGGGATAGAGCTAGTACATGCACCCAGATCTTCATGTTCCATGTAGCAGTCTTTCAACTACCTTATATTATCTTAGGTGACAGAATCATTTTTCCTACCTTTTCCATCCTGCATTATCTAGCAAATAATGATCCTTCATATTGCTTTTTGTTTTTTTGGAATGACAGAGAGGGGAAGTGTGTTAGAGATCACTTTGTGTCATTGCTCTCCATTCCACACAATTGGGAATGAATCTAGTTTAATCCCCTCAATTTGTAGATGAGGAAATTAGAAAGTATTAACCAATTTTTCCAAAGTTGCACAACTAGTTCAGCCCAGAACTAAGACTCAGATTCTGGTCTGTAGACCAAGCAAATGTTTGTTTTTTCTACCATACTAGATTTTTTTTCAGTTAACTAAAGAGGAGAATCTCTCCTTTCATTGGTCTGTAACTTCATTAAACAATTGTATAAGCACACATAGAGAATAGCTCTTGCAACAAAAGACAGTAACTCCTTGTTAGTTTTAGAAACGTGTATCCTCATATGTCTTAAAACAGACACTGAAGAATTGACCTGTGCTGTTTCTTTTCAGTCACGGATTTGAGAAATGCCAGAGCATGGGTACAGGATACCCGTCTGGTGTTAGACATAACTCCACTCAAAGCAAAGGCCTGGAAATACCCTATTTTCTATTTTTGAAATGTGATTACCACTGAGCCTTTGGCAAAGCTCCCCAGTTAAAGTCAAATAGTTCTTTTGAATTTAGGGATGAGCTTGTCTGAAGCTGGTAATTCTAGCAGAGAAGTCTGCAGTATATAGAAATGTTAGCAGCAGGTTTCTTGACTATTTCATAAAACTTCATTTAGAGAGCCACACTCAGATCTGGTAACTTAGTAAGAGAATGAAGCCCAATCAGAAGTACTGACGCTTCAATTCTTGCCAACCATGTGATGCCGCTTTTGAGTGGAGTTAAAGGGGAGTGTCATTGGGCTGTTCAAGTGAACCATGCAGAAAAAGAGAAACCCTCTCTGGGATAGTGACGTTTCTTCCTTCAGTTGTCATTGTTCATGAATTCCCTCCACTAACTCAGAAAGTATGTGCCTGTAAAAAGGAAGAACTAATAACAGGAAACCTCGGAACAATGGCACATTCATTCCCTTATCACTTGAGTGCTTTTATGGCAAACTATAATACTCAGGCATTCTGAGGTAGTGAAGCATTCTTACCCCCAGCCATGCTGAATAGAATGACCTTCCATGTACTTGGCATTATTAGTCTTTTTTTGTTGTTGTTGTCATGGGGTGTGTTTTTTTGGGGGGGGCGGTAATAGTTATTTTTCTTAACAATTCATTTTATTCTAGCTGAAAAAGAAATTAGCTACCTTGAGGATTTGGGGGTTGCTTTCTTACACCCCTCCTTAACTCAGATAAACTGCACTTTCTCAGAATTGATATTTTCACAACAAAATATATATCTGGTGCTGAAAGTCACCCTCTATTTTTTCCAAAGCTTAATTAATTATCTAATGTTCATTCAATAGACCACTTACTAAGTCTTCCTAATTCTGTCTCCATAATATTGATCATGGGGCAAGTAGGTGGCACAATGGATAGAGTGCAGGGACTGGAGTCAGGAAAACTTGAGTTCAATTCCAGCCATATAACCCTGCTTGCCTCAGATTCTTCAACTGTAAAATGAGCTGGGAGAGGAAATGGCAAACCATTCCAGTATCTTTGCCATGAAGACCCCAAATGGGGTCACAGAGTCGGACACGACTAAAATGACTGAACAACAATATTGGTCATCTCTATCCTCTCACCTGTTCATACTAACATCACCTTTCACTTTTAGTATTGTAATAGCCTCCTATCTGGTCTCCATGCTTCCGGCCTTTTCCCTTCTCCAGTCTGTATTTCCAGAATGAACTTTGTCTTCTTTCCCCCTACTCACCATCATACATTTTATGCTCTAGCCAAACTAGACAAGTCACCATCCCCTAGTCTTGTTTCTATTCTCTTCCTTTTTTTTTTTTTTTTGGTGGGGCAATGTGGGTTAAGTGACTTGCCCAGGGTCACACAGCTAGTAAGTGTCAAGTGTCTGAGGTTGGATTTGAACTCAGGTCTTCCTGAATCCAAGGCCAGTGCTTTATCCACTGCACCACCTAGCTACCCCTATTCTCTTCCATTTTAATGTTTTTGTACTTGCACTCTCCCATGTACTCAAAATATTCCCCTTTCCCTTCTCCCCCACTACACACAGACACAGACAGACATCCCTACCCCCTGTTGAAATCCAATATTCTTCTAGTCTCTGCTCACCTCCCCACTGTAGCCACCCACTAGCAGTGATTATCCTGGATCCTCTGTTCTCTCTCTTGGGAATTTTCTTTCATTTGTGAACGTGTTCATATAAGCTTGTTACAGGCAGGGACTGTAATTGTTTTTGTTATCTTTGACTTCCCTAGCAGCCATGAGTGTGCTTTGCACACAGTAGTTGCTTAATTGTTGAAGTAAAGAAACATTTACTTGAATAGCTGTTACCATAGGTGTGCCAATGCTGCAAGGGGGCTAGGGATAACAAAGAAGTCTAAGACAGCTTTTGCCCTTTATTTTGGGGGGTAAGCTATGCTATTTACATTAAATGGCAAACAAAAATATAAGTAGGATAAGTAGATGTCTTTTTGTTTATGTTCTCTCTCTCTCCCTCCATCCTCCTTTTTTTTCTTTCTCCTTTCCTCCCTCTCTGTCACCCTCCCATGCCCACACCACTTTGTCTCTTTCTCTGCTTTTTTCTGTTTCCGTCTCTCTTCCCTCTCTCTCTCTCTCTCTCTCTCTCTCTCTCTCTCTCTCTCTCTCTCTCTCACACACACACACACACACACACACACACATACAGTCTATACAGCACCAGTATTTTCTTTTCATTTTGAACAGACCAAAAATTGCTTAATTTTTCTAAGTTGAAGACTCGCTCACAATGATGAATACATTCCTCAGAGCAGGGCTGTACTATTGAAACAAACTTCTTTTCACAATATAGGGACACACGAAGGCTCCACCTGGAGGCTTTTGTGTTCTCCACACTCATTCTCTCTCAGTCTAGGATTCAGGTCAAGACGCTGGCCCTTATTTCTTAGTGAACTGAAATCAGGACACCAGCTAAATTGAGAGGTCATAGATGTATTCTGGCTGGCTTTTAGCAGCTGGTTAACTGCTGATTAGAACTGGTATAAACTACCTCCTTCCCACCCTCCAGTTCCAATTGTCTTATTATCAGCCCTTTGATTCAAAAGGTGCAGTTCCTCTTCTCTCACAAAAGTCAATAATAATGTTGGTTTCCTGCTAGGGTTTCGTTTCTCTTTTTGTGCCTTCCAAACAAGTGGCACTGATGACTTTTCTTCTATCATAGTCATTCCTTTATATGACTTGACCGTCCCTCCTCACCCCACTGCCCACACACATACAGACCATTGAACCTTCTCTTCTTAGAGAAAAACAGTGAAGCAACAACATCCGATACCATGATCACTTCAGACGTTATAGTTAATGGCACTTTTCTGCAAGAGGAGCAAAATATTTGGGTCATTATAGTTGGTCATTATAGTTAATAATAGTTCTGCTTTCTTTTAGCATTTTCTTTTCATTTATATTATTGTTCCATTGTTTACATTTTTTCTCTTAGTTCTACTTCACAAGCCTTCCCATGCTTCTCTGAATTTCTCACATTCATTTCTTAATTGCATAATGGTAACCCATTCATCCCTTCCCCATTGGGCAGGGGGACCCATTTTGTTTCCACTTCTTGAATACCCTGAATATTTTGATCTATATTCTACCTTTCAGTATGTTCGTTGAGGTGTGTGCTTTCTAGAGTATGAACAACATAGTCATGTTTCCTGGATGCCCAATTGTTTTCCAGAACAGTCAAATTCATAGCTCCACCAACAGGATATTAGGGCATCTATTTTCTCACAACCCCTGCAATATTATTTCCATAATATATTATCTTTGCCATTCTGGATGTGAGGCATAAAACCTCTGAGTTGTTTTTATTTGCATTTCAGTTATTATTAGTGATTTGGAGCATTTTTTCAAGGTTATTAGCACTTTGTAATTCTTTTGAAAACTATATGCTCATGTCCTTTAACCTCTTATCTGTTGGGGGAAGGCTTTTCCCATCTTAATTTATCATACAACTTGTCATTAAATTTATTCATGTGTGTCACATTGCTATCTATGCCCTATGAAATAACTAGATTAGGAAGCCCCTGGGGGCAAAGACTACATCCTCCATCTTTATACTGGGCAGTAGAGTAATGTAATGGCAACTAAAGGGAAAGAGTAATCCTAATTCATTTTTGAGGGGAAAATGAGAACTGAATTTGAAAGCAGAAATTCTGTTAGCTGAGTAAATATTTGATGTTGTCAAGAATGATGGGGATATCTAAACTGATGGATATAACATTAATTAGGTTTGTTGTTTTTTTAAGTGAGGCAATTGGGGTTAAGTGACTTGCCCAGGGTCACACAGCTAGTAAGTGTTAAGTGTCTGAGGCCGGATTTGAACTCAGGTACTCCTGACTCCAGGGCTGGTGCTATATCCACTGCGCCACCTAGCTGCCCCAATTAGGTATTTTTTTTAAATCCATGAGTTTGCCACAAGGAAAAGGTTCTAATGTATTTTCTTTTTGTAACTCAAGGATTAAAAACCTACAGAAATTTGAGTTTGTATTTGAAAGTGATAAGAAAAAATCTTGACATTCATAAGATTTACTTCTGGAAGAGAACTTAAGAGTCTAAGCCCCTCATTTTATAGATAATGAAACCAAGGCCCAAAAAAGTTAAATGACTTGTCCTAAATTCTGGAGGAAGTAAGTAGCAGAGGGAGGTTTTGAGCTTTCACCGTGTCCTCTCTTGCCAGATCTTAGGCTCTCTTCAGTTTGCCAGGGTTATCTTTCTTTACTTCAGTCAATAAGTGTATGTATACAAAATCAAAAGCCAGGGTTTTAAGGCCCATGGTATTATACTCAAATCTAAGTTTATAGTTAGTTGTACATTACTTCCAAATCCTAAAAAGTGGGAAAGCGGGGGTGAGACAGAACTAAAGAAGTGGGTTTGAGCTTCCGTCCTTACAGTGGAATTTTGAGTCTCTGATTTTCTCCACTCCTGCCACAGCTGCTTTCTTTCCTATTCTTTAACAGCACAGTCTCCAGCTATGGACTTGAACAAGTGTTTAATCAGAAAGTGAATAAAGCACATGGCCACTGAGGTCTTAGTTTTAATGCTCTGTATATAGACTTCTTGAGGGGGAATGCATGAGTAAGGAGTAATACAAAAGTGAGGGGGAAATTTAATGGCTAATAGAGTAAAAGGAAAGAGTAATCCTATTTGTACTGTGGTAGTTCATTTTTGAGGGGAAAATGAGAACTGAATTTGAGAGCAGAAATTCTGGAAGCCGAGTTTAGTTATTAGTTTGGCAATAAAATCAGCCTGAGAAATTGTTAAAATTTGACAAAAGAAATAGCTGGGGGAAAAATACATTATTAATTAAGGAAAGCATCCAGGGTACATCCAGTGGAAAACTGACATTGGGTTCTTACCAAATGTAAAAAAGTATAGCAACTTTAATGAGAAATTTAATTGTTCTTACTCTGATTTTTTTTCTTTTCTTATTTTTGAGACCTGTGTTCCTATGCTACAACAGTGCCTGTCGTTCTGTTTGTTGTCTGGGTGCCAACTTTTTTCCTGGGTTCAAAGTCCTTTTCATTATTATAAAATTCTACAATAAGACCAGTTGTATTTAAATATTCAGCCTAGTGTGTAGATTTATGCCTTCAGAGAATGAACCATGCTAATTACAGCAAATAGATTTGTGGAGAGTTTTTTGTGTGTTGGGTTGTGTTTAAAAAAAAAAGTGGGTGAAGGGAAAACCCATCAGTCCAAAATTCCACCCTGCTGAGATCTCTGTGAGTTGATTAAATGGGAACAGGAGGCTGGGTGTGCAGCTGTAACATTGTACAGAATGCATACCTTTCAGAAAGCTCCAGCAACCACAGTTCCTCCCGTCACAGCCACTTCTGAAAGAGTTGGCTCATCCCTTCTGTCAGCTGAAGCAGTTTCCTGAATACATAGGTTTGAGTCATTTTCACTGGATTAAGAGTTAACTCCTCCCTAGCTGGGCTTGAATCTGCACATAGATGTGAAAAGGATTAAAGATGGGGCAGGTCTCATTGTTAAGTAATAGGCTGCTCCTAGAATTACTAGACTTGATCTACAACATAAGGCTTCCATTTCTTTTTTTTCCCTTCCTTCTTTCCTTTTTTTCTTTTTTCTTTCTTTTGTGACTTGGGAGGGAGTTCTTACTCCCCATGCCGGAACAATTTCACTTGAAATAAAAGTTCAGACAAAGTGTATGCTCTTGGCCAAAATAGTAGAAAAAAGACTGAAAGGAGAATAAGGGGAGGTGACGGTGCTGGCAGCTTCTTGGGAAAAGGTCACAGAAGCAGGTTAAGTTCAAGTGCTTTAGTTGCATGCCTGTGGATGACATCGGTTTCAGAGCTGAAGGATTATGAGGAGATTTGGCAAACAAATCCAGATTCAGAGAACACACATGTTTTTGGCTCAGAAATTTATGATTTCTTTTCTTTGAACTTTCTAATGTTATAGTACACTTACCATGCAGTGGGTGGTCATAAAACAAACATTTCCTTGTTTGTTGGTTTAAAAAAAAAATAATTGTTATTACTGGGAGTGGGGGGGAGTCAGTTGGAGGTCTGATAGTGTGTGGGGAAATGATTACATCAGTTCCAAGGAAGGATGTGATTGGTCTGTAGAATGTGGTTTGATTCACTACCTAAAAGATTGTATGTGTGTAACCCTTTGAGTGAAGCTGCTGGTAGGGTTTCCCTGTAAACTCAGAAAGGGTACCCTCAGGAGGGGCTAGAAGGGACCACAGGACAGGTAGAATACAGTAATCTGTTGACCCAGCAAAACATCCTTGGGGGGCGGGGCTGCAGTTTAGCCTGCCAGGAGTTGGAAGAGACAGAGAACAAACTCTTTCAAGAGGCAATCTATATTTAAAAATGCCATCTTGTTCTTCTGACTGCTGTCTTTTGCATGCTGTTGAGGTAAGATTTTTTTTTTTTCCATCTCAGATTACCCTAAAGGTTGCATCTACAAAAGCATTTCTTGCTGGTACACAGTGTCTTTAAAATCAGTGGAAACACATTTTGACCCTTTAAAATTTACTTTGCCAGTGTTTCAAGTATTGAGTACATTTTAACAGTTCAAGGAAAATGAAGCTTCTTTGTAATTTTGTAAGGAGAAGGAGGATTGGGGTGGTAGGCTTGTGTGTAGCCCAATGGGCTCCCTTCTCCTTTTCTCCATTTAAAAATATGCAGTAATAGATATTGCTTTATCACATCTTCTTCCCAAGACCAAGAGAATGTGAGAAATCAGAAAAAAATGTGATGGACTGACAACTGCAAATACAGGCCAGGTGTATCAATCAAAAGTTTCTGTTGGGAGAAGGATGCTATTATGTTTAGTTTTGCCATTAGTTTTAGCAGCCAAACTGACAGTACCCAAGTCTAGATACTGTTTCCAGCTTAATTTTGTCTATTTCCAGATATTTCAGAAGCAGCCTATTAGGTCCTGTCTCAGGCATGCTTTATGCTACGTGAAGTATCCCAGGGGTTTTGATGATAAATTACATTGTCATCCTACATGCTTTTGTCCACTCTGTGGTGGGAGAAGTTGGGGGGAAAGGGGGTGGGGGAGGGTGAGTTGGGGATAGAGAGTCTTAAAGCAAATGATACTTGTTCACTTGTACTGGGTGCCAGGATGCTGAAAATGTTAAGAATTCTTCTGTGTACAAGAGTTGTATGATTTTCCAATTTTTAACACATAGAGCTGTTTATCTCTAAGTGTATCCTTTATATGTTGCAGGATGTTAAAGTCTTTAGTGAAGATGGGACAAGCAAAGTGGTGGAGATTCTAGCAGACATGACAGCCAGGGACCTCTGCCAGCTGCTCGTTTACAAAAGTCATTGTGTGGATGACAACAGCTGGACCCTAGTGGAGCATCACCTTCACCTAGGATTAGGTAGGGAACAGTCCAGGCTCTCCATGTTTCTCTCAATGGCACCTATGAATATTGAGTGTGTGATGAAATGAATATTGCTTTACCAAATCAGAAACAGGAATCATATATAAATATTTCTTTTAGTTACAACATTATTATGAATCCTATGTATCACCCTAACCCTAAACACCTTGCTGTTCATGATTTATTATTTGATGCATTGATTTTTTGTAATCCAGGCAATGGCATATAAAGGGTTTAGGCAAATTAAGCTTGATTCCCCCAAGAGTTCTGGCCTGTGATTCTACTCTGCTCATTTTCTTACCAGCTGGGAATAGAAAAAAGAAACTGCCTTGTCTATCTCTGGGATGGGATTCTACTTTGCAGGGTGGGGGAGGGGAACAGACAGAGTTGTGACTTGGGAAAATCACACTGCTTGCTTGCAACCCAGTGATGGTAACTACTCTCAGGGTATCAGATCAGCCACCTAATTGAAATTAGAGTGCAGGGGTTACAGGGGGCAAGAAGGCAACTGGAAAACCACTGGGAATTGGAGAACGTTATAAATCAATTTAATATAGACCTAGTTCTTAAGCAATAGCGCAGAGCTAGTTAATAATCCATATACACACATGTACTTACACACACAATTAGATATCTATATTTCTGGAGACAAATATATGTTATGTGGGCATATACATAAATATATTCTGTTTAGATATATTTTACATAGGTTATTTTAAGAAGTATAATATTTAAAGCATTTTATAATACTTTAAAATGTTTTGATATTTTATGATATTTAAAGTAAATTTTCTGATGAGATGATATGTAAAGACTAATGCACAATGAGCCAAAAGATGATAGTAATTGCTTAGTTATAATTCTAATCTAGAAAGGTGGTTTCCAAATACTTAATTTTGGAAGCATGTACTTGACTATTTTTATCCTAAATCCTTATTGGATAAGATAATGTGTGAGGGTCATAAAAGTTAAAAATAATTGTTTTAACCCTGATTTCCTCGTTTGCAAAGGAATTTGTCTTCTAATATTTTTTAAAAATTAAATGCCAAAATTCAAAAGTCTTTCTCATGAATCAGTTTAATGCACTGAATTTATGTCTTTAAATCCATGCTGTACAATTAGCTAAAATACCATTATTTCAAGTTACATGATATAGTAAGATTTGCTCCCCAGAAATCAGTACTAATTATTTGAAAGAACTGTGTTTTAATTCAGGTAAAATTTCTGAATGAATAATGCTTTTAAAACAGTTAATTATGGTATCAAGAATTCTTTCTGTATTTTTTCCCATCACTACTGATTACCAAGGTATTTGTATGTAAACAGAAGCTTTCTCCTTTGTGACTAACATCCTTCTTCTGCCAGATTCATTCAGTGATGCCACAATTCAATGATTGTGACATCACAATAGCTTCCATGGAGACTAATTGTGCTGTCAAACTCCAGTTTGTGACATCCCTGAATGAATAGAGCCAGTGGGCTGACAAGGCAATCAAAAGCTTCTCTTGGTACCCAAATACCTTGGAAATTGACAATGGTGGGAAAAGGGCAAAATAAGCATATACATCTATACACACACACACACACACACACACACATTGCACATACAAATATATACACACATGTTATCAACCTTAAATCCTATGAAGTATAAAAAACTACATTAAATAAGGTTCTTGCAATTTATTTAAGTCTTAAGTCTATACCTATCTTTTAGAATAAGTTAATGGTGTTCTGTGAAACTGGTTTTCCTGAAGATTTCCTAGAATTTGCTCATGCATATGAATATATGTATATATTCAACATATATTTGCTACATATGTGTGTGTATAAAATAATTAAACATAATAGTGGTAAATTGTTGAGCAGAAGGAAATTAGGGCTGACCTAAGGAGGCTGTTTAATATATAATATTTTTTCCCTCGAAAAATAACTAAGCATGATCTAGATTAGAATTCAGTAAAGTTGATAGATATACCATATAGTACAACTTTGGAAATAGTTACTCACTTAGTGTGAAGAATCACGTATCTTGGAAGATGAGAAAAGAATCCTTATTACATGAATTTTACTCTGAAGATACATTAAGGAGGGAGGATTAAAAATATACAGACAGACACGCAGATACCAACATTCTCCTATTGCCATACCCAAGTTACATTACTGCAAACAGTGACCTAAAGCTGTTCCATTTTTGTTCTTATTCAATAACACAAAAGAGTAGAAAGAGCTTGTAAACTCTACAGGGTGTAAATGATCAGTTTATAAAGAAAACCCAAAGAAAAAAATTGAAGACGTAGAGCTTTGGAGCCAAGTTTTAGATTTTTCAGTAGACTTATGCACAACGAAATGACATTTAGGAATCTCATATGATGGATTTACAAAGAAATCTCTAGAACATTCTTCATCATATTGTCTCCTTCAACTCTCATCTCTATAGCTTTATTCACAAAGAACAACCACTGGGTACATTTTCCCAGTAGGTTTGTGTTTTTTTTTAAAGCCCATTTTGCACATTCTTGGTGTCCCCTTGAAGAAGCTACCAATTTTAACATGAAAGAGTTAGCATTCTGAAGAAAGCACGGAAATATCAGTAAATGTCTTCTTTCATTCAGATCAACATAGTTCTGTCTGTTCTTTTGTTTGTCTGAGTTCCAGCCATTCTTTTGTTTATTTGTTTGTTTGAAGTGACTAATATAAAAATGACATTTTGTAAGAAATGTTATTCTGACTGAAGTTCACAATTCTCAGTAATAGTTTACCAGTTTAAAACATTTTTTCATTGAACTCTTGCTGTAACATTCCCTTAGGATTTAATGACTTATAACAAAGTCTTTTCAGTGTTCCAGCACTAAGTCCTTTTGAATAGGACCTAAGAGAGACCTGTCATGCTGAACTCTGCTTTGCAACAAATAGTATTCTAGGAAAGGCCTGGTGTGCTTAGATTTATTGTAATTTTTCAGTTTTCATATTAATAAAGATAAAGCCCTACCATAGATACCTTTAAATAATTTATTTTGAATTAGAGTATATATTATGATTTATTAAAAATAGTTTCATGAACTTAATTTTACATAAAATAAAACCCACTGAATATTTAATCACACATACAATGAAAACTCTGCTTTGGCAGACATAAAACAATTTATGAATGACTTCCTCTAAATCTTTTTTTTGATTGCGCTTATATCATACCTTAAAGTACTTTCTTAATAAGTAATACAAGCTGGTGGAGTTGTGAATGGATCCAACCATTCTGGAGAGGAATTTGGAATTATGACTAAAGGGCTATCAAACTGTGTATACCCTTTGATCCAGCAATACCACTCCTAGGTTTATATCCAAAGACATCCCCCCAAAAGAGAAAAAGACCTATTTGTACAAAAATATTTATAGCAGCTCTTTTTTGTGGTGGCTAAGAATTGGAAATCAAAGGAATACCCATCAGTTAGGGAATGGCTAAACAAGCTGTGGTATAAGATGGTGATGGAATATTATTGTGCTATAAGAAATAACAAATAGGACGATTTCAGAAAGGCCTGGAAAGACTTATATGAACTGATATATAGTGAAGTGAGCAGAACCAGGAGAAGAACATTGTGCACAGTGACAGCAATGTGAATGACTTAACTATTCTCAGCAATACGATGATCCAAGACACTCCTAAAGGACTAAAGATAAAGAAAGCATACTATCCATCTCCAAAGAAAGAACTGATATTGATTGAACACAGACTAAAGCATGCTATTTTTCACTCTCTTTCATTTTTTCTTTTATTCAAGTTTTTGTATACAAAATGACTGATATGCTAATGTTTTACATAATTGCATAAGTATAACATATACATGTATATATATGTATATGTGTGTATGTGTGTATATATATGTATGTATATGTGTGTATATATAGATATATCTATATATATATAAATTGCTTGCCACCTCAGGGAGTGGGGAGGGGAGAGAGGGAAGGAGGGATAAAATTTGAGATTCAAAACTTTAAATAAAATTGTTTATTATTTAAAAAGTAAGTAATACAAGTATGATCTCCATTTTACAGATGATGGAATTGAGGCTTTAATTAATTAAGTGACTTTTCCATAACCAGTCAATCAATCAACAAGTATTTATTAACTCTGCCATGTACCAAGCACTAGAGATATAAGAATGCAAAGAAAGAAAAAAATTCCCCTTCTCAAGGAACTTCTCTTCTAATGGGGGAGTCAAAAATATATGCGTACAAAATAATATAGGGCGAGCCAAAATCCATGATGTTTTAATAATTTTTTGAAAATAATTTTTTCTTTCTTTCCCACCATTTATGAGATTTGATTTTTTCACACGTAATATAAATTCATTTCTTATATATACTATATATGATGCTATGGTATTGTACATTTAAAACAAAAAATAAAGGAGTTATTAAATACTGAAACCTTTGTGACCTTTGGCCCACCCTGTACATACTTATACATATATTTTTGAGAATAAGTATCAATAGAATAAATACAGATAGATGAATAGACAGTGAACTGAATGTTAGGAAGGAAGGTTAGTTGCATCAAGGCAAATGCACCATGCTTTTAATGACTAGGCTCATGGGGGCAGGATCACAGGATCAAAGATTTAAAGCTACAATAGAATATAGAGACCATATCTTCATTTTATAGTTGAAGAATGAAGTTGAGGTGAAGTGACTTGGCCAGGGTCACAAAACTAGCAAATATTTGAAGCGGGTCTTCAGCTTTGTTTGGTCTTCTGACTCTTAAGCTTGACATTCTGTCCTCTATACCATGTTGCCCCTGGTATGAGAATGATATTGCATTGACATATGAGTAGCAGAATATCTTTAAAACCATTGTAGTCAATACATACATACATACAAACATACATACATACAAAACTACACATACAAATTCTATTATTTTATACAAAGATGTCTTCATATTTGGTACATAATGGTGATATAGCATTCCATTCTTTAATATGTCACAGTTGTCCAATCATTCTTCAACCCACGTCCATTTCTGTTATTTCCATTTTTTTATTATTACAGATAAGCAGCTATGAACATCTTTGTGCAGAGATTTTTTTCTTTTTAATTTCTTGAAATTTGTTCTCAAAAAATTTTACCTTTTCAATCATACTTTACTACTTTAACGTAAAAAATGAAGACTTCTTGAGCATGTACTAGTTGAGACAACTTGAGTTCATGCAGGGTGTTAACATTTAGCCATAGATAGTTCACAAAACTCTAGTTGATCTGCACAAGATCGTTGAGTTGCCTGGACATAATTCTGAAAGCAATTATCCGTCTATGTAGACTCAGAAATCTAGCACCCTGAAGTATTGCTCTCTCGGTCATTTTTTTCCAGCTTAAATATATGCTCTTTAAAAATATTAGACACTTTTCACATTAAAAAAAATGAATGATGAATTTAGAAAAAGCGGGGGTAGTTCCCAAGATAGCAATTACTTGATGTGAATGACTTTCTTTTAACTCCGAGAACATGGCATATGTGTGAGTGACTGAAGCATCTCACAGTCCTCAGCTGTGGATGCTGGTAATGGATTATTGGCAGCAGTCAGTATCCCACTGACTGCTAGGGAGGTGAAAGGGATGATAACCCTGCTGTCATTCAAGATTGTGGAATCTCTTGCCTCAGGGCTTTTTTTTTTTTTTTTTTTGCACCACTTTTCCCCAGTGCCTGGGTGAGAACTCACAGAGGGTTACATAGTTTGCAGAGTTAGTTCAAAATATCGGTACTAATCCTCTCCTTTGGTTTGCCTGGAGCCATTTAGAAATCCTTACCAAATACTTGTTATGGCACCTAAGACAGGATAGATGTCTAATCTAACTTTTTTTGGGGGGGGTCATACAGAAAATCAATTCATAATATTGATACCTTTAGACCTTGAGGTGCATATGAACAAATAGCGCATGTATTATTTTCAGCGACCCTTGTGTCTGCCATAAATAAACTATGACCATTTATCTTTAAATTGTCTCCATATAATTTTATTTATAGCCAACAGTGGAGACAATAAATCTAGTAGAAAGAATGCTTGACTTAGAAACAGGAGGGATCCAAGTTCTGATCCTGCTTCTGGCACCTATTGATTGTATAACCATAGGCAAGTCACTTAATTTCTCTAAACTTCAGTGTTCTCACATAAATAAAGGCATCCTATCACAGTGAGTGTCAGACTTGGAAGCAGAAAGAGATGAATTCAAATTCTCCCTCAAGTCATTCAGGAGCTTTGTAATCCTGGACAAGTCATTTCCCTTCATTAAGCCTCTGTTTCCCTGTCTCTAAAATGGGACGAATAATTGCCCCTTCTTCCCAAGGTGGTTGTGAAGATCATATGAGATAATATATGGGGAAGTGCTTTGCAAACTCTCAGGCCATATATAAATGTTACAAATGACAACCAAGGGAAAGTGTTTGTTAATTGTGACACTGGTCTCCCTGGGCTGTTGAAAGGATCAGAGGTAATATAGGGAAAGTGGCAACATATATTTTTAAAAATATATGTACATTAACCAATACAAATATCAGTCACTTAGCATTTATGAGTCTCCTGCTTTGTGTCAGACAGTGAATTCAATACTGAAGTTGCAAGGGCAAATTCTAGTAATCAATAGCCCCCTTCTTCTGGTCTCTACTGTCTTGATATATTGAAATGAACATAGCGCAAGGCTAGTAAATGCCCACACTTTAAGGAAGGGGAGTCTAGAAGATATTCCATTCTGCTCCATGACTGCTAAGCATATCTCAAAGAGTGATTTAATTATGGTACATTCTGGTATAAATTAGATCATATGAAATAGTCAGCTGTGAAAGTTATTAGGTAAGCCTATCTCTTAACTATCTGTTGAAATGATGTCCAGTATACATGAAAGATGTGTGTGCCACTCTCTATATAAAGTTTTTCACAGAAAGGAAAGTTGGAAGTATAATTGCTGTCCAGGACACAGTTATGGATAAGAGGTTCACAAACCAGATAGTTGAGGAGAAATGTGAGAATAAGAAAGCACTTATCTCCCTATTTGCCTCCATGCATCCTACAAGTCCCAAGTAAAATTCCACCTTTTACTGGAAGCCTTTCCCCATTCCCCTTAATTCTAGTCCCCTTCATCTGTTGATTATCATCAGTTGATCCTTTATATATCATGTTTGTATAGTTATTTGCATATTAACTTCCCCATTATACTGTGAGCTCAAAGATTTTTTTTAAAAAAATGCACATAGTAAGTGCTTCACAAATGTTTATTGGCCAATTGAATTTGATTTACAAATCTCAAAACAAAAATACAAACACAAAATGCCAATGGCTAGTTACTCTGTTAGGCCTGATGAATTAAACTGAAACAAAAAATGTCAAGACAGCATTCTTTCTTGGGATATTTCCATTCCTTTTTATTTTTGTCAGACAGGAAATGGAGTGAAAATAACTTTGTAGAATATCTCTATTTTGGACCCTAAATAGACGGAGAGTACCAACATGTGCAAAAGTTTAAAATCTCTAAATCTTAAAGGTTATCCAAATCTAGAAGGTATCCCTTCCCCCAACGCCTTTCAAAAAAGAAGGCAGCTTAGCTAAATGTCAGCATTATCTTCGGTGGGTTTGTTCCCTTGCTGATTGCTTTATTCAAAATTTATTACAATCTTGGAAAATTCTGAGCAGCTGTTAAATGCATGTTGACAGCTAGCTGTTTGTTCTGTGATGGGCTTGGTATGTTGACTGAATTCTAGTTTGGGGATGGTGGGTGTTTTGTTCACACACATGACCAGGTGTTGCAGCTAAGTGTCATTTTGTCATTAATTTTGTCATTGGGACTTAGCCCGGCTGCCATTCTGTTAATGAATAATCTGTCATTCTACTGCTGACCCTTGCATCTAGGAGATGACAGCTACTTCATGATAAGAGTTCTGTACCTATGGAGTTTATCTTATGTGGTACATGAGGCAACTTTGTTTTTTTTTTGTTTTTTAAATGACAGCAGTTATATTTTAAGACCACTCACTATCCTGTTAGAAAAATCCTGGCTTGACATCATGCCACGAACATCTTTTGAAATGATGGTGAAAGATGATTTGCATAATACGTATGAGGTTTTTAAAAAAATTATTTCAGTGTTCTATTTTGTAGGCAAATTAATCATGTTTTAGGCCAGATAGGAGATTTAATAGTGTGGAGGGTTCATAGGGTGGAACTTCTCTCTACTGATGTAGCTCCTTTGCAACTTACAGTCTTAGAGAGTTGTCTGGGGCAACTGAGAGGTCAAGTAATTTTTCCAAGGTCATAAAGCAGTATGTGTCAGAAATAGGGCTGGAATCTAAGTCTTCTAAACTTCAAGACCATTGCCTTGAAACCATTTATACTATCTCAAAATTCATTAATAAATTCTTTTTCCTCATTACGGAAATAGATACATTGCAGGAGAGAGAGAGAGAGAGTGTGTGTGTGTGTGTGTGTGTGTGTGTGTGTGTGTGTGTGTGTGTGTGTGTGTGCTTGTTTCTGGAAAATTCACCCTTTATCAATTGACATTGGTCTTAATGTTTTCCAGGGCAATATGATTTTATTGTCTACTAAATTTTATTTTCCAGTAAAGAATAAAGTGTTTCATTTTTTCCATTTCTTTCTTTCTTTTTTTTGGGAGGGGGGTGATTGGTAGAGGGCAGCAATTACTGCTGAAGGGCAAGAAAATATGGTGAAGGAATAAATAAGTGCTACATATTGGGTGACTTGGTATAGTTATGGCATCAGTCCTAGCATTATCTTCTTCATCATCATCACAGTAATAATGATAATAATGACAAAAACAACAATAATAACTAGCATTTATATAATGCTTTAAGATTTGCAAAGCACTATGAATATATTATATCTCATTTTGTCCTAGACTTCTCAGTAGCTTTGCTCACTGGGGATGGGAGAAATTCCTCCCCATAACAAAGAGCCAGCATGTATCAAGAGACCTACCATTTGCAAGGTGCTGAAATGGTAACACAAAGGAGTAACTTTCCTATAATATCAAGACCAAGCCCCATCACAAATCAGCTAACTTTGGGTGGGGGGAGACAGATGTCAGTTTTGTCCTCCTGCGATTTGCATGGGGCAGGCAGATTGTGCTTCGGGGGGAAATTCTTTTCTTAGCCAAAGATACCTTTTAAATCATTAGAAGGAGAGCCAGGCATCAGAAATAGGAAAAAGCTTTTGTCCCTTGGGAAATAACTCTCAGATGCTTTACTTAGATGTTCTTGGAGGCTGCTATGAATGAGGTCTTTAAGGTAGAACAGCTATTACTACTGACTTGATAGAATTGCTTTGAATCTTTTCTTTCTCACCTTAGTCGTGAGGTTTTACCTTAAACAAAAGTTTGTTGCTGCCTATGGCTAGTGAGGGGGCACAAAGGGACACTGTTCTTTTTGTTGTTGTTGTTGTTGTTGTTGGGGTTTTTTTTTTTGTTTTGTTTTGTTTTTTCGTGAGGCAATTGGGGTTAAGTAACTTGCCCAGGGTCACACAGCTAGTAAGTGTCAAATGTCTGAGGCCATATTTGAACTCAGGTCCTCCTAAATCCAGAGCTGGTGCTCTATCCAGTGTGCCACCTAGCTGCCCCTATAACTTTTGACGTAATGAAGAGTGCTGAGAACTTTATTACTGAAAACGTCAAGTTTATTATATGGAGCAATGTATTAAAGAACAGTGTCGGGGCAGCTAGGTGACGCAGTGGATAGAGCACCGGCCCTGGAGTCAGGAGGACCTGAGTTCAAATTCAGCCTCAAACACAACACTGTGACCCTGGGCAAGTCACTTAACCCCAATTGCCTCACTAAAAAAAAAAAAGTTATACCCATTATGCCACCTGTTTCTCCAACAACTAAAGCCTATACACACACAATATATATGCACACATATATGCGTATATATGTATATATATACCTCTCTCTCTCTCTCTCTCTCTATATATATATATATACATACATATATATATATACCTATACATACATACACACACACATATTCTGCCTTCATTCCTATCTCATGGCCCTGAATGTTGTCTTGTGCCCATTTATTTCCAGGTATCCCTATCAGTGTTTTAAGTCAACTGTTCACACTTCTTAGTTTGGGAATGCAGCATTTACTAGGCAATTTCTCATTCCTCCCATAAATAATTTTCCACTTAAATCTGAAACAAGCAACTACCTGTGATGATTAATTTAAAACCCAATTTTGTTTTCATCACACTACATATTTTGAAGGGCTTATATGCTGCTGTAGCAGCCATACTAGTAGCCTTCAGGGCAAAGCCTGTTTGAAATGACATTTCCAAACAAGTTCCACATTAGTATATGCTGAGGTAGATATGTACTGTAAGGAAAGTCAGATGCTCTAACGTGTGAGGGGAAATGACTCTTCCAAGGGGTAATGAGTGATCTGGTCTTTGTTTTACCATCATCTCCTACTCCTTGTGAATTCCTCATCAAACTTGATGCCCTTCATAAGCATTCTTTAGCCAAAAGCATTAAAATCTCTTTCATCTTTCCGTCTTTCTTCTTTCTTTCATCCTCTTCCCCTGATATGTTTCCTTTTTTTTTTCTCCCTACAGATTACTCTTTAATTTTGTTCTGCAGATACTCCTTCCAAATATCAAAGTCCATTATTTTGTTATTGGATTAGTAGGGATGGGAATGGGGATGCACTCTTTTAGTAGATATAATCTTTATTTGTCCGTTAAAATTATTTCTCACATTATATTTCAAATAAGTAAATAAGATTTAAGAAAAATTTTAAACATATCCTCCCATTTCTCTACAGAAAGGTGCTTAGAAGACCATGAGCTGGTGGTCCAAGTGGAAAGCACAATGGGAAGCGAAAGTAAATTTTTATTCAGGAAGAATTATGCAAAATACGAGTTTTTCAAAAATCCTGTGGTAAGTCCTTGCAGTGTTTGTAGAACCTGGAGTTAAGACTTTGTTTCTGGACCTATAATGATTTTTGTGACCTAAAACTATATTTTTGAGTAGCATATGACAGTGCTTTTCTAAATGAGTGCCATTTGTTCTTACTCTAATTTATGATGTATAAAGCTTTAAATAGCCTCGTGACCATTTAATTATATTTAATTCGGTGGTCTGTGATGCAGGTCTCTCATACATATCTTTGTAACAGATGCAAAATGAGCGATCCTTAACAGAATGAATGTCAGACCTTCATGGAAATTCCAAATCTAGATTCATTATTTTTAAAATCTGAATTTCACAGTACTTGAGTGTGTTTGTAAAATATATACATTGAAAGAGTTAGGGCTTTTGGTGTGGGAGGAACAGAGAGGATCTGTCGAGAGACACTTGGAATCAAAATGTTTTATCGTCAGCACACGTGATTGACATGGCCTTAAAGTGGAGGAAAAGACTAACTTTTCATATGTTTGGTTTTGTTCCTGTTTTCCTAGAATTTCTTCCCAGAACAGATGGTGGCTTGGTGTCAGCAATCAAATGGCACTATTCCCCAAACTCAGCTTTTGCAGGTACTGCAGAAATATACTTCTGCTGAAATGCTGTTTATTAAAAGGGGGGGGGGGGTTAAAACCCAGAGGAACTGTAATTGTGTAATTATGAATAACTCTGAAGTGGCTGCTTCCTTATCCATGTCACTGCCTCATCCCCGAGTTTGGTTTATGGTAACCAAAAATAAATGCTCACTTGGGAAATCTTAGTGTGCCCAGAATTTTTCTAACTTAAATGATCAGTTAGAAAATAGCATAAACTTACTTTGACTCTGAAGAGAACTGCAAGTCATTTGATCTCAAGAGTGGGCCAAAATAGGAAGGCAATCAAAAACAGATGGGCATTTGTTTTCATACTGTTTACATTGACCCCAGTCCCCCACCAAGCAAGTGGTCAGTGGTCAGATGAAGAATAGGAAGCTAGGTTCTTGTCATATCCTTTTTAAATCTCTGTGAAAAAGGTTTAGCACTCACCATAAGACAAGCTGGATTTTTAGCTAGCAAAAATAAAACTGTTTTGGGTAGTTTATCAGACCTGCCTGAAATAACTCAGCGACACCAAATCTCAATATAGGCAAACATTCTTTAGAAATCCTGATACTCCATCAGAAACCTCTTCTAAGAAAAGACTATCCATTTTATCAGGTACACCTCTAGATGAGATTGTTGCTGATAGGTAGGTAGTCAGCTGAAAAAAGCTCTGAACGTGTTGCTTAGAAGCCCTCATAGTACATGGTCTTGCGGAAATCACTCCCTCTATGAAGTTGTGTGTCAAAACATATTTTGATAATTGTATTTCAATATAATTGGCTTCCTTTGTAATCCTGTGTTTTTGTGTTTAAAAATATTATTCTGAGAATGGATCGGTAGGCTTCTCCAGAAGGCCCGGGGCATCCAAGAAGCAAAATAAAAGGAACAAAATAAAAATAAGAATTCCTGTTCTTTAAAATGGCATTAATCGTATTTGCAATGCCTCCCTTACTGGCTTGTTGCAAGGAAAATGCTTTATAAGCCATGATGTAGTCTAGAAATAGTTATATTGTTAGCATTAAATATAGGGAACATGACATGTTATAGTGTTCAGGGTGCCATCAAGGAAGATCTGGGTCTTCTCTGGCTCTGGCTGTGTGACTGTGGGCAAGTCAGATAATTTCACAGTGTTCCCCACAGATTCTGAGGTTTTAATTTGCAGAGTTGGTGGTGATGTGCATTGGCACAGGGTGTCCCCTCAGTAGGGAATTCTGCATACCAATAAAACCACAAGTCTCATCCCCATTCGTTTAGATGAAACACACTCTTACTTTTCCATATAGTTAAATCTGGGGAAGGGGGGAAAGGAGAAGGGAGTTAAATGAAAAGTCATTAAAAATGTAACTCTTCCAAATTTGCTAATGTGATGATGTAAACAGTTCACAAAGGCAATGGGCAATACAAGGAACAATAATCAGAATTCTGCCCTTTCAAATTTTGATTTGGGGCAGTATTTTTCTTCTTTGATTATTGTATTCAGTTCCACAATCTGCAAAATTTCAGCGTCAGGACTTTCATTGGGTCATCTGACGGCCAAAAATTCTACAGCATTTGTTTGTTTCTTAAAGTGTGGCCAGCTCTCAAATTCTCATGGCTAATAGAAGGGAGTGGTGGCATGAAGAATTTTTTTTTAATCATTAGGTTTGACTTTGTTCTTTTATTTGTACAGGGTGTGCCTGATTTCCTAAGAACTCAAACACTCAAACTAAATAATTATGGCACATTGTGAAGACCTAACACAGGAGAAACTAGAAATCTATCTGGCTTCTCCATTCAAACCCCTCCCTGATTTCTGCTTCATGTTGTTAATGAAGAGTATCATTTCTCAGACTGGAAGAAAACACTACTCTCTATAGGCTTTTTCTTTTTCTGTCTTGCATCTTCCCTGTTGGGAATGAGAGAATTAAATGGTTTGAGTCAAAAGGTCCCTCCCACCAGTCTTGTTGAGTTATAAGCTTCTTGAAGGGAATGAATAAACAGAAATGGCGGCAGTCACAGCAAGTCATTTGAAACCAGCAAAATCCATCACAGAAAATCAAATATACAAGTACTACTGACATAATATTCATCAGATTTCAATTAGATATGGAACATAATTAGAGGTTATAGAAACATGGTTTCATTAAGTGTTACCCATGATTCCAAGAACCCATAATGACCACTGGGTCATTGAACAGTCATCAGTTTTTGTGTGTCCTCTAAACCCTACATTTCTGATTATTACATGACTGTATTATTAAAACCTAGGGAATGTAAGGACAGCATCCCGAATGATTTTGCTCCAAGAATCTCTAATTTGGTCAGTGTATGTACTCTCATCAACACAGATCTCAATCAGTCAATTAGTTCACCAGTGTTCATTAATATGTTGGGCACAGGGGTTTAGAAAGGCAAAAGTCAAGTCATCTAGTCCCTCAAACTCTGTTACTTCGTACATTATCTTTGAGATTTGCCCAGGGTGGGGCAGCTAGGTGGCGCAGTGGATAGAGCACTGGCCCTGGAGTCAGGAGGACCTGAGTTCAAATCTGACCTCAGACACTTAACACTTACTAGCTGCGTGACCCTGGGCAAGTCACTTAACCCCAATTGCCTCACCAAAACAAAACAAAAAAAGAGAGATTTGCCCAGGTTGGAAATTCCCACCACTCTGCAGCTAACTTGTTAATGAGCCTCTTCAGACTTAGGTTGGTCCTTGGACAAATGACATATGATCTATCACAGGGCCTATATTCAAAGCCTTTGTATTTTGGTAAGATCTTCCATAGCTTACAGGTAGTTAAATGATCTTTTAGAACCAAGAGTCACTTCTGTGACATAGCAAAGACACAGAATAGGACTTTGGTGGAAACTATGTTGTTTTGTGGGTAAATTTATGATTTCGTAGATATTTCCTATTATTATTTGCCAAAAATGTATTCATGTACGACATCCCGAGTGAATTTCTGGGGGTTTTTGTCCTTCAAGTGGAGAAAATTTGATAAGATCATTTGAAAAATAAAGCCAAATTAAGCTATCTTAAGTATCTATTGTTAATAATTGGGGAAATGTTGAATTTCCCAAATTTCACCTCTCTGTTAATTATTCACTCCACATGAACTTCTGCTAATCTTCTTACTTAATTTTGCCTACCACAGAATTTTTTGAACTCCAGCAGTTGTCCTGAAATTCAAGGTTTTTTACATGTGAAAGAGCTAGGCAGGAAGTCCTGGAAAAAATTATATGTGTATTTGCGAAGATCAGGACTTTATTGCTCCACAAAAGGAACTTCAAAGGTAAATTACGTTTTAAAACATTCAGTCGAATACTAACACATTCCAGATTATGAATGTCCAATTTGAACTCTCTGTTTTGTTTAAAACCTTTGTCTTTAGTTTCTTGGAAGTGAAATGTCCAGAAAGCAGAGTGTCTTAGAGCACTCCACAGTCAAAAGGTCTGGTGGGATCAAGCCTGGTGTAGTTGCTTTACTGGTTCTGTGGCCTTGGGCACATCACTTAAAACTCTCAGAAATAAGGTTACCCTTAATGACCTCTATGGCTGCTTTCTGGTACTAAATCTATATTCCTGTGAGAGGTTCTCATCAGTCTGAAAGTGCCTGATAAATGTGAGGTGTTATTATTTATTTGATCACATCAATAACAAAAACTTTAAATAAAATTCCCTCAGTATTTGATGGCTCCTGCCCTGTTTAAGTAAGAGAGCTTACCTCAATAGTATCTTTCTTATGTATGGTTTTTATTTATTCTGTGTTCTCCTACATGTTTGGCTCCAAGTTGAAGAGACTTTCTTTGGCAAGGCTATCAAATGTGGACTAAAATAAACCTTACACTGGGGAAATTTAAAATTTTATTTAGCACATATTAAAAAGTGTCTCCTGAAGATGTGATATTTTTCCTTCATTCTCCACAACTTGGAAGGAATCAAAGATGTCATTTAAATGTGCATATACTGCCCTCTGTTGGAGTAGAAGTGAGAAGTGTTTGTGGGTCAGTTTAATGCTCTAATGATGTGATAATTTTTGCAGGAGCCAAGGCATTTGCAGTTATTGGCTGACCTGGAAGACAGCAATATCTTTTCTCTGATAGCAGGCAAAAAGCAGTATAATGCCCCTACAGACTATGGGTTTTGTATCAAGGTAATGTTCTTCAATAAGTGATACATCTAGCAACTATATGCCCTTTTAGGCACTGAATTGGAACATTTGATATTATCATCTGGATAGATTTCAACAGATTGTATTTTAGAATGAGTATGTAACAGAAGACAATGTGTAGTTTTTCATATTTAAATTTCTTTGGAAACTTGACATAATTTGACACAAAAAATATCTGACTCATTCTTACTACTTAAACATGAACCAATTTATTATAAATTTTCTTGGATTGATTTGTTTTGTTTTATATTGTTTTTAGTGAAAATTCTTTTATTACTAGAGTTAGATTTTTAGACCATCCCTTCTTATATTGGATAAGCCCATTGTTAGCAAATTTCATATTGCTTTCCTAATGGGGTTGCTTCTTAGAAGGAAAACCTTCTGTCCTGAATGTGCCTGACTTTGCATATATAGTTCTTACCTGAAAAAGAAAATTCTATCTTCCTTAGGAAAAATCAAATTCTTTCCATTTATTGGCTTCTGTGTTGGATTCTTGGGTAATCAAGTTCCCTCCACCAGTGCAGATTGACCAGTATAAAGTAACGTAGAGATTTCCCTTATCTACTTAACTGGAGTTTTCTTTCATTTAAATAGAACTATTTTTTTTTTTTGTTCTTTCAATTACACGTAGTATTCAAGTTCAAAGAAGAGGTATCTTCATAACACATAAGTTTGGTTAGTTAGACACATCAATGTCCAGCAACCTTTAAATCCTTATTGAGCATTCAGAATAGCGGGGCTATTGAATCTTGGGTCTGTGAACCTGTTTACTTAATAGTTTGTTCACTGTATTTCAATATAATTCATTCCTTTTGTGATCTTGTTTATTTTGTTTTATACATTTAAAAACATTCTGAGGATGGGTCCCATAGACTTCCCCAGACTGTCAGAAAGGGTCCGTGACACATAAAAGGTTAAGAACCTTGATCTAGAAAGTACATAGTTAATTAAACCTTGCATGCCTCATATTTACAGTAGGCACCAACAGCAAAAAAAGGTCTCTAGCAGTTTTGAATGTTGATGTCACAATGTATTCAAATATTCTAAGCAAAAATACATTTTATGTTAGAATTGGAAATTGTGTAATAAGCATAATCCCAATTTCATAACAGAATGTTGGCAAATCTAATTTGTGGCCTCCTCTAACAAGTAGTTCTTGACATGACTCCAACAATATGGCTTGTCTTATCTAAAGTCTGATAAGCAATCAAAACAAAGTTGCTATGCATCTCTCCATTTGGAAGATCCAAATGTAAAAAGTGAAAGTTGTTTCTTATGTTGTTTGGAAGCTAGCTTAAGTACTATAGCTCCTGATGTTAATTTAGTCTTTACTGAATCTGTTATGAGAGATTTAATGTCATTTTAGTCAGTGCTCAAGTAAACTGACTGAAAAGGAGTAGTGTACTCTGTTGGTAATGTGGATTTTTAAATTTGAAATGTATACTAAGTCTAATATGGGCAGGTAGATGGCACAATGGATAGAACACCGGGCCTGAAGTCAGGAAGACTCATCTTCCTTAATTTCAAATCCAGCTTCAGACACTCACTAGCTGTGTGACCCTAGGCAAGTCACTTTACCCTGTTTGCCTCAGTTGGCAGGGGCAGTATCTTAAAAGAACACCATATCTTGGCTCTCAACCCTGTGCCTCCTATATTATTTTTTTCCTTTGCCAATGAAATTCAGAACACAAAGTATGACATTATCTTGGGGTGGCAGTGGATTCCCCACTATTTGAGGAATTCAAGGAAAGGCTGAATGATATGTTCACATACTGTGGAAGGGATATTTTTTAGATATAGGCTGATGAACTAGATAGCTCTAGGACCCTTCCAACACTGATATTCTATGATTCTGTCTCTTCATTAATAGGGTATTAAGTGAATTAATGCCTACACAATACCCACTGCTGCAATCACCATTCATCATTATTAAAAATCATTCTGCTTGGGTATTAAGTGCCTATCATAGCAACCTCTCCATGGTTACAAATACCATTCTGAGATATTTACTCTTACCTTGCAGTTACACATTTAAATCCCCCCTCTCAAAACTGTTAGAATGACTTTGGGCAATGGTATCTTAATATACCTTCGCTTAATGATAGGCCTTATTTATCATTATTTCCCACCTCTGCTTTCCAGAGTTCACCTAGGTGGCTCTCCCATACCTGATCCAACCTTGGCTTCAGTTCCCTCCCTCTAGTTTTGCCTTGACCATATTCTACAGCATATGATCTCACTTATAACTTCTCTTTTTCCATTTTGACCCTCGTTACTAATAGTGATACTTTGCCAGATCCCTTAAAAGAGGACATAGAGCTATGATGCTTTAAATGCGTTGGGGCTACTTTCTAATTTCTATTACATTTGTCTCTAATTCATTATTTTTAGTTTTATTAACTATTGTTTTTATTTTTTAAAATACCTTCCACTGTTAGTTTATATTGTTATACTAACTGTAGTTCATTTGTCTTATAGCCAAACAAAGTAAGAAATGAGACAAAAGACCTGAGGTTACTATGTGCTGAAGACGAACAGAGCAGAACATGTTGGATGACGGCATTTAGGCTTCTCAAGGTATTTTATTTCTCATGTAACAGCCAGCCACATGTAGTGCTTAGCATGGTGCCTGAAACATAAAACACACTTAATAAATGTTTATCGATTGAGTAAAAGATTGGGTTTATTTTACCTTCACAATGTTGGTCTTTTTTCCCCCTTAAGTATTGAGCCATTGTTCTAAAATACCTCACATTTGGGAGTGAAAAATCAACTTCAATTTAGCGGAGCCAAGCTTTTTATTGCTGTGTAGATGCAACTCGATACTTTCCTAGAGACCAGGATATCTCTTGGTACCACTGTCAGAGAACATCAGACAGTTGGTCTGACCCAGTCTGGCACAACTCAAGTCTTTTAGTTTACATGTCTCTTTGGAACCCTTTAACCCAGAATATATTACCTAAAGCTCAGAAATGTGTAAGTCCATTTTGGCAGTTGTGTGGTGGATGTACTAAAGACCACTTGAGGGCAAGAAAACCACATAGGAAGTTACTGTAATCCGGGCAAGAGATGATGATGAGGACCTGAGCTACTGAGATGGTAGTCGTGTGAGTAAAGGAAACAGAATCAAAAGCAAGAGATGTGAGTTAGAAATGACAAGGTTCAACAACTGATCTGACAGGTGGCTTAAGGAAGAATGGAGAGTCAAGGATGTCACCAAGGTTGATGAGAACCCAGTTGTGACTGGAAAGATGGTGGTGTCCTTGACAGCAACTGGGAAGTGCTGAAGAGGGAGTAGGTTTTGTGGGGAAGATAATGAGCTCTATTGTGGACGTGCTGGATTTGAGATAATTACAGGACAACAAGATCAAAATTTCTAACAACAGTTGGTGATTTAATAAAGAAAAATATAATGGGAAGTTGAGACAGATTGGCAAAAAATATGACAATTGATTTGAGATTAAATAGGCACTCTGGACTATTTGATAGCTTGTGTTTAGGGAGGAAAGAAAAAGAAAATGTCCCATATCCTTTAGTAATATAATCTCATCATGCCTTCTTAGAACCATGTCCATCAGTAATGATAATAGTTGACATCGATAAAGATCTTTGGTGTTCATAAAGCACTTTACATACATTATTTCATTTGAGCTTCACAGAAATGCTATGAAGAAAGTACTATAAGTATTACCTTTATTCTACAGATGAAAAACTAAATCTCAGAGAAGTTAAATGACTTTTACTTTGGTCACACAGCTAACAAGTGTTGGAGACAGTTTTAAAACGCAGGTTTCCTTGAAACCAGATCTGGTACTCTGCCCACTATCCCATCCTATCTTTGTGTGAATCATAAAAGTTGTTCATATTTATAAAGGGCTTTGCTATTTGCGAGGTCTGTGATATATTTATCTCCTCTAGTCTTGAGTTAGGTAAGTACCTCTCTCTACCTCTCTCCATTTTACAGATGAGAAAATTAACACTTATTAACTTGTCCAGTGTCACACAACTAGTAGATGGCAGAGCTGCAACCGTAACTTGTTTTTTTTTCACTCCAGATATATATCTTTATATTACAGTGCAGATATTAGGAAAACTGTAGAGGAGGTCATAGCATTAAGTAAGATAGTCATAAACCATATTAAACTAAGGTAACATTAAAGATCTGCCAAGGAAAATACACCAGAATGAAGTTTTATAGAGACACTCATTTTCTCTCCTAATTAACTATCCTATTTTGTTCTAACCAAAATAACCCTCCTTTATTTAAGTAAATATAAAATCATTTTTATACGTGGTGCAATTGAAAGCACTCTTAACTACTAACCTGGTGACTTCTGAGCCATTTTGGCTCAGAATCTATGATCCTGTGAACTGTGACACTTAGCAAATCTTTTCTTCCCCTTTCAATATTCTTGTTTTGCATATGGGAAATAAGGTGGGCCAGATGATAGTGTGGGTCCCTTTCAGCTCCTCTTAGCCTTCATCCCTTAGGTTTTTTTCCATTCTAAATCAGGGAAGAAATTGCAGTGGAATCTGAGTCCTCCTAGTGGGCTGATGCATCAGAAAGATTAATCTTTAAAATTTTTACCCCAGCAAATAAAGAACAACAGCAAACAGTGGTGAAGAAAACTGGACCCTGTATCTCCTAGCAGGTCTCCCATTATTCAATAATTCCCTGATGCTCAGAGTGAAAGGTCCCTGTATTCCTGAAAGAAACAAACAGAAAGCAAGAGAAATTTGATTGGCAAGTGACTGACATTTAGAAATGTCTTCCCTTTCAAAATTCAGCTTTGGACTTTGACAACCTTTGGACCAGATCAGGGATCTGGCACAAAACCAGTCACTCACTAACATTTCCCTTCAGGGTTGGAGGAGGTAAATTAAGGAACTGACAGCCCCACACCCCCAGCCTAGGGCAGCCAGGAGGAATGAGAGAGAAAGGCAGATGAACCCAGCAAGGGGGAAGAAGGGGATAAATGCTGACTAGTTCTCTCTTCACCTCTGTCTCAAGCAGTATGGATGAGCTTACAGCTTCTTTATTTTTTTTAACCCAAATGGTGAGACATGCTTTTTCGATTTAACCCATTGTCAGGCTGAACAAGGATAATAAAAATTTAGTTTAGAGAAACCTCTGCTATTTTAAACAGATAAGAAACAAGCAGTAGGAGGTAGAGGCACAAAAGAGAGACTTAGAGAAGATATTTCTTCTCTTAATGAGAGACAGATTGGAAAATACTAGAATAAAATAAGTAAGATTTATTTTCAAATTATATTTTTTTAATTTAAGCATTTACTTTCCACTTCCCTTGCTAAAAGAGAAAAGAAAAATGGAACCCTTGTAATAAATATGCATTGTCAAGCAAAACAAATCCCCACATTGCTTCTGTCCAAAAACATCTAGTTCTGAATTTTTAGACCACCGCTCTCTGTCAGGAGGTAGGTAATCTTCATTGGTCCTCAGGAAGTGTGATTGGCCATTGTATTGATCAGAGTTCTTAAGTTATAAGTACATTTTAACCCCCTTCTGTACATGGCTCTAATTTTCTTGTTTCCTTTCCTCAAAAGACTAGTGTAGAAAGAAATCCAAGCTTTAATGTTAATCCCATGTAACTCCTAGCATTCACATCAGCACCCTATTTTAAAGGTGCTTCCCAATAATTCAGTTTCTTAATCTTTAAAGCAGTCATTATCAATTTCTAGGATACATATGTCAAGTGGACTGCAAATGACCTGTGCCCTGGTGATTTATTTAACATCTTCAGGCAACAAGTGTTTATTAAGCTTTTATTATATGTTATGCCCTGGGCTAAACACAGGAGGGGAAAAAAGATGTAGAGTTCTTGTTGGTCATCTTACAGTGTACATCGGATCAAGAAAATCCACTTAAACTCAACATATATTTATTATTAAGTATCCGCTGTGTGCCAAGCATTATGCTGTACATTGCAGGGGATGTGACGTTTATTTTTAGTTCATTTGTTTTCAGACTGAGTTTCCTTACCTTGCCCAGACTAGAAGTGTAGTGACCGCTCATGGGCTCAATCTCATTGCTGAACCACATGGAAGCTTTGATTTTCTTCATTTCCAACCTCTCCTTTGGCAGCCTGGTGTCCCTGCCCCCTCCATTCCTGGGGACTCATTGTATTTGGTCCCAGACTTATAAAGACCCTAATCAGATTTAGCCCTCGTGCTACTCAGAATTCTCAAGCTCAAGTGATCTATCTACCAGCTCCAATCTTCCAATAACAGAGACTAGACATATACCATCATGCCCAGTGGGATTCAACATGTAAAGAAAGTGTAGTCCTGATCTTCTGGGAGCTTATAGTCTAATAAGGACATGTAGAAGTATTTTTAGTGCTTCAGAAGATTCATTTAATTATTAGGTATTCTTTCAATTATAGATTGCAGCCCCAACCCTCCATGACAAATGAGATAGAAGCTCTCAGCACAGTACCTTGTACATCAATAGGCACTATATAAATGCTTATTCCCCTTTATTCCTTTCACTAATAGAGACTCTTTAACCTATGAATTGCCACAGCAGTTCAGGTTCGCACACCAAATTAATTTAACTGGTCCTGAAACAATAAATGCATCATCCACTGGGAAGCCTGTATTCAAAGCCTTTTTAGCTTCTGATAACACTTACCCGACCTAACATTGATTCTAATGTCAGAATCCTGGCCGGGACTACTAGGGCAGATGCTATTAAAATCACATGGAATAATAGTCTTTTGTTGGGATCAAAAAATAAACTTCACAAATGGTGGAGGCCTTGCTAAATAGTTCTGAAAAAATTCTTGGGGGTGCTTGTGGACTGTAAGCTCAAAATGAGTTATTTTATATATATATATATATATACATACATATATATATATACATATATATATACATATATATACATATATATATAAAATAAAACATTATATATACATACACACACACACACACACACACACATATATATATAGTATAATATTGTAACCACCAAAGTTAATGCAATCTGAAATGCTTTGAGAGGTATTATGGTATTTAGAACTAGGGAAATGTGGTTGTGCTGTGCTCTCCCTTGGTCTGACCATATACAGAATATCGTAATAAATTCTAGATGCCACATTTTAAGAAAGACATTGATAGTCTTGTGAGCATCTAGTAAGAAGACAACCAAGATGGTGAAGAAACTCGTGTCATTTGAGGTCCACCTAAAGGAGCTGAGTATAATCCAGGGAATACTCAGGGGGCACCATGATGGCTGTCTTTAAGAATTTAAAGGAATGTCTTGTAAAAGAGAGACTAGATGTGTTCTGTTTCACTCAAGAAGATAAAACTAGGAGCAATGGGTAAAATTTCAATGAGACAGATTTAGACTTGATATTAGGAAAATATTAGGATATTCCTAAAGCGGAATAAACCACCTCAGGGAGTGTAGTGGGATTCCCCTCTCCAGAAGCCTTTGAGCAAAGTTGGAGGACCATTTGTGGGGTCCATTATAAAGCATACGAAGGTTGTACTCTGTGACCTCTGACTTCCTCACCAATCCAGGGAGTCACAAAGCCACAGACTTCAAGGCCAGAAGGGACGTTCATGGCCATCTATTTCAAACCACACCCCCAAAAGAATACTCTCTGCCACAGCAAATGCTCACATCCTGCCTTTCCTTTGAGACCCAAGATGAGGGGGATTCTTCTACCACCGCCCAGCCCAGCCCAGCTTCCATTTTGGATAGTTGTAGTTTTTCTTGACATCAAGCGTTTTGTCAACAACTTGATGTCATTTGAAGAAACAGAAGCAAAGGTTAAGTGATTTACCTATGGTTACACAGGTAGGAAGTATAAGAAATTAAATTTGAATCCAGCCTCTCCAACTCCAGAGCCAGTGACCTTTACACTAGAACCACTCTCTATGCTATGAAGCATTTTCCTTGGAACTGATCTCTGTCCTGCTTGCTGTTCATTATAACGAGATTTGACTATATGATAGCTCTTGGTTTGAAAAAAGATCTCCGTCACTGACCTCGTACTTCTCTTTCTAGTACGGCATGCTCCTTTATCAGAATTACAGGATTCCACAGCAGAGGAAAGCTTGGCTTTCCCACTTCTCAACTCCAGTGGTAAGTACTGGTGTGACTTCTTTACTTGGGGCGGGGGGTGGGGGGGGGGAGAGTGGTGAGGAATTCTGCTTGATTACAGGTTTGTCAAGTCAGGTCACACATAACAGAAAAGTCTAGTTGTAGCATTTCTGTTCCACCAAAATTTATTTTCCCTTTGGACATTGCTTTTCCATCTTGGTTTTTATACTTTAATTATTGCATATTGTTAGGACTTCTCCTTCCCCCTGCCCCATTCCTAATTTTTCTGATAAGAGAAAGCTCACTCATCTAAAGGGAAAAAGCCCTAAGCTTTGATCATGAGACCTCTTCCGCAAGTTGGAAAACCAAAGGACCATAGCATGACAGATCTGAAAGGGACCTTTGGAGACCTTCTAGTTCTTTACACGAGGACATCAAGGCCTAAGGTGGCAAAGTGACTTGCCTCAGTGTCAGACTTTAAGATAACGTTGGATAGGAAATCTCTTGAAGCAAAGATGGGAAACTTTAAAAAAAAAATTTTTTTTTGGCGGGGCAATGAGGGTTAAGTGACTTGCCCAGGGTCACACAGCTAGTAAGTGTCAAGTGTCTGAGGCTGGATTTGAACTCAGGTCCTCCTGAATCCAGGGCTGGTGCTTTATCCACTGTACCACCTAGCTGCCCCCCAAAAATGGGAAACTTTTAAGGAAGTTTTTCAACTACATGATCTAAAAATTCGTTGAAGGGAGGGGGCGGAAGCAGATTTTTTTCCATTTTTATGATACTTGCCTAGTCCCCTCTGTATGCTGCCACAAGTTTTAAAACAGGCTAAACCATTCTCTTTCAGCGCAGTGTGTCTGAGAACTCCCTCGTAGCCATGGACTTTTCCGGCCAAACAGGAAGAGTGATTGAAAACCCCGCTGAAGCTCAGAGTGCAGCCTTGGAAGAGGGCCATGCTTGGAGGGTAACATAATCTGTCCCCTCTTCTCCTTACCAAGCCCACTTTGTGAGCTCAAGCCTCACATACCACTTTGTGGCCAGTGTACACTAGTTCTTATGTGGGTCATTCATAGCCACATATTAGAGTTCAGGTCCACAAGAAGAAAATATCTAGCTCTTCTCTCCCCTGGGATGTCTAGAAAGAGGTTGACGACGGTAGCAGGTACAACAGATTCTTCTTGGCAATTTGCAAAGAGGTTTCTGCAGACAGATATTTCAAATTAACCACGTTGTTTAATAGAAGGGGGGAAAAGCCAGTGCTGTTACTCCCGGCTTTCTCCCATTGTAATTGACACTAGATTGTACAAGGGGAAGGACACCTAGAATGGGCTGAACAGTTTTTGCTTTTGTGATATGAATAGGTGGTAGAGTACCTCATCCTTATATTCTTCTGCTGGTGGTCTTTGGTACATAGCAGACATGACTAGGAAGGGCATCCTCTCTAAAAGACAAGGCAAGCCTCTTTATCCACATTGACAGAGTTGGAAATAGACTTAAAAAAAAGACCAACACAGAAGTGTCCCCACAGGTCTTATGGGAAATGTAGATTTGTCCTGCTCTGTTCAGGCAGGTCTCTTGTTTCCTTTCAAGTACAGGGTTGTGTACTCATCCAATCACCTCTGCAAAATCTGCAAATTCTGAGGCATTTCCCATTTTCCAGATTTTTCAGCAACTCTTGTTGGGTGGTATCAGAGTTGCATGTCATGATTTAGCCATTTGTCTTAAGTGTTAATTGAGAGCATTTGGTTTCTTTTGCAGAAACGAAGCACAAGGATGAATGTCTTAGGTAGCCAAAGTCCCCTTCACCCTTCTACACTAAGCACAGGTAAATTTGGGGTGTCAAGTAGGTGACTAACTTAATTTTATTTGTTCAGTTGGAAAAGTGTTATTCACAAAGACTATTTGTTTTGATGGAAGAATGCTAGATGTTAGGAAGAAGAGAGGGTTTGGGGCAGGAGGGTAATGAGATCTGTTTTTTATTTGGGGGAGAAGGGTAATGAGATTTGTTTTATACGTGTAGATATGTCTTGTTCTTCCTGTAACCAGTCTCCTCACCAATCCATGTTTCATGCAGCCTCTAAAATACTCTTCCTGAAGCATAGCTTTAACTATGTCACTCCCCCTACTCAAAAATCTTCCATGGCTCCCTATTGCCTGGAAGATCAAATATCAACTTCTCATCTTGGTTCTTAAGGACCTCAACTATCTGGTTAAAACAACCTTTCCAGTCTTATTGCACATTCTTCTTCCTGTATACTAAGTTTTTATGTATCTACCAAACGCTATTTCTCAAATACTTACTGTCATCACTGATCTCTTCCTTCATCCCCAAAGTACCCATATCTTCTGTGATACTCAGAGTTAGGCACAGATTAATACAAAGTATGAATGAATCCCACATAGTTGAATTTGCACCATTTGAAATTTCTAATTATATAAAATATGGTCATTGGTTCCAGCCCAGTGGTTAATATGCAGTACAAAATCTAATAATACATGGCATTCGTTATTTGTACTATTTGGGAACTAGCTGTAATTGTATATGTGTCATTTATCTCCTGGTAAGGTATAAATTTCTCATGATCTGTAGTCCCATATCACTGCATGATTAGAAATTTCTAACTGGAAAGTCCCTTAGCCATTTTCATCTTTCAAATGAGGGTATTGGTCTAGATCAGTAGTCAAGTTTATATAAAAACATATCCCTACATTGACTTAGAAAACCACAAATCAGAGTCATCTCTGTTGGATTGTATTTTTATTTATTTTGTTAAACCTTACCCAATTACATTTTAATCTGCTTCAGTTATACTCCATTTCTGGTCTAAATGACCTGTAAGGTCCCTTTCAGCTCTTAACCTATGATCCTGTGATCACCTGATGTTGGAAAGTAGGATGGTTTAAGGGAATGGTGATAAAATGACAAATACCAGGTCAGACATGTTAAGTTGTACTCTGGTATCACCTCGTATGTTAAGTCTATAAAATAAGAACAAAAACCATAACTTATACTTTCTCCTTCTCTCAAACAGTGATCCATAGGACACAAAACTGGTTTCACGGAAGGATCTCTCGGGAAGAATCCCATAGGATTATTAAACAGCAGGGGCTTGTGGATGGGTAAGAAAACAATTCAACTGAATGCTGATAGAAATTCTGAAACAAATGATTGTGACCCATAGCAAATGAATGGTAGTGATAATAATAATAGCTACCATTTTTATATAGCACCTACTATATGCTAGACACTGTGCTAAACAGTTTACAATCATCTTATTTGATTTGAAAAACAACCCTGGGAAATAGGTATTATTATTACTCCCCCCTCCCTTTTTACAGGTGAGAAAACTGAGGCAAACAGAGGTTAAGTGACTTGCCCGAGGTCACATAGTATAAGTATCTGAGGCCAGATTTGAAGTCAGATCTTCCTGACTCCAGGCCTGACCCTCTATCCACTTTTACCTAGCTGGTAGGCAGAAAAAGACTTAATCATTGGGCTGGATAGTTTGGTTTAGACACAGTAGTGACTGCTTATCTTCAGGTACTCTGTGGTATCTGTCCACCCTGATGATTTGACTACATCTAGTCTACTTAGAGTTGGTTATTTGGTAGAAAGCTGAATTTAAATATAAGCTCTCCTCTGGCAAACTGAAGTGAGAGTTTTTCTTTCTGTGCAAATTTTAATGCAAGGTGTGCTTGGTGGTTATACTGTAGTTTCTAAAGAGGCATTATAGCATGATCAGTAGAGTGGTGGGCTTTGAAATGAGGATAACCAGAGTTCAACCCCTTTCTTTTAACACTTGATGGTTATGTGACCATGGGGGAGGGAGCCACTTAACTTATGTGTCTCAGGCATCTCCCGAGGAATTACCTACTAAGTCACAGATGGGTTGCAGTCAGCATGAGTGAATGGAGTTTTCATACAAGGAGTCCTCAATGCTGATGAAAACTCAGATACTTGAAGTATTTGTGTCAAGTTTCTGAAATATCTTGGTTGATTGAGGGGAAAATGTAAATTTCATATAATTCTTGCTACCATCAGATGTTTTCATCAACGTCTGAGGGCTTCACACTAGGCCTGTTGTGCACATTTAATAAAATGTCCTGTCTTAGAACTATCATTGAAACCGAACTTCAGAATCACCAGTCCTAATATAAGCTGGGACATAAACTGTAAGAAAAACTGAGTTGCACTGTCATTGTAGGCCACAGCACGGTGCTAATGAGGCAAATATCTCATGTTAGCTATACTCTGTCCCACAGCCCTAATAGCCTAGACCTAGCATAACTTTCTCAAAGTTAGTGTCTTTGATCACAAGCAGAATTGGGGGAGATCATCACAACAATATTAGTTGTTTTTTTTTTTTCTAAACTGTAGCTTTGGCTTATGAGCGTAAGGGCACATGGAGGGAGTAGAGAGAGAACTGCTGATCTGATCTCTGGGCCCCAAATAACATAGATAGGAAGGAGCCTTCCCTTTAGTTGTGTAAGAACCAGTTCACAACCAAGGGTAAGAACTTACTTGTAACTCCTCATAATAGAGAAAGTAGGATGTGATATACTACATAGAGTGCCAGGGCTAGAATCAGGAAAACCTGTGTTCAAATTTGACCTCAGATGTTTTCTAGCTGTGTGTACCTCAAGAAGCCACTTAGCATGGGGCAACTAGGTGGCGCAGTGGATAGAACACCGGCCCTGGAGTCAGGAGTACCTGAGTTCAAATCCGGCCTCAGACACTTAACACTTACTAGCTGTGTGACCCTGGGCAAGTCACTTAACCCCAATTGCCTCACTAAAAAAAAAAAAAAAGAAGCCACTTAACCTTTGCCTCAGTTTTCTCTCCTATAAAATGGGGGTAATAATAGCATCTACTTCCCAGGGTTCTTATAAAGATAAAATTAGATAATATTCATATAAAGCACTTGGAAAATCTTAAAATCACTATGTAAATGCCAACTATTATTATTATTATTATTATTACTCATGTATAGGTCTACAATTCTAGCTATACTATCTAAAATTTAATGAGTGGTTGCCAATAAATTATTTTGTTTTTTTGTTTTTATTTTTTATTTAAAAAAATTTTTTTTTGGTTGCCAATAAATTATAAGCTTTAGCAAGAGTATTTAAGTGTTTAAGTATTTATTAAAGAGCATTAGGATCAGAAAGAAAGGTAAAAATCTAACTATTTCTAAGAGACCCCATCATCTGACCCACCATGGCGAGGTCAGGAACCAAAAGAGACAGAACCCCTCCGCCAGAGTCCACTTCCTACTTTGTGTCCCCCTCCCAGAAATGGAAGGCTCCTCAAGTTGATTGGCTGGTAGCTTTGATAGACAGTACCCACAAGCAAACATCACTTCCTGACGCCAAGGAACTGACCACATGGCTTGCCCTCAGATGCCTTCTCCTCATGGCGGCGCTTTCCTACAGTAGCTCTCCAGCAGGTGGCGTCATTCCAATTGTTACACTCAGAATCACACAGCTAATAAGGGTCAGGGACAGAATTTGAAGCTGGGATTTCCTGACTCCCAAGGCCAGAATTCTATCATAATTTAGAACTAATGACTTTTTACTGGTTTTATTTCAACAGTAAACTCATTCTTGTCCTTTCCTCAGGCTCTTCCTCCTTCGTGACAGCCAGAGTAATCCAAAGGCATTTGTACTCACACTGTGCCATCACCAGAAAATCAAAAATTTCCAGATATTACCTGTAAGTATTAGATTTTGCCCAGTGATTTTTATAATCTCTTGCTTTCTGTGTCTTAATCTGACCAGGTGTTTTTTTTTTTATCTTTCATTTTCAACATAATATTAAAATTACAAACTGGAAAGATTAAGTAGCATGCCATGTATTGATGTTTCACCTCTGCCACCTCACTCAGAAGATGGCCTTTACTGAGAAGAGGAGGCTGCCCAATGGGAGTCTCAATTTCCCCTCCTCATCCATCCCTTCTCTTACCCAGCAGTCACGATAGAAAAGCTTGTCATCTGCCTTGACAACACACACAACCAGAATATTGGAATTTTAGAGCTGGAATGAACCTTAGGCCTTGAGGGTCTGAGGCTCTGAAGGTTGGGGATAGAATGAAGGCAACCTCTCTGCGGGGGAAGGTTGAGGAATGGGTGGAGAGTGGTATCTGCAGCTGTGGTAGGAGGGGTTGGGTAGAGACAGGAGTTTTTCAGTGAGAAATATAGTGTTTGTCACTAGGGTGGTCCAGTTGCCCATTGGTAGTAGCCCTTATGCAGATGCCAGATATATCTGAGTGTTTGTTACAGCTAAAATACTCTGCTACCTCCATCTGTCACTGATAACAGTCCCTGAAGGACCACAGTGATGTATAGTTGAACCATAGGGAGTTTAATGGGTGATTTTTTGCAATGAGGTTAAATCCCAAATTAATAACTGTATTTCTTACTGCTTACTCCAGTAAGCAATAAGTTACTTGAGAGTAAAAGAAAATACACACAAATCCAGGGTTACTTGGTATACTTCTGAAAAGACCAGATAGCATGTCTACCTCATTTTTCCTTGTCCTGTCAATAATTATGTAGATATAGTTCTACAAGCACAACATGGGACTCTACTTCACTTAAAGGCACTTGTTGAAATTCCCTAGAAAGGGAATGCTACTTGGTCAGGCCAGGTCCTGCCACTTTGATAAGTTTTACAAAGTAAGCTCTGTCCTTCAGCCTGAAAATCAATCTGGTTCCAGAGTAAGTTCATAGCATGGCATAGTAACTAGAGCCTCTTTTGGAGATAGCATAGAGACCTCATAAGTGTTTTCTCTAGAAAAAAAATCTGGAAGAGATTAACAAAACTGAAAGAAAAAATGAATGAAAGAAAAATAATCTTTTTAAAAAGATAAGTTAACTAATTTGATTTTTTAAAATGAAACAAAAATGAAAAAAGTAACAAAAGTGAAAAAAAGGAGAATTCACCACAAATGAGGAAGAAATAAAGGAAATGATTAGAGACTTATTTTGCCCAATTATATGCCAGTTTCTGAAATTTTGATTTACACAGGACTTTAACTTCCCTATATTTGCTTCCACATCAAAAACAAAGCAATTCGTATGCCACTTAATAAAATACTTTCCCATTCTGTAGGCCCAAAGGATTTGTGTGTGATTATATGATATTGCCAGATACAGAAAGAGTAATTAACAAACTAATGAATCACTGCCCTGACTTACTACCGTGTGGCCCTGGCCAAGTCATTTCACATCAGTTTTCTCATGTGCTAAACGAGTGTCATCATATTATTAGTTTTACCTATCCCATTTAGAAAAAGCACTTAGTAAACCTTGAAGCCACTATAGAAATGTGACTTATTGTATGGTGTCATTAGATTGACAAAAAGTCAAAAGTAGAAATGCGTTATTTCTGCTATGGATACAATAATGGGTACATTCAGTGACACTTGTAGTTCACATGTTTTGTCTACTTATGATCTCTGGGTTTATGCTTTGGAAAGCAGGCAGATTCCTGACAGGTTTTCTTTATTAGCCCTTGGGTGTGCTTTGTAATGTCAACTTTGGAAATTACAGAGGTGTGAGTCATTACTAGGGGTCACTGGGTGGGGAAAAAACAAAAAAGATTATAGCCTGTGATTAGACTCTGTGAAAGGTGCTTCTGGCCACAGCTGTGCTCTTAGAATTAAGGAGTGGTTCTGTGTATAAATACACAAGGCTTGAAAATTTTTGCAGCACTGGCAGCCACCCCACACTTTGTTGCAGTTTTCTATTTTCCATCTGGACTCCAGAGGCTTTAAGGTTGCCTAGTCCAGCTTCTTCATTTTACAAATGAGGAAACTGAGGCCCAAGAGAGTTAAAAGTGACCTGTCGCAGGTCATACAGGGAGGAAGTAGCAGAGCTAGGATTCAAACCCACGTCTTCACACTCCAAATTCCATATTCCTTTGCACTATATGTGGTGTTGTGTTTCCTCGAATAGAAGGGGAGGCTGGGAGAGAACCACCCTATATAAAGAGCCAAACATGCACTCCCAGGAATGAAGAAAAGGCAAGCTAAAGCCAAGAGTTTTAAGTCAAGGGGGAAATTGCTCTGCTGTTGAGAAGAAGCAGCTTTTTGCGGGTTCTTGGCCAAATAATCAAAAGTGGTGTCTTAGCCTTAGAAGCTGCATGCCCTCCCAAGACCCCAGTTCCTGGCTCAGTGTGTGGTCTTAAAGAAGTGGTCGAATCCATCTCCTTGTGCTTCCTCGGACTCCTCACCCTCAGTTCCTTGGAATTCTCAACATGGCTGCTTAGTGGACTAAGCCATGATGATATTCTTTTCTCAGGAAGCAGGGAGGACTTTTAAACCCTCTGAAATTCTATAGTTAGCCAGGCTAAGAAGCTTTAGTTTTCTACCTTACTCTACTGCCCCCCTACTATTTTACCACACCGTCCGTTTGTACTATTTTCTGAGCTAAAGACTAATCTGCCATATAATACTAGGCTTTAAAAAACTTATAGTAGACTATTTGGGTTGTTCCATCTAATGTTGAAAGTATTTTTGTTCCTATAGTGTGAGGACGAGGGACAGATGTTCTTCAGCCTTGATGACGGAAATACCAAATTCACCGATCTGATCCAGCTTGTTGAGTTCTACCAGCTAAACAAAGGAGTTTTGCCTTGCAAACTCAAACATCACTGTATCAGAGTGGCCTTATGACCTTGAATTTGGCTCTTGATTGAAGACTGGATATGCTAGAAGAATAACTAAGAGAAAGTTAACACTGGAATGAATGAGCAGGTCTGTAAATTGGTTTAAAAATGATATTCTGCACCTCGAGACTCTCAAAGGGATGGATTCAGTGGGTGCCAACAGACCAAGATCTCCTGGTTTGTCCAACACCTAAGAATGATCTGCTTCTGAGTATCCCAGCACACCTTCCTCCCCTTGCCAAATAAAGGAAGGCATGTAGAATTGTGTGCAAATTTGAGACTAAACTGGAATGATCATCTTGGCTGGGCCACTTAACAGGAACAGGTTCTGAAGAGAAATCATTGGAAAAGGACTCTTGCCCTGGAATAATCTTGACAATTAAAACTGGTGTGTTTACTTTTTTTGTATTGATCACTTTTTTTTTTGCACTCCTACTTTGTTTTGGATATTGTATACAGCCTATATTAGGACATGATGTGGCTTTTCGATTCATGCAGGAGCTAAAAAGTCTCTGCCTGTCAGAATTAGAAAACCTAAAGTGTTGGGTCTCAGCATTTCTTCAGGGGCAATTTTTGCTCTCAGCTGATTGAAGCAGTGTGAATTCAATTATAAACCTATAACTCCACCACCCAGTGGACTTTGAAAAGCATTTATGAGGTTTTTATCCTTAGGGAAATGACTGGTATACATGTAGCATAATTAACAGTCCCAGTCATGAGACCCCAGTCTAGTCATCCAGTTTCTATGCACAAATGTTTGAACCTTTTGTTGTTAACATGTGTGTTATATTTTTCCCCCAGTCAAATAGCTTTTATTCTTTAGGAACTTCACTGTTACACAATCACAACTGAATGACCATGTTTGTGCTTCAAAAGAGGCTGATTTCTATGAAAAATCAACCAGTGCTAATCATCTGCTTGTTAGGACAAATGATCAGCCCATCTTTTTTTCTTTAACTTTATGTCCTCAGTGGTCTTCAGTTTCTTTCAGAAACACCACCATGTTACCACCATCAGCCTGTTGAAAGGCTAAGTCATACTACAGATTGCAGCCGAAATCCCTGCCACACATGTGGAGTTTAAAAGAAAAATGGCTCCTATTTTGTTTACTGCAGTGAGTGTCTTCAGTGTCTCCATGGTGAGAAACATACACAAACAAACAACAAAACGGACACAGACTCAACCTGACATTTAAGAGGTTTTGACTTTGTGACCTCCATCCTGCTGAAAGAAACACACACACACACACACACACACACACACACACACACACACACACACACACACGTAAGCCAGTTGACTGCAAGCCGATTCAGAGTCTACTTTACTACTGGCTTATGGTCAGAATTGCTTCATTGTAAATGTTTAAATTGAATATTTAGTCACAACACAATATTGGTTTTCCTTCTTTCTTCTGATGAGCTGGAAAGACAGTGGCTGCAGTCTTTCCCATGATCTTCCATCCCACATCTCTCAGTTCTTGCTTCTTACCCTGAACATAGAAAGCAGGCGTGAAAATAACCATTTCCCCCTTTTCTCTGCAGATTGGAAAATGCTTACTTGAAAGGGTGTTCAGACTACTGTGGTGAACAAAATAGTTTTCTTTTAAAATAGCAGTGAGAATGCGGACCGGCTCCCTGATTGATGTTAGCCACTGGATTGCTTTAAAAATCCTCTCTGCTGAAGGGAAAAAAAACAAAAAACATTTCATACTGCTCTTTGGTCATCATATATAGCTTTGACAGTAGTTTAAGACAAAAATGTAACAAGCTTAAGTAATACATATCAGCTATAACTATGTCGATGGTATAGAAACACTGTATTTTAGTTTACAGATCACATTCTAGTATTTTCCATGAAATGTCTATTTAGAAGATGGAGATTTTTTTTTTAGCAAAATGTGTTTTTCAACTGCAATATGGAACTGCATTTTTCTGCCTTTTTTTTTCTTTTAGCCATTCTTTTCAAACAATCAGAAATTTGGCTAATAACTGTTCATATTTCCAACTTCACTTTGCATGCCTGATTCAGCCTCACTTTGGGGGGAAGACACAGCTATTATAAACTTTTCTATTTGGTGGATTGAAATAAACCTTTTTTCGGTTTTTTTGGCTATAAGATTTCTTTTCTGTTTACATAGATTAGTTCCAATAATGCATTTCCTGCCCCGCTCCCCCACCTACCACCAGTAGACAGCTATTATTTGCAGTGTTTTGTATTTATAAACTTGCATTTTATTTAAATGGAGATAAATAAAAGTTTGACTATGAATCACAATTTTGTACGTATGTAGATGGTTGACTTAGTCTTTTGTACTTTTCCAGCCTAAGTGAACTGTTTGAGAAAGTAACCAGTCTCAGAGTGGCCACAAGCTTACTCTTACCAGCTCACAGCTCACTTTCCACTTTCCTTTCTGCTGGGTCACTGAGAGAGTACCACCCTATAACAAACCAACAAATCCAGTAGAATCAGCTGGCTTCCAGCTTAGCAAACCAAGGACTGAAGGACATTTGACTTTTATTTTTGTATTTAAATGACATGAATGTAAAGGGGACGCTCAGGGTTGTTTTGGAGCCTGTTGAATTTTTTTTTTGTCTTTGCCTGTGATTTTTATTTTCTAAATGAATACTTCATGTAGCAATCTTGAATATGTCGAGAAGGAAAATGCCAAACAGTTTTTGGTAATCAAGTTAGTAGTTAAGTTATGTTACACTAGGTGTTAAAGTACAGAAAGCTTTTATTTGTTAAACCTTGAAGAAACACGTGCCTCAGTTTAGATGTTTTGTCTTATCTTTTCTGCACTAAATAAATACCTGACAGTTTGACCAATCAATGCACCTTTCCAGTGGCAAGACTTGCTTATCATAAATTATATTTGTCACAATGCAAGATGTAGTAACTGTAAAATGGAATAAAGTTGAAAAGTTTTCAGGGAATGCAAAAGGTATTAACTTAAAGACAAAACCTTTATTCAGTATGCTTTGCTTCATACTGTAAATAGCTTTTGGGCTTGTGAACCTAATTGTAATCTATCTTTCAGGTATTTTTGTACAAATAAGGGACTGATATTCTGTTTCTTGTAATTAGAAATAAACATTAATACAATGCTATTCATTTTATACCGCTGTTAATATCTGATTTCTATGTTTAAAACTTTTTTTTTTTGCTGATTACTAGGCAAGATACTGAAAGTTTTTAAGGTATTAAGCTTTCTCCAATATAGTAATAGACCTGTGAGCTCATCATTTATATGGGTGTTCCTTCCAATGACACAGATCACAACTTATCCAGACCCGATCATTCTGTGTGAGTCTAGTGGATGACCTCCCATAAATTTGCCACAGGAAGCTCCCAAATGTGCCAAGGTCATTCCTATATTTGCATTGATGCCACAGGAGCCTGAGGGCTAATGATCCCCCATTTCTCTTTGAGACCAATTCATCTATTTTTCTGGCTATATGTTTCTTTGATAACATAATTTATGCTACTTCTCCTGGGTAATTCCTTATTTGTAATGTAGTACAAAGTATTCACTTGAAATATTTTTTAAAAGATACTTATTTTAGGGGCGGCTAGGTGGCACAGTGGATAAAGCACCAGCTTTGGAGTCAGGAGTACCTGAGTTCAAATCCAGCCTCAGACACTTAACACTAGCTGTGTGACCTTGGGCAAGTCACTTAACCCCAATTGCCTCACTAAAAAAAAAAAATACTTATTTTCCCTGCTTCTAAAATGAGATGCAGAGTACCAGAAGTAGATTTAATTTAAAATTGTCCAAAGTTATTGGCTATAACTCTGTAGTTTAGTGGAGCTAATTTGCAATTTCTTGCTATTGGAAACTGACACTACCTTCTTCTCAGCATACTGTGCCACTTTTCCATGTTAACCTCTTCAAGCCTAAAGCTTAATGGAAACGTCAATAAGAATTTTGGGATGAAAAGAAACAGTTAAGAGACCTGGTAATGAACTGATCCATGTGTTTGGGTTTTTTAAAGCTTGTTTTTAAACTTCCATTCTCTTCATCTCACCATTAAAAATACATTTTGCCACTGCTGAAATGAATGCCAATTTTGGGATCAGGTTCCAATGTGTTTTATCAGAGGGATATTTCATATCTTCAGACTCATTTCTTCGTGTCTACAAACATGCCCCCATCTCCCCCAACTTGATCATTGCCTGCCTTGCTCCTTGTATCCCCTGTAACTATTATTCTAGATCTCTTTTACCTTGAACAGGCTACAATACATGCCTCCACTTTCTCTCTTCTCACTTTAAAAAAAATCTTTGTTATATTTTTATTTATTTTGTTAAACATTTACCAATTATATTTTTTAATTTAGTAGTATTTTCTTTTTTCCAATTACACGTAAAGACAATTTTTAACATTCTTTTTTTGAATAGAATCTTATTTTCCAAAATATATGTAAAAACAAAATTGATTTTGAGTTCCAAATATCTTCCTCTCCCTCCCTTTTCTCCTCCCTCCCCAAGATGGCAAGCAGTCTGATATAGACTATACATGTGCACTAACATAAAATGTATTTCTACATTAGTCATGTTGTAAAAAAAAGAAACAAAACAAAAGGAAAAAAGCCACCAAAAAAAGTGAAGATATTATGCTTCTATTTGCATTCAGACTCCATAGTTCTTTCTCTGGATGTGGAGAACATTTTCTGCCATGCATCTTTTGAAATTGTCTTGAATCATTGTATTGCTTAGAAGATCTAAGTCAATCATAATTAATCATCGCACCACTCTCGACTTCTTAATCCTTTATAATTTGGCTTCCAACCTTATTGCACCAAAGCTACTCTCTCTAGAGTTACCAGCGATCTCTTAGTTGCCAAATCCACTGGCCTTTTCTCTCTCTCTCTCTCTCTCTCTTTTTTTTTTTTTTTTTGGTGAGGCAATTGGGGTTAAGTGACTTGCCTAGGGTCACACAGCTAGTAAGTGTTAAGTGTCTGAGGTCAGATTTTAACTCAGGTCCTCCTGACTCCAGGGCCAGTGCTCTATCCACTGTGCCACCTAGCTGCCCCCTGACTGGCCTTTTCTCACTCATTCTCCTTGACCTCCCTGAAGCCTGTCTCCTCCTTGATGTGCTCTTTTCTCTAGGTTTTCAGGACACCGCTCTCTCCTGGATCTCCTACTTATCTGACTGCTTCTTCTCAGTCTCCTTTGCTTGATTCTCATCCTGATCATACCCCCTAACCATAGGTGTCTCGTAGGGTATTGTCCTGAGCCCACTTCTTTTCTCCTTCTATACTACTAAACTTGGTGATCTCATCAGCATCCATAGATTTAATGACCATCTTGGTGCTGATGATCCTTCCCTAAACTCTCTACTGACTTCCAGTCTCTCATCTCCAGCCGCCTCTCTGACATCTTAATCTGAATGTCCAGTAGTCATCTTAAACTAAACATGTCCAAAACAGAACTCATTATCTTTCCCCCTAAATCCTGCCCCACTTCTATCTTCTTTATTACTTACTGTACAGGGCAACACTTATCTTCCCAGACCCTCAGGCTCACAACCTAGGAATCATCTCAGATTCCTTGCTCTCACCCCTCATTTCCAATCGGTTGCCAAGGTCTGTCCATATAACCTTTGCAACATCTCTCCAATATGCCCCCATCTCTGGGCTGACACTACCACCCCACTCTGGTGTAGGATCTTATCATCTCACACCTTGATGGTTGCAATAGCCTATTCCTCATTCTGCCTGCCTTAGGTCTCTCTCCAATCCAATTCAACCACCAAAGGAATTTTCATAAAGCACAGGTCTAATCATGTCATTCTTCTCACTAAATTCCAATGGCTCCCTATTACCTTCAAGATGAAATGCAAAGTACTCTGCTTGGCATTCAAAGTCCTTCATAGTCTGGCTCTCTCTTACCTTTCCAGTCTTAGACTTTATTTCCTGTCATATACTCTTCGAACCAGCAACACTGACTTCCTGGCTAGTCTAAGAACAAGATGCCTCTCACCCCTCTGGGTGTTGTCTCTGGCTGGCCTCTATGTTTGGAATGTTCTCCCTCCTCTGCTTTGACTCCTGACCTTCCTGGTTTCCTTAAAGTCCCAATTAAAATCTCACCTAGAGGAAGGCTTTTCCAACCCCTCTTAATTCTAGTGCCTTCTCGATGTTAATTATTTCCTAAATATTCTTATTGCTTTGTAAGTATTTGTTTGTACGTTGTCTCCCCTATTAGATTGTGAGTTTCTTTTAGGCAGGGACCATGTTTTGTCTCTTTTCGTATCCTTAGTGTTTAGCACACAGTATGCACTTAAATGTTAATAGATTGTATCAGGTCTAATGAAACAAAATACCATGAAAGTTGCTAAGTAACCAACCTTTAGAGCTGAAAGGGATATTAGAGATCATTGAGTCTGACTCAATTGCACAAATGAGGAAGTTGAGGCACAGAGATGTGAAATGACTGCAACTAGTTAGAGTGAACCCAGGACTAACTTTTCTCCTCATTTAAACAAATCAGGTTGAAAGAGGCTTTGATTTTACAGTGATTCTATCTGACAATATGTGTATTTGCTTTCCTCTTTTGGGGATGTAGACACTGGCCAAAAAAGGGGGGACTTAGAAAGATGGGGATGGGATGTTGAACAGAAAGGAAAATAAATGTTAGTTGAATACATACATCACCAGCCTTCTTTTATCCTTGCTCCCTTAGGCCCAAACCAAAGGGATGACTAATATATCTTTACTTGTAGGTCTGGACTCATTGTCTTATCTAGGCAACATCTTGGTTTAGAGTGTGTCAAAGACAGAAAGAAGCCACTTTTTGATCTATTTTAAGTTTGACTTTCTCAACCTTTTAACATTGACTTATGAAATTTCAGGCCTGGGTAAGCAGCCCATTCAGTATAAATATGATATTGGAATTGTTTCTAAACCTTCTCTCTTCATCTTTACTATATATGGTACAAAGATGGCATTCATGAGTGTCAATTACCAAAAGATGGACAGTGTATTAGCTTGTTTGCTTTTAGTCTATGAATAACATCATTCAACTCATACCCAAGTCAGCTTAATTGATGAAACAATTCAATGATGTCAATTTGCTTTGAGCTCCATTTTACTTTTTAATTAAAATAAGTTACATCTGTTTACAGTAAATATGACCCCTTCCCCTTTGGAGTATTATGAAATTTCTGTACAATTTCACTTATTCCCCCAAATCCTTACTCTTTTAGGCCCAGTTTTTGTGTGTGATAAAGGTAGTGGCTGTGATGGGAAATGATTGAGCATTGAATTTAATCCAACCCCCATGTTACCTTGTAGTGAGCGGAGCTCTCCTAAAGGCAGATAAAATTCAAGTTAGTGAGACCTAGAAAGAGTAGCCAGAGAATCTTAAAGCTATGAGGGGAAAGATCATTTTTCTAACAACCTAACCTCTGTACTCCCTCATTTTACAGGTAAGAAAAGTGAGGTTCATATGTTATGTGATTTATTCATGATTAGTGAAAGAATAAAAATGAAGGCTTCCTGACTTCTGAAGCAGAGCTCTTCCTCATCCTCCAACCTCATACTGCTTGAGTTCTTCTGTTGATTGACAGTGGGATAATTGGGACATAGCAACACTAAGAAGTGCAGTGGATAGAGCACTGGGCTTGGAATCAAGAAGATAAGTCTTCAATCTGGCCTCAAACACTTAGTACCTATTTGACCTTGGGCAAGTCACTTAACCCTGTTTGCCTCTGTTTCCTCATCTGTAAAATGAGCTGAAAAAGGAAATAGCAAAGCACTCAAGTATCTATACCAAGAAAATCCTATGGGGTCATGGAGAGTTGGACATGACTGAAATGACTGAACAACAGCACCACATGAATAGTTGTATTCAAAGATGTGCAAGATATTTCATGCTTTTTTTTTCAAAGATTGCTTAGTAGCATTGTAGAAAAGAGACCCATCATTGACTATATTTTTTAGAGCTGATTTTTTTTAACATATAAGGTATTTTTTTTCCGTTACATGTAAAGATAGTTCTCAACTTTTGTTTATACAAGCTTTACAATTTCAGATTTTTCTTCCTCCCTCCCCTCCCTCCCCCCTCCCCTAGACAGCAGGTAATCTGATATAGGTTATGTCTATATAAATATACATATAGATATATATATATACACACACATATATATACACATAATAACATTAATCCTATTTCTGCATTAGTCCTGTTATAGGAGAAAAAATCAGAGCAATGATGAAAAACCTCAAAATAGAAAAAAAAAAACAACAGCACCAAAAACAAAAGAAATAGTATGGTTCATTCAGCATCTATACTCCCCAGTTCTTTTTTTTTTCCCTTGGATTTGGAGATCCTCTTCTATCATGAATTCCCTGGAACTCTTCTGTGCCATTGCATTGGTGAGAAGAATATAGTCCATCACAGTAGATCAACACTCAATGTTGATGATACTGTGTACAATGTTCTTCTGGTTCTGCTCATCTCACTCATCATCAGTAGAGCTGATTTTTAAAAAGAATTTCTTTTGCTAATTAATCTACTCCCAGGGGAACAGTGGTGTAATAATAAGAGCACTGAATTTGGAGTCAGGATATGGATTTGAATCCTGGCTCCACTATTTACTATCTGGTGTGCAACCTTGAGTAAACTTCTCTGGACTTCTGGTTCCTCATTGGTAAAAGAGGTTTTTGTATTTGAGGCCCTCCAAAGCCCCATTTTTGGTTGGATGCTTTCCAAATTCTAGGAAGCCTGAAGCTGAACCATTTACTCATACTCATTAGAGAATGAATGAGGAATCAGAGGAGACCAAAGGCAATGTCCACATTCACAATCACATGCCCACATTTCTAGAACTACAGTTTGGCTGGGTATATTCCCTCCCTCTTCATTTTATAAACACAATTATAGATAGCTTCCCATTATCAAAGTTGTTTGGGAGGCAGCTAGATAGGTGGGATGATGACCTTCTCAAGTTATGATTAGTCACGACCAAATCTTCCATTTTTAAAATTTTCCTGAATACTTGACCCACTTTGGTTTTCATAGAAGACAGAGGGTTCTTGTTGCTATGAATTCATCAGCAATTTACTGTGATTTTTTTCCAAGAAAATCCATTATACCTAACCTCTCTATTATGTGGAGCTCAATTATAGCATGTTTCACATGCATTTCCAGTAATGAATGGCCTCTTCCCCTCTTTTATAAAATAGCAATAAATGAATGCATTTGCTTATGAGAAATGCTGGTTACCACTTCAGTCTATCTTCATGTCTTCTTTCATTCATACTTCCTGTCTAAGTACTCTTTCAGAACGATTTGCCAAACAGCCAATCAGAGTGAGGAGTTCGGTCTGCCACAACCTGAGTGTAGTATAGTGGGAAGCACCATGGCTCTGTTGCTTACTGATCAATATAACCTTGGCCAAATTACTCTCCCTGGGCCATGATTTCCTTATCTGCAAAATGAAGGGTTTGACCTGTCCAGTCCCTTAAGTCACTTAACCTATGTCAAACTGTTTCCTCTTCTCTAAAATGGGAATAATAGTAGCCCCTACCTCCCAGGGTTGTTGTGAGGATCTAATGAGATGATATTTCTAGTGATTTGCAAACCTTTAAGGACCATATAAATGCTTATTATTGTTGTTATCCAATTGAGCTACATACAAATCACTGGCAGAATAAAAACGAAACCTGCTTTTCCTTTCTGGTGGACAAAATTTTTATACTTTCATCCCATAAAATATGGTGTGTCTTCCAATTCGAAAGCCTCTGATTTCCCCTTCCCCTCCTGCCTTTCTACGACCAGTTTTGACACTAACTTTGGTACTTTATGATTTCATCATTATTGGTTTCATTCTTTGGCTGAAGCAGTGTGTATTTTGGTCAACAGAGGGCGCTCCAGGTGTTTAAAAAAACAAAACAACGAAACAAAACACCCTAAGCCAAAAAATAGAAAGTTGGAGAAAGTGAAAAGTGAATCTCTGGGCTTTGGTAGAGAATTAGACCTGTAGTGTGGGGAATGGGCCTCTCCGTTATTTTGAAGATGTTAAATTATCTTTTTATTCTGGACCCTGGGGAAATGAGAGGAGGGAGAAAGAGAAGGGGAGAGAGAGGGAGGAAGAGAGGGAAGAGAGAAACAGGCATCTATCTATCTATCTATCTATCTATCTATCTATCTATCTATCTATCTATCTATCTATCTGTCTGTCTGTCTGTCTGTCTGTCTGTCTGTCTGTCTGTCTGTCTGTCTGTCCGTCCGTTTGTTTGTTTGTTTATTTATTTATTAAGGACTCCGTATGTACTGTGCTAAGTCCTAGGGGAACAAATACAAGCAAACAAGATAGTCTGTATCATCTAGGAGTTTACTTTCTTATAAGGAAAGAAGGAGAGGAGTGGAAGACAGTATCCATTCTGGATCAATGCTCCACCTCACCAAGAGGTGGAGAAGTCTAGAGAATGAGTTAAGCCAGGAGGGAAATTAACATGGCTTGGCCCTTTCATGAAATTGTGATGTTGGCAAGGAACTCACTAATAAAAAGATAGGTCCCGGGGTACAGGCATCTCAAAAGGTTCAGGGCTACTGCTCAAGGGATAAAGAAATTCAGAGAGTGAGTTGATCTGGAAGTGAAGTGGTATTTTTAAAATAACTAATAATAAAACCAATGAAAGGAGTCTTACTTTAAGTCATAGGTTCAAAGTTTGGTTGTAGTACTTCATTAACCTGTATGACATTGGGTAAGTCATTTGACTTCTCTGAACCTCAATATCTCCATCTGAGGGAGTTAAACTAAATGATATCTAAGATATTTTCCATCTATAAAATCCTATGATCTTCCCCTACTCAAAGCTTCACATAGAACTAAAAGAAAAAAAGTAGAAAACTATAAACTCAACAAGTTCAGAATCTATCTCCCATGTTCCTAGAACAGCGATCTGCACGCTATAATACACATTTGTTGAATTATACAAATTATTGATTAAAAATACTTGAACTCAGAGAAATGCATATCAAAACAATCTTAATATACCAACTTGCCACAATTACAATGGTAAATATATATCCATAATATTTGTGATACATATTTTTGATACATATATGTGTGTATATACATATGTGTATGTGTATACATATGAGAAAAAGTACAATATTGGCAGATGGGGAAACAAATGTTTTTTGGTTTTTGGTTTTTTTTTTTTTGCAGGGCAATGAGGGTTAAGTGACTTGCCCAGGGTCACACAGCTAGTAAGTGTCAAGTGTCTGAGGCCAGATTTGAACTCAGGTACTCCTGAATCCAGGGCCAATGTTCTATCCACTGCGCCACCTAGCTGCCCCCGAAACAAATGTTTAAATGTATTGTTGGTGGACCTTTATATGGCTGCAAACACTTTGAAGAACAACTTGACAATATGCAAATTAAAACCAAATCATCCATTTACCAAACTTCCTAATTCTATAGATGGCATCACCATCCTGACAGTCACCAAAGTTCACAACTTTGAAGTCAGCTTTGGTGCTTCCCTTTCTCACAATTCCCACAACCAATCAGTTGCCAAGTTTTGTTAATGGTACCCCTAGAACATCTCTCATATATACTCTCATCTCTCTATTCACACAGCTTCTCCTTTGGATCAGTCTCTCTTTGCTTCTCACTTGGCCAATTGTAATAGCCTAATTTTCTCCCTGCCTCCAGTCACTCCCTTCTCAAATCTATAAGCTGCCAAATTGATATTCCTAAAACCAAGATCTATGTTGCCACCTCCTCCTAAAAAAAAATTTCAATGGCTCCCTATTGTCCTTAAAGAAAAAAAACCAAAAACTGAACCTCTTACATTTGAAGTCTTTCATAATCTGATTCCTACCTACCTTTTCAGTCTTATTGCATATCAATCTTCTTCATAAATTCACCTTTCCAGTAAACAGCCTGCTGTTGAACATATTATCTCTTCCCTCTTTGCCTTTCCACAAGAGGTCTCAGCTGTCTAGAATGAATTCCCTATCCTACAAAATTTCTAGTTTGCTTTGAAGCATAGTGTAAGTACCATCTCCTACACAAAGACTTTAATAAGTCTTCCCAATTATTAGTTCTCTTCCTCTTAAGATTACTCTGTATTCATTTGAAATGATTTTCTTTTGTACATGTTCCAGTAAAATGTAATTATGCAACTATATTTTTAAAAGAAAGAAGGAAAAAAGAGGAAGAAAATAAAGACAAAAGCTGCAGAATTTTGGAAAGGCCTCAAAGGGTCATCTTATTCATTTGTAATTCTTCTGGTTCATTCTTTCTTCCTTCCTTCCTTCCTTCCTTCCTTCCTTCCTTCCTTCCTTCCTTCCTTCCTTCCTTCCTTCCTTCCTTCCTTCCTTCCTTCCTTCCTTTGCAGGGCAATTGGGGTTAAGTGACTTGCCAAAGGTCACACAGCTAGTAAGTGTTAAGTATCTGAGGTCGGATTTGAACTCAGGTCCTCCTGAATCCAGGGCCGTTGCTCTATCTACTGTGCCACCTAGCTGCCCCCCTTCTGGTTCTTCCTTGATAAAAACTAAGAGGTCATTTGTTGACAATTGCAATAGTCTGCTGCTGGTAGTATCCCTGCCACAATTGTCTCTCTATTCCAGTCCATCTTCCACTCAGCTGCCAAAGTGATCTTCCTATAAAGCATGAGTCTCACCATCTCAAACCCCATTCAGGAAACTCCAGTGGCTCCTTGTCATCTCCAGGATCAAATACAAAACCCTGTTTGGCTTTTAAAGCCCTTCCTAACCCAGCCCTTTTCTGCCTTTCCGGTTGTCTTCCATCTTTGTCCCCACCATGTCCTCTTTGGTCCGGTGATGTTGGCTTCCTTGTATTTCCTTTCACAAGATGCCACGTCTCCCAAATTAATGCATTTTTCCTGGTTGTCTCTCATGCCATGGAATTCTACCTCCTCGTCTGTGCTTCCCGGCTTCCTTCAGATCTGAACTAAAGTCTTATCTTCTGCAAGAAGCTCTTCCTGGTCCTCCTTATTGCTAGTGCCTCCCCTCTGGGATTTTCTCCAATTTACCTCCTATATGTTTGTTTGGACATAATTGTTTGGATGTTGTCACTGCCACTCCATAGTGAGCTCCTTGAGGGCAGGAATGACTTTTTGTGTGTGTGTGTGTGTGTGTGTGTGCGCGCGCGTCGCGCGCGGCAATTGGGGTTAAATGACTTGCCCAGGGTCACACAGCCAGTAAGTGTTAAGTGTCTGAGGCCGCATTTGAACTCAGGTCCTCCTGACTCCAGGGCCTGTGCTCTATCCACTGCTTCATCTAGCTGCCCCTGGGCAGGAATGACTTTTGCCTTTCATTGTATTCCTAGCACTCAACACATAACACTAAATAAATGCTTGTTGACAATTTATTTTGTAGGTTTATTTTGGCTGATGAGTTATTATTAGGTTTCTACATATATTCAAATTTGCATTATTGGAAATTATAATTATGTAAAATATGGCAATTGGCCCCAGCCCAATGGGAATATTCAGGGGGAATTCAAATAATGAGACCACTTCATGGCATTCATTATTCACACTAATCAGGAGCCAGCCAATAATAAAATATTTTCAAGTAATATTTGTTGAATTAATTTGAATTGAATTGAATTATGGGTTTATCATCCCTAGGTACTTAACAGAAACCTGTTCATATTCTCAGCCTGCACTGCATCACAGAGAAACACTTTCTATAAATTTACTCTCTACCAACTGTGGGAAGTAGTGCTTCCTTTGGCTTGTCCCAAAACTGCTTTTGCTCCAGGAGTGCTTAAAGTTGAAGTGTTCTAGGATTTGAAGAAATTGAGATTTACCTTATTCAAGCCCTTCAGGATTTCATAGACTTCAATTACAGCCCATCTATCTCAGTTGTTTTTCCAGATTGAAGAGTACTATTTGAAAAATTTACATATGTATTCCACTCCTCCAATCATCTTAACCATTTTTAGTGGTCCTTTCCTGGACCTTTACAACCTGCTTTGCCCTCCCCAGAATTGCACAAGAGTGTTTTATATGTATGTGAGTGTGTGTGCATGTGTGCACATGTGTGTATACATACGTATACATACACATACATAGACACACATACACATACACATACACATACACATACACATACACATACATATACATATACATATACATAGATATCCTAAAAGAATTCTAGTAGCTTAATCAGGCATGATTCTTCTTTGCAGAAACCATGAGTCCTTTCTCTCCCCAATGGATTACACTTGCTCACGTGATCATTTAACCTCCCCTCTATTATAGAGTCCTTTAATTTGCTATAGAGAAGGGAGACTCATTGGACTTTGGTCCCCAGAGTCCCTGGTGGAACTCTTGTTAATCATTGGAAATGATTGGGATTGTTACACAGGCCTTCTGTGCTGTGGCTTTTTATAATGTCACTTTCACATTTCTACCCTGGAGTTAAGTACCTTGACAATTTGTGTTCCTATACTCACTTGTCCTGGTAATTTATTTAAATCTAGCCTGTCAATTTGCATTTACCTATATTTAACATTTCACTGCTATGGTCAGAGCAGATAGGACTATAGGCCCCTTTTATTCCCTTAATATGAAGGAGAGGAACTATACTAGTGATTTCATTGGTTTAAGGGACTCTCAGATGAGTAAATTCCCCCTACAAATGCAGTTTGTCACCTTCTTTATAATCCCAGAGAGTTGCCTCAAGCTCTGGGAGTTTAAATGACTTGCCTAGGGTCACACAGCAAGGCTATATCAGTGGTAAGACTTGAAGCCAAATCTTCCTGGCTCTGAGACCAGCTCTCTATTCACTTTGTCAGGCTGCTTCTAAAATGGGGGAAAGGAAGCAATTGGCTGCCTAAAGATGGATGCTAGGTAGGGGCCTGAGCAGGGCCCAAACAAAGCAAACAGCAGGGCAATGCTTCTGGGCCAATCAGCCATGGGATCAGATCTGAGAATATCTGTTACACTTCCAGCCTCGGTGAAATAGGAAGACCTAGTCTCAAAAAACCAAACCAAACCACAAATATATGGGATTGCCCAACTAAGGAAATGGATATAAGAGATGATATATGTATTGCTTCCTAACTCTGAGGCTGGGGCATACAGTGACACCCTACAGAGGCAAAGGGACCTAAGGACACTTCTATTTCTTGGTTTCTTTATATTCCAAATGAGGCAGTTCCTTCAATGATATATATCTTTAAATTCCTGAAATTAGCAGGCAAAAGAAAAGATCTCACAAACTTAAAATTAAAAGCCTTTTGGGAACTTAAAAAAAATCCTTGATTTTCAAAACTACTGTTTAATTCTTCACTACAATGCTTTTCAAATTTCTTAGAACATTCTAATGTCCAAATGTCCAATGTCCAAAATAGCTTTAATTAAGTCAAATCTAATAGTAAATTTTTTTTAAGTGAGGCAATTGGGATTAAGTGACTTGCCCAGGGTCACACAGCTAGTAAAGTGTTAAGTGTCTGAGGCCGGATTTGAACTCAGGTACTCCTGACTCCAGGGCCGGTGCTCTATCCACTGTGCCACCTAGCCGCCCCATAATAGTAAATTCTTAACGGCCCCTTGCTGCCTAATTAAAATTTGTCTTTGATGAAGTAGGAAGATAAGTGACCTTTCAATGATGCTTTATTGACCTCACCATTTTCAAATAAAGGAACTGTACATTTGCTATAGCCAGACAGTATGGCTAGGAGTCACAGTGATAGAAAAATGGGCCTGGAGTCAAGAAGAACTGAGTTAAAATCTAACTAAAGGACTTCCTAGCTTTATGACCCATGGCAAGTCATGTAACCTGTCTGCCTCAGTTTCCTCAACTGTAAAAAGAGGATAATAAAAGCACCTAACTCATAGCATTGTTGTGAGGAACAAAGGAGATAATAATTGTCAGAGTACTTGACACCAGTTTCATATTTCTGCCTTGACAGTGGCTGTCAGATAGCAGGTACTTAATAAATGTTTTTTTCTTCCTGTCCTTCCTGCTTGTCATTTCCTATAGCACAATAATATTCCATCACCATCATATACCACAGCTTGTGTAGCCATTCCCTAACTGATGGGCATTCCTTTGATTTACAATTCTTAGCCACCACAAAAAAGAGCTGCTAGAAATATTTTTGTACAAATAGGTCTTTTTCTCTTTTAGGGGATGTCTTTGGGATATAAACCTAGCAGTAGTATTGCTGGATGAGTCCTTTGGGCATAGTTCCAAATTGCTTTCCAAAATGTTGGATCTTTTCACAACTTTTCACAACTCCACCAGCAGTGGATCAACATCCCAGCTTTCCCACATCTCCTTCAACATCCAATATTTTCCTTTTTTGTTATATTTGCCACTTTTATAGGTGTTGTTTTAATTTGCATTTCTCTAGTGACCTAGAGCATTTTGTCCCATGATTATAGATACCTTTGATTTTTTTGTCTGCCTGTTCATATCTTTTGACTGTTTATCAATTGGGGTCCATAATATCTTTATTCCCAGGGACCTTCATTGTATCCCTTTTCACTGCCTCCTTCTGAAAGATATGATTGATTAGAACCCCTACTCTATTCCAATTAGTATTAATCAGTTTGATATGGTTCCACAGAGGTAGTAATTATACATTCCATATATTGGGCTGCAGAGCTATGAAATGCAGATTGTAATTTCACTTGCTTCATCATAAAAAGCTAACTAGAGGTCCTCCACTCTTGTTTTACCTTGTTATGGTGACCAAGGTTAACGTGCCGAGGTGACTCAATGACATGGAAAGTCCCCCAACTCATTTTTGTACCTCCATACTGCTCTTTCTTGTTCAATATGAATAGGTAACTATCTTATGAACAATTAGTCTGTGGAGGTTTCCTAACCTGACACACCCCTTCACCCCTGTCCCCTGCCCTGATATACCATTTTTTTGGCTGATACATCATTTTGTCCCTCAAAGCAAGGTCTATCAACCAGTAGGATGCTATATTTTGTGTAGCCCCTTTAGAATGTTCAAGTATCAAATTTGGTATCAAGCCTTATTAAAATAAGGTTCTGGAGAAAAGGGGCATCTCAGATCATGAGGAAGATCTGAGGTCCACTTCATTGGAGGGGACCATGCAATCTTCAATTAAGTGCCATTGGCTCAGAACTCTGCCTGTTTCTTTTATTGTGGGTTGGACAATTTAAAACTCTACATTTCCCATATGCCTGCCAACATGTTCAATTCTCCCCAATCCTAAAAAAAAGAACCTTTTACTCTTCTACCATACCCACTTACCACCTCATCTCTCTCCTCTCCCTAACAACTTCTTGTTGTTCAGTTGTGTCAGAAACTTCATGACCTCATTTGGGATTTCTTGGCAAAGATACTGGAGTGATTTGTTATTTCTTTCTTCAGCTCATTTTACAGATGAGGAAACTGAGGCAAACAGGGTTAGGTGACTTGACCAAGGTCACATAGCTAGTTAAGTATCTGAGGCCAGAGTTGAACTCCAGTGTTCCTGATTCCAAACAGCTACACTTCTTAAAAAAAAAAAAAAGTAATCTATAGGAGGGGCCAAGATGATGGTGTAAGAGGAAGAAGTACAGTGGAGCTTTTCCCTGCAACTCCACTTCAAAGATGTAGAAATACACCAGATTGAGTCCTGATCTGGAAATTCAAGGGAAAAATAATCATAGTGAGAAGGGCAAAGCTAAGATGGCAGAGGAGCAGGAATAAGTAATCTTCTTCCCTCATCCCCTGGGGGTGAAGGAAACAACTTTCCTCAAAACAGATCTATAAAATGCACCAGACTGAATCGTGATTAAGGAATCAAAGAAAAAGTCACAATGAAGTTATTTTTCTAGTCTAGGTCAGAATAGGGAGACAGACAGAGTGGTTGCAGGCCCTGGAATGTGTACTAACAGGGAACAGGTTCAGAAGCAAAAAGAAGCTTTGCAGCTCATACCACGGGAACAAAGCAAGATCTTAGTTTCAACTTTTATCCCAGCCCATAGAAAAATAACCAGGGCAGGAATTATAGACCAAAAGGAAGCCTTACAGTTCTGTCAGTCTGAACTAACAGAATTTCCCAACTCGCTGAGTCTAGCAGCAATCTATTGCAATTCTAAGGAGGCAAGCCCACAGATCTATGTATCCAGACCTAAGCCCAGGTCTGGGACTTGCAGAACACAGACCAGTGTGTGGGGGGCAGGAAGGGGGAAGTCAGTAATCGAACTTGCCTTGGATCTGAACATTTGGGGAGCACTGAAAGTTTGTAGGTTCCCAGTCTGAGCTGTACCTGAGAAACTGTTATGGGGGAAATAGATGGGGGTTTGGGGTAGGGGTCCTTAGGAATTCCTCTTTAAAGAATTCCACCTTCTTGCTCAAAAATCCAATTAGAGTAAAATAATAGTTTATTTAGGTGCTAGAAGGAAACCAAGAGAGAAATCCTTGGACTTCTCATGGGTAGAAGGCATGGCACAGAGGTGAGGCTCTCTGAGATGCCTTTCTCCTTGAGCAGGAGACAGGCAGATACTTTTATTGAGGACTGATGGTGGTCCCATGAGGTGATCATCTGACTGTTGAAAGTTCCCTTACTGGGGGAGGACCATCCCCCACTGTTGGTGATTGGGGGAAGTTGGGTAAGGGATGGAACTGGATCTCTCAAGCCATCTCTCTCCCCCTCACACCACAAAGGGAGCAGCCACACCTAATCTTATCTCCCCAAGGGGTAGACTTGGAATGAAGTGTGGTGGTCCTGGAGCTAACTCAGTCCGGATCCCAGTGACACTTATCTCTTTAGGTGTGTCTGTCCTTTGGTTTAGTTTCTCAAGGAGAAGGTTCTTTGATTTACCCCAGAAAACTTCTGAGGTACCCAAGGCCCACAACAGATACTACAGCCTAAGAAAGCAGAAGTAGGATCAGTCCAGACATTCCCTCCAGAAGTACGCAGAGCCTTACCCTAACATAAAGTCCAAAGTCAGGAAATAGGCTGGAAGAATCAGCAAACAAACAAACAAAAAACAATCCCACCATAAAAAAGCTAAAAAGTCAAAGGGTCAATCAAAATACAATCCCAAGAAGGAGAGAATGCCTCCAAAACATCTTTAAGCAAAGATTCAAAGGAAAACACAGCTTGGGCATAAGTTCAACCAGAACTCCTGGAAGAGATGAAGCAAGAGTAAAAACATAAAAACACAGAAGTATTTTTATAAATGAAATGAGAGCACTAAAGGAAAAAAAATTTAATGAGTTATGGAAGAAAGAATTGAAAGGAAATCAAGGCACAAGAGGTACAAAACCTTGCCCAAGCTACAAACTCCCTGAAAGTTAAAAAGTCAGGACCAGATGGAAGCCAATGATTCCATAAACTTGGAATATTAAACCAAGGTCAAAATACTGAAAACAAAATAAAAGGAAATTTAAGAAATTGAATAGCAAAAACAACTGACTTGGAAAACAGATTAAGGAAAGAAAAATTAAGGATCACCAGACTACCTGAAAGCCATGACCAAAAAAAGAACTTTGACATCATATTTCAAGAAATCTTAAAATAAATCTGCTCAGAATTCTTAGAGTCAAAGGGCAAAGTAGAAATAGAAAGAATGTTTATGTCATATTCTGAAAGAAGCTCCTAAATGAAACTCAAAATAATATGACAGCTCAAATAAGGGCTTCACAGTCAAAGAAAAAAAGCACTTCAAGGATCCAGAACGAAATAATTCAAGTTCTGAGGAGCCACAGTCAGGATCACACAAGACTTAGCAGACCCCAGCATAAAGAACCAGATAAATTGAAAGACAATATTCCAGAAGGTAAAGGAAGTGAGCTTACAAAGAAAAATAACTTATCCAATAATACTGAATATAATCCTGGGGGTGAGAGTGGGGATGGATCGTTAATAAAATAGAGAATTTTCAAGCATTACTGATGAAAAGACAAGAGTTATATAGAAACTATGAAGTGCAAACACAGGAGTCAAGGAAAACCAAAAGGTGAACTTGAATGAATAATCTTAAAGTACTAAAACAGAATAAATTGCTTACATTCTAATGTGGGGAGATGATACATGTTTCCTTTCTGGATCCTATTATCATTAGGGATCATAGGGGGAATTTAATTAGACAGAGGGTCTGGGAGTAGCTTTTTTATGTCTTGATGATTTTAGAATAATGGAAAGGAAGGAGAATAGGAATACATTGGAGGGGAGGAAGGAAAAGGTTAGGGGAAATTATCTTGCATATTCAGGATGTGCAAGTAGTTTATACAAACAAGGGATAAGAGGAGGGGGAAGCTGCTAACACTTGGACCTCATTCTTATCTGAATTACTCTAAGGAGAGAACAATGCAAACAGACACACAGTTGAGTATAGAAATACATTTCATTCAACAGGGAACTAGGGAAAGGAGATAAAGGAGAATTGGAGGGAGGGTGTGTTAGGGAGGTACTAATAAATCCCTGGACCTAAGAAAAACAGACTCTAACTAAAGATATGCAAAATTATTTATAGCTCTTTTTGCAGTAGCAAAGAATTAGAAACTGAGGAGGTACCCATCAACTGAGGAATGGCTATACAAATTATGAAAAATAAATGGAATGGATTTACATAGCATTTACATTTACATGGCACTTTACATAGCACTTCAAGGTTTATGAAACATTTTACAAATGTCATCTGATTTTGTCCTCACAACAACCCTGGGAGGTTGGTGCTATTATTATCTCCATTTTATGAGAATGACATGGGGGCACTGAGGCAGCTAAAGGTTAAGTGACTTGCCCACAATGACAAAGAAAGTATGTGTCTGAGGGTAGATTTAAACTCAGGTCTTCCTAATTCTCAGTCCAGAGCTCTATCCACTGTGCCACCTAGAAACCAGATCAAGAAGATGTAATTTAGGAGTCAGCTAGGTAGCACAGCAGATAAAGCACCAGCCCTTGATTCAGGAGGACCTGAGTTCAAATCTGGCCTCAGACATTTGACACTTACTAGCTGTGTGACCCTGAACAAGTCACTTAACCCTCATTGCCCGCTGCCCCCCCCCAAAGGAAGATGTAATTTATTTTATTTTTTTAATTATAAAAGTATTTTATTATTTTCCAGTTACATGTAGAGATAGTTTTCAACATTTTTTCTTTTTTTTTTTAAAGTGAGGCAATTGGGGTTAAGTGACTTGCCCAAGGTCACACAGCTAGTAAGTGTTAAGTGTCTGAGGTCAGATTTGAACTCAAGTTCTCCTGACTCCAGGACCGGTACTCTATCCACTGCACCACCTAGCAGCCCCAACATTTTTTTTTTTTTTGCAGGCAACGGGGGTAAAGTGACTTGCCCACGGTCACACAGCTAGTAAGTGTCAAGTGTCTGAGGCCGGATTTGAACTCAGGTACTCCTGAATCCAGGGCCGGTGCTTAACCACTGCGCCATCTAGCTGCCCCCGCAACATTTGTTTTTATAAGTTTTCTAGTTTCAAATTTTTCTCCCTTCCTCCCCTCCCTCCCCTCCCTCCCCACCTCCCCAAGACAGCAAATAATCTGATATAGGTTATATATGTACAATAACATTAAACATATTTCTGCATTAGTCATGTTATAAGAGAAGAATCAGAGCAAAAAGGAAAAACCTCAAAAAAGAAAAGCAAAAACAGCACCAAAAACAAAAGAAATAGTATGGCTCAATCTGCATTGATCCTCTATAGTTCTTTTTTTTCTGCATTTGGAGAGCCTTTTCCATCATGAGTCCTTTGGAACTATCTTGTACTGTTGTATTGCTGAGAAGAATCAAGTCTATCACAGTTAATCAACACATCATGTTGATGATACTGTGTACAATGTTCTCCTGGTTCTGCTCATCTCTCTCAAAGAAGATGTAATTTAATAATTGCTAGACTATCTGAAAGCTATGGCAAAAAAGCCTAGATATCATATTTCAAGCAAACCTCCCAGATATTTCAGAACCAGAGGGCCAAGTGGAAATAGAATCCACTGGTCATCTCCTGAAAGAAATTCCGAAATAAAAACTCCCAGAAACATTAAAGCCCAAACCAAGAACTTCTGGGTCAAAGAAAAATACTGCCGACAGAAAGACTTCTTATATGGAGGAGCCAAAATGAAGATTGCACAAAATTTATCAGCCACCACTATAAAGGAGTACAGAGTTGAAAATACCATATTCCAGAAGGTAAAAAGTATAAGTTTAGAACCAAAAATAATTTGCCTAGCAAAAGTAAGTATAAAATGGACCTTTAATAAAATAGAGGATTTCTGGGTTTTACCAGAAATAAAAAGACCAGAGCTGCTTAGAAAATTTGAAGTACAAACACAACAATACAAAGAAACATTAAAAACAACAACAACATAAACAAGCAATCTTAAAGGACTTAACATTCTAATATGGAGTGATGACAAATACGTTCCCCTTTGAACTTCATTATCATCATTAATTATAGGGATAGTCTAATAAGACAAAGAGCCTGGGAGTAGTTTTATTGTTTTGAAGATCTCAAAAGGATCCTGGAAAGGGAGAAGAGGAATACACTAGGGAGGAAAAGGGAAAGGAAAGAAATTATTTTACATAATTGTAGAAATTTACATAAAGAAGAAGGAAGGGGTAAAGGAAGCAGGTAACATTTGAACTTCCTTTCATCTGAACTGGTCAAAGGAGGGGAAAATACACACAGTTAGGTAATAAAAGACATTCCAGTTAATAGGGGAAGAGAGAAGGGGGAATTGGAGGCGGGGTAGATTAGATACATTAGTCCTAAGAAAACCAAACTCTAAGGAAGGTGTCTATTTGAATTATGGGAAGCTGAGCTTGCCTCTGGGTTTCTGTTTCCACAGAAAATTTCCTGGCAGGAGGGCACTGAGAAATCTAACATGAACCTTTCATTTATATAGATCCTGATGATCATCTAAGTTTTCTGTCCCCCAAAGCCTTCAATAGCTACTGCTTCTGCTCCTTTTCCTCCTCCTTCTCCTTCTCCTTCTCCTTCTCCTTCTCCTTCTCCTTCTCCTTCTCCTTCTCCTCCTCCTCCTCTTCCTCCTCCTCCTTCTTCTTCCTTTTTTTCTTTCTCTTCTTCCTCTTCTCATCATCATCTTCCTCTTCATTCTACCAGGTAGAGTTAAAACTCCTTAGCCTCTTATTTGAGTACACAATTTACCCATGCTTTGACTCCACCAACCCTTTCTAGACATAATCCATACTACTCTACTCTCCAAACACATTAGACTACTCACCATCCTATGTATATACTGTGGTTTTCCCATTTCCATGCCTTTGCTCATGCTCTGCCCTAAAACTATCCCTTTTCCTGATCCCCATTCTTAAAAGCTTAACTAAAATGCTATTTTCTCCACAAAGCTTTTCTTGACCCTCAGTCAGAGGCAATCTTTCCCGTCCCTCACCTTTGTGTGGTATTTTATACCTACATTATGCACATATTATGTATTATTTTTATGTAGGGTGTGTGCTTTCCATGTACATTATGTATAAATCCAAGTAGTTTGTCTAAATGTGGCTAAAAGGGTGGCATGAATAGATGTCTCTGGAATCTTGCCCAGTCCTCTTCAAGTGAGACTTTGATTCCTGCTTTGAGGAAAGTAAGAGGAGGGGCAAGTGAATAACAAGTAAAAACATTTATCTTTATCCAAGTAAGCAGCAAAGAGAAATCAGAGAAGTTATACAGATTTGAATATGCATAAAAGTTGTCATTGACCCCCTTTGAGGTTTTCTTGGCAAAGATATTGGAGTGGTTCACCATTTCTTTTTCCAGCTCATTTTATAACTGATGAATTGGGACAAAAAGGGTTAAATGACTAGCCAAGGGTCACACAGATAGTAACTACTTGAGGCCAGATTTGAATTCAGATCAGTCTTCCCAACTTCAAGTCCAACATGCTATCTACTATGTCACCTAATTTGACCCCAAAAGTACATGGATTAATGAGTTCCCCCACTGGGAATGGGTTATCTCTGCTCAACCAAGAGAGATTCCCTTATCTCACCCAAGAGAAAATGCTCCAAAGTCTTTGGAGAAACAAGTTGGAAATCAGGGGCATATTGAAGAGCTAGATTTCCCTTGCAAAGTCCTAGTTCTTTCCATGGGTTACTCTCTAAGGAGTTTCTGAAACCTCATGAGTGTGTCTCTCAAAGCAGGAAAGAGGCCTCTCATCTCTAAAGCAATCTCACCTTTTATGCAGGCAAGCAGGGAGTACTTATTCTCTCCACAACCCAAGAGACTTCTGCAAATTCTTCACACTTGGCACCTGCCTTACCAGTATTTTATTTGTCTGTATATGTGGCATCTTCTCCAAACAGACTGTAAGTTCCACGAGGGTAGTGACTATGTCTTCCTATATTGCGTATCTTTACCTGTATTTAGCATAGTGCTCTGTACATCGTAAGAACTTAATAAATGTTTATTGAATTTAGTAAATTGGATTGAGTGGAATGAGTTGAATTTGAATTAAGTTGAATTGAATTGTTCACTCAACTAATCCTTTTTGAGATTAGTTCTTTGTAGAAAGTAGACTATGTCCATTGAGATGAAGGATGATATCTCAGAACCAATATTCTTTTTTACTGACTTACTTTTCCCTCTTCAAAAATATTCACCAGAGGAGAGGTTTCTCAAGATGTTATGACCTTTCTCACTATGTGAAGTTAATGATTAAATGGAATGTGAAAGTGAAAAGCTAAGGGCCTGCGATATATGAGTTTTTATCCTGCAAAAGTGGGTGCTAGTCCAAGTATCAAGTTCCATAATTAGTGATCTCCACATTTCTCGTTTCCAGAAGTCTGACAAGCTCTGTGAAGACCGATCACCTTCAGAAAGAGCTTAAATTCAGGACAAGTAAGTCAAAAGATCCATTCTCAAAGTTGAACAATCCATTCTTAAAGTATTATTTCTGGAAAAGGGAGTGTTTTATACCTGAAACCTTGATTAGCTGAACAATAATATTTCTAAAGATTCTCATAATTATTAACTGAAAGTTAGACTTGGAGAAAGTCTCAGTGCAACTTTCTGGGAATTTCTATTGACCATGTTTATCTGTTGTAAGTAAATGCTAGAGGAACTTTCAATTCTATGGTACAGTTTCCCTATCTCATATAACCTAGATTTGTTTGTTTTTATTTTCAATGGGTGGCATATGATTCATGTTATTTTAAGTTAATATTATTATTTCAAATGGAAAACAAATAATGAAATAAAAACAAATAAATATGTGTAAGGAGGCATATCTAAAAATCTTAACACATATGCTACTGTGCATTTTAAGAAAATTCCAAAAAACCCTAATAAACAGCAACAAGATGTGTTTTGTATCTCTTTCCAAGTTTGCCTCTAATTCTATCATCTTTGACTTTGTTACATATGTACATATAATTTTTATGTTATTGTAACATTTATATAACATAGTTTATTTGACAATTTTCCCAATTATTGGGAATCTAGGTTGTTTCTAATTTTCTTGTATATTTATAATAAAGTTCTTAAATGCAGGACCTCCACATTTTAAATGTTGGAAGGGATGTAGAAAAATTGGGACCTTAATTGATTCTAGGTGGATCTGTGAGCTGATGAAATCATTTTGAAGAGCAATCTGGAATTATGCCAAAAAGAGTTATTAAACTACCTGTACTCTTTGATCCAGCACTACCATTACTAGGTCTATTTCCAAAGATGATTGGTGTGGGGGGGAAGAACCTATATGTTCTAAAAATATTTTATAGCAGGTTCTTTTTTTGTTTTTTTTTTAGTGAGGCAATTGGGGTTAAGTGACTTGCCCAGGGTCACACAGCTAGTAAGTGTTAAGTGTCTGAGGCCGGATTTGAACTCAGGTACTCCTGACTCCAGGGCCGGTGCTCTATCCACTGCGCCACCTAGCTGCCCGCAGGTTCTTTTTTGTGGTGGCAAAGATTGGAAATTCCGGGGATGCCTGTCAATTGAGGAATGTCTAGACAAGTTGTGGTATATGTTTGTGAGGGAATACTACTATACTATAAGAAATGATAAGATTGATGAATTCAGAAAAACTTGGAAAGACTTGCATGAAATAAAGAAGAGTGAAATGAGTAGAACCATAAGAATGTCATATACAGCTTAGCTTTTTACACTGTGAGTCTCAACCTCACATGGGGTCACGTAACTGAATGTGGAGATTGTAAAAACTTTGGCAACAGTAAAAGGTGAAGAAGCTTTGTTACATACCTATATACCCAAGGTCACATAAAAATTTCTTGGGTAAAAAGGGGTCATGAGTGGAAAAAGTTTTAAAAGCCCTGGCAAATAGTAGCAGCAACATTGTCTTTAAGAATAACTTTGAGTGATCAAGTCATTCTATTATAAATATCCAAATGAACAACAAAAGTCCTATGAAGGAAGATGCTATCTGCATGCAGAGAAAGAATTGATATATGTGTAAATATATCCACACACGTACACACATATGTGTGTCTAATGGTATCTATCTCTTGGAGGGGAGAGGGGAAAAAAAGAAAGCTACATGATAACTTTGATGTATATTTAAAAGGAATAGCAAATTGTTCATAATAGATCTGCAGTTTCAGGTATAATCCTTTTTCCCCCCTATTTCACTTTGTTATGGCAATGCATGTTTTATTCCTTAAGTTCAGAATTTAAAAATTATTTAAATTCTTGTAATTGAATTAATTGGTCAATAGTATGGTTAATTTTCTGTCTCATTATTACCAGTTTGCTGTATGAAAAGTTTGCATTAGTCTGTGATACTAATATGAATACCCATTTTCCTGCAGATCTGCTAACAGTGCATTCTAACATTTTCTGCTATTTTTGATAATTTAGTCAGTGTTACATAGCAAGATTGTTTTGATTTGCATTTTACTATTGCAATACTTGAGCCTCTTTTAATGTGGTTATTAACAATTTATGTTTCCTTGTTGCAAAATTATCCATTAATGTCCTCTGAGATAATTTCTCCATTTGGGTCATGTATTCAAGATATATACCAATATAGATTTTGGATTTGTATAGTTTTTTCACGTAGTAAAACTTTATTGAATAATATATTTTACACAATTTTCCCCAATCTTTCTTTTTATTTTAAAGGTTTTTAAAAAACCATTAACAATACTTATTGATTTTCTACAACATATCATTTATTAGACATCTATTCTTAGAATTTAATGTACAATATGACATATAGATCCAAATTAATTTTTCTTTCTTTTTTTCCATGCAGTTATCCATTTTTTCATCACTTTAAAATTATTTTAAAGTATCCTCCCTGAAATTTTTGGATATAGGCTTGTCAAACACTAACTTCTTATTGTAATGATTGGAATGATGCCCCCTGCTGGAGACTTATTGTAGGAAAGCTCCAACATGAGGAGAGGGCCTCTGAGGGCAGGACCATGCGTCTTTTCTTTGGTGTCAGGAAGTGACGTTTGCTTGTGGGAGGAAGAAGGGGGAAGCTGGCGCTCTGACTCTCTCTCTTTCGTGTGGACTCTGGTGGAGAGGGGAGTCTAACTTATGCTAAAGCTTATAATTCATTGGTGACCACTCATTAGATATTTTAGACAGTATAGCTAGAAATTTAGCCCTTATATTATATACATTGATTTCTATTTTTAGGTTCTCTATTTTGTCCTTGATGCTTGTCTAAACCTTCTACATGTGTTCTTTTTTTTTTTTTTTTTGGTGAGGCAATTGGGGTTAAGTGACTCACCCAGGGTCACATAGCTATTAAGTGTCAAGTGTCTGAAGCCGCATTTGAACTCAGGTCCTCCCGAATCCAGGGCCAGTGCTTTATCCATTGTGCCACCTAGCTGCCCACTTCTACATGTGTTCTTGATTCCATCCACAACTATCTTTTCCAACAGATTTCCCTTTTAATCGTCCCATCAGTCTTTCTATCTTTGTCTCTTTCTCTTTCTCTGTTTCTGTCCCTGTGTATGCCTCTCTGTGTCTGGTCTGTTTCTGTCACACACACAAATACACAATACATCTTCCTATTTCCTAGATCTTTCCCTGATTCCTTCAAAGATGCCCTATACTTCCCCATACTAAAAAAAGGAACCTTGTCCTAGACTTTACTTAACATCCTTTTCAAGCTATTATCTTAAAGCTTTCATCCTTTTCACAATCTCCCAGAAAAAGCTTGCCTCCATTTCCTCTCCCCTTTTGCACACTAACCATAGATTCCCCACAGGGCTTGATCCTGGATCCTCTTCTCTTCTCCCTCTATACTATTTCATTTAATGATCTTCTAAACTCCTATGAATTAAATTATTATTTCTGTGCCAATGATTCTCAAATCTAGCCCTAACTTCCCTGATGTATATTAGACATCTCACATTTGATGTCTTGGAGATAAACTTACTGTGTCCAACAACGTACTCATTATCTCCTCTCCCCCCAAAGCCTTTCTATTACTGTCTATACTCTCCTATTAACATACCTTCTTATTGTCCAAAACCCTCTTATTATCACCATACTCTTAGTTACCCAGGCTCCTAACCTAGGTGTCTTCTTCAACTCTTCACTCTCTCTCATCTTCCTCTCTCCATGTCCAATCTGTTGCCAAGGCTTGTTGATTTTACCTTCATAACAGTTTTCACATATTCCTTCTTTTCTCCTTTGACACTCCCACTGTACTGTCATAGGCCCTTACCATCTCACACCTGGACTATTGTAATAAGTTGCTGGTGTGGTAAAAAAATATGAAAGTTTTTTAACAGTCGGTTAGGATAACTGAAAGATGCCAGTTTTTGAAAAAAGACCAGAAAGGGTTATTGAACCCTATTGCTTGATACCTCACTGAAAACATTGAATATTGAATCTTGCTGATTGAAGTCTTATTTCTTTTTGATAAATTAATCACCACTTTAAGTATCTGCTACTGTTATACTAGAGAATTCATGTATAAGATGATGTGGTTTACTTGCTAAAAGAAGATTATGTAATAATGTCTAAAAGAAGATTATGTAATAATGTTTAATATAATCAGCTATTTACATTCGTTTATTATTTATATGTCATTATACTCTGGGTATGGTTTGGAATTATTGTATATATCACTAATATATTCTCAGTTATGCAGCATAGCACGGAGTTTTACCATCATACTGTCTTTGGTGAAATTAATGAGATTTCGGAAGTATGGAAACTTATCATTTCAGAGACTAACTTGCTGTGAACTCTGATGCAGGCCCTGGAGAAAATATATGTGCAACAAAAGGAGAGACAGGTATACGTAAGTCCATGGTTTGCTTATGATGGTGACTATGTAGAGCACAATTACTAGGCACAGTCCAGTATTAATCCTCTCTCCCTCCTAATTTAACCTAATTTAACTGAACTTAATTATCTTTTTATCTCACTCAGTTGAACTCACCTGTGGCCTAGCACAATCACTGGCTGTCTCAGAACCATGAGATATGATATGATAACCTTTCCATAACATTTTCAGGTGTCATGAATACGTACTAAATTTGACTTTGATCCAGACACATGGTGGTAAAAAGTGTTACAGATTGCATAACTACCTCAACCCTCTATTAGAAGTCTAAGGATATAAAGGAGGGAATGTAATGGAATTTATTAATTTGATCATTGACAATGCTATGCTAAGGTTTAGTAAAAAAAATACAGCAATTCAAACAGTTAAAGAAGATAATCCAGCTTTCCAGACCAGAGTCCAGAATCCAGAATCCAGACCAGAGTCCAGAATCCAGTTTTCCAGACCAGAATCCAGTTTCCTCCTGATGACATCTTACCACTTCAAGAAGACAAGAGAACTCAGAGACTTTATATGAACTGTTTTGCTTTATTAGTTTTACTATCTCCTTTCTGTTATAATATATACTATCTGTAACATGTAGTCTCTGCAGAGGCTCTCGCTTTGCAAGACTAATGTCAAAGTGTCGATTCATGAGGACAAAAAAAAAAATCGCCCCTCTGGACAAAACTTTCCTCTCTTCCTTTTCTATATTGTTGTTCACATATTATTAGTTAGCAATAGTTATTATATTCTTTTTACTGTTCCATCAAGGAAACATTCCGTTTCTTGAGGAAGCAAAGGGGGGAAATGTGGTAAAAAAAAATATGAAAGTTTTTTAACAGTCGGTTAGGATAACTGAAAGACGCCAGTTTTTTTTAAGGACCACCCTTTCGGGGAGGAGACCAACGGCATGAGCTACGCACGCCAGTCCGCCTGCTGCGCATGTCAGACTGCCTGCTAGCACTCCACTTCCGGGGTGTGAGCTTAAAAGGCAAGGAGAGAACTAAAGTGGGAGTTTTTTCCTGCTCTGCTGGTCTCCTGACTGCACTGCACAGACGGTCTCTCTCTCCCCAAAGGTGGCCTTCTCTTTTGGTGAGTTTTATACAGAATATAAACTAAGCTTAGACTTAAGACGATTTGTATTGTGTTTCTACTTTCCTATCCTTCTAATGAACATCACCTTGTGACTACCATACAATAAATGGTCTATCTAGAAAACCAGAAGCTTCTTCCATTTACTAGTCTGGGAGATAAATTAAGGGAAAGGTTAAGTAGGGTAGATTTATGATCTAATATCCAATTTTAAATCTCACACTGGTTGGTCTCTCTGCCAAGAGTCTTTCCCCACTCTAAACCGTCATCTATCCAGCTGTGCCCTCACCCCCTACAACACCTCAATAACGTTAGTGCTTCCCTATCATCTTCAGAGTCAAATTTAAAATCGTTAGGTGTTCAAAATCCTTCATAATTGGTTCCTCTCCCTTTTCAGCCTTCCTACATCTTAAGTCACCTTTATATACTCTGTGATCCAGTGACACTGATATTTTTGCTGTTCTTTCCACAAGACACTCTCATCTCATGATTTGTGGGGGGGCAGGGCAACGAGGGTTAAGTGACTTGCCTAGGGTCACACAGCTAATAAATGTCAAGTGTCTGAGGTTGGATTTGAACTCAGGTCCTCCTGAATCCAGGGCTGGTGATCCACTGTGCCACCTAGCTGCTCCTCTTATCTCATGAGTTTAGGCATTTTTGCTTTCTGTGCCCCATGCTTGGAATTATTTCCCTTCTCATCTCCACCCCCTCACTTTTCTGTTTCCTTCAAGTCCTAGCCAAAATCTCACTTTCTATAAGAAGACTTGCCTGATCCTTCTTAATTCTAGAGCCTCCTCTCTGTTGATTACATTCAATTTGTCTTATAGATGGCTGATTTGTACATAGATCTTTGCATGTTATGTCCTCCGTTGAACTACGTACTCCTTAAGGGCAGGGACTGATTGGTCTTTCTTTTTATCTTCAGGATTTTGCACATGGCACAGTGCCTTTCACAGAATAAGCACTTAACAGATGCTTACTGAAGGATGACTGTGCAACTTTTTGTAATCTGTCTTCTGATCTCATTACCTAACTGAAATTTCTTCTGCCAACAGTCTCAGTCTTTGTCCCTCTTCACCTCCGCAGCATTTTACTCTGCCGACCACTGTTTTCTCCTGGATTCTCTCTCTTCATCAGGTGTTTGTGGCCGTGCTTTTTTCTGGTTCTCCTCCTATCTCTCTGACTCTCTCTTCTCCCTGTTAGTCCTTTGTTGATGCATCATCCATATCATACCCATAACTGTGGGTTTACCCTAAGGATAATAGGATAATAGATTTGGAACTTAAAGACATCTCAGAGGTCTTTGATTCCAGGCCCTTCATTTCACAAATGAGGAAACTGAGGTCCAAAACAGTTTATAATATTCATTTGTGATGTTGGATATATTAAGAAAAACCATTCTATTTATATATTTTAAATATTTTAAAATGTAAATGAATGTTGCATATTATTAGATTTATCTGCATTTAAGGATATAATGTTCAATATTTATTCTCTTGATATGATTTATGGTTATCTATTATTCTCTGATATTAAGCCATCCTTGGATTCCATTTATAAATCCTCCTTGGTCAGAATAGATTTTTAAATATTCTAGTTGTAAGTATCTAGTTTTTGTGTTGATAGTTATTAATGATTTGTTAATAATTATTTTTCTCAATTCATTATATAGGGATCAATGCCATATTTTTATTTTCTTTTTCCTTCTTTCTTTCTTTCTTTCTTTCTTTCTTTCTTTCTTTCTTTCTTTCTTTCTTTCTTTCTTTCTTTCTTTCTTTCTTTCTTTTTTTTGCAGGGCAATGAGGGTTGTGACTTGCCTAGGGTAACACAGCTAGTGTGAAGTGTCTGAGGCCAGATTTGAACTCAGGTCCTCCTGAATCGAGGGCCGGTGCTTTATCCACTGTACCACCTAGCTGCCCCTCATATTTTTCTAATGAAGGAACTGAATAGCTTAATATCTCTGCATATATCTTGAAACAGTCTACATAGTATCAGAATTATTTTAAAAGTTTGGCAGAATTTGCTTATAAATCTATCTGTTCCCTGTCCCTTTCCCTCTACTTCCAAATACCTCTTTAATGGATTATCTGATTTTAGTTCTAAGACTAATCTATTTAAGTTACCCATTTCTTAATCAATTCTGGTATTTCACATTTTTGTAAGTAATCAGCCATTATTTACTCTTATTTTTTATTTTATTTGATTTTTTTTTAACCACAGAGTTATATGTAACAGTCTCTAATGATTTTCTCTATTTCTTTTGCCTCCTTAATTTCTATTTTGGTGTTTAAATTTTCTCTCTTTAATAAAATAAAATGCTACGTATTTATCTTTTTTTGTTGTTTTTGAAAAAAGCCTTACTACCTCATTGATTTATTTATCATTTTTCTACTTTGTATTATATTTACCTCTGTTTTGATTTTCATTATTCTTCTTTTGCTGTTGGCTCTATTTTTTTTTAGATTTTTTAAAATAGTATATATTTATTAAGTTCTCTCATTCCCACTTTTTTTGGGGGATGGGCAATGAGGGTTAAGTGACTTGCCCAAGGTCACACAGCTAGTAAGTGTCAAGTGTCTAAGGTCGGATTTGAACTCAGGTACTCCTGAATCCAGGGCTGGTGCTTTATCCACTGTGCCACCTAGCTGCCCCCCCCCTTATTTTAATAAGCATTTAGTGCTATAAATTTGTCTCTGAGTCTAGCTTTGGTTGCATCCCATAGGTTTTGATATAGGTCTGTATAGTTATCATTACAATTTCTATACTTACCTCTTTTACTCAGGGTTTTCTTTTTTTTGGTCAGTTTTTATTTTTCAAAAAGACCTACATCTTTTACTCATAATTATTTAATACTAATCCCATTTAAATTATCCTTTATAAATGCAATGTATAAAATCTTTGTTATTCCAAATCTGGATCTTCTTTGTGACTTAGCCCATGCTATTTTGTAATTTCCATGTCTGCTTGAAAAGAATATATATTTTTTGCTCTTTCAATTGTGTTATCTCCATATACCTATTAGATATAGGTTGTTTGGTATTCTCTTTGGTCCTGCAATTTCTTTCTTGTTTATTTTTTTTTTGTGGAGTGTTAAAATCTCCTAATACATGATTTTTTCTATTTTTTGAAAGCGTGTAAGCTTTCTTTAATGAGTCTCACTGCAGAATCATTAAGTGCATCTATTTTACTTTATTTTATTTAATTTTTTTGCAGGGCGATGAGGGTTGAGTGACTTGCCCAAGATCACACGGCTAGTAAGTGTCAAGTGTCTGAGGTTGTATTTGAACTCAGGTCCTCCTGAATACAGGGCTGGTGTTTTATCCACTGTGCCACCTAGCTGCCCCAAGTACATCTATTTTACTTGAACATATCCTCTTTTTGAATTGCACATAGAGCATTTACCTCTTGCTTTCTTATTTGTATTCAATTCTGCCTGATATTATGTTATATTCCAGAAATCATGCTCCAGCCCTGGGGCATTTAATCTACTTAGCTTTGAAACTCCTATCTTTATCCAGCAACCAATAAATAGACTGACTACCAGAAGAACTGAATCAAGTATGTCTTAATATTCTTGCTATAAGTGAAGCCAGAATTAAAAAAAAAAAAGTTGCATCTCACAGATTATCCTTGGAGAGGCAGATAAAAAATGTTGGTTTAAATGTTTTCTGTTTGTTTTTATCATTAGTCCAAATTTTTAAAAAAATGTCTTTGAATGGGACATATGGATAGTTTTTTAATTGCATTGAGGTATTTTCAGAGAGAAAAAGCACAAAGAAAATAGTTGCAGGGTTTTTTGTTTTGTTTTGTTTTGGGTTTTTTTTTTGTCATCACTGTCTATAAAGAATGAGAAAGTAGAGAAATTCTACAAATAATTCCATCAGGGAATGTGTGGAGGTTTATATTTATAATCCTTGTTTCTGGGAAAGCTGATGCTGGTGGATCATTTAATGTTGGTAATTCTGAGCTTCAGCAGGGCTAAGATAATTCGGTTTCTGGGTTTTATTACTGCCATATTGAAATGTTCTTTATTTTTTGTGGTTTTTATTTTGTAATTTATTACATCACAAAAGCTATTAATTGTCTTAATTAGTTTCTTCTCTGATTATTGGGTGAGTATTTTTTTGTTCCCCCATATACTTTTATTTATTTCATTAAATGTTTCTCAGTTACATGCAAAAAAAGTTTTAACATTTATTTTTTAAAAATTTGAGTTCCAAATTCTTTCTCTTGTTCCTCCCCTGTCCCTTCTTTGAGAAGTTAAACAATTTGATATATTTTGTGCATATAAAGTCATGAAAAAACATATTTCCATATTATCCATGTTGCAAAAGAAAACAGAGCAATAAAGAAAAAAGTGAAAAAATATTCTTTGATCTGCATTCAGTTTCAATCAGTTCTTTCTCTGGAGGTAGATAGCATTTTTTATCACAATTGTCTTAGATCATTGTAATGATTAGAATATCTAAGTCATTGTTGATATTTAACAATATTTCTGTTGTTATGTACAATATTCTACTGGTACTGCTCACTTCACTTTGCAAATTTATATAAATCTTACCATGTTTTTCTGAAAACATCATGCTCATCATTTCTTATAGCATGATAGTATTCCATTACAATCATATACCACAACTTGTTCAGCCATTCCCCAATTGATAGGCATAACCTCAATTTCCAATTCTTTACCACTACAAAATGAGTTGCTATAAATATTTTTTGCACATATAGGACCTTTTCCTTTTTCTTTGCATTCTTTGGGATAAAGACTTAGTAGTGGTATTGCTGGGTCAAAGAGTATGCATAGTTTTTATAGTTCATAATTCCAAATTGTTCTCCAGAATGATTGGATCAGTTCACAACTCCACCAACAGTGCATCAGTGTCTGAATTTTTCCACATCCCTCCAATATTTATCATTATCCTTTTCTGTCATATTAAGCAAACTGAGAGGTGTAAGGTAGTACCTCAGAGTTGTTTTAATTTTCATTTTTCTGATCAATAGTGATAGAGCATTTTTATATGACCATAAGTAGCTTTGATTGTTTTTCTTCTGAAAACTGCCTGTTTATATCTGTTGGCCATTTGTTAATTGGGAATCTTGCTTTAATTCTGCCCCGCCCCCCCCCCAGTTTCCTGTTTTCCTTTTAATCTTGGCTGAATTGGCTTTGTGCAAACCCTTTTAATTTTAATGTAATCAAAATTATTAATTTTATAACCCATAGTGCTCTCTAACTCTTGTTTAGTCAAAAATTCTTCCCTTATCCATAGATCTGACAGGTAAACTTTTCCATGCTCCCCTAAAACGCTTATGATAGCACCTTTTATGTCTAAATCAGAAACCTATCTTTAGACCTTATCTTGGTATATGGTGTGGTCTATACCCAGCTTCTGCAAAACTACTTTATAGTTTTCCCAGCAATGTTGTGTCAAATACTGAGTTCTTCTCCCAGAAGCTTGGATCTTTGGGCTTATCAAATATTAAATGACTATGGTCATTTACTATTATGTATTGTGTACCTGATCTACCACTTTATTTGGTAGCTAATACCAAATTGTTTCAATGATTATTGCTTTTTTCCCCCAGGGCAATGAGTTAAGTGACTTGCCCAGGGCCACATAGCTAGCAAGTATCAAGTATCTGAGGCTGGATTTGAACTCAGGTCCTCCTGAATCCAGGGCTGGTGCTTTATCCACTGTGCCACCTAACTGCCCCAATGATTATTGCTTTGTAATGCAGTTTGAAATCTGGTACTGGTAGGCCACGTTCACATTTTTTTTAGATTCCCTTGATATTCTTTTTTTTTTTTTTTGTAGGGCTATGGGGGTTAAATGACTTGCCCAGGGTCATACAGCTAGTAAGTGTCAAGTGTCTGAGGCTGGATTTGAACTCAGGTACTCCTGAATCCAGGGCCAGTGCTTTATCCACTGCGCCACCTAGCTGCCCCGATTCCCTTGATATTCTTGAAACTTTTTTTCTTTCAGATGAATTTCATTAAATTAATTTAGGTAGAAATTCCATTTTTATTATATTGGCTCAGCCTACCCGTGAGCAATTACTATTTCTCCAGCTATTTAAATCTGTATCTGTGTGAAAAATGTTTTGTAATGGTTTTCATATAGTTCCTGGGTTTGTCTTGGCAGGTAGGCTCCCAAATATGTTATATTGTCTACAGTTATTTTAAACAGACTTTTTCCTTTTATCTCTTTCTACTGGAAATTTTTGTTAAAATATTGAAATGCTGATTATTTATGTAGGTTTATTTTATATCTGTAACTTTTCTGAAGTTGTTATTTTAAATAGTTTTAAATTTAATTCTCTAGGATTCTGTAAGTATGCCATCATATGATCTGCAAAGAATGATAGTTTTGTTTCCTCATTGTCTGTTCTAATTCCTTTTTCTTCTCTTATTGCTACAGCTAGCTTTTCTAGCACAATATTGAATAATAGTGGTAATAATAAACATCCTTGCCTCACTTCTGATCTTATTGGGAAGGCTTCTAGTTTTGTAATCCCCATTATGATGGGGATTTGTAATCCCCATTACAAATAATGCTTGCTGATAGTTTTAGATAGGTACTATTAGTCGTTTTAAGGAAAGCTTCATTAATTCCTATGTTTTCTAGTGTTTCTTTAGTGTTGTATTTTGTCCAAAGCTTTTCCTGCATCTATTCAGATATGGCTTTTTATTATTGATATGGTCAATTATGCAGAATTTTCCTAATATTGAACCAGCCCTTCATTCCCAGTATAAATCCCACCTGGTCAGAGTGTATAGTCTTTGTGATACATTGCTGTGATCTCATTGTTACTATTATTTCCTTTAAAATTTTTGCATCAAGATTCATTAGGGAAATTGGTTTATAGTTTTCTTTCTCTGTTTTTGCTCTTCCTGGTTTAGGTATCAACACCATGTCTGTGTCTTAAAACAAATTTGGTAGGACTCCTTCACCTATTTTTCCAAATAGTTTGTGAAGTATTAGAATTAATTGTTCTTTAAATGTTTGTTAGACTTCACTTGTGAATCCATCTGATCCTGGGGATTTTTTCTTAGGGAACTCATTATTTTCTGAGATAGTGATAGTTAAATATTCTATCTCCTCTTCTGTTAATCTAGGAAATTAATATTTTTGTAAATATCAATCCATTTCATTTAGATTGTTGGATTTATTGACATATAATTGTGCAAAATAGCTCCTAATAATTATTTTAATTTCATCTTCATTGATGAATTAATTCACACATTTCATTTTTGATACTGGTAATTTGGTTTTCTTCTTTCTTTTTTTAAGAATCAAATTAACTGGGGGGCAGCTAGGTGGCACAATGGATAAAGCACTGGCCTTGAATTCAGGAGGACCTCAGTTCAAATCCGGCCTCAGACACTTGACACTTGCCATCTGTGTGACCTTTGGCAAGTCACTTAACCCTCATTGCCCCACCAAAAAAAAAAAAGAATCAAATGAACCAATGGTTTATGTATTTTATTGATTTCCCTTCCTCCATAACACCAGCTCCTAGTTTTATTTATTAATTCAATTGTTTTATTCCTTTCAATTTTATTAATCTTACTTTGATTTTCAGGATTTCCAATTTGGTATTTAATCAGAGATTTTTAATTTGTTCTTTTTCCAGATTTTAAAAAATGCATGCTCAATTCATTAATCTGCTCATTCTCTAACTTATTGATATAAACATTTAGAGATATAAATTTTCCCCTAAGTAATGTTTTGGCTTTATCTCATAAATTTTGGTATGCTGTCTCATTATTGTAATTCTCTTTAATGAAATTATTTATTGTTTCTATGATTTGTTCTTTGGCCCACTCATTCTATAGGATTAGTTAGTTTTCAGTTCATTTTAATTTATGTTTCCATGGCACTTAAAAAAAATAATTTGTATTACATTGTGGTCTGAAAGGATGCATTTAATACCCCTGCTTTTCTGCATTTGTTTGTAAGGTTTTATGCCCTAGTACATGGTCAATTTTTGTGAAGGTGCCATGTATAGCTGAGATTGGGCTGGAAAGGCATTTCTAATTGGAATACCAAGGAAAGATAACTGCCTCTCTTTTGCTTACATTTCTGCTTTTAATGTCTTCCTCCTGTCTTATTGCTATTCCTAGCATTTCTAGACCCATGTCAAATAACCATAGTACTGTCTTTATTTTAAAAGTCTCTAGTGTTTCACCATTGCAAATAGTGCTAGCTTTTGGTTTTAGATACATTTTTTTTATCATATTAGACAATAACCCTTCAATGCCTATATCAACTCTAACCTTTACTTAAACATGAATACATCCAACTACATCCCTGAAGAATGGTTTTATAGCCTCCAATTGAAACTTGTTAGTGGTGGGAAATTCACCACCACTCAAGAAAACTCATTCCATTTTGGGACTTTTTATACTTTCTAGAAAGCCCTTCAAAAATCTAAAGGCCACTCTTCTATGCCTCGTCCTTCAACTTGTCTTCACTACTTTCTTCTGCTAGTCCTTGCATGTTGTCATTTCAAATCCCTTTATAATCCTGGTAGACCTCTTTTTGTTCTGTTTCAGTTTGTCAAAATTCTTCCTAAAACTTGGCACTAAGAACTGATCACAATGCTCTGAATGTAGTTTGACCAGGACAAAGTACATATCTGTCATCCTGGACACTCTGCCTCTTCCTAAACCAGTTTTAAATTTGACCCAGCTTTTTTGTCTGTTGTGTCATTCTTCTGACTCATGTAAGCTTGCAATTCACCAAAAGCTTTTTAAAACTTCCTTCTCCCCGCAACAGAAACTTTTGCTATGCTTTTCCTCCTCTAACCTGTACTTGTACAATTGACTTCTTGAACATAAGTGTAGCATTATGCATTATCTCTACTGTATTTCATCTTATTGGATTTGGTTTATTATCTTAGCTTGTTGAGATCTTTTCAGTTCCTGACTCAGTTATTATCCAACATATGAGTTATTCCTTCCAGAGTTGTGTCATCTACACCTAGCTTAATTCAAGGCATTCATTAAAATGGTGAATGACACAAGACCAAGGATATTTTCTTAAGCTGTTTCAAGAGAGTTCTCCCACAAGGTTTACATACTGACACCTTTTGGGATTTGGTCCAGTGATGTGCTAATAAATGTTGAACAATGGTTCTCTGGGGGTGGGGATGTATATAAACTCACTTTTAAATTTAATCTGAGTTATTAACATATTATTCATCACTTTACAAAGTCTAGATAATCAACAAAACAATAAATCCAACCTTGGAATGTTGTATTTGCTGATTTCTGAGGTGCGAACACTCACACTCAAAATTTAACAATTGGCTTTCCTAAATTGGTTTGAGCTGACTCCAGCACAATCCTGGTTTGGCCATACAGCCAGATCCAGATCTATCTATGGTACCTAATCCAGTAATTCTCAAAGTTTTTGGTCTAAGGGTTCCTTTGCACTTTTAAAAGTTATTGAGAACCAAAAAAAAAGTTATTGAGAACCTCCCCTCAAAGCATTTTATTGATGTTTACTGCATTAGAATTGATGTTTACTATGTACTATTGATGGTTACTGTATTATAAATTACAATTATTATTTAATAGCATTATCATATCTATGTAATATTATAATATATCTATAATATAATGGATCTTTTCCTATGTGGTCCCTTTGGAAGGGCCTTGGAGACTCTCAGGAGTTCCCAGACTATACTTTGAAAACTGCTGTTTTAAGCCATGTCCCTCTGTGTTTTCCACAAGGGAAGTATGAGAGACTTTATATTTTCCTAAAATATAGCTGATCTATATCTACAATATTACTCTGATTTACCAGCCTAGCAACCCTATCAGAAAAGGATATGAGGTTCGTCTGGCATTATTTGTTCTTGATGAAGTCAAGATGTCTCAGTGATCATCATCTCTTTTTCTGAATACTCAAAAGCCATATCCCTTTAATAATGTATTCTAGAATTTTTCCAGGCATCAAAATCAATAAAACAGGGCTATATATTGAAGAATATGTTCTTGTACCTTTTTTCAAAAACTAGGAGAATACTTGTCCAGCTGCAGGCTTGTGATCTCTCCAATCCTCCATAGTTTTTTTTTTTTTTTTAAGGAGCACTGTTAGAAACTCAATTGTCACATATGCCAGTTTGTTTAGAAACTCTAGAGATTTAGGTCATCAAAGATTGGTAACTATAACTCACTTAGAATAGATAGATACCCTCTTATCAATGCCTCACTTAACTTGCACTTTAGTGGTTGTTCAGTAATTTTTCAGTTGTATCTGACTCTTTGTGACCCCATTTGGGGTTTTCTTGGAAAAAATGCTGGAATGGTTTGTATTTTCTTCTTCAGCTCGTTTTACAGATGAGGAAACTGAGGTAAACAGGGTTAAGGGACCTGCCTAGGGTCACATAGTTAGTAAATGTCTAAGACAGATTTGAACTCAGAGTCTTCCTGACTCTAGGTCTGACACAGTACCCACTGCACCACCTAACTGCCCATCTTGTACTTTACCTCTTTCCTGACTATTTTCATTCTATCCTTTCCAGAGTGAACATTCTCCTCAACTGAGGAATCGGGAATGATACTATGATTGTACCAGTGGATTATTGGTAGAAAGATCTCCTGAAAAAAAAAACCTTCTTCATCACTGCTGGTCCGTACCTTTTCAACAACATTTAGTTTTAGTTACCAACATTAATGAGAGGTTAACAGTGACTTGTCCAAGTTTACCTTGGTAGTCAGTATGTATCAGAAGCTGAACCTGAATTCTAGACTCTCATTGGTAGAAAAAAACAAAAGCAAAATTTTTTGTTGTTGTTGTTGTTGCAGGGCAACGAGGATTAAGTGACTTGCCCAAGGTCACACAGCTAGTAAGTGTCAAGTGTCAGAGGCCAGATTTGAACTTGGGTCCTCCTGAATCCAGGGCTAGTGCTTTGCCCACTGTGCCAGCTAGCTGCCCTTAAAAGTAAAATTTTTAAATTGAGTTATTTTGTCTCCTCTCCAACCCCAGAAGCACCTTCTTGGATCTCCCTCTTTCCCCCAACAATAGCTTTAAAAGCCAATTCTGTTGGCCTTGATGTTGCTTCCTAGTCTAAGATCATTCTAAGCTGCAGAGCTCCTGAGACCATTTCCATAGAACTATGCCACTTCTTCATATTTATCTTTAATTGCCCATCCTCCCTCATATCTTCTTTATCTCTTAAAATACATGCTGGCCAATGAATTTTCTAGCATTCAGGACCCTCTTCACTCAGCTGCCATCTTACTTTTTTTTTTGTCTTTTCTCAAGGTGCTAATAAGTAGGTGCTGTTTTAGCCTAAATGGTATATTCCCTGCCTTCTAAGTATACTTTCCATTTTCCCACCTCCAAACCTTTACTTATATTGTTTGCCTGCCTCATATTCCCTCCTTCTCCTTCTCGGATTGAATTCCTACCTCCTTCAAAGCCCAACCCAAATGCTTTCATGTAACCTTCCCTTGTTACACTCAGCTGATAGCAGTGCTCCTCCCAGTCCATACACAGCCCACAGCAGAGATGTTTTCTGTCTCTCTATACAACATTGGGTGGTATAACATCTGTGTTTGTGATCTCTACCTCTACTAGACTATCAGCTCCATGAAGGCAAAGATCTCACCATCTCACTTTCATACTTCATTCAGCACCTAGCATAGTAGTGCTCTGTAGGAGGCATCACCATAGAATGGAAAGAGATGGCTCTGGAGTCAGAGGAACTGCGTTCAAATCCCACCTTTGCAACCATGGCAAGTCATCTAACCTTTCTGGGTCTCAGTTTCCTCACCTGTAAAATGAGAGGGTTGTTATACTGGCTGGCCTCTGAAGTCCCTTCCAGCTCTAGATCTATGATCTTATAAGTCTTTCCTGGTCTTGTTAGTGCCATTCCTATTTATTATTTTTTTGTTTTGTTTTGTTTAGTTTTTTTTAGTGAGGCAATTGGGGTTAAGTGACTTGCCCAGGGTCATACAGCTAGTAAGTGTTAAGTGTCTGGGGCTGGATTTGAACTCAGGTACTCCTGACTCCAGGGCCGGTGCTCTATCCATTGTGCCACGTAGCCGCCCCCCTATTTATTCTTCATGTAATGTACTTATTTTTTTTTCCAGGGCAATGAGGGTTAAGTGACTTGCCCAAGGTCACACAACTAGTAAGTATCAGGTGTCTGAGGATGGATTTGAACTCAGGTCCTCCTGAATTCAGGGCTGGTGCTTTATGCACTGCGCCACCTAGCTGCCCCTGATGTAATGTACTTTTTGACGCTTCCAGTTAGAATGTAGGCTCCCTGAGAGGGATGAGAGATTATTTCTTTTGTGTATTTGTATCTCTAGGGCCTTGAAGAGTACCTGTCATATAGCAGGTGCTTCATAAATGCCTATTATGAATAAATGGTATATTTCTTTACATTTGGCTTATGTATCATTCTAAATATATTCTTTTGATAGCATCTCTCAGGGTCTACCAAAGGCATCATGATAAAGTAAATAAAGTTTCTTCTTACTATCTCCCTTTTAGAGGCAACTAGGTGGTATGGTGGATTGAGTTCTGGTTCTGGAGTATGGAAGACTCACCTTTCTGAGTTCAAATCCAGCCTCAGATCCTCACTATCTGTGTGACCCTGGGCAAGTCACTTCACCCTGTTTGCCTCAGTCTTCTCATCTGTAAAATGAAGTGGAGAAGGAAATGGCAAACCACTTCAGTATCTTTGCCAAGAAAACCCCCAATGGAGCCTTGAGGAGTTGGACATGACTGAAAAATGACTGAACATCTACCTATTAGCTTTTCCATACCCAGCACATCTCCATTCATTTAACAAATATCTTAAAGTGATTACTAGGGTGCTAGGTACTCTGCAAACCCCGATGTCTATAAAGGTTAAAATACTTTGTGCTTGCCTTCAGGGAGCTTACTTTGTACTCAGAGATGTACAACATGTACTCAAGTGTAATCCAAAGGTAAGGAATGCTAGGTTCAAAGCAAGGACCCAGACCAGGAAACCTTTAGGAAGGAGAAAAGACTTTCAATTGGGGAATTCAAAGAAGACATCATGGAGGAGGTGGCACCAATTGATCCTGGAAGAAAGGGATCTGAAAGGGGGCATGAGGATCAAGTGCATTCTGGGCAAAGGAGACAGCCTTCACCAGTGTCCTGAAATGAGAGGGAGAATGTAGAGTTTGGGAACTAGCTATTGGTAGCTTATTTTGGCTGCAGCTTAGAGTCCTTAAAAGGGTATGATAAGGGGCAGCTAGGTGGTGCAGTGGATAGAGCACTGGTCCTGGAGTCAGGAGTATCTGAGTTCAAATCCACCCTCAGACACTTAACACTTAATAGCTAGCTGTGTGACCCTGGGCAAGTCATTTAACCCCAATTGCCTCACTAAAAAAAATAATTAAAATAAAGTTAAAATAAAATTTTAAAAAAGTATGATAAAATAAAGTATGAAAGACAAGTAAACCTAAAGTATGGTCTATTTCCTTGCCTTCAAGAAATGTAGAACCTATCCAGAGAGCCAAACCCAAGCCACGTGAAACAGTCAGTGGAAATAGAAGACAACGTATCATTTTATAAAATGAGCAGGTTGGATTTAATGTTTGCAGGGTCCTTCAAGCTATGTTGTGGTGACCTATAATTAAATGTTAAATTGCTTGTTACAGATGGCAGCCTCCCCCCCTCCCTCCGCCGCCGCCCGCTCCCTGCAAAGCAAAGGGGGAGGGGAATGTTCCCAAAGAGTAGCGCTGCCATACAGGGATGGCCACTATGGGAGGAGGGCAGAAGCCCATGAGGAACCACACAGAGTGTCCCTTTTTTTCTCCCCTCCCCATCCACTAACTATCCCGCTCTTTGGGCAGGCTAGTGATTCAGACATGAAACAAGTTTCACAGTCTGATCCAAGGCGCCCCAGGCCCTCAGGGCTCAAATTTATATTGAATTTTAAACAAAGAGCTGACTGAGGCTGTAGGAATAGGAGACTGCTCCTTCATCCAGGACAGGAGACAGTTTTATCATTCAGAGATTCTAGACCACTGAAATGAAGGCATTTTCTGAAGAATAAGGGGAGGGGCCCAGGAAACTTAACTCTGACTATGTCTCAGCAAACAAGTTGCTGAGGAGGCTGCTGATGCCCTATCTCTAGGTCAGTTGAACCTTAGGATATATGCCTCCTGGGGGTTGGGGCTATATCAGTCAAACTGGTTTTCATCGGCTCCCATCCCCTTTCTACCTCATCATCCCATCCTTTTCATGATGGGCCAGGGCTGATGCTTCCTATGCTCCCTTCTATGCTCTCTCCTTAGGTCTATCTCTTTCCTTCTAACTCTGCTCTAAGCCCTCTGTTTTAGTCATCTGTTGTATCTTCTCATCTGGACTATTATAACAGTCCCCTAACTGACCTCACTGCTTCCATTCCATCACTTTGTCAATCCATCCTTTTCAATGTTGCCTAAGAAAACTTCTTAATGTGCTGCTATAATAATGTCATTTCTTTACTTATAAGACCATGAGTAGCTCTCTTTTGCCAACCAAATAAAGTATAAACACATAATCCTGGAATTCCAGGCCTTCTACAATCTGGTTCTAATTACCTTCCCAATTAGCCTGACTTAATTCTATATCAGGGGTTCTTAACTTAGGATCCATGAACTTCGTTTTATTTTTTTAATTCCTTCATGTCAGGAATAGATTCTTCTTCCATCTTCCATCTCTACTTGTGTGTGACCCTCCTCCCTGTAGTTTTCCTTGAACCTCCAAAGACCCATCCCCCAGGTGAAAATGACCTCCCTCTTCTCAAATTTTTCACAGCACTATCGAAACTTCTGCTTTAACTCCTTCTCCCTTGTGTTATTATTTTTATAGTTATTTGTCTATGCATACAAATATTTTCTCCCCTATTAGATTGTGTCCAGTCTCGTTCTCACTTGGTGAAATGGATCACACAGAACCCAAGGGTTCAAATAAAGAATCCATCTAAATCCATATTCAAATATCCCAAGTGAAAACAGCTCTCAAGTCCGTTCAAATATAGTTCAGGAAGAGAAAATCCATTAGACTTTAAGTTCCTTACCTTTCCTTGCCTCTTTTTGTATCCTTAGCACTTAGCACAGTATCTGGCACATAGAAGTCACTTAATAAATGTATGTCGAATGAATAAAAACAGATTAAATGCTGTTGGCAAAGAGGTTAAAAGCAGTCTGCATGAAAATTCCCTAAAGTGTCTGGTAGTCACATGACAAAATCGTTAAAACCATTTTTAATATGTACAGTTCAAGGGACCCTCTGCTATATCCCAGATCAATCCACCTAGAGGCAAAGCTGACCCAAACTATCAAAGTCTATATCATAGGGATCTTGGTGACACCAGTCCCTGCCGGAGCTGTATGAATGTGAAGGCTTAACTCATGTCTTCTCAGTTCCACTAGTTTCCTGGACCATAATAGACTGTGAGCTGCTTGAAGGCAGACTGTTATGTCCCTAGGGCCTAAAAGAGCATCATGCATTGTAGGTGCTTAATAAATAAAACTGAATTAAGATGGAGGCAATCATTTAAGTGTTCATTTTTCTCAGTCAATCAGATAAACTCAAGGTCATATATAATCTCTCAGCCAATTTGATTCTATCTGACTATACTATTCTGTTTCCTTTGTATAAGTGTTGGGCTAATCCATGCTTCTTGGGTTTTTGGTGCCTCCATCTTTCAGATCCCATAATCTCTGACTAGGGGGCACTTCACCTCAAATTATGACAGAGACACAGTGGAAAGAAGGGCTCAGAAAGTATTTTCTTAATTCTTTCACCCTCAACAGTTAAAGAGTTAACTCAAAAGAGAGATGTTTACATTCTAATAGGGGACTAGTGAATGCAAAAAAGGAATGAATTTCTAATGGTGGGGATTTCAAGAACCAAGACAGGTGACTGGAGAGATATTTTGGGGATAAGGAATATGTTCAATAGTCGCTTCACACTGTAGGTGGTAAATCCTGGCATTCCAGAACATACAAAGGCATTCCATGTATATTTTTTTCCAAGATAGCCATGCACCCAACTAGAGTGGATGCCAGGTTAATTTGGCATTTCCTAACCCTATAGACAGTCCCTGCTGCAGGGTGATTGGAGAGACTCTGTATCTATGCTTTAGATACCAATGTTGTTCTTATAATTCTACTTGCTTCCTTCTTTGTTCATATATCCCAAATCTTTGTGCTGACTCAAGGTTCTTGCTTTGGTTGTGGTGACCCCTGTGATTAAGTCAAATGCTAAAGCCCTCCTCCTCATCCTCTTTCTTCTTCTTCTTCTTCTTCTTCTTCTTCTTCTTCTTCTTCTTCTTCTTCTTCTTCTTCTTCTTCTTCTTCTTCTTCAGCAACAGCAATTGGGGTTAAGTGATTTGCCCAGGGTCACACAGCTAGTAGGTGTCAAGTGTCTGAGGCTGGATTTGATTTTTTTGTTTGTTTTTTAGTGAGGCAATTGGGGTTAAGTGACTTGCCCAGGGTCACATAGCTAGTAAGTGTTAAGTATCTGAGGCCATATTTGAACTCAGGTCCTCCTGAATCCAAGACTGGTGTTTTATTCACTGCGCCACATAGCTGCCCCACCTTAGTCTTATTATAAGTAAAATTTGTCTCACCAGCCACTACCCTACATTCAAACCTAATCTCCTTACCTGAGCATTACCACAATGAATTCTGATTGCTTGTTTATTCTGTAAGATCCTGTAGGCTGGCATCTGTGATCAGCACACCGCTCTGCTGGGAATGTTCTAAACATAGGCCCCCTCCAGTCTTATTACCTTGCTTCCCTTGTTCCCAGCCTTCCTTTTCAGTGTCCATTTCTACTTGTTCTGTCCTCTTCTCCACTCTCCCAGGTACCCCTCTTAGTCCCCATTTTTTGGAGGACTTTATTTATTAGTGCTGAGTGATTTTATCCCACACAGGATTATTGTAAGAGGATACATTTGAAGACTGAAACACCAAAAATCCAAAGGGAATGAGACTCTAATGTTGAAATTTCAGGTACTCCAACAAATAGCAAGGGAGGTATTTGAGGGGTCAGAAGGCCTTCTTGATGCTCATTTAGGTCATAATATGTCACTGACTCCCTAATTTACCCCACTATAAGGTTTTCCCTTCTGCCAGCCTCACTCTAAACGATAAACAACTTGCCTTTCAACAGAATTCTTTCAGTACTTATCTCTTTGTTGTATATATCCCAAAAGTCTTGCTCCAGTTTTAAACTTTTGTAACTTCAAACTGGAGTAAGATTTTGAATCACCCTATGTATGTACAGACACATACGCATATATACACATACTTATGCATATACACACATCTACATATCCACATATACATATGCATCTTCATACATCATTTATTTATTTATTTATTGCCATTTATTATTTCTTCCTTCCATTGCTTCTCCAACCATAAAAAAGGGAAAGAAAACACCATTTCTTTTATTTCATTTATTTTAGCTGTTCACAAATGGGTCTGTTTGTCCTCCATTCTCAAAGAGGACTGATGACATCAATATTCAATCTGAAAAGCCTTTATTAGTGCAAATTTAGTGCATTCTATAAGGAAGGCATTATTGAAAGTTATCTGCTTCTTATTCAAGGGGAATTGAACTAATTCATGCTTCTCATCACTAGTCTCACCTGTATAGCCAGAGAGAACTTCACTCCTTCAAGCTAGTTGCAATTATCAGAGTAATATGGTGGAGAATAATGGGCTACAATAGAGCAACTAAATCTCAGGACCCTCTTTTTTTTTACCATGAGTTCTGAGGATTTGACTCATTGGTGCACCCATTCTTTGGTTTCTCTCTACTATCACTTCTTTCTAAACTTGGAGATTCCACAAATTTAGCTTTGCCTATTGGAAAGGATGTGATCTTTTATATCTATATCTATATATCTATATATCTATATATAGATATATATATATTAGTGAGTATGCCCTTTACCAAAACAGATTAGCAATTGTTCGATAATGCATAATCTTAGTTTTCTGGGGTGCTAGGAAATAAGAGTATTTGCCCAAAATCACTCAGTCAATATTTGTCAAAGGCATGATTTGAACCCAGGTCTTTCTGAGTGCCTAGACAGCTCTCTCCACTACACTAACCTGCCTCTTATCTTTTAACTTGTTACCTGAAAATAGCACCTAATACTTTATTTAGGGGTTCAAAGACTTCTACTACTAAGTAAAATGGGTAAAGAATAAAATGGGTTAAATTATAAACATTGAAATGATACGAATTTTAGAAGCTTTAATAATTAACCTTGATCATACATGCATGTTTACTCAGGAACTGGGCTTTATGTTAGATCTGCACCTTTTGTTCAAATGGCTCCTCTCCTGGGTCTTGACTTTGGAGTCAACTAGTCTTATCTTATATAGGCCAGATGTTAGCTCAACATGTCAGTCTGAGTCCATAGACTCAGCTTGGCAGACCATTTAAATTCTGAACTTAACAATGAATATCCCCTTATACATAGTAAAACAAGAAAAAAGAGGGTTGTATGAGGAACTGTGAGTCTATTATGTACAACACATACACACACGTATACAAATACATATAGACATATAAATTCAACATAAACTTTCAAAGTTGTCCTTGCTTTCTGCAATTCTTCATGACCTGCTTTCTGATCTTTTCTGTACATTTAAAATAATTTCTAATAACTCTTCTTTCTTTTTTTGCAATCCTATCCCTATTACTCTTTTCCTTGAACCATAATCAGTATTGTGCTGGTAAATGTTTAACAATTAGCTGTCAAAAAAACCCCACACACCATATACTTTTTTTTTTTTGGTGAGGCAATTGGGGTTAAGTGACTTGCTCAGGGTCACACAGCTAGTAAGTGTCAAGGGTCTGAGGCCAGATTTGAACTCAGGTCCTCCTGAATCCAGGGCTGGTGCCCTATCCACTGTGCCACCTAGCTGCGCCCACCATATAATTTTAAGTTAAATTTGCATTGTTATTTTTTCTGTCACTTTCTTATATCTAGCCAATAAACAAAACAATAAATTCAGCCTTAACCTGTAGTTTGCTGGTCTCTTGGGTATAAATGCTCACACTGAAAATTTAACAATCAGCTCTCACAAGTCATTTTGAGCTTGTTCTTATAACCTCCATGGGAAAAAAAAAACCCAGAGGGTTATATTTATAGAAACAACTATATGGGTTATCTAGTCTAACCCTCTTATTTTACAGATAAGGAAATTGAAGTAGAGAGAAATAAAATTATTTGCCCAAACAGGTAAATGCAGAGCTGGAATTCATTGCCCTTTTCATTATGCTACACTGATTTCTCAAATATTTGTACTAAAAACAGCTTCTCTAATAATCCAGTTAATCCATAATCATTTAATAAATACCTACTGTGTGTCAGGCATTGCACTAGGAACTGGAGATACAAAAAAAGAATGAAAGCGCTGCCTTCAAAAAGTTTACATTCTATAGGGAAAAACAGTATGTCATATAAAAGTACACAGTATGGGAAGAGAAGTAATATATAATAAGGGTGGAAAGGTAGGTTGGAGCTAGATTGTAAAGGGCTTTAAATGTCAAAGAGAGGAGTTTGTATTTAATCCTAAAAGTAGAAGGAAACAACTGAACTTCATAGTGCAAGAGAGTGGAAGACATGGTTAGACCTATGCTTTGGAAATGCTACTTTAGCAGCTGTGCAGAGAGAGGATGGGTCAGAGGAGGTCTTTTAATCCCTAATTCTAGTGAGGAAGCCTCACTTTGGGAGCAGAGACCTACTTCCCTCTCATTCGATTCTATCCCCAGATAACTCCCAAAATGTACACTTGCCTACTTCATCCTAGAGTTTTTGGCTCTGGCCCTCCAGTCTTGTCTTAATGGGGCTGTTGCTGCTGCTGCTGCTACTCTTGCTCCTCCTCCCCCCCCCCACCTCCTCCCCACATAGATAGCATTTATATAGTGCTTTAAGATATTCAAAACACTTTACATATGTTATCCCTTCTAACCCTCATAACAACTCTGTGGGGAAGTGTTATTATCCCCATTCAACAAATGAGAAAACTGAGGCTAAGACAGGTTAAGTGTTACTGAGGCAGGATTCTGATTCAGGTCTTCCTAACTCCTGCACTTTAGGAAAATCCTCTAAATGTTCTTTATGGCTTTCTAAACTCAAAAAAATCCTTCTGGTTTTCACACCCTCTACCTCAACTTGGCAGCCACCCACCCACCTTACCCTCCTGGAGATGACTCTAGCACTTGAAAGTTCTCTTCCCTTTGCCTTTGACCCATCCTCTCTGTTGGTTATCCTGAAGTAAAATTCTTAGCCCAACTGTAGCCATTTGGCCTTAGCCATTGTTATAGAATTTTTTCCTGCACTTTTGGTCCTGGAGTAATAGCTGAGATGCCCATCTCTCTTAAGGCTACACAATCTAAAGCACAAGGGTATATTTCCATGATCCCTTCCTCCTCTCCCCTGGTAGACATCCTTGGCTCCAATCTCATTGGCCAAACTAAGACTACAGACACACCTTGGAGCCAGCAAACATTGGGACACCTGTTCCTGTGGATAGACAGCTCTACTTGTAACTACCTTCCTACTTTTAGACCCCAGAGTTCCAATGAGTGCTTCATTAGAGTCCAGGCTGACAGAGCATTTTGTTAAATATCCAGTAAATAATAGTCCCTCACTTCCTCTCCCCCAATTCAAGACAGGGCATAGCATCACAATCTAAAAATGAGGTTAAAAATAATCATTGGAGTGAACCTAAAGTAGTTAATAACACACCAACAGTTCCTCTCAGGTCTGGAAAAGCTGAAAATAATATTTGAACTTCCTGGACTTTAAGTGTATACCCTAAGCAGTGAGCCAGTTACAAAAAGCTATGACCCTAGTTGACAAAAAGAATCTTATCTCAGTATATATACCTTTTCCCTCATTGTCTACATAAGAATGATGTCCAAAGGTTCCCAATCAGCAAACATGTCATTCGGTTTTATTCTCAGGCTAGTTTTCTATATGCCCTGGGGGACTGGGTGGAAGGGAGGTGAAGAGACTGAGGTGAAACAGGGAGGGTTAAAGAGCTGCTGCTTAATAAACCAGGAGCAAGTGTCTCTGATTGGCTTTGAGGAGGTGGATACTTTGTCTACATAAACTGGCAACTGCATCCTCTGTGCTTCTTAACTGTCATCGAGAAGCAAAGAGAGAGAGGGGACAGAGGAAAGGAGAATCTGCCTGCTTGCCTGTAAGTACCATTCTTTGTCCATTAGTTTGGGTGGATAAAGTCAAGAGATGCATGTCTGGTTTAATGCCATAGTTTGATTTTTAGATAGCAAGCTTTGCTAAGTGATTCTTAACTGTCGAATCTATTGCTCATTTTGTCTTACAAGAGGAGGAAAGGAAAGCTCACTGATTGCTATGCTTTGCAACCTTTATAAATTCCAATTTGAGTCATTAGCCTCTGTATATTATAGAAATTGTCCAAGTAGTTTTGAGAAGGCATATTTGTATTCGAAGAATTCAGCATCTCTGTACACACTGAAGTCTTATTCCTAAGAAATGGAAGTTTGAGAACAAAATGTGCTTAATAAATAAAAACAACTTTCAATTGTATTTTAAAAAAAGAACTTGCAATCTTCCAGAACAAACCAAGTAGGTGGAAATATTTTGTTCCCCAAAGATTATTTATTAGCAGGTCTGTGACAAATAATTAAGCATTACATAGGCCAAAAGGTGAGAAAATAAAGCAATGAAAATTCTATGTAGAGAAGAGGTGATCACCATAGTTTACAGTTATCAGAGATATTGGTCTTCAGTGAAATTCAAATCAGTTAGTCTGGGTAATTCCCTTAATCAGATTTCTTTTAGCCCCACTGAGAAATCATGGTGTTCTACTCTCTCCCACATGCCTTGCTGCTCAGTAAGCATTAATTCATCAAGAAAATAGAAACTGCAAAGGGAATGGAGACACTCCTTCTTTGATGCTTTGGATACCTCCTAGGCATCACCTGAAAATACCTGCTTTTCTCCATTAGTTTTAGACTTGTTTCCCCCCTTGGGGGAGTGTGCAATAATTGTGGGGAGCTGCTATATATGGCTTAGGGTCACTAGAAAACATGCTTAGCCCTGTTGGGCTTCCTTCTATTTATACTATTTGCAAAGACATTATCATCTTACTAACTTACTAATCTTATTTCTTTTTCCATCTGGGCTAGCAGTCATTGTTTTTATTTGCACAACTAATTTATCTAAATTCAGCAAAAAACCCCCAACAACACCCTATAGAAGTCTATAAAATAACCAGGGTGTGTTGTTGCTGTTGTTGAGTTCTTCCTTTCCCTTATATGACACTTGAATAATTGTTCTAACTACATTGTTTGATATTCTTTACATTCAGGGAGGCAGCACTGAGAAAATGAGATATCATTAGATATTTGCCATTCAAGAGCTTGAAGTTCTCCTCAGATACTTCACACTTATGTAGGATTTTAAAGTTTTGTAAAATACTTTGACATAAATTTAAAAGCCACTAGATTTGGAGTGAGTTGATTTGGGCTCCTATCCTGTCTTTGTCACTACTGATGTTACTTTATGTGAGTCAACCTTTCTTGACCTCAGTTTTCTCATCTGTAAAAAGTGAGGTTAAATTTTGTGGCTTTGAAGATCTCTTCCAATTTTACATTGATGATCCTAACTCTATGAGTTAAAAATATTTTCTCTTTATTTTTGTTTTGTTTTGTTTTGTTTTGTTTTGCAGGGCAGTGGGGGTTAAGTGACTTGCCCAGGGTCACACAGCTAGTAAGTGTCAAGTGTCTGAGGCTGGATTTGAACTCAAGTCCTCCTGAATCCAAGGCCAGTGCTTTATCCACTGCGCCACCTACCTGCCCCCTATTTTCACTTTAGCAAATAGAAGAAAGCCAGAATTTCTTGTGGGTTAAATCCCAAACAGAACATCAAAGGCAAGCATGTTACTCTTTTTTTCTCAGTAAACATCAATTTACCACCAAAAAATAAACTACAAATAGAATAGGTTATTTATGCACATACACACACACACACACACACACACACACACACACACACACACAAGTTCTTTCTTACAACATCCCTAAGTGGTTGTACAACCTTCTCTTAGAGATCTCAAGTGAGGAGGAATCCATTGTAATTCAATGCAGCTCATTTAAGTTTTGAACATTTTTCATTGTTAGGAATTTCTTTCCTATATCTAGCCAAAATCTTCCTCTCTGAAACTTCTACCCATTGCTCAGAATTCTTCCTGGTGAGACCTAGTAGAAAATATCTAATTAATCTCTTTTTCACATGATAATCTTTTCAATACTTTCCTTGTATATTCTCTCCTACACCTAAATTCATTATAGGCTACTGTTCAGGAAACCTACAGTGTTAGGTGAAGTCATACTCATGGCTCTAGGCATATACTGAAAAATTATGCCCCATATAGTGCGACACATATGGTGTGCATAGGCAAGCAAAACAAAACAAAAATGAATAAACAAAAAAAATTTCAGAGTTACAGGGAAAGCAACAAAGAAATCCAAGATCATCACTTGGGAAGCCATAATTGTTTGTTCTTGCCCTGCATCAGATCATAGGATTTAGAGCTGAAAGATAATTCAGATATCTCCTCTAACCTCCTGATTTTATAGTTGAAGACACTGAGATGCATAGAAAAGTTGACTTTTTCATTATTTCTCAGGTAGTAATGAAGCAGAGTCACAATTCTAATTCAGATCTTCTGACTTCAAACCCAATTCTCTTCTCATTACATCATTTGCTCTGAGGCTCACCATGTTTGGCATGGTTGTAGGAACAAGACTCAGAAGACAGTGCAGAGTCACTGGCTAAATGAGGACAGGCCAGAGAGAGGGTCAAGGGAACCAGAGATAAATTTTTTTCTGACTTTCCCTTCCATTGGGTAGTGTACAATACTGGTTGACCCTGGTGGCCAAATGGCTTTAGCTAATCTTTGCCTGTAGATAGGGTCTAAACTGACATTCCACACTTATCTGGACTTGTGGAGATATGGGAAAATTCTGCAAGCCAAATGGGGTGAGGGTTCAGGGCAGAGGTGAACAGGGGAAGGAGATGCTCCCATCTACCTCAGGGCCCACTCAACTGGACTGGGACAAATATTGAGGTAAAGGCTGTTAGATTTATCCAGCACCTAGCCTAATGCTTTAGATGAACTCAGTAAAACCTATTGGGAGGCTGTGATACCCAACTCAGACTTGGGCAAATCATTTAACCTCCCTCTGCCTCAGTTTCCTCATAAAATAGGGATAATAATAGCACCTACCTCACAGGGTTGTTGTGAAGATCAAATGAGATAATAGAAGGAAAGCCCTTTGCAAGTCTTAAAGTACTATTTAAATGCCAGCTAATACCCCCTTCCCTGCCTAAGTATAGGGCTGAATGAGAGTAAAGAGTAAGGACTGTGATTTGACATTCCTCTTCTGCCTCTCTCTGGGAGCTATGGATAGCCATCTTTATCACAGCTTGTTCTTTCCAGTACCAGCAGCAAATCCAGGTAACTGTGTTGGCCTGTATTAATTGAATTTGTTGGAGAATACCATATGGTAATCAAGTGAAACATTTGCATACAAGTCTTATAGAGAGCCTGATAAGAGTTTCCTATTTTTGAAATGTGGAAATCTAAAATATAGGTTACCTAGCAACCCTCTGGTTACCAGGCAGCTGGGCAGGGTTGGTCAACGGAAGTGATAGCAGTGACCTATAGAATAATGAAAAGTTCGTGATCGGCTGAGGAGTCAATATTTACTATTAAGTCCATTCATGAAAAAAATGAGACAGAAGTGTGTAGCAAAATATACAACTTAAATGAACACCAGCAGGTGTCATGGATTAGCAATTTTTTTTTTTTTTAGTGAGGCAATTGGGGTTAAGTGACTTGCCCAGGGTCACACAGCTAGTAAGTGTTAAGTGTCTGAGGCCCGATTTGAACTCAGGTCCTCCTGACTCCAAGGCTGGTGCTCTATCCAGGTGCTCTATCCACTGCGCCACCTAGCTGCCCCGGATTAGCAAATATTAAAGGAGTCTGTGACATATCTTTTTTGTTGTTGGGCCAGTCCTATGATTTCATTACCATGGGGATCTCCAGATGAGAAAAGTACTCCTACCAATGCAGATTTACACCTGCTCTGAAATCTATAGTACAAGTGAGTTGCCTGGGGCATTGAAAGGTTCAGTGACCTAGCTAGGTCAAGTATGTCAAGTATGTGTTAGCTGTAGCTCTTCAACATACATCTTCTTGACTTTGAGGCATCTTTCTATGCACTATTTCATGCTGTCCCTCTGATATATCCAGAATGCCCCAGCTCCTCAAAGGGAGTTTGAATCTATAGAAAGTGGAAATAGGGGTAGACTATGCCAAGCTCTACAAATATTTTAACCCAAGACTTTTGGGGAAGGGGAGAGCTAAAGGGAAATTACTCTTTTTTTTTCTTTTTTTTTTTCCCAGTGAGGCAATTGGGGTTAAGTGACTTGCCTAGGGTCACACAGCTAGTAAGTGTTGTGTCTGAGGCCGGATATGAACTCAGGTCCTCCTGAATCCAGGGCTGGTGCTCTATCCACTGTGCCACCTAGCTGCCCTGAAATTACTCTTCAAACAAGAGAAATATTGTAAAACAAAAGTGAAATCCTTTAACTATAGAATGATAGCATTAAAAGAAACCTTAGAAATTATCTAGCCTCCATTTTTTTCCAGGTAAGTGAGGTTGGGGAAGTTGAAGTAACTTGGCCGAGGTCAGAGAATGAGTTAGGAGCTGAGTCAAGAACAGAACCCAATCACCCCAGTCCCTAGTCCATGCCCCTTCATGGATATAGTGTCGATGATGAATGTGAAGTAATAATAGAATTTGCTGGCATATGATTAAAAATTCCTTCACTGACATCCTTCAGAAAAACATTTATCACTAAAAGCAAACTTGTTTTACTTTTACTTTGTTATTGATTTGTAATGTCACCTTGATTTCTAAATATATCCCTCCTCTTTCTTTACCCAGTAAAGCATCCTTTGTAACACAGAATAAAAAGGAAGAGAAAGAAAAGCAGTTCAGCTACACCAACCAACACACAGTCTTGTAACATATGCAATATTTCACACCCATAGTCTCCTATCTTTGCAAAAAAGGGGCAAAAGTTGCATTTTCTCATTTCTTTTCCAAGGCAAAGCTTGATAATTATAAATAGAGTTCAGTTTGAATACATTCTTTTTCATAACCAAAGAATAAGAAATGCCAAGCAAACTCCATACATTTTTTTTCTTGGTCAAATCAGAACAGGAGAAACTCTCTTAACTGTTTTTTTTGTTTAATATTAACTCTTTTCCAACAGCTGGGAGATTGTGGAATGTTAAATGGACTATTCTTTGTTTTGGTTTTGTTTGTTTGTTTGTTTTTGTGGGTTTTTTTTTGCAGGGCAATGGGGGTTAAGTGACTTGCCCAGGGTCACACAGCTAGTAAGTGTCAAGTGTCTGAGGCCGGATTTGAACTCAGGTACTCCTGAATCCAGGGCCGGTGCTCTATCCACTGTGCCACCTAGCTGCCCCAAAATGGACTATTCTTAATCACAAAATGTTCCTTTTGGGAGATAATTGAAATCATAGGATTGTACATTTAAAGCTGGGAAGGGAGCTTAGAGAGTATCTAGTTCAAATCCCTTATTTTACAGAAGAGCAAACTGAGTCTCAGAGGGATTAAGCGATTTGTTCATCTTGCAAGGTCTAGGGGTGGGACCTGAACCCTGATCTTCCAGGCCCAACACTGTATTCAGTATAACATGCCACCTCTGAGATATTTCTTGTGTGTTTTTCTTTTAAGGGTCTGAAGTAATATCATAAATTATTTCTGTAGATTTAGAATTCATACCCTTTGAATCCTAATGGGAAATCTCAATTTCATACTTTTTTTTGTGGGACAGTGAGGATTAAGTGACTTGCTCAGGGTCACACAGCTAGTAAGTGTCAAGTGTCTGAGGCCAGATTTGAACTCAGGTCCTCTTGAATCCAGGGCCGATGCTTTATCCATCATTTCATACTTTTTAATGATGAGGGTTCTCCTGTGATCTTTCTTTCTGCTGAAAGTGGAGCCATACCCATCATTGCTTTGCAGGCTCCAGGTAACTGTGGACTAGAGGAGCAAGTTCCAATTTCCATGAGGGTCTCTGATGATTTGGTCTGCTGAGGCTTCAGCAAGACAATGGTTCCAACTAATGCATTGTTGATGGAGCTGTGAACTGATCCAACCATTCTTTTTTTTTTTTTTGGTGAGGCAATTGGGGTTAAGTGACTTGCCCAGGGTCACACAGCTAGTAAGTGTTAAGTGGCTGATTTCAGATTTGAACTCAGATCCTCCTGACTCCAGGGCTGGTGCTCTATCCACTGCGCCACCTAGCTGCCCCTGATCCAACCATTCTTGAGAGCAGTTTGGAACTATGCCCAAAGGGCCATAAATCTTTGCATACCCTTTGATCCAGCAATACCACTATTAGGACTTTTCCTCCAAGAGATCATAAAAAAGGGAAAAGGACCCACATGTACAAAAATATTATCACTCTTTTTGGTGGCAAGGAATTGGAAATTGAGGGGATGCCTATCAATTGGGGAATGGCTGAACAATTTGTGGTATATGAATGTAATGGAATACTATTGTGCTGTAAGACATGATGAGCCGGCAGATTTCAGAGAAACCTGAAAGGACTTACATGAACTGATGCTGAGTGAGATGAACAGAACCAGAAGAACACTATACATTGTGTGTTGATCAACTGTGATAGACTTGATTCTTCTCAGTAATACAATGGTCCAAGATAGTTCCAAAGGACTCATGATGGAAAATGCTCTCCAAATCAAGAAAAAAAAGAACTGTTGAATCTGGATGCAGATAGAACTATACTATTTCTATTGTTTTTATTGTTGTTGTTTTCCTTTTTGCTTTGATTCTTCTTTCATTACATGACTAATGTAGAAATATGTTTAATGTGATTGTACATATATAACCTATATCAGATCACTTTCTGTCTTGGGGAGGGGGGGAGGGAAGGGAGGGAGAAAAATTTGAAGCAAAATCTTATAAAAACAAATCTTGAAAACTATCTCTACATGTAACTGGAAAATAATAAAATATTTATATGGAAAAAAGACAAGGGTTCCAGCTAGATGTGGTAGCCTTGAGAGACAGTCTGATACAGGGAGAAATGAATACTATATTTGGAGTCAGAAGATTTGAATCCAAGTCCCAGCTCGAATCCAAATATCAATTCTTATATTCACCAACCCACAGGGTCACATTGGTTCTGGAAGCCAAGGACCTGGGCTCAGATCCCACCTTGGACACTTAACTACTTGTTTGACCCTGGGCTAGGGTTGGAGGGCGGAAGAGAATAAATATTTATATAGCACCTACTATATTCTAGGTACAGTGCTAAGTGCTTTAGAAATATTATCTATTTTATCAAATGTGTATACTCTTTTATCCAGATATAATACTACCAGTTTTATACCACAGAGAAATCAAAGACAGAGGGGGAAAACTATACATACAAAAATATTTCCATTAGTTCTTTTCACAATTGCCAAAAATTGGGAGATAAAATTGCATCCTGTTGGAGAATGGTTAAAATTATTTTGGTATATGAATGTAATAGAATATTACTATTCCATAAGAAATGACAAAATATGCAGGAAATTAGGGAAACTTCTAGGAACCAATGCAGATGAAGCTGAGTACCATTAGGAGAATAATTTATATAACAATTATGGAGGAAAACAATTTAAAAAGACTTTAGAACTCTCTTTGCTCAATTCAGTGATAAACCATGAGTCCAGAAGAATAAAGATGAAACACTTCCAGATAAGGAGGTGATGAACTTAGAATGGAGAAAGAGACATACATTTTTAGAGAGAGCCAATATTGGAATTTTTTTGCCAAACTTTGCAGTTTTGTATTGAAGATTTTATTTTTCATTTAAAAATTGCTCATGGGAAAGGGTAGGGGGGTAGGACAAATTAATAAAAAAGAAAGAAAGGAAGGAAGAGATAAAAAAGGAAGAACAACAAAGAAAAGAAAACAAAATGTTACTGTAAATTTTTCTAGCTTTCTCTGAAACCATCCCTTTCATAATTTCTTATGGCATAATAGTAATTCAGTTACATTCATAGACCATAAATTGTTCAGCCTTTCTCCAATTGATGGGCACCCCTTTGCTTCTAGTTCTTTGGCACTACAAAAAGAACTCTATAAATATTTTTGTACATGTCAGTCCTTTTCTTTTTGCTCTGATCTCTTTGGGCCACATTCTAGTAAAAGTATCATTCGATCAAAGGGTATGTATATTTCTAGTAACTTTTGGGCTATGGTTCCAAATTGTTTTCCAGAATGTTTGAACCAACTCAGAGCAGCCTCTCCAACATATGTCATTTTCCTTTTTAGTCATCTTTGCCAACCATATGAGTTTGAGGTGGAACCTTAGCATTACCTGAAAATCACTTTGTAAATCATAAAAATACTATGTGTATCCATTATCAATACAATAATATGCTTTATAATATGATAATTGTTAAGATAACAGCTGGCACATACATAACACTTTAAGAAATGTTAAAAAATTAAATTTAAAAGACAGTGACTTAAATGAGATTTAAACTTGTGTTCCATTTGGAGTCTCCCTCTATCAAATCCATTTAAAGGTCACAGTGTCAAGACATAAAAAGTGAATCCTGTTTTTTTTTTTTTTTAATTTGCAGGGCAATGAGGGTTAAGCGACTTGCCCAGGTTCACACAGCTAGTAAGTGTCAAATGTCTGATGCCAGATTTGAACTCAGGTCCTTCTAAATCCAGGGCTGGTGCTTTATCCACTGCACCGCCTAGCTGCCCCCGTGCATCCTGTTTTAAAATTATATCACGTGACCCAGTTCAGTCATTAGAACAGGGAATACTAAGTGCTCAGGAGTCAATTGACCTTCTGTGGAGAGATGCTTTTACTCATCTCTCTCTCTCTTCATGATGCTCCTTCCTTATCTGACACTTTTCCTGCTCCCTAAGGTCCACAAGTCTACATACATCCCACAACATGCCTTTTTGGCTATTCCATCATATTCATTCTTTACATGTGCAACAGATCATAACATTAGATGAGGATGGTCATTAGGGTTTACAAAAAGACTGAGTCTGGGCAATGTATTTATGCAGACTCTTGGCAGTATTCTTTTGGGAACTCTTCAATTTTCTAGTATCCTTCAGAGCTCAACTCAAATGCCACCTTTCACATGAAGCCTTTCCACATGGCCCCATCTGTGAGATTTAAAATTGGATATTAGATCATAAATCTCCCCTACTTAACCTTTCCCTTAACACATCTGCTTGTGTGCCCACTATCATTACTTTGTATTTATTTTGTTATATTTTCATACATACGTACTTTCCCCAAAAGAATGTGAACTCTTTGAAGTCAGGGACTCTTTCAGTTTAATCTTTGTGTGCCCATTGTCTGGCATGGTCTCTGGTAAATTGTAGGCACTTGGTAAATACTTTATTTCTTTATTGGTTAAGATTTGCAGAGTGTGTTGCATTTATTATTTCATTTGTTCCTGTGAGGTAGACATGGTAAGTGTTATTATTCCCATTTAATAGAAGAGGAAAATGAGGCACATAGAAGTTAAGTGACTTGGCCAGAGTCATTCGTAGGTGTTAGAGGCAGGTGACTCCATTCCAAGTCTTGAAGCTTCCACTATGGAGTTAGAAGTATTGAAGAGATGCATTTGAGATATTCAAGTACAAGAAAATGAGCCACGTGGAGTTGGCTGAAATTTTAGGCCTCTTTCAGATGTAGTTTAAATCAGGACTTCTTTTTTTGTTTTTTTTTAGTGAGGCACTTGGGGTTAAGCGACTTGCCTGGGGTCACACGTAAGTGTTAAGTGTCTGAGGCCAGATTTGAACTCAGGTACTCCTGAATGCAGGGCTGGTGCTCTATCCACTGCGCCATCTAGCTGCCCCAAATCAGGACTTCTTAACTTGGGGTTCACAGATCTTTAAGGGGTCCATGGGTAGATTTCAGGGGATCTATGAACTTGGATGGGAAAAATTACATTGTTGTTTCAATATAATTGGTTTCCTATGAAATCTTATTTATTTTATTTTTTCATTTTAAACATTGTTCAGAGAAGGGATCTATAGGCTTCAGCAAACACTGCACAAGGGGTCCATCTCTCTCTCTCTCTCTCTCTCTCTCTCTCTCTCTCTCTCTCTCTCTCTCACACACACACACACACACACACACACACACACACACAAATGGTTAGAGGAATTCCTGGTCTAAATGGTAATCCTAGATAGACACAGCAAGAAAGACAGTGCATATAGAACACTCACTCCAGTAAGCTACATAGCATTTATTTAAGCAGCAGAATTACACTTCCATTTCTAACAGCCCTGATCAAATTATGTAAAGCAATCACTCCTTAAAGGGCTTGGGCAATGTAACCAATAGTTCTTATCTTGGTTTACATCTGTTAGCCAATATTTGCCCAGCTTGGGGGCTCAAAGCATCAAACGGCTACATAATGAATACAAGACCTGCTGTGTATTTGCACTTCAAGCCTTATAAAGGTTTAGTGGGGTGTGATCTGTGGAAAAGAGGATAATTTGAAAAGAAAAATAAGCTCTCTTCTTATACCTTGACTGGTAGTGTTTCTTTTTTAGAGCAAATTGGTAGCGACAGCTGTCTTGTTTCAGTAGTGTTTTATATTAGCAGGGCATTGTTAGTGCTTTCTCCCTTTAGAAATGACTTCTTATTGCCTTTTATTCACTTTGTGTTTGCTTATTTGTGTATATACTATGTCATTCAGGAGAATATAAGCTCCTTGAAGTCTGAGACTCTTTTTTTTTCTTGTTCCTAGGACACCTAGGCACCTAGGACAGTACTTGACATGGGGAGAGTGGGGGAAGGGAATAAGCATTTCTATAATCCCTGCCATGTGTCAAGCAGTGTCCTAAGCACTTTACAAATATCACCTTATTTTATAAATATGCATTATTTTGGCCCAGATATGCCACTACCAGGCCTATACCCCCAAAGAAATAAAAGGGGAAAATTATATATATATATATATATATATATATATATATATATATATATATATATATATATATATATATATATATATATATATATATATATATATATATATATATATATATATATATATATATATATATATATTCCTATAAATTCTTTTCAAGATGGACCCAAACTGGAAGCTATTTTTTTTTTTGCTATATGACTATAATGGAGAATTATTGTTTGATAAGAAATGATGCCATGTACAGTTTCAGAAAAAACTAGAAAGACCTCTATGAACTGATGCAGATAGAGCTAAAAAGAACTAGAATAGTTTATACAATAGCACATTATAAAGGAAAACAACTTTGAAAGATTTTAGAACTCTGATCAATGCAATGATAAATCATATTAAATAGACAAATAAATAAGTAGGTCATTCTAGATAAATGATCATTGAATTATTGAAATGCATCATGTTATTTTCATGCTATCACATATCAGTCATGATGAGTGGTCCTAACTGAAATATATATAAGAAATATTCTCATGCCCATTTAAAAGATGGAAGCAGCTGAGACCTCCCCCCACTAAGCATCTTGCTCCAGTTTGCATAACAAGTTAATAGGAAAATTTAGGTTAGCTCCAGAGAATCTCCTTGCTCCTTAGACTTTGATCTCGAAAAGACAAAAAAGGAGGGGAGGAATTAAAATGTACCAACATATAAACCTGGTATATATGTTTTAATATTGTAATAATTTTATTATTTAATAAGTTAATAAATAATAAATTTAATATTTTAAAGCTTTCTAAATCCTGCTCCCCAAATCATTTTGATCAGGAGAATTCCAGATCAGGAATCAATGCATACAAAATGGAGATAGATATTATCTTCAATTCATTTTGCTCTTCATGACCAGAAATAAGAGAAGTGTTCTAAGCTCAGAGTACTATGTGGCCCTGGTGGGACTGACTCTTCAGCCCAAGATTGCCCCTGTTATCAATTTGTTTTGAGATTTTTTCATTTTCAAAAATGTAATGCTATTTTTGACATTTGTAGAGAGAGCCAGCATGGTTCAAAAGGAAATGTGATGGGGCTTGGGCTCAGATCTGGGTTAGAATTCTGGTTTGGGGACTTCTGAGTTGTGTGTACCTCTGCATTCTAGTCTCTATCTATAAAATGAGTATAAAAGTATTTGTACTGCTCACCTCACAGGATTGTAAAGAAAGTGCCTTGTTAGACCCCAAAATGTTGTACAAATATGCTACACACTTAAATATATATATTTTTTATCTCTCTCTGCTTAGGGTTGACACTGACATTGGAACTACATTCACCATGAATGTTGCTGAATTCCGAAAGAGGGGGAAAGAAATGGTGGATTATGTGGCAGACTACATGGAAGGCATTCATAAACGTCAGGTTTATCCAGACGTGAAACCAGGCTATCTGAGACCCTTGATTCCTGACTCTGCCCCCCAGGACCCAGAAACATTTGAAGACATCATGAAGGATGTTGAGAAGATAATCATGCCAGGGGTAATGACTACATTCTGGAAAATTTTTAAAAAGCAAAATCAACAAAACATATGTTCTGAAGCATGACAGCATGGTGATTTTTTTTTCCAATTCAATTCAATTAACACCTCTGAGGTACTTACTTGGTGCTAGGTAAGAAGCAGTTTTGGCATAGTGGACAGGGAGAAGGTAAACTAGTCATTCTGAGTTCAAGTATTCTCTCACACACGTACTGGCTATGTGACTCTGGGTAAATCCCTTAATGGCTCAGTGTGCCAGGCAACTTTTTAAGATTAATTTGCAGAACAGTTGTCTAGCTGAATTTATAGTTTTCTGACCAGGCATTCCCTATGCCAATGAAATCCTAGATCTGAGCCTCCCGCCCACCCCCCCCCCCAAAAAAAGTGTGCAAGGCATTGGAATTTCCTTCATTAAGTTGAATTACCCTAATGGAGATCCTTGGAATGTTTGAAACTTGGGTTCAAGGGAATACTGAATGTCTCACAACATACATACATACATACATACATGCACACACATGCATGTGTGTATGCCTGCATACCATGCAAACACACGTATGTGATGAGTGATAATAAGGATCTGAAACAGTATGGTTGACCGGTATTCAGAGAGAGGGAGACCCATAAGAAAGATATTGTGAAGGTTACAGGTCTTACCTCTGTGTCTTTGTACTTATTATCAGCTAAACTGGAATAGTCTCTCTTTTTTCTTCCATTTCTTGGAATCTAAAGCTTCCTTTGAAGCTCAGTTTACTCAAGTGATACCCTTTATAAGCGGCCTTTCCTGCTGGCCAAAGTTTTTAGTGATCTCCCCTTACACACACGCACATGCACACACACACACACACACTCAAACACATAACAAATTACTTTTTTATTTTGTATTAACTTCTCTTAATATGTTGTTCTCTTCATAGTAGAATATAAGTTCCTTGAAGTCAGGAAATTTTGTCTTTTATCTATAGTTCTAAGTATAGTGTTAGGTATACATTAGGTATTTAACAAATGTTTACAAAATAGAATTGAATCAGCAATTCCTCTATAATTGAGTTGCCTGGGAAGAGTGAGAGGTTATATGACTTGCTTATGATGAGATAGCCAATGTGTATCAGAGACAAGACTTTAATCAAGTCTTCCTAACACTGAGGTTAGTCCTCTATTCAATTCACCATACTGCCACCTCATATATGTCAGTCAACAAGCATTTGTATGTATAATTGTATATATTTATATGTGGCATATCTGCCAGTTTTTATGAATGAAAAAATAGAAGGAAGAGGGGGAAAATCATTGTTGTAAGTAAAATATGTGACCATGGGCATGACCCTTAAATTTCTAGTTTCAGCTTCTTTATTTGTAAAATGAGGGCTTGAATAAATAATCTCTAAGGTTCCTTCCAGCACCATGGTCTGTGATCTTAGAAATGACTAATTCTAGGGAAAGTTAATTGGCTAAGATGATGAGAGCTGCTTTCACCTTTGTGGTTAAAAGGAACCAATCCCATATGTGATGCCACCTGGGATTAAGAATTGAGGGATCTGGAGGCAGCTAGGTGGCTCAGTGGAAAAAGCATCAGCCCTAGATTCAGGAGGACCTGAGTTCAAATACGACCTCAGACACTTGACACTTACTAGCTGTGTGACCCTGGGCAAGTCACTTAACCCTCATTGTCCTGAAAATAATAAAATAAAATAAATAAATAAGCATAGCTGGGAAACTCCCCACATTAAAAAAAAAGAATTGAGGGATCCACTCCTCTCCATTATTATATTTCTTCTGGGTCAATGATTTTTTTAAAAAAATCAATGATTGATGGATTATAGAAGTTGTTCATGGAGGAGATGCAAGAAGAAAAGGAAGGAAAAATTACAGTGTGAGAACATGGGATGTAGAAAGGAACAGACTTAAATTTTCTGGAGTCAACTTTTAGTAACTCTACTTCCAGTCCAATATGTTAACATTTAAATCTAGAATTGTACATAAAGTAAGTTTTACCTGTCAAGTACTTTGAAGAATATAAGTTAATTAACTGAGTTTGCGTCTCTCTCTCTCTCTCTATTAATTTGATGGTTATGAAATTTGCTGAAATTCTGAGATTTCTTTATATCAATTGGACTGAATGACTGCTGAGGTCTCTTCCAACTCTGAAATTTTGTGATTCTGTGGTTATTGTAATGAAAGGTTTAGTGGACTAAGAGCCAGAAGACCTAGTTCCTAGTTTTGTCTCTTTTATAAACTAGCTGTGTGACCTGTACAGCAAGTCACTTTACCAGTCTGGGGCTCAGTTGCCTTATTTATGAAATGAGGAAGTTGTACTAGATGACTTTATAGATCCTTTGCAGAGTGAGTGAATCTTTTTTAATTGTGACTTTATCAGTGAAACCATACCAAACAATCTCATCTGTTTGTGGGTGTTGGTACTCATGCTAGCCATCTAGCAAGCAATAAAGTCATTTGCACTTCTGACTATTTCTAAAAGACAGCAAAATTGACTGAGAAATTCATTAGCTATTCAATCAACTAACAGGCACTCTACTAGGCCCTGGGGATATAAGAGGGATGCCGATCCTGCCCTCAAGGAACTCATGTTCCAGTTGATATTTTTGACTTTAAGTAACTGGTTTTGGGGGCAGCTAGGTGGCACAGTGGATAGAGCACAGGCCCTGGAGTCAGGAGGACCTGAGTTCAAATCCAACCTCAGACACTTGACACTAGCTGTGTGACCCTGGGCAAGTCACTTAACCTTCATTGCCCTGACCCCCCCCCCCCCGCCAAAATGTAACTGGTTTTATTCATTTATTTTTTTCCACTAAATTTAACTTAACGTCTGTCTGTCTAGGAACCATTAGTAGATAAGAGCTGTTGGCAGGCTTTTTTCTAGTTATATTAGATTCAACTCAGACAAGTCTTTCTCCTAAATGGCATTTAAGTCATATGTATATAACACTTTACAAAGTACTTGCTTTTTCCCATTTTAAATCCCAAACTTAACAAACATCAATTAAACGAGCACTTTACACAAATTCCTTTTCTCATAACAACCCTGTAAGATAATCAGTAAAATTATTATTATTTCCATATTACAAATAAGAAAAAGTAAACTTCAGAGAAATTAGTCAGCTTGCCTAGAATTTTATATCCAATAAATATCAGGCTCAAACCAATTCCTTGTTTTACAGATGAAAAATTAAAGCCCTGAGATTTTTGAATGATTTAATCAGTGACTATCACTGACATAACAGTGAGCCATTATGGAATTTGCGTAATGCGTCATTACATAGGTCTTCTGTGGAAAGGCTGGTACTAGAGCCCAAATAATCAAATTCTCACGCTAGTGCTTTTTTCATTACAGCAAAGATCAAACAATATCAATCTGCTTTGGGGTGAGGGAAGAACTCTTCCAGTTTCTTTTTTTTTTTTTAAATAGATTTCCACTTGACATTTTTGCTTTGGGATGAGCATGTTAGGAGTGTTTTCTCCAAGCGCTTATGTACATAGACTAAGCTTCTTAGCAACCAAAACCTATTGGGGGGAAAGTATGTGGTTAAATGTCAGCTAGGAAGGGGAATGAGCAAGACAAAGCTTTTTCCTTTTTATGTAGTTGGATGTAAAGTCTTGTCTTGCTTAGCCAGTTGAACTTAGCCATTCTGAACTTCTAGTAATCCAATATTTTTTGGTGTAGTTGACTTCCCTGTTAATACCACTATGCTTAAGTCACTGTGGAGGATTCATTGAAAGCCAGGACAATGGCTAGTTCCTTAACTTCCAGGCTTTCATCTCATTGCTCTGTCCAAGTGCTGACTCCCTTTCTCATCATTGGTGCAAGCCCCAAGTGATTTCCCTCTCCAACTGATCTTCCACTCAACTGCCAAAGTGATTTTCTAAAGTGCAAGTATGACCATATCACCTTCCTATTCAATAAATTCTAGTGGCTCCCTATTACTTCCAGGATCAAACCTGAAATCTGGTTTGAAACATAAAGTCTTTTAAAAAGTGGCCCCTTCCAGTCTCTTAATACTTTACTCCCACCTACACAAGGATCAGCAATTCAGTGAAACTAGCCTTTTTGATTCCTCAGATGTGCCACTCTGTTTCTCACCTCTGTCCTTGGTCCTCCATGCTTGGGTGACCTCTCTCCTCACTTCCAACTCAGTTTCCTTGGCTTCCTTCAAGAGTCAGCTCAAATAGCACCTTTTTTTTTTTTTTTTTAGGGCAATGAGGGTTAAGCGACTTGCCCAGGGTCACACAGCTAGTAAGTGTCTGAATCCAGATTTGAACTCAGGTCCTCCTGAATCCAGGGCTGGTGCTTTATCCACTGTGCCACCTAGCTACCCCCATCAAATATCACTTTCTACAGGAAGCCTTTTTCAGTCTCCCCAGCTGCTAGGGTCTTTATTCTGATGTTACCTTCCAACTACTTTGTATATACTGTGTGTGTTTTTTAGAAGAGAAGTTTATGGAATAAAATAAGTATTTCCATAATATAATTTAAAAAATATGATTTCACATGAAACTGAACATGTATTATGCACAACTTGCTATTCCTTTTAAATATATAATAAAATTATTAGGTAAAATTTCCCCCTTTTCTTTTTTTTTTCTTTTTCTATTTTTAATGTATCTAGCTATCTACATCATGTCTCCCCCATTAAAATGTAAGTTCCTTTAGAGTAGGGAATATTTCCCCTTTCTTTGTATCCCTAACATCATTAAAATTCCTGACTCATAGTAAATGCTTAATAAATGCTTGTTGACTGACAATTTTAAGATGTTTAACTATTTCCTCCATAGAGCAACTCAGTTTTAATAGTCAGCAATTAATTTTATTAAATGACTTTGCATGCCCAGCACTATTAGACTACATGGTCAAAATACACTTTTGGATTTGAATCCTGGGTTTCAAGTACAACTTTTCCATTTCTTGCTTGTGTGACCTTTGGCAATTTATTTAAATCTCTGGTTCTTGATTTTTTCAGTCCCCCTCGATGAGGAGGCTGGAATGCATAAGCTCTAATGTCTCTTCCACCTCCGTGTACTATGATCCTAACATCTACTGCTTTGTGCTGCTTTTCTTTTCTGAGTATCACTCTTGTTTCTTCAATTAGACTTAAGATTCTTGAGAGCAGGGACTGTGCCTTATTTATCTTTTTATTCCCTATGGTGCCTTGTAAATAGCAAACAAACTATAAATACAAATTGACCTGTTAAATAAGAGTACAACCTATTTCCACTACTATAAAAACAACCCAAAGCTCGCGCCTGCTGAGGCTATGCTTTTAGTGTTTTCTTGGCTTAACAGTGTGTGTGTGTGTGTATACAAATATGTGAAAGGTCTGATTTTGTTAGCAAAGCAACCTGTCTGTGATAAAAACTAGGGAATTTACTTGAGGCCCAAAGAGGTTAGGTGACTTGCCAAGGATCACAAAGCTGTCAGAAGTGGGATTTATTTCAACTAATCCTCCTGATTCGAAGTCCAGCAGCCTTTCCACTGATACCCCACTTCTCTTTTTGTTCTGCTTTGTCCATGGCAAATGAACAAAATGAATATTTCCATACACTGTAGAACAGAAGAGGATTGTATATGAAACTGCAAATCTTCATTACATACAGCTTGTTTTTTGAGAATATTAAAAATTCAACATGCAATTTTCAAAATTGTAATTTACTTTCTACAATTCCTTTGGTCTTACTTATGTTCTCATTGCTTTGGGAGGAGATGGGAGTAGAGACCCTGACCCTTCCTCCAATATATTTTGCATGTCACTGTCCAATTACTCTTACTTAGACACAACTCTTATCAAAACAGTCTCCTGCTCAAAACTTTCCAATGACTCACTATCAACTAATTTTAAAAGTCTAAATCCTTTCCTAAGTCTAATATTCATAATCTGACACACTCTATCTTTCCAGGCTTGTCATACCTAACTCTCCACCATGTCTTCTTTACTTTTGCCATCCTGTATTACTCACTATCTTGTATTCCTCTCTCTCTCTCTCAAATGCAACCTGTCACAATGAAAAGTATTGGATTTGGATAAGAGGACTTGAGTTCAAATCTGGCATCTCAAGTTTACTGTCTGTATGACATTGGGCAAGTCATTTTAACTCTCTGGGTTTTAGTTTTCTCATCTATAAAGTGACAGAGTTGGACTAGATGACCTTCAAAGAATTCAAACCTAGGTCTTATGGCTCTAAACATTTGTATAATGTCATGTCTTCTGGGTTCCTAAAAGAAGCAACACCCACACCTGGGACTTCAGCCTGCCATAGTTATTTTTAGCTGTTTTATGCAACATTTGCCTTTATCTGCCAGCCTCTCTCCCACTTTAGTCCATTCTATACATTAAAAGCTGATTAATCTTCCTAATGCATACCTTGGATCATGACACTCCATTATTTAAAAAATCTTCAGTGGCTGATATCAGCTAACAAATAAGGTCTGAACCTTGCAGGAATATAGATTTAAAGTTGAAAGCAACCTTAGAAAGAATCTAGTCTAACTTTCTCATTTTATAGATTAGAAACAAAGGACAAAAAGGGTTAAGTTATTCAATCCAAGGTGTCATAGCTGATAAATGTCTGAGGCAGGATTTGAATCCAGGTCTTCCTGACTACAAGTACACTATGCCAGGCTGTCTTCTTAGTATTCAAGCTTCTCTACCTCCACATGATTAGTGCTAAAGTACAGTAAGTGTTGAGTTGAAGAGAAGCCTGGGAAAGACATCACAGAGGGAATGAGCAAAGGTGGCCAAAGGATATCAAGGGAGAATGAGAAATTTCATTTAACTAGAATGCAGGGAATGTGTTTTGAGATAAAGTTGGAAAGGAAGGTCTTTCTTTAGTGCTCAGCCCTGAATGCTGGGCTGTGGAGTGTGGGTTTTATTAGGAAGGTAATGGGGAGCCATTGAAGGGTTTTTAGCACAGTAATGAGACATCCACATGGTGGCTTAGGAAGATTAATCTCCCGGCACTGGGCAATACTGGTTGGAGGTGACTTAATACTTATAGGTTTTGCTTATAAAATTCAAGCATAATTCATAAGTAAGTTATCTTCTGAGGCATCCATTTTCCATATGTAGTAGAACCCCGTAACATTCAGGGGATAGGACTAAGATCCAACTCAAAATATTCCTCTTTCAGGAGCTCTTTTCATATTCATTCCAGATGTTGTAGCCACCCCCCACCCCCACCCAGGTCCCTGAGATCACTTTCTGTTTATCTCTTGTATTATTTATATCTGAAAATATTATAATCCAAAACAGACTGTCTCACTTTGTATATGTACCCTCAATGTTTAGCAGTACCTGGCACAATGTAGCATGGTAATAAAGGCTCATTTTGATTAATTTAATTGACTTATTGGAGAGAATAAACTATAGGCAAAGACACAAGTGAGGAAGCTTTTTCAATGGTCTGGGAGAGACGTGGCAGGAGCCCAAACCAGGGTGGTAGTAAGTGATAATGCAAAAGACATAACAATGACTTTGTTGCTCAGTCATTTCAATCTTGTCTGACTCTTTGTGGCCCCATTTGGGGTTTTCTTGGCAGAGAAGTAGTTTGCCATTTCCTTCTCCAGCTCATTTCACAAATGAGGGAACTGAGGCAAACAGGGTTAAGTGACTTGCCAAGGGTCAGACAGCTAGTACATGTCTGAGGCTGGAATTGAACTCAGGATGATGAGTCTGTTACATATATTATCTCACTTTATCTTCACAATAACTCTGTGAGGAAAGTACTACCTCCTATCCCCATTTTACAGATGAGATAACTGAGGCTAAGAGGAGATAAGTCCTCTGCCCAGGGTTATACAATTAAGCTGACCTCAGTAAATAGAAAATCTGGCTTTCAGTTGCTCTTATTTGGTCTGATTACAATTTAAATGGCTCTTTTCCTCCCCTACAGGTAACCCATTGGCATAGTCCCTACTTCTTTGCTTATTTCCCCACAGCCAGTTCATATCCAGCAATGCTGGCCGACATGCTATCAGGTGCCATAGGCTGCATTGGTTTTTCCTGGGTAAGTACATTCATGAGTAATGAGTGTCTGTGCTGCATGAAAAGTGGCTCTCAGTCCAAGAGAGAGGGCACCAGTTGCTTTCCTCTAACAGTACATAGAAAAGTGATAAGAAATTCTATTTTTGCCTTACTTAAGTAGACCTTGGAATTTTACTGTATCACTGTGCTCAGGCACTTTGTCATGGGGTTGAAAATCCCATGGAAGAGGGGTTCTTAATACTGGGGCAATGGGCCCCTTCTCTGTGGATAGTTTGAGAGGGCTTGTGAATACAGATGAGAAAATACATCTTCATCTCAATATAGTTGGTTTCCTTTATGGAATTAAATATTTTACTTTAAGTATTTAATAACATTACTATGAGAAGGGATCCGTAGGTTTCACCAGATAGCCAAAGGGCAAGAAAACCCCCCTGCCTTGGAACCAAGTTCTTTTCCTACTTCTGTAAACCTCCTTCAATGAAGTTCAAGGATCTAGCCAACTTAGAGTAAATTGACTTCTATGGTACACAGATGGATGGGGTTTGTTTTTTCCAGAGAACATTTTACTACTATTTGTGTAATGCAAAATATTGCTTGATAAGCACATTAGATAGGTAGAGAAAAATGCATTATGTGCACTCCATCGTGGATTATTGTTACTAGTAGGAGGCACCAGGAATACTTCATGAAGAAATGACATCTCATCTGGGCTTTAAAGGGTGGGTGATAGTTCAACAGGGCCAAGAGAGAAAGGGAGGATATTTTAGGTAAAGGGGAAGGAAAGGTATGGAAGAAGAATACAGAGTATATTTAGGAAACAGAAAGAAGTTAAATTTGGCTGAGCATAGAGTATGTGACATAAGGCTGGAAAGGGAAAGTGGTCCTAACCCTTGAACGGCCTTGAATGCCAGGCAAGTGATTCCATTCTTGACCTCTGGCTGTTGTTAGGAAGAAAGATTTATTGGAACTGAAAGTTTATTTAGATGTGCTTCTTTTCCTTGGGCAGAGATTTGCAATTTCATTTGGAAAATCCTTCTGGTAACTTGGAAACCAAGCAAAATAACTATCAGACCAGCTGCTCTCTCATCCCGTATGCATATATGTATTCCTTCTTCCCCTTCCATCTGAAGTCTTTGAAACTGAAGGGTAGGACAACAGACTATTTTTCAGTTAAATCATCTCATCTTTAAGACTGGGATGTGGATTGATAGTATTAGAATAATGGGAAAAGCAAGATAGAAAATGGATTTTTTAAATCACATTTTGATTTAAATAACAGTTCAATGAGAAAAATAGAGATATAAATTGTTGAGCACTGTTCATAACAAATTTAGAAATGGCTTACTGGATTTCTGGTTAATGCTTTCCCTTCTTATCACAATAGGTTTCAAGTCCCGCTTGCACAGAGCTAGAGACAGTGATGTTGGATTGGCTGGGGAAGATGATCAATCTGCCAGAAGCATTTTTAGCTGGAAAAGATGGAGAAGGGGGAGGAGTGATTCAGGTATGGTGAAGGTGGGATGTCATAACCGTCTGGATTATATGATTCTATTCTAAACTTCTGACTTTTATTGGTGGAAAAAGATGCATTAGTTTTCTGGGACGTCACCCCTTTTTTCTTCTAGAAAATCAGTAAGGTGTATTACCATTATACATATATATGCTGTCATTCACATACAAGGTTGACACAACTGGGTCACCAAAAGGATAGACACCCTTGTGTTGTTTCTCCAGTGGTGAGAAGCATTATGTTGAAATTCTTGCATTCAACCGATTGATCTCTTTTTGTAATCAATATTAAGATAATATATAGCAATAAAACTTTGTGGGCAGCTAGGTGGCACAATGGATAGAGTGCTCAGTCTGGAATCAGGAAGACCTGAGTTCAGATCTGGGCTTAATTACTAGCTGTGTGACCTGGGCAAGTCACTTAACCTCTGTTTGCCTTAGGTCCTCACGGGTAAAATGAAGATAATAATAGCACCTACATCCCAGAGTGGTTGTGAGGATCAAATAAGATAATGCTCATAACGCACTCAGTGTAGTGCTTCCCAAGGCCTTCCTGTATAGAGGGCTCAGACTTTTTTCACTACCCCCCCTTTTTACCCCATTAGATTGTAAGCTCCTTGAAAGCAGGGACCACCTTTCTTATTTGTGTCCCTGTACTTAGTAAAATGCCTGTCATATAGTAGACACTTAATAAATATTTATTGACCATTAGCTGTACCTCAGTTTCCTCATGCAAAATGAGGGAGATCATTTAAAGAATTCTCTCCAGCTTCAATTACATGATTCTTTCTGATTCTATGACTTTATTGTCAGGCATGAAGATGGTCCCAAGAAAAGATCCTTCCTTTTGACATAGCCAAGGAAGAAATCAATTCATTACTTTGAGAAACACACTCAATGCAGGGAGATACTTTTACCTGATAATTCAGGGAGGATCATTTCGTCAAGTCCTCTATTGCGTTAATAGTATATATATATATATATATATATATATGTCCAAGAGATGAGAAAGTAAAATATAACTCAAACTTTATCAATGAACAAGATGATCATATAGGGAGCACCAATTTCTCTAAATACCACTAGAGGAACTCATGTTTTTTTATTGTTATTCCATGGAATTAGAACTCCTAGAGGAATAAATACGATTCAAAGTTACCGATTCAAAAATAATTTACATCTGAATGAGGGGTAGGATGGTGCCTTGGAAAGAGAAATAGATTTAGTGTCTGAGGACTTAGGTTCAAATCTCACCTCTCTGGTTTACTACTTGTGTGACCTTGGGCAAATCACTCAACCTCACTGGTCCTGTTTTCTCATCTGTAAAATTAGAAGGTTAAAATAAATGACTTGTAAGATTCCTTGCAGCTCAAGCTCTGTGATCCTATGAATATTTTACTTCCCTGAGTTAAAAAGTCAGCATGGAAAGAATAGTGGAGAGTGCTATATAAAGCTATTATTATTAGGTCCTTGTTGGGAACAATGTTGGGTATGGCAGTCTGTTGATTTTAAACCTAAGCTTAAAAATGGTCTTCACCATGGGCCTGAACAGCTCTATTTTTGTCCAATGAAATCAAGCAATTAGCCTATTTGTCAGCAGGAAATCTCACCCTTCCAAGCTGACAGGCCTAATTGTCTACAATTTGCAAGACCTAAAAGAAGGCCCAAGTTTGGGAATAGCTAGTGGGATACTGTGCTCCTGCATCTGATGTGACAGTTAAAGATATCGATTCCCATCAAAATGGCAGTAACAGCTAGCATGCAGCAGAGTAAAGATGTAGGAATGGGGGCTGGGGAGAAGACAGATAGTCATTCCTGAGTCAAATGCCAAACAATAATTGTGGTTTTGGACAAACTAGGTCGGGGGAAAATTGGCTCTTAATTGTGTTTGAAAGCCTGCATGCGGATGTGAAGCCAATTTTCTGCTGTGTGTGAGATGACACTTGAAAAACCAGAAGATGAAAGAAAATTTGAGTTCAGAGAATCAGCAGATGTGAGCATCAGATCTCACCAATATTTCCTTATGCCCCTTGAGTACTGCTCACCATGGCAACCCTTGTTTGGTAGTAATAAAGGCGAACGTATCATTACTGATCTCTTAGCATACAGAACAGCTCTACCCCGACCCTAACTCTCAAAGAAGGGTTTTCAATAACAGAACCCCTACTCACACACATTATATTTGAATTTTGTTCAAACTGGATGTATTATAAGCCTCTGATCTTTTGTTATTGTTATTGTGCTTTTGGAAACTTGCTTAGGTGTGTATGTATCTGTGTGTTTTAAGTAGTCTCTGTTACTTAAAGAAGGCGGATGGGGTTCATTCAGGAAGTTAATAGAATCCAAAGGAAAAATCCATAGTAAATTGGCATAATGATCCAAAGTTCTTCATCAGAATTTGCTTAACAGTTCACTGAGGAATTAGAGAAGGGGAAAAAAACAACATTTACTTACTGGAAGATTTAAAGCAGAGATCTTCAGTGAACAAATTGTCACTGTCATGTGTGACATGTGGAGAATGATTCTATGATAATCTGGACATCAAGGGACATTAATTTGGTCTTCTTTATCCCCATTAACCCTTCACATTTTTTTCTTCCTTTTATTGCTGTACTGACCATTTACTCATTCTTCAGTATTCTTTCAACAACTATCCTCTCATTTATCTTTTCATCGTCTTCTTCCTTCTGCCCTCTGTTTCTTGAAATTTGATTTCAAGATAAAACTTTACTGATTCTGTTCTTCCCCCTGACTATACCTAGCATATGTCCCTGTAGTCACCCTTCCTTTGAGAGCACAAGTGTGTTTCAGCCCCTCCTTCCCCAAATAAGACTGGCATTGCATTTAATCTTTCATTGTTTTTTTTTGTTTGTGTGTGTGTGTGTTTTCATTTGTATCATTACAATTGTTTTATATCATTCTCCTTCCTCCTTTTGTGCCTCTTCTTTCCCCTACTAACTCTCTGTCCTTTTGGAGTTTGGGACCAATGGGTGGGATTAATCTATGCCCACTTTACTATTTGGCTCCAGATCTCTTCTGTTAATTGTATCCTACTCAGAAATAAAGGGACAAGAGGGTTTTATAAAACACAAGAGGACCATCTTGTTTATTTATCAGATATTATAGTAATTTTTTCCTTCTCTATGTTCTCAAAATGACTTTCAGAAGCAGAGAGAACACAAGAATTCTCTCATCTCTCCCCCCATACACACATTAAATTTTGTTTAAAAGTAGACAAGGGAGGGCGGCTAGGTGGCGCAGTGGATAAAGCACTGGCCTTGGATTCAGGAGGACCTGAGTTCAAATCCAGCCTCAGACATTTGACACTTACTAGCTGTGTGACCCTGGGCAAGTCACTTAACCCTCATTGCCCCTAAACAAAACAAAACAAAACAAAACAAAAGTAGACAAGGCCCTCTGGCCTTAGCGTCAGGAAGGGCTGGGATCTAATACTACCTCAGACACTTACTAACTGTGTGAAAACAGGCAAGTCACTAAACTCTATACCTCAGTTTCCTTATCTTTAGAATGAGAGAGTTGAGCTTGATGGCTGCTAAGGCCTTTTCCAGCACTAAATCTACGTTCCTTTGATCTGATCCTAGAGTTATCCTCTTCCATTTCTGGTCTCTTCACTTAATCCTCTCTCTTTTTCTTTTTTTGACTACAGGGAAGTGCCAGTGAAGCTACCTTGGTCACCCTACTTGCTGCCAGAACCAAAGTGATTCGGCAGCTACAGGCCAAGTCTCCAGGACTGACAAAGGCAGCCATCATGGACAAGCTGGTGGCCTATGCATCTGATCAAGTGAGTTCACCTGAATAGGCCACAACCCCTACCAATAAATGCTGATGTTTTAATGTTTGGTTTGGTGGGAGAAAATAATAGTATGTTGTTATCTTTGATGAATGTTTCCTGTGTCTGGGCCCTCCCTCAGGATATAGCCTATACCAGTGGTATCAAATTCAAATAGAAATGGATCCCAGAAGCATATTGAGTTAGAAAACCACACATTAACATTATCTATGTTGTATTATATCCTAATTAATTTTGTTAAACATTTCCCCCAATTATATTTTAATGTAGTTTTAGGTCCATGAAGGATTTCCTCTGAGCATAAGAGTGTGGACTGGATTTCATTAACAATAGGCAGCCACCAAAGGCTTTGAGCTGGGTGGGGGTGGGGGAAAGCAGGAGAACACTAGATCAGACAAGTAGAGTGAGAGTAGTTAGGTGGCCAGGACATGCCTCAGGAAGATCATAAAATAAACACCTAATCCCTATCAAGATATAAAGAGCACACATCACTCAACAAGCATTTATAAAGGCTTACTAAAACACTTGTTATATGCCAGGCACTGTGCTAAACACTGGGGATACAAAGAACAAAAATTGTACCTGGCCTCAAGAAGCTTACATTCTAATGGGGGAATTAACATATACACACAGAGGCATTTAGTGAACCAAGTGCCCAGCTGAAACTCAATAAATATAAGTTGCCATTAAAGAAAAGATGGGTTGATTCCTCCAATTCCCCATTACAGGTATTCATTTCTTAAAATGTTAAAATTTTAAATTTCTTAAAATGTCCAAAATGAAAAGCATAAAATTTCTTAGAATTTTCATTAAATTCAAATTTGAAAACTAGCAAAGTAATTTTTGGCAGGCAAGTGTGATAACTCAAGTCCATATAATGCTGACCTTGTTTCCAGAAAGCTGAGGAAATGCAGCTTTATGGCAATTTGGGAATTTTCTCAAATTCACAAGTTTATGAAATAACGTCACTAACACTATTTCCAGCAAAGGGAAACTGACTTCACCTTTTCTCCATAAATATAACTTAATTTTTCAAATGTCATTTGACTAATGTTTTATTTAATTAAGTACACTCATTTCTGCAGTGCCAATCAATCAAAAATCATTTATCAAGCACCTATTCCTTGCTAGGCATTGAGAAAGGTAAAAATGCAATGAACACTGATCTAGGTTTATTGTATCCTACATTCTATCAATAGTACCAGAGTCCAGTGCTTAGTATTTTAAAACATTTTTAAACATAATAAAATTAATAACTTAGATATTTTCTATATACGTTATATTTCTATCTTGGGAAGTTCTGTCTTCCTCCCTCTTTCTTCCCTCCTCCCTGCTTCCTTTTTTTCATTCCTTTGCTCCTTCATTCATTCCTTCCTTCCTTTCCCTTCCTTCTCCCCTGACCAGACACTCATCAGACCAAAAAAGGTAAAAGACTAAATCCTTAGCAAGGTACCTAACACATATGACATGAACAAGTGGCAATTTCAAGATACAATTTAATATTTTCAATCAGAAAGTAATTAGTAGTTGCCAGATAGATTATATAATTCTCTGGTTAGTTGGACAGAATACAAGAAGATAGAGAGATTCTATTCTTGAAGAAGGAGTAATTTGTTCGAGTTCACATCATGTGGAGCTCTGGATAAGAGTCTCTGGTTCATGTATCAAGGTCCTCCCTGCTCTTTGCTGCCATGAAGAACTGATTGGAAATGGAGAATGACAGCGCATGGTGTTTAATGAAGGTCAGAGGATTTTCCCTCTACAAGAAAGCTTTGCCTTAAGCTGTTATTGACCTTTCAAAGTCTATCCATGTAGCTCCTGCCTTTCTCTCTGCTTTATACCCAACACCTCCCAGTTTAGTAATCCGGAGATAAATCAAAGAGCTTATGTGGAAGTGAGAGGACAGTGACTTAGTAGGAACCACAGTACTGGCATGAGTGTTGCTGTGGGAGAGAAGACTTATTGAATTCATTTCATCATATTTATAAATAGATGTGGGAGAAATTCAGGACTAGAGTAGACTTTTGTCACTGCATGGTTTTTGTTGGTATCAGATCACATAAATTTTGATGTATTCCAAGAGCTGGAGAAAGAGAATAGGATGTTCTTTTATCTGTGTTCATGGAGGGGAAAGATGTGTTCAGGCATCAGTAAAAATGATTTATATTCAAAAAAGTTTTTGCATGATATATGCCACAGGGATGACTGTAAAATAATGTGATTTTTTAAAAAAAATTGCATAAAACGAATCCACATTTATGTAGCACTTCCTGTATATTGAGTATGATTATGCATAAGGTATGGTAAGTTTTGTAACATTTAATTGGATATGGCCAGATTACATTACTCTCCCCTTCTCCTCCTCCCCAATAGGCAGTGCAGAGTATAGAGTATAGAAAACTGGCTTTGAAGTCAAGAAGACCTGGGCTCAACTCCCTTCTTTGACACATAATGTCTATATAACCGTAGGAAAGTCACTTACCTTTTCAATGTCCCAATTCTCTAAGTCTACAAGTTGCATAGGAGGGGTAATTTGATGATGTCGTGGATAGAGTACTGGACCTGGAGTCAGTTAGACTCGAATTCAAATCCAGTCTCAGATACTTTCTAGTTGTGTGACTCTGGACAAGTCACTTAACCTCTGCCTGCCTCAACTTCCACACATGTAAAATGAGGGAAATAATAGCACCTACTTCCCAAGGCTATTGTGAGGATAAAATAAGATAATATTTTAAAATTTCTTTCTGAGTATAACATCATTACATAAATGCTAACTATTCATATTATTATTTCATAGCTTCCATGAGTTTGCTTACTGGGATTTCTCTATGCCAATGAAAACAAACCTCTTTCCAAAAAGATGGTACCATCTAACATCTCCATCCATAGGCCACGCCTTATCAGTTTCATCACCATTCCTGGCACCATGTTGGCCCCTCTGGTTTGAGCCCCCTGTCTCAAACTGCGCTACCTACCTGGAGTATAGTCTCCCCTAATCCCTCATACTATAAGTAGGTATTACAGGTATTAGAGTTCCTATTTACAAAAATGAGGAAACTGAGGTGTAGAGGCATTGAGTGACATGCTTAGGGCCACACAGGTAGTAAATGGCAAAGCTCAAGCTTGAAACCAAGACTTTTGATGTTGAGTCCTGTCCTCATTCTAATCTGTCATGCGTTCTTATAAAGAAGCACTATCAGTCAGAAGTCAGATGCTTTGGGAAACAATTCCAATAATCCTGTTGGGGCTAAAAATGTCTCAAGATCCTCCACCTTAAACTGGAAGGGATCTTACAGTCCATCTAGCCCAGGGAGTGTTTATTAACCTAAAAACTGTGATCTCTCTCTCTCTCTCTCTCTCTCTCTCTCTCTCTCTCTCTCTCTCTCTCTCTCTCTTTGTGGGGCAATGAGGGTTAAATGACTTGCCCGGGGTCATACAGCTAGTAAGTGTCAGGTGTCTGAGGCAGGATTGAATTTAGATCCTCCCGAATCCAAGGCCGATGCTTTATCCACTGTGTCACCTAGCTGCTCCCTGTGATCTCTTTTTTAAAAAATTCAGTAACTATATTTCAACATCATTGTTTTCTTTCAGATTCCTATATATTTTATTCTATGCATTTAAAAACATTATCCTGAGAAAAGGTTTATAGGCTTTGCCAGATTGCCAAAGGGGGAAATGACACATAAGACATTAAAAACCCATGAAGTCCTACCTCCCTATTTTATAGATCAGGGAACTAAGGCTCATGAAGGATAAATGACTTCTCCAAGGTCACATAGGTGTTAAATGTCAGAGGCAAAATTTGAACTCAGGTGCTGTGAATCTAGCACCAGTGTTCTTTCCACTCAGGCACTCATCTTTTGAAATTTCCATCAAGACTAGTTTACAGGGGAATAGGTTAAGTATCTATGGTTTTGTCGAAGTGGAGAACTTCAGTGTAGATCTCCGTCCATGAACAAATCACACTGTCCCCATAATAAGCCTTGGGAAAATACCTTCAATACAAGGAGGTCATGTGACTTATTTAGGCTTATACAACTAGTAAGTATTGGAGGACAGATCTGAACCCGGAGCTTCCTGACTTCAAGTGCAACAATCTGCTAATGACAACTTATTGCCTCTAGAGCTTGTTTATAAATTACAATAAAGGAGTCTTATTAGATTATAGTCACTTTTTGCTTTTGAATGCAGAACAGTTTGTTATTCAGTCATTTCAGGCATGTCCAACTCTTCGTGATCCCATTTGGGGTTTTCTTGGCAAAGATACTGGAGTAGTTAGTCATTTCCTTCTTTAGCTCATTTTACAGAGGAGGAAACCAAGGCAAACAGGGTTTCATGACTTGTCCAGAGTTACAGTTAATAGGTGTCTGAGGCCTGGTAAATAGTAGTCACTTATTAAATGCTTCAGTGAATAAAGAATTGAAAGTTATATATATATAACATAGAAAAATTCAGTATAATTGAAACATCTTTGAAGATAGAGATATTTCCAGGGTTTAGGAAAGGAATAACCCTTGTGATATTCAAAATGAATGGTATGCTTTGCATTTAGTAATTTGGTAGAATCCTACAGTTAGAGATGGATACATTTTGTTGTCAGATGTAGTCTAATCCTATTTGAAAAGAGATCTTGGTTTTCCTAAGTCCAGTTTAATGTTTTCATTCTAGTCCCACTCATCAGTGGAAAGGGCTGGATTAATTGGTGGCGTGAAGATAAAAATGATCCCTTCAGATGACAAATTTTCTCTACGAGGTTCAGCCCTACAGAAGGTCCTGGATGAAGACAAAGCCGCTGGCCTTATCCCATTCTTTGTAAGTTATAATATAAATGAGTTATACACTTTGAATCTGTCAGTTGTGGCCTTGTATCTTGTGTCTTTTGTGAGGTATAATGAGATATCAGGCCAGTTGCCCCAGTTTCCACTAATAAAGTGCTCATCCCAGATATCTCAAAGTGATGTGAAGTTGACTCAAAAGCAAAGGCTATAGCAGTTCAATACAAGTTCCAAACAGCCCCTACCAAGATGGAAGGGTTTTAGTCATGGGCCCACCATAAATCTGGTATCTGAGGACAAGCTGAGATAAGTTCAGAAAAGCTCACAACCAGGTTGGCCAAAGGGTCATGATTATTATTGTTGATGTTCTACATGTATCAAAGACAATCTTCTATGGACTGTGATCTGCATTGGTGGAGGGAGGGTCAACACTGATCATAGGATTCTTAAAGCATCAACTTGTAAATTGTAGCCTTGTAAATTGTGCACTTTGAATTAATTTGAGGGGGAGGTAAGACTAGTTAGCAGCTCTTGCAAAACCATATTTGGGAGTTTTAATGCACTGTCAGCTCAGTGAGAGGCCACAGTGAGACACTTGGAACCTAAAAGACAGATTCTTATGATCATAGAGCAGGAAGAGACCTCAGAGGCACATTAGTTTAGCCCTTTCATCTTATAGGTGAGGAAACTGAGACCCAAGGAAGTGAATTGATTTGGTCAGGGTCATATAGGGAGTACATATTAAAGGGAAGATTCAAACACACTTCCAGTGAGTATCTTTTTTGTTTTGTGCATATCTTAGTTTGTGGTACAGAATAAAGTCAAAAGTTCAAAGCAAAGATTTCTAAACTTTAAGGTACTATGTATATACAAAGTTGGTTATAATTTCTTGGTCTGGACTATAATTTCATCTGTGTAGGGAACTCTCAGAGTGAAAGTTTTTTTCAATCAAAGCATGTCACCAACTCATATGTGATATTATAGTCTTAAGAGAATTGTCTTGGGGTACTGAGAGGCTACGTGATTTGTCCATGGTTACACAAAAAGAAAGAGGGAAGGGTGGGGGGAGCACAAATGAGGTATGAGGTCTAGGGTATTCAGAGAAAGTAGTAGGTAGAGACAGAATTTGAATTAATGTTTAAAGGTAGGCTCTAGATACTCAGGGCAAGGGATGATGAAGTGCAAGAATGCATGTAAGCATGACAAGTGGGAATAAGCCGGGAAGGTTCAGAAGACAGAGAGGATACTAGTTGGGCTGCAGCAGAAGGCTAACATTTAGAAGCAGTGGGAGAATAGGTTAGAAATTTAGTCTGACGCCCAGTGAAGGAAGACCCTGATGGATAATGTAAGAAATTTAGATTTCATTCTGTAAGTACTAGTGAACCATTGAAGGTTTTAAGTTAGTGACATGATCAAAGTCACATTCAGGAAGACTAATCTGGGTGCAGTGTTCTGGATGGAGCAGAGGAGAAATTCTGGAAGACACTGGACACAGAGATTCTGGAAGAGGGGAGATGAGCTAGGAGGTGGTTGTGTAGCTTTTCTTATTGCAGTATTTGAAAGTGGAGTGTATTCTGTGTTACTCAAGTACGGTCTCTATATTAAATAAAGTGTTTTTTTTTTAACTATATGGATTTTTTTTAGTTTCTATATATAATTTCACTGGTGGGGAAATTCCCAGTGGGGAAACTTCTTCTCCTGGTGCAGAACAGCAACTTTTCTACATCTTATAGCTGTAGAGTTGCCAGGGGCCACCCAGAGGGTAAGTGATATGCCCACAGTCACACAGTATGAGCCAGAGCTGCAGCTTAAAGTCAGGCTTTCCTAACTCACACCTGGTCCTGTCTTCACACCACTGAGCCTTATCATGTATACATTTTAATAATCCTCTTCTAATTCTGAATATACGAAAGAAAGATCCAGCTTTATGCTTTAGATTCATCGACAGGATTTCAAAGAGGGTCCTCATTTTATTTTCATCCTTTTTGTTTCCATAGCTTTGAAATGGAAGCATTTGTTCATTTTGATCTAATTCGGGTTAGGGCCTTTAGTTTGAATACATTAAACATATCAGCCAAAGGGAAGCTTTCAATCTACTAATTCTTATTATTTGCCTCTAAAATAAAAAGGTGCACCAGGTCTTGGACATGGGGACTGAAAGGACCCACAATTCTACTGCTGCACTTCAGATTTTAGTGTCCTTCACAGAGACACTCATAAATAATTCCACTGCCAATAGAATGTAAGTTTCTTGAGGAGAGGGGTTGCTTTAATTATTATTATTATTTTTTTGCATCCCTAGTGCCTATCACAGTACTAAGTACGTAGGAAGCCTTCATAAGGCCAGCTAGGTGGTGCAGTGTATAGAGTCCTGGGCCTGAAGTTGGGAAGACTTCAATCTGAGTTCAAATCTGGCCTCAAACACTAACTAGCTGTGGAACCCTAGAAAACTCACTTAACATTGTTTGCCTCACTTTCCTCAGCTGTAAAATGAGCTGCAGAAGGAAATGGCAAACCACTCCAGGATCTTTGCCAAGAAAATCCCAAATGGGTTCACAAAGATCCAGACACAACTGAACAAAAACCAAAGCCTTAATAAATACTTACTAACCAGTTGATTGAAAGCAGTGCTGGAAAATGTTATTTTAATCATTGATGAATATAGACCTTCATTTTCTCAGAGGAAGCAAAGAAACCATTTAAAAAAATCTATTCATTGGAGAACAGATTAGAAAGTTTTGACCAGTGTTGGGTAGCACCAAGGGAACAGAAATCACCACCAGGTGATGCCGATTCTAAGCTCATAAGCCAAGGTTTGCTGAGGCCCTGAACTACCTAAAGCAGAGCCTCACTTCCCAAGTATAGGAGTAGACAGGAAGTGAGCCAGAACTTCAGCTCAGTCTCTGGGGTCTCCACTCCAAAGATATTTGCCCCATTTTCCTTTTGTTACCTTTCTGGCTTATCAAAAGTGAGACAAGTGAGGGACTTTAAGTGTTCTAATACTTAAGGGAAAGGGCAAAACCCAACCCGGTGAGGCATTTTATTTCTCAAAATTGCCTTCTTTCCTTTGGCCTAGGAGGCCAGAGATGGATAGTTGATTGGGAGAAGACTTTGAGGCCAGGCGGTAGAGAAGCCTCGGGGGAAGTTGGCTAGAAATCCATTCTCTCAGAAGAAAGCCTTTGGGCTGTTTTTAGCTGTCAGATCCATTTCTGATATGCAACTTCTCTCTCCTCCCCACCCCTTCCCAAATGTGATTATGCTTCTGTAATATGGGTTGTAAATTAGGTTAAATTCATTGTGTGGTGCTGAGGCAGGGTAATCAGAGCCCTGGGAGAGCAGGTGTTGTTGCTTTAAAGTGGTTTCTGGGAATTAGGACAAGCGGCTTTGTGGCTCAGACTCTCTTAGAAAAGATATTTTAAAATGTGTTGAGACAAAGTAAATTCATTTTGTCATATAGGCAGCTTCTTAGATGAAATTTGGATCTGGGTTAATTGTGCCATCCCTCTACCTCTCAGGTTGCAAAAACTGAAATTGGGGTTGTTGATAACTGACCACCAGGGGGTGCTGTGGTGCAATGTTGAAGTTTTAAACTTAGTTGTTAAGGCTGATATTTGCTTTGAGGCTATAGGTAGGGCAAAGGTTCTTTTTTAAAATTTTTATTTATTTTTTAAATTTTTGGCAAGGTTTCTTAACATGTCTTATTTTGGTGGATCTCCCTGGCAGCCTGGTGAAACTTGGGGGCCCCTTATCAGAATAATGTTTTACGTTTATAAAATATATAGGATTACAATAATAGGAAATATTGAATATAGTTGAAATATTGAAATGTTGTTATTCAAATATAATTAAAAGAACAAATGAATCAACTTCATGGGCTTTAGGTTAGGAACCCCTGCTAGGATTTAGTGCTTTTAAGGTGGAAGTTAAGAGTAGTTGTGAAGCAGAAAGGAACTGCTATTATGAAGGTTGGCTCCCTCGCTGGTTCTAGAAACGCTCTGACATCCCGGCATGATCTGGATCCAACAATGGAGACAGAGAAGGAGTGATCACATAGGTGAGAAGAGAACCAGGAAAGAGTGGGGTCCTGAAGAGCTGGAGAGAAGAGAGTATCACGGAGGGAAGAGTGATCAACAGCATCAAAAGCTGCACAGAGGTCAGGAATCAAAACTGAGAAAAGAGCCTTTGAATTTGTCAGCAGTAACATTGGAAAGAGCAGTTTCAGTGGAATGATAAGGTTGGAAGCCAGTTGGAAGGGGTTAAGAATAGAGGTGAAGTAGGGATGGATTTACTTGATCAAACTGATAGAGAGGTGTCCCAAAGAATTACAAGACCCAATGACTCAGTTTCCTAAGTTTTATTAAAATACTGTGAGGCCACAGGGAGATACCAAGGAGATAAATGTCTCATTTTGGGAGATGGAAATGGTTATATTCATAGTGAGAAAAAGTAGGTTATCTGCTCATTATCTTAATCTCCTCCTTAAGGAGGTACGTGGGAGGTTTTATCCTAATTTGGACTTCCTAGAGTCCTAAGACAACCCACAAGGCATGTACCTTTTTCCTTGGAGGTGTGTTTTGGGGGTTTTACACATCCATCATAAGGTGAACCTAAGGACACATTTGGTCCTTTCAGCGCATGTTCCTATTGACATGCTTAAATTTGTCAGACCCAGATCTTTTTACTTAAGATCTGGTTTCTAGGTGTCTTGTCGTCTAGGAATATTAATGGATTTTAATGGTTAATGGTCCCTGGTACTGTTTCTGTTGTTGGTATTGGTTGACAGGGATGTTGAAACCTCTTGCTTACAGTACTGTTGATAAGAACACAAACCTTAGTTTCTTCCTTAACCCTTTTAGGTACTATTGACCTTAGGTTATCTGTTAACAACTTTTAGTTACAGTTGATAGGTTATCTATTAGCCCCTTTTAGAGCTCAGATCTTAGGTTGTCTGTTAGCCTTTTTTAGCCTCCTCCATCAGAGGTAGAGGAGAGAAAGTGGAGGCACCTATTGTAAACAGCATTTTCTAGGAGTTTAGCCACAAAAGGGCAAAAGAGATATATAGGACAATAATTATCAAGAATATAATGGTCCAGTGAGAGGATTTTTTTTTTCCAGAATGGGAGAGACATGGACATTTTGCAGGCAGTAGAGAATGAACCAGTAGACAGAGACACTGAAAATAAGTGGCGGACTAGAGATGACAGAAGGGGCAATCTATTGGAAGAGAATGTGATCACTTGAGCAGGAAGAAGGATTAGTTAGCCTGGGTAAGGAGTAAAGTCATCTCATCATATGAGACAGAGGTGAAGGAGGAGATCGTAGTAGAAGGAATATGAGTGATGTGAAATATAGAGGAGGGGAGAAGGAGTTCATGGTGAATGACCTCAATTTTTTTCTGTAAAATATGAGGCAAGGTTTTTAGCTGAGAGGGAAGGGACAGAGGGGATCATGAGAAGTTTAAGGCAGAGTGGAAAGATTTGGAAGAACTTTTATAGAGAGCGGGATGATGGGTAGATAATGGAAGTTTAATATGATTGCCTAGCAGCTATGAGGGCCCTATTGAGGTTGTGAAATGGACTCAGAATGATTACATGATTTTCTCTACCCTCCTTCAGCAGCATGTGTGTAAGGATGAAGGTGATGTGGGATAGTGGGAGTGATCCAAAGTTGAAGCTCAGCAGGGTATCATCAGTGAGATGATAGAGGGTCAAGGGATTTAAGAGAGGAGGGCAATGGAAAGTTGAGTTGATTTGCCAAGGGGTCAAGATGGGGAAAAGAGGAGAGAGTGGCTAGTACAAGAGAGATGATCTGGGAGAGGATTGAGGAATCATGAGATTGGAGGTCATGGTGCAAATGAATAGTCAGGTTTTGTAAGGGAAGGGAGAGGAAAAAATGAAAAAGCAATAGATTACAGTCATATAAGGGGATTTTGGTACATATATGGGTGATGGCAAAATCAATGGTATGACTATCTTTGTATATGACTGAGGTGAGTGCAGGAATAGATCATGGGAAGTCAGTAGGATCAAGAACTGAGTGGCTAGGTTGTTTGAGAGAGAGTCAGTACATATATTAAAGTCCCCTTGCATGAAGGTAAGAGTTGAGTGGGAGAGAAAAATTGTGAGTCATGTATAAATGCATTAAGGGAGGAATGGGAGTGACCTCCAGGTCTATAGACATCAGCTACCAAGGTTTTGGTTGGGTGGTAAATATAAACAGCATAAACCCCAAGGGAGATGTTACTGAATGATAGAGGGAGGGAGAGAACCTTGAAGTTGCAATGGGGAGCAAGGAGTTTTATAACTCCCCTGCCTCTACTTCTTCGCTTATCTATTTGTAGTCTTATTGCTTCTCTTCCCCACCCCTTACCCCATTGAAGTTCCTTCAGTCCAGAGATTGATCTTATTTTGTTGACCTATCTTTAGTTCCAGGTACAACTTTTTTAGTTGGATTGGATTAGATTGGAAAAAATAATGATATTTTAAAAAGCTTCCTTAAGGGGAGGGGAGGGGAGGGGGGAGATTTCTAAGTTTTATGCTATTTGTTTTTACTTCTTAGGTGGTTGCTACACTTGGAACCACTCCTTGCTGTTCATTTGACAATCTATTAGAACTGGGTCCTATTTGTAAGTATTCACTTAATTTTTTCTCATGCTTTTGGAAATGTTTATTTGCTGGGTAGAATATCTACTATTTTCAGCTCCAAGTTTTTTACCTCCTTCCAAGTGAGCTTCACAACTAAATTCAGCCTTGTTTCAGAATTTAAAAGTCAAAGTATACATACATACACATACACACACACACACACACACACACACATATATATATATATATATATATATATATATATATATACATAAACTGTACACTATGCCCAAAGACTTGTGCTAGGCACTGGAGATAGGAAGATTAAAAAAAAAGACAGTATTCCTACCCTCAGAAATCTTACATTCTATTAGAAATAATGTAGCCTTAGTTGTGCTTCTTTCTAATGTGGTCTTTGTGTAGCTTTCTTGTATTTGCAATATAAACAGTTCAGAAACAATGAACAATTCAGGAGGTCAGGAGTTCAGAATTAGAAATCGTTGGCTGGGCTAGCGTTGACCTTTGTATTATTTATGAAGAAAGAATTTGATGCTTTAATGGTGTGCCAGGATTACTAGAAAATGCTTACTCTACTGAAGAGAAAAAAAATATTTTTTAAGGCTTCAGAAGTAAGTGACATTTTCATAAATTGATATTCTTTAACGCATCAGACCAGTGGTGGGAACCACACCCAGTATCTGTACCTCTGGGGGCCTGTTTTCATGTTTAAACCAGGCCTAGAAGCTAGCCCACTGGAACTTTCTAATGAACTTTCCTTTATTTTCCTGAGTCTCCTCATTCCTTTTAGGGTAAAATTACAGGTTCTGCTTGCCTCCATAAACCATTCTACTACCTAGAGAGGTTTTTAGGTCTTTAAAAGCTACAAAGCTTTGGGAAACATGCAAGGGGTGTGTGTGTGTGTATGGGTAAAATGGCAGACTAAAAGGGGCAAATTTAACAAATTATAATAAACCTTTCTACCACTTCATACTTGTCCCAGGCTCCTGGATATGATGGAAAAAGTGGTGGCTTTGAAGTCAGAGAACCTAGGCTCAAACACTAGCTTGGCTACTTATCCTTAACTTCACTGTAAACTAAGGGAGTTAGACCAAGTGACCTATAAAATTGTTTACAGCTCCATGTCTTTGATGCTACAAACTATGAGATCTCGACTTTATTATTTCTTGATTTATAAGCCTTATAAATGGGACCTTAGAGCTGAAGTAGCCCAATCCTTCAGAAAACTGAGGCCCACCCAGAGGGATTCAACTTGCTCCAAGTCACACAAATAGGAAGTGGCATCATTAGGATTAGCATTCAGGTCTTCTTAGTCTGAGTTTAGTGCTCTTTCTACTGTAATGCTGCCTCCATCTTTCTACTTTTCTGACTTCCTTACAATGCTCGTTCTTGTTGGTTCATCTCTAGTTCTTATTAGGAATTTCAACTACAGGTTGTAAGCTGTTAGGAATGGGTTCCCTATGCCTCCAGTTTTTGCATAGGTACCTGGGATTTGGGGTTCTCTCCTGGTTCAATCAATGCACAGGGTATCTCAAGTTGTTTTTTCCTTGGGCTTCGGACCTCATGCTTCTCTTATCATTGCTTTAGAAATATTAACAGTTCATAGTCTGAGAATTTATTTTTTACTATCTTATCTCTGTCTTCTCTATTTCTTGTAACAATGCTACTAGTTGGTTCTTAAGACCTTCATTTACCCCTAGTGCCTAAAATAGGTGCTAGATCCTGTGGCCAATAGCTCTGAGGATAGGCCTCCATCACCCCTTACATGAGCCTGAGCCACCCATGCTTTCTCTTAGACTTATCTTCTCTTTCACATTGCCCTGTGGCCTACTCCTAGCTCTTTCCTTTAACATTGGTCAAACATTCAAGTATACCCTAGGGCCAATGGAGAATGGCTACATGTACTTGCTTTCAGTTACTGTTTTCTATCACTTTCTTATTTCTAGATACTGAATAGTTGCTCCTACTGAGCTTTTGGCCCTTTAGAACTGGATTCATAGACTACATAGCTTTCTAACTAGAATTACCAAAAAAAATTTTTCTTACAGTATATGTTAGCTCAACATACTATTGCCTTCTCCCATGTCTACAATAATCAATTTCCTACATGTTCTAATTATGGAGTAGTCTATTCATGAATAAAGGTTTCCATCTTAGATCTATACTTTGCAGTACTTTGCTAGCCTGGTTGGAGTTTACAGTATATATTTCAAGGTAATACAACTTCATTTCTTTAAAGACAGTCCGTGATTCACACTTCTTGCTCATTCAGATTGAACTTACTCCTGGATCTCTTAGATTTTTCAGTCTATCAACAAAGTATCTTTTCTTTGCCCTAGTACATCCAACTGAAGAATCAGATGGCCCTGTACTCCTAAAATTTCATTTTCGGCCTGAGCTATTAGAAACCCCAGACACCATGGAAATAGCTTTATGGATGGAGAACATTGCTCTAGAGTGGGCCAAATCTGGCCTCAAGTGAAGGCCAAGAAACTGTTTCCCAGTATGGACAAAGGCCAATTTGACACCAACTTTTAGGAGCTATCGCTAGAGAAGGCATAGGGCATGAAACTTTTCCTAGACAACTAGTATCTGGCCAATCTTTTAGGGCAAAATGTTAAATGGGTGACAATTGGCTACTTGTTAAGACTAGACCACCCAAATGTGCTTTCTCAATGCTCCAACCATACATTCCTTCCTACAATATCTCACTAGGAGTGAGTGGGGTTCTCTTATAGTCAAGGGATGAGTCTATGCATCTATACAGTTTCAAGGCAAGGAGCTGAGAGAATCAACAGCTGCTATCACTTGTGATCCTTCCTATCCAAAGATGACATTAATCAGCTGCCTCTTTCCCACCCCCACTTATGTACATTTTGGATTATTGTTCTACTCGTTGTTTTTCCCAGAAGGAAGGATGGCTTTGAGTTGACCCATTTCCATTCACGCTCATTCCACCCTGCCATGTGACTGGGAGCATTCACTTGTGAGAACAGCTGGCCTGGCTGCAGGGTCCCTGGTCACAGAACGAAGTGAGGCTAACTGGCCCAGACGGGGATGGAAGCCATGACTTTGGCCTCATTAGCACTGAGCTCTAATCAAGTGCAGTAAACAACCCAAGCTGGGCTGGTCTCCCAAAGGAACTGAATGTCCTGGCCCTCAGCCTGCTTATATAACTCCCTGCAGCTATCATATTCAGAGACTGCCCGAGGGCTCCAGTGGGGCCGAGTCCAGCGGGCCCCTCTTGTGACCTCTGCACAGGTGTTACAGTCTTGTTTCATGAGATCTGCCAGCTTGAAAGAACCATGGGGGTCAGATCGAGTCCAGGTCATTACTTTGATCTAGTATTTAATTACTTTTAAAAGCTTTCTTGTATGTGGCCAGAAACCAAGTTGTAATTTGTTTGGCACCATAAAGGGATGTCCATTGTGGAAATACACCGATAGGCAGCATGGTACACTGGGAAGTACTTTTATTTATTTATTTTTGAGTTGGAGAAGCTGAGTTTGAATCTCTGCCCTGTCACTACCTGTACACAGTTGCAACTTTGGACAAGCAATTTCACCTCTCTTAGCCCCAGTTTCTTCTTCCGAAAAATGAGGGGATAGGATTAGATGGTTTCCAAAGTCACTCCCAGCTCTAAATCCATTCATCTCCCTGGTGCTCAGTTTCCTCTTCTTTAAAATAAGGAGGTGGGATGAGAATGCTTCCCTCCCCTTCAGCTCTAACTTCCTGTTCTCACTGGGCCTCAGTTTCTTCCACTGTAAAATGAGGGCTGGGGACCCAGCGACCTCTGAGCTCTCTTCCAACTCCAAACCCTTGATCCTGTGATTTGACATCAGAGAATTCTAAACTCTGTTTATCTACTGCAGAAATTTTCAAAGTTGAGTATTGTTTTGGCTAAAATATTGAATAAGCACTCATTGCTGAGTGTTTTCCAAGTTGAAACTACATCTTTTTTAGTGTCCAGAGCTGATGTCCCACAGCGTCAATAGGCTAAAAACAATTTACATTTATGTGGCACTATGCCTGATAAAGGACTTGAATATAAACAGACTCATTTAATCCCTGAAGAGACTATGTTGAGGTAGATGGTAGATGTGCAAAGTGAGGTTCCTCATCAACATGACTTGTTCCAGGTTTCACAGGAAATAAGTGATAGAGGTAGTTCTTAAATCTAAGTCTTCTGAATTCAAGTCCCATGTTTTGTGCCCTTCTGCATCCTCCCTTCCCGCCTCCCCCCCCCCCAGCCCCCACTATCCAATACTTCCTCTTGGTAAAAAGCTGCTGTGATTAAAAGTGATGATTCACTAGCCACACAGAAGACAAATTTGAACATAGTTTTCTGAAAATTGCTGCTTTAGAAATTAAATTTCATTTGAAATTCTATGTTATTATTGTTCTTCAGAGACCTCTTTTTTTTTTTTTAACAGGGCAATGGGGTTAAGTGACTTGCCCAGGGTCACACAGCTAGTAAGTGTTAAGTGTCTGAGGCCGGATTTGAACTCAGGAACTCCTGAATCCAGGGCTGGTGCTTTATCCACTGCGCCACCTAGCCACCCCCAGAGACCTCTTTTGATTGGTCTGCTTAAACAAGTTAATTTCCTGGCAGTTCCTATTCAGAAAAAGATCACAAGTGGGGGAAAAAACGGATGACTAAAATCAAACTTCAGGCACGTTTTGAGAACAGCCTGGAAGAGGGCAGGTCAGTGCTGAGAGTGGAGGGACAGCAGATTGCAGAAGCACTGCCTGTGGAAGAGGGAAGGGAGAGCAGAGCCCAGAACAGGGGCAAAGGAAGAGCAGGTCAGTTCTGGGGAAGGATGAGGGAGCTGGTGGCTGAGACTGTCCCAGAGGTGAGAACTATTTGATCAGTCCAATGTGGGGATACATGTAAGCCCTAAAGGTCAAAGGCAGGCAGTGGATGAAAAGCAGGTAAGAAAACTGGAGTTGGGGCTTATGTGAGGAGTGAGGGTCCCAGTTAGCACTAGATGCAGAGCACAGATAATCAAGCATAATGGATTAAGTGGATTTTAAAGGTCAAAGAAGGTAATTGGCCTGAAATTCAAGCAGGCAATCTGAACAGGTGAGAGATGGGGGCCCAGAACCCAGACAAGAATCTAGATTGACTTCATATTCATGACGTTGGATACTACTGCTAAGTCACTTTTAAGTCTACCAAGTCTACCAACATCCTCTTTCTAGAACAAAGATCCTTGATCCTTTTTTATGTCATGGACCCCTTTGGCAGTCTAGTGAAGCCTATGGACCCTTTCTCTGAATAATATATATATATTTATTGTTATTATTATTATTATTATTTTTGGTGAGGAAATTGGGGTCAAGTAACTTGCCCAGGGTCACACAGCTAGTAAGTGTCAAGTGTCTGAGGCCAGATTTGAACTCAGGTCCTCCTGACTCCAGGGCCAGTGCTCCATCCACTACGCCACCTAGTTGCCCCTGAGTAATATTTTTAAAGCAATAAAATACCAAGAATTACAAAGGAAACTGATTATATTGAAATAGTAATCAAAATATTAAAATAATAAGTTCACAGACTTCAGGTTAAGAATCCCTGTTCAAGAAGGATGAAGGACCTTTAGTGGAAGTAGAAAAACTGAAAACAGTCTGTCCCAATTAAATTACCCCAAGTATAAGTGTGGTAAAGTGTCTCCCAACTTTGTGAATATTTGTTGTTGTTAAGTCATTTCAATCATGTCTGATTCTTTATGACCCCATTTGGGGTTCTCTTGGCAAAGATGATGCCATTTTCTTCTCCAACTTATTTTACAGATGAGAAAACTGAGGCAAATTGTTAAGTAACTTGCCTAGGGTTCCATAGCTAGTAAGTGTTTGAGGCCAGATTTGAACTCAGGAACATGAGTTGTCCTGAATCCAGGCCCAGAACTTGATCCACTGTACCACCTAGGTACCCTGTTAATACAGCAGAGGACAGATAGTCTTAGGTTCATCAGTTTAATATCCTTTAAAATTAAAATTTAAAAATGCTAACTTAAAATTTGAAAATCCCTCACCCGTATTGGATAGATAGATAAAACATTTATAATGCACTTGCTTTGTGCCAGGTATATGTGGAGAAGGGGAAGAAAAACAAAAGCCTTGCACAATAAAGCAAAACAAATTCCAGCATTGTCCTTCTCCAAAAATGTATGTCTGATTGTGCATCTTGAATCTGTCACTTCTCTGTCAGGAGGTGGGTGTCATACTCATTGGTCTGAAATTGAGGTTGGTGACTGAATTGGTCAGAGTTCTTCTGTCTTTCAAAGTTGTTTGTCTTTATAATGTTGTTGTCACTGTATAAATTGGTCTCCTATTTTAGCTTGCTTCACACTGTGTCAGTTCATACAAGTCTTCCCAGGTTTCTCTAGAACCATGTCCCTTATTATTTCTTGCAGCCCAATAATATAAATTCACATAAAATAATTTGTTCAGCCACTTCCCAACTGATGGGTACCCCCTCTTAGTTTCCAGGGTTTTTTGCCATTCAAAAAGAACTACTATAAACATTTTTGTACATTTGTACTTTTTCTCTTAATTTAATTTCTTTGAGTTATAAGCTAGTAGTGGCATTGCTAGGACAAAGGGGAAGGTTCAGTGGCTTTGGAGATATTGTTCCACATGTCTTTGTAGAATGGCTGGACCAGTTCTTCACAGCTCCACCAACAGTGAGTTAATTTGACCATTTTACTCCAACTCCTTCAAATTTGGTCATGCTCCTTTTTTCGTCATGTTTTCTAATCAGAGTTGCTTTAATTTTCTTTTCTTTTTTCTTTTTTTTTTTTAAAGTAAGGCAATTGGGGTTAAGTGACTTGCCCAGGGTCACACAGCTAGGAAGTGTTAAGTGTCTGAGGCCAGATTTGAACTCAGGTACTCCTGAATCCAGGGCCGGTGCTTTATCCACTTCGCCATCTAGCTGCCCCCTTTTTTTTCTTTTTAAAAATTTTCTCTATTAGTGATTTGAAACATTTTTTAAAAAATATGGCTGTTCATGCTTTGGATTTCTTCCTTTGAGAACTATGTGTTCATATACTTTCACCTTATTATTTGAGAAGTACCTTCCCATCACTTTTCATTACTTGTATAAAAGTTCCCTCAATGCAGAAAACAGAAGTTGGGGCAAAGAGAGTGAAACAAAATGTGAGTGTTTCTGTTCATAGGTCAGAGCAAAGTATCTTGGCCCAAGAAGTTGTATGAGCATGAAGCCTGATCCAAGACTTTAGTTCTACATAGAAGTTAGGGCCCAGAAGCTGAAGCCCCTTGAGAGCAAGACTATAGGAAGCACTGAGTGGGAGGCCAGGTGGAGCATGGGGGAGCTGGGAAGAGTCTGTAGCATAGAAGCTGCTGAAGAGGGCTTCGCTACCCAGAAAATGTGATGGCTTTTCTCAGAATTAGTGAAGTTCTGCATCTAAAGTAACAAGCTTTGTCCCCTCTATATTTCTCTGTTTTTAAACTTCTGTTTTTGAAACACCTAAGTGACCCATTGTGGACCCATTCCTACAAGGGTCTCTTAACCCTGAACTCACATGAAGTCTGAAATCATCCCTGGCATGGCCTCACCCCAAATGAAACTCCACATCATTCTATATGACCCCAAAGTAGAACTCTGGGGAAAATTTCTCAAGCAAAGTTTTGGGTCTGATTTAAGTGTAGAATTTCCCCAGTAAGGGGCCTCTGCTTTTTTTAAACGGGACTCAATGTAATAATAATAATAATAATAATAATAATAAATTTGATATAAAGCTTACTATGTGCCAGGCACTATGCTAATGTTTTATAATTACTATCTCATTTGATCCTCATAGTAACCCTGGGAGATAGTGCTGCTATAATCCCCATTTTAAAAATGAGGAAACTAAGGCAAACAGATTAAGTGATTTACCTAGGGACACATATCTAGTGAGTGTTTGAGGCCACATTTGAACGTGGGTCTTCCTGACTCCAGGCCCAGTACTCTATCTACTGTGGCACCTAGCTGATATTTACAAAATAAGTACCAGGTATACATCCTCTATCACAAAAAAAATACTTAAAACACAAAGAACTCATGAAGACATATTAATATGTTGTTCAAGGACTATAACTTGTTTAGGCCATCCCTAATCAATGATTGGGTGATCAACTCTACCTCTAATCTACCAATCTCTAATCTAACTATAAGGTTTATTATTAACATACAAACCAGCAGCAGCAGAAAACTCACACAAAAAGGAAACAAGGAGACATGTTCCTACCTCACCACCACTCATGGTTCTCAATCTTGGTCTATTTCTGAGAAATGAAGTTGTGCATATAACCACAACTCAGAAATGGACTCTATCCAGACTAGAGACTGATTCAGAGTAGCCTGAGGGTTCTGTGGTTTTATACTAAAGTAGACAGAGAGATCTGGGTTCATTTGCAAAGGTATCATTCTCAAGGAAACAGATCCCAGGAATCTTGGAATACACCAATCATGAGTAGGTTAGATTGTTTTTCCATCTGCATGTCCATCTTCCTCCCTGTTGGGAAAAGGATTCAGACCCAACCAATTGGCACAACAGAGTTCAAGATGGTTTACAACTTGATGGCATATAATTATGCACTGACTTATGTGGGAGAGGCAATAACTGTGATAGGGGTACAAGGAATAGATATCAATGTATGTTGGAACCATAATAGAGATGGTGGGATGTGAGTTACACTTTGAAAAATAGGATTTAAATGGGGGCATTTGTGAGAATGTTTTGGGGAGGAAAGGGTACTCCAAGTGAATGAAAGAGCATTCTACAACATCTTTAACATCAACAAGCATTAATTAGTGCTTACTTACCAGGTGCCAAGCACAGTGCTAGGCACTAGGGATGTAGAGACAAAAAAACAAACAAAAATTATCCTTGTCATCTAGGAATTTCCATTCTGTTTTGGGAAACAGCAGGCTAAGAGGCAAGAATGAATGTGAGATGCAAGGAGGGAAACTGGAATGACCAGAACACAGAGTTCATATTGGTAAAACAAGTTTGGGTAGATGAAGCTTCAAGATTATTCCTTTTGAAGAATTTGGGCTTGATATAACAGGTAATAGGAGGTCAGTAAGGGCTTCTGGGTAGAGGACTGACATGATGAAAGCAGTGTTTTAGGAGTTCAGTTATTCTCATCAACAAAGATTTATCGCATGCTTACTCTATGGGTCAGCATGGTACATTAGATTTGGAGTCATAATGATGATAATAGGTAGCATTTATATAGACCTTTAAGGTTTGCAAAGTTCTTTACATATGCTGCATTTGATTCTCACAACAACCCTGCAAGGTAGCTGCCCATTTTGCAGAGAAGGAAACTGAAGCTAAGAGACCTTAAGTGACTCACACAACCAGTGTCAGAAGCAAGATTTGAATTCAGGTCTTCCTAACTCCCAATGCAATAATCTCATCTACTATACCATCTAGCTACTCAGAAGGCTCTGGCCTCTTATTACATAATGTGCACTTTGGCAAGCACTTTACAGAGCATATTTCCTCCTTTGTTAATGATGGTGATACTATATGATCTGCTTACCTTATATGATTTGTGTAAAGGTTGAATGAAATGATATATGGGAAAATGCTTTGTAAATGTCAGTGAATTGGGTAAGGAACCACTTACCATTTGCAAGATCCCGTGGGGTTCAGAAATATGATATATTCAAAGCCACAAAACCACTGGGCTTTATAAGTTTGTCCCTCTCAAACATTTCTGTATTTTAGGTAAAAAGGAGAATATTTGGATGCACATTGATGCAGCATATGCAGGAAGTGCCTTCATCTGCCCTGAATTCCGGCATTTTCTGAATGGAGTTGAGGTGAGCATGTATGTCCCTTTGCCTTTAATTTGGATAAGGAAACAGAATGGCAGGTCTTTAAGTATCTTTATGTAGATTGTTTTTGTGGCATGCTTGATTGAGATAGGGATAGGAACTGGACCTGCAATTTCATTAGTACAGGTAAGTGGCAAGTGAGCAGACTCCCTCCACCAATATAGGTTGGCACTTTCTCTATGATTTATAATCTACACCTTTCAGAGCTTGTGATTGGCTCAAGTTTGCACAGCTAGTATGGGTTATGGGGCAAGACTTGAACCAAGGTTTTTCTAGCTTTGACACTCACTCTCTGTCCACTAAAACTGGTTGCCTTTTAAACCTTGTTCATCTAGCCTTTTAATCCACTGCTCTATACACTATGCTGAGTTATATCTCTCCTTGAGTATAGTTATATCTTTTGACTTGAGGACTTAGTTCTCCTGAATATTTTAGCTTTTGCCCTGCAGGCAGGGTTTTGGACCAGATGGTGTCTCTCCATTCACTTTCCAGTTCTAGCATCATTAGGATGTGTACTCTGATGAGATCCCATTTTGCTTTTGAAGGGCTCTCAACAAGTTGGGGTTTCATCTTTCAGAGAGCAAGGTGCACAGGCATCATGGCAGTCCCTGTGATGGACATGACAGCAAGATCCTATCTGTAGCAGACAGGGTTTAATCCTTGGCAATGAGTCATGTGGAATTTGCCTTCAATATCGTGTACTGCTCTTTACCCCTGTCTGACTAAGGAGTTGGCTGCTCTGAGGGTCAGATAAGGGGGCTGAAATTTCCTGCTGCAGCCCTAGGCTCCAAGATAAGACCTTTCTCTCCTGTCAGCCAGAGGAAAATATCACTGTTCTGTAATGAAAGAAGTTTAAACAAAACAGCCACATAGGAGAGAACTAATAAAATTCCGAACAAACAAAACCCTTTTTTAACCTTTTGTTGCCTTTTTATCAGCAAACTAAACTTACTGTAATTTCCTGTCTTTAAAAAAATTACTTTTATTGGAACCTGGTAGGAAATTAAGTAAAGGGTCAGGCTTTATCAGCATAGGAGTTAGGCACCAACTGTCTTGGAGATTTCTCACCTCTGATATTTACACTTTTTCCCTCTTCCTCTGCTGCTCCCTCTGCTTTTTATGCCCTTTTACAAATAAAAGAGAGTTTCATAAAGATATAGAATATTAAGAAAGAGGAATGAGTAGAAGATTACACATGAGATGCGGCTCTGAAATGAGTGGTCTGAGTTTTCAGTTCTTTGTATTTCCACTGCTCCCAGTATTTAGAAGCACCCACAGAATGGATTCAATGTGGGGGGCAGGATGCCCAGTCCTCCATCACAACAGAGGTCATATGCATTGCCAGGTAAAGAAAACAGCTATACCTTTTGCATGTGCCAGAAATTACAGTATTTGTTTGAAGCCATGCTTGAAGTGTTACAATCAGAGCACACAAGTTCTGGCTATGTGTGCTGCTTGGGGGTAATTATTTTAGAACTTAAGAGTTCTTGTTCTTTCCTTGAAGAGAAGCAGGTTGTAACCCTGAGGAAACAGATCATCATAATAGCTTATATTTCGGTAGCCTCGATAGCTTATAAAGCACTTTCCTTACCACAACCCTGTCCGGCAGGTAGGGCAAATATTATTAATGTGTTTATAAATGAGGAAACCCTAATCTTAGAGAAGTTAAATGACTCGCTCATAGGCACACAGATAATAAGAGTGGTGGAACTGGGATCTAGACTTAAGAATCTCCTGACTCTCTATTCTGTGCTCTGCGTATTAGAACACTACTTACTGTATTATTCATTTATTCGTTCAACAAGTATTTTACTATACGTGCTGGGTGCTGAGGGTACAAAGAGAAAAAAAATAGTCCTTGTCCTCAGGAAGAAAAAATTTCTTTGGAAAGACTATATCCTAGGCAAAGCTCCAAGACTTTAAATAGCAAGAAACTAACTGATCTGCATTGATAGCTTCCTCACTAGGAGTTCCATAAACTAATGAAATCATAGATATGGTCAAACAAACAAACAAACCCAAACCCCAAACCCAAACCAAAACTAAGCCAAATTAATTTCAGACTATAATACATCCTGGGTACATTTCTAATTTTTTACACCCAATAATTCTGAAATAAGAATCATCTATATATTCTCAATTTTTAAATACTTCAAAGAACTCCAGTTTCTTCAAAGTGGACACTCCCCCCCCCACAATAATGAGAGTGATTCCTCCATAAATTTATAGATGATGTTTGAGATTTGCTCTAGCCAAAATATTCAGCCTCTTGAAGCAACCTGGTGTTGAGAATACTGTCTAAATAGTGCATTAAATTCCTTCAAAATCAGTAAATTCCTTTGAAATTCATTGAGTAGCAAACAGAAGAACCCATAACAATAATACTATTTGGTAAAAAAAAAAAAAAAACATGGCATTTCATTCTGAAAAGATAAAAACTGGGAAGGGAGATGATCTGACTTTATAGAATCACAGAGGACATATAGAGTCACTATATAGTTGTTTGCCAAAGCCAGGAATCTAAAGGCTAATAACATGCTTTAAAGCTAGAAAGAGTTATCTGAAACACATTATCAAAAATTTGGAGCTAGATGTGATCTTGGAGGCCATGGAGTCCATTTTACAGATGAAGAAACTGAGGCACAGAGAGATTGATTTTCCAGGGTTATACAGCTAGTAAGTCTCTGAAGCATGATTTAAACTCAGGTTTTCTGGACCCCAAGGCCAGTGCTCTATCTACTGTGTCACCTAACTGATATATTCTATGAACCTGTGGGATATAAAGAGTATTACATATGCATGTTGCAGTTAAGACCAATTAAGGTGAGCAGAAGTGTCCCGAATTGTCTTACAAAAAAGTAAGAAAATAGTTTGCTTTTCCTCTTTCAAGTGGAATACTGATCTTCCAGTTAAATATTCAGGATTTTAATGGGTCCATGAATTCATTGATGGATTTCAAAGAATCCATGAGTTCATTAATGTGTTTCAATGGATCTAAGTCTTCATTCTCCTCCATTGGTAGAAATCATAATCCATCCATACCATCTCATCCTCTCTGATTCTTGTCCATAGATGCTATAAACCATCCCAAGAGAATCTACCATTCTTTTTACAGGCCTTGTGAAAACTGGCCATTGTTGATGATTTTTTTGCCCATAGCAAGCTACGAAACAAAGAAAAACACAAAATCACCTTCAGTCCTGGGTGATTCCCTTCCATTCCTGCAATGACAGAGGTAGAGTGACCAAAGTGGGCAGGGGATAGAGGGTTAACAGATCACATCAATTTTAGACTGTCTATTAACATTAACATAACTATTGCTACATGGAGTATCAGAGTTTTGTTCAATGATGAATTAGTGGATTGACTACTGGAGAAGAATCTTAATTTTCTTTTCATTTTAAAATTGTTTTTCTTCATTAGTTTGCAGATTCGTATAACTTTAATCCTCACAAATGGCTTTTGGTGAATTTTGACTGCTCTGCCATGTGGTAAGCTTTGTAGTTCCTATTCAAACTTTATAATATTGATTGCTTTGTAACACAACTTTTTTGTATAATCAATAAATCAATGTGTCTTTATTGGGTATGCACTAAAGGACTGTGCTTTTCCTGTGGTAGTTACTAGACAAATATAAGACATAGCAACATGGGCAAATTAGCCACATCTTCATTAGATGGAATCTCTAAGACTTAACTTTTAACAATTTACCATCATTAAGCAATGAAAACAGAAATGAAGTAATAATAATTAGCCCATATTTATATAGTGCATTAAGATTTACAAGGTGTTTTCTTCACAACTCTTTGAGGTAGCACAATTATTATTTCCATTTTATAGAAGGAAAAACAAAGGCAAAGAGATTTTAAACAACTTGTCCATGGTCACAGGATTAGTTAAATATCCAAGCTAGAGCATGAACACATGACTTGATTCTAAGACCAATGTGTTTTCCATTATACCACATTGCCTATTACTAAGTGACTATCTCCATGCCTGTATTTTTCTTTAAAAAAATGACAAACTTTTAAAATTTCACAGGAAGAAAACCCATTGAACATCAAACTTAATTTACAATGAAAAGAGCACAAAATAAGTAACAATTTTTACTTATCATAAAATACCTTTCTGATCTGTAGGATTACATATGACACATTACATATATGAACACATAGCGATTCATTCTGAATCTTAATGCAAGGGTGAGGGTGAATTTGACAGAAATGCTGAGGTTATTAAACTGTCTTCACTTGTTTGTCTTTCAGTTTATAGAGAAGCTCCATGCTTCTAAAATTCTTTTTAATTCTGCCCAATTGAAAGGTTCTATGGTCTCAATTGCATTGCTTTTACTTTTCTTAGATTCTCTTGAAAATTGAGTGAAATGTATTTTATAAGTGTACAGAATTGAATTTTTTCAACGTTGGCAGATTACCTCCACACCATATCCTCCACTAACGTCCAACTCTAATGCCTCATTGTTGTGAGGAGGTGATCCCAACTTCTTAAAGACTGTGCTCATGGAGTACATATTGGCAGGTTCTACCAAAGTGAAAGCCTTCAGGTACAGGCCCAGTAAACGATAATTTATCAGTTGTTTTAGTATCAATCTAACTAAATTCATAGGATCATAGATTTTGAGTTGGAAGGGACCTTAGAAATCAGCTGGTTCACCCTCCTCACCCCTATTTTATAGATGAGGAAATTGAGAACCAGCTTGTCTCTTCCAAAGCCAACTCTTCCCAAATCACACAGGTAAGCTTATTGCCATGTTGGTTGCAAGGAAATGGCTTTTTTTGCCCAAAGTAATCTCTAGGATTCTCTAAGTATAACATCATATCATCTGCAAAGAGTGATAATTTTGTTTTCTCATTGCCTTGCCTCAATTTCTTTTTCTCCTGATTGCTATAGTTAGAGGAGACAGCGTTTGAGTTGAGCTTTAAAGGATGAGTAAGAATTCAGTAAACAAAGGAAGGATAGGAAGATATTCCAGGTAGTATGAACAGTTGAAGCTAGGTGCTACAGGGTATAGAAAGGAAACAAGTATGTATTAAGTGCCTCCTATGTTCCAGGAACTATGTTCAGTGCTTTACAAATATTATCTCATTTGATCCTGAAAGGAACCCTGGGAGATAGATACTATTATTGCCCCTCTTTTATAGAGGAGGAAACTGAGGTGGAAAAAAGTTGAGTGACTTCCATAGGAGTCACACAGGTATTTAAATGTCTGAAGCTGAAACTGAACTTGTCTTCCTGACTTCTGGCCCATCATTTTGTAGTTCTATTTATTTTTTATTTAGAATTTTCCCCAAGTTACATATATAAAAAGAAAAGAAACATTTTTTTCACATTGATTTTTTTAAACCTTTGTGTTTTAAATTTTCTTACTCCCTCCCTATGGAAACAAGCAATTCAATATAAGTCATACATGTGCAGTTATGCCAAACATCTTCACATTAGTTAAGTTGTGAAAGAAAATAGAATAACTTTAAAAGAGGAACTAACAAAATTATACTTCAATCTGTATTCAAATACCATCAGTTCTTCCTCTGTTGATGGTTTGCATTTTCGTTTTTTTCTTTTCTTTCTTTCTTTCTTTCTTTCTTTCTTTCTTTCTTTCTTTCTTTCTTTCTTTCTTTCTTTCTTTCTTTCTTTCCTTCTTTCCTTCTTTCCTCCCTCCCTCCTTCCTTCCTTCCTTCCTTCCTTCCTTCCTTCCTTCCTTCCTTCCTTCCTTCCTTCCTTCCTTCCTTCCTTCCTTCCTTCCTTCCTTCTTTCCTTCCTTCCTTTCTTCCTTCCTTCCTTCCTTTCTTTCTTTCATTTTTTTTTGTGGGCCAGTAAGGGTTAAGTGACTTGCCCAGGGTCACACAGCTAGTAAATGTCAAGTGTCTGAGGTTGGATTTGAACTCAGGTCCTCCTGACTCCAGGGCCAGTGCTTTATCCACTGCACCACCTAGCTACCCCCACCCCTGCATTTTTCATACATTCTTCTGATAGCATCCTGCTCATCATTTCTTTCACAGTTACTATTGCTAACTGTATTACCCTCCATCCTATTCCCTCTCCTTGATATTTACTCTGTTTTATCTTCTTTCACCCTTTCCCTCCTCAAAAGTGTCTTGCTTTTTACTGCCCCCTCCCCCAATCTGCCCTCCCTGCCTTCACTTTTTTCCCACCCCTTTTCTCCTACCCCTCCCACTTTTCCTCAGGGCAAAATATAATACTATACTCACTTGAGTGTGTACGTTATTCCCTCTTTGAGCCAATTCTGATGAAAGTAAGGCTCACTCACTCCCCCACTCCTTCCCCATTTTCCTTTTCACTCCATCAGCTTTTTCTTGTTTCTTTTATGTGAGCTACTTTACCCCCTTCTACCTCTCCCTTTCCCTTTCTTCCAGTGCAATCCTCTTACCCCTTAACTTTATTTTAAAGATGTCATCATGGGTCATCTAGGTGACACAGTAGACAAAGTACCAGCCCTTGATCCAAGAGGCTCTGAGCCTGGCCCATCATTTTACCTAGAAGCTTCTACAGTGTGCCAGACCTTGAGTCAGAAAGATCTGAATTCTACTCTTGTCTGAATTACTTTCTAGTTATATGACCCTGGGCAAGTTACCTCTTTAAACCTCAGTTTTCTTGTTTATAAAATGGAGATAATAATAGCATCTACATTGTTGTTGTTTGTCCTTCATTCTGAAGAGGACCATGATATCAGGGAGGTGATGTCATGACTTGCAGTGAAATGGATTTACGTGAGGCAGGGCTGTAGAAGGTCATCAGTCTCTCTCTTCCAAAGTCATCTGGGTCCAGTGGCAATAGTTAGATGGAGAGATAGATAGATAGATAGATAGATAGATAGATAGATAGATAGATAGATAGATAGATAGATAGATGGGTGTGAATGTGGCTATAGATATAGATGTATATTGTGTGATTTTCCTTTTCTTTTGATCCCTTTGGGATACAGACCAAGCAGTGGTATTCTTATATACAAATAAATAAATATACATCACAAATGAATTGCATATATGTATATGTGTGTCTATATGTGTGTGTGTATGTATATGTATATGTATACACATACATATCAGGATGACTGGAGATGAACCTGATACAGTGGGAGATGTTGGCCTTTTAAGCTAAGGCCTTTCATAGGTCTCAGTTTATCTGAGGCAACACCCATTCAGTGAAATGACAGGGGTATTGAGAGTATCAAATGAGACAATATATATGAAATGCCTTGCAAACCTTAAAATACTACACAGATGCTAACCATTATTGTTGTTAAAGGTGTGAATAAAGGCAGGGAAAGAGTAGGATATTTTGGTGAGGCAGTTGGTTTGGCTGGAGCATGGTGGGGGAGCAACATGAGATTAAGGGAGAGTGGATGCAGATTGCAGAGGGACTTAGATGCCACACAAAGATGTTTGAACTTTTTGGGACAGGAAAGTGCTGAAGACTGAGTAGTTGTCTTGCATTCTTCACTGTTGTTATTCATTTAATACTGTCTCAAAGTATCATCTAACACAAACTCTTCATTTTACAGATTAGGAAACAGAGAGGTATATTGATTTGCCCAAGGTCACACAGCTAGGTAGTGGTACAGTCAACATTAAAACCCAGGTCTTTAGACTCTAGACTCCAGATCTTATGCTCTTTTTCCCTAAATTCTTTCAGCTGGAGAATAGTGTGGGTATGAAGTGTAGAGAACTTGCTTCAGAGCCAAGAAGACATGTGTCTTCTTCTGACACCTACTTCCTCTGATACCTACTGGCTGTGTGACCCTGGGCAAGGCTAACCATTCAGAGCTCTAAGCAACTCTGTTGTATTAGAAGCTGCACAAGAGGGGCTGACCTGAATATGTAGATGATGCCTCTGCATAATCAGGGACTTCCATATGGTAATGAGGTTAAAGGTCCAGCCCCTCTCCCTATCTTTCTCTGTGGCCACACTACTCTTTCAGCCCCAGGAGTAAAAAGCCCTCTGTCAACTGTCAATAAATTTAATTCTAATGTCATATGGCTAGACATCTGGCAGCTCTGAATTATTCAGAGGTGGTTTTCTACATGGAAGTTGTTTTCAGACACACCTTGGTGTCATATCCTAGATTTTAAACAGAAAAAGTAGGAAAGGCGATTTAAATTTTTTTTTTTTTTAAAGAGAGAGTAAATGGGGGCAGCTAGATGGCAGAGTGGATAAAGCGACAGCCTTGGATTCAGGAAGACCTGAGTTCAAATAGTAAAAAAAATTAACTATAACTAATCTAGTCTGAAAAATTATGATTATATGAAAAATTGTAAGTTTAGAAAAATTATAATTGGGCCGTAAATCCCATCTGGGTCGCCATTCAAATGTTAAAATATTTTGAAGGACTAGGACTAATTTGGGGGGACTAATCTATCTGTAGGACTAATCTGGGGACTTTTGACTAACTGGCTATCTGCTATTAATTTAGTATGGGCCTTTAAAAAGTTCCACCACACTGCTCCACTACCAAAATTGATAAGCTAAATATTAAACCTCTTAACTAAATAATCAAAGCAGAGTTTATTTATGAGATACTATTTAAATTAAGAATATAGGGAAATAAAACATACAACATGACTGCATTCCAGTGGGTTTCTTCCACCTGTTGCTCCTGGAACTTTTTTAGCCTCCTCCTCACTGTTCTTCTAATCTTGTCGGTCCCCCCTTGCTGTCTAACTCCCAGGTCTATATATATCTTCCTTCTCTCCACTCAAATTTCGGGGCTTTTTGCACCCCCATTCACATCAAGCTAATCCGCCAGCCAGGGCTGCAGCTGGGGGGGGGCGCCCTCGAGCCTCTTGTGCGTACCACACCCAGGGCTCCAGGGGCCTGTGCCCCTGCTGCGTGCCTGGGACATTGGCAAGGGCTACGCCAGAGCCTGGCCTGGACGAGCCCGGGATCTCTCAGATAGATCCTCTCAGGGTGCAGGGGGCTGGGGCTCCCTCCCCGAAGTTGTCTGACCTGGGTCTTGTACAGCCCACGGGGCTTTTTGGCTCAGCTGAAGCAGAGGGGCAGGGGCACCAGCCTCTCTGACAGAAAAGCCTTGAGGGCCTAAGGTTTTTTACTCTTAGCCCAAAGGTAGGGTCCCCAAATCAAAATAAATTTCCACAAAATCCAACCTCAGACACTTGACATTTGCTAGCTGTGTGACTCTGGGCAAGTCACTTAACCCTTATTGCCCTGCAAAAAACAAACAAGAGAGAGAGAGACAGACAGACAGACAGACAGACAGACAGACAGACAGACAGACAGACAGAGACAGACACACAGAGAGAGAAAATAAATCCTCAAATCTTGGGGTTGCAAAGGCTATCTAGAGCTCATTTAGTCCAGCCTCCCACACCATGCAAGAATCTTCTTGACAATAATACAAATATAGTAGTAGTTTCTTAGCCAATTTCTTAAAATAGGAAAAGTTTTGGAGGTGTATTTCTTTCAACACACCTATTTTTGCCCACAGTGGGGAAACTCTATTTTTCTAAATCAGTGAAAGGACCAAAGAGCCATAATAACAGAAGTCTGTGACACAAACAATGCACTTCCCATTTTCCTTCTCACAGCCTACTAAATGCAATTTTTAGTGACTAGAAAATGAGTGGGTCTCAGTTCATAAGATTATGCAGTGATGCTTTGAAGCAGCGGACCCCTAAATGTGTTCTTCTGTAGGTGGCTGAAGGCAGAAGGAATATATTCTCAGTCCGTCAAATATTTTCTCTCCTGAAATGTGAATGATTTCCTCAGTTACCTCTCAATTTATTACTGTAGGTTCGTGTATATTTATGATGTCACTCCTAGTGTATTATCCCCAGTAGGAAGGGACCAGGAGGAAGGTCTGGGAGTTCAGAAGATCTGAGATTTAGTTACGATTTCACAATTTACTAGCTGAGAGACTCTGGCCAAGTCACTGAACATCTTTGGACCTCAGTTTCATCATCAGTAAAAGGAAGAAGTTAGACTAAATCTTTATGGTCTCTTCCAGCTCAAACAAAAATTAGCAATATTTTTAAAATTCAACTATAAGCACAAACAACTTTATATTTTTAATGAAACTATTTTTAGTGCTAGGTTCCAATATTTTGGATTTCCTCAGGGCATGCAGCACGTTATAAAGGGTGTTTATATATTTAGATTTCAAGGAAACTGGGTTCTTTTAAATTTTAATTTTTGAGGAGGGGAAGCAAAGGGGAGGAAATAGATCCAGTAATTTGAAAAACTCACACATTTCTTTAAGCATAATGATTATGATGCTGCTACCACCACCACCAACAATAATAGTCTGAAACAGTGATTTCATCAATGTAGGGAACTCCAGGTATAGGAATCAATCAATCTTCATTGATGCTGATTGTTGACTAATCTGTAATTTAAAGTCTTGGAGTTGCCTGGAATATTGAGAGGCATATAAGGAAATAAGTATATCAAGTATCAATTTAAATTACTTGCCCAAGGTCACACAATCAACATGTGTGAGAAGCAGAACTTGAACCCAAGCCATTTTTACCCCTATATCCAGTACTCCAGGATCCTTCAATAATAATAAAATAATAAAAAATAATAATAACAATAATAATATCATGCATATATAGTACTTTAAGATTTGAAAAGCACTTTATATATTATCTCATTTTGGTCTCACCACAATCCTCTGAGTTGTGTAGTACAGAATATTGTCTCTATTTTAGAAATTTTGAAGAACCTGACACTCAGAGATTGTGATGTGCTTGTAGTCACATAATGTTGGAGGGAGAATCTGAATTAAGATCTTCCTGACTCTAGGACTGTGGCTTCTATATGGGCATATCTTGGAGATATTATGGGTTTGGTCCCAGACCACTACAATAAAGTGAATATCACAATAAAGTGAGTCACATAAATTTTTTTGTTTCCCAGTACATATGAAAGTTATGTCTAAACTATACTGTAGTCTATTAAGTGTGCAATAATAGTATGTCTAAAAATAATATACCTTAATTAAAAATACTTTATTGCTAAAAAGTGCTACCATCTGAGCCTTCAGGGAGTTGTAATCTTTTTTGATGATGGAGAGTTTTGCATCAATGTTGATGACTGCTGCCTTCTCAGGGGCATGGTTGCTGAAAGCTGGGGTGGCTGTGACAATTTCTTAAAATAAGATAATGATGAAGTTTGCCTCATTGACTGACTCTTCCTTTTATGAAAGATTTCTCGGTAGCATGTGATGTTCTTTGATAGCATTTTACTCACAGTAGAGCATCTTTCAAGATTGCAGTCTCTTCTCTCAAATCCTGCTGCTACTTTATCAACTAAATTTATATAATATTTTTCAATATTGTTGTGTCTAAGGGAATAGGGAGGCCAAAGGATAGGTTAGAGAAATGGGGAATGACAGGTCGGTGGAGCAGTCAGAACACACATATAATCTTATCATTTAAGTTTGCCATCTTAGATAGGTGGTTTGTGATGCCCCAAGACAATGACAATAGCAACATCAAAAGTCACTGATCACAGATCACCACAGCAGATGTAATAATGAAAAAGTTTAAAATATTTCAAGAATTACCCAAAATGTAACACAGAGACATGAAGTGAGCTCATGCTATTGGAAAAATGGTGCTAATAGACTTGCTCAACACAGGATTGCCACAAACCTTCAATTTGTAAAAAATTACAATATCTGCAAAGTGCAATAAAGTAGAGCACAATAAAATAAGGTATGTCTGTACCTGGTCACTGATATAACCAGTTTACTGAAACACAGTTTTGTTGGGCAAGATTGTACAAAAACTTGTTATGTGACGAATGCATATGGGGATAGGTAAATAAGATGGGATTCCTCAAAGAAATTATATAAAACTACAGCATTATGTGATTAACATCATGTGATGTTGACTTCCATGGGAACTCAACCTACAGGAATGTGCTTATGCTTAATCAAAACATTTCATTTTCTTTTCTATTAAATAGAGGCTCACTGATGTCACTAAATGTATGTATGACTTTAAAACCCACATGAATTCAATAGTGTGTTCCTATAACCTCTGTCCTTTGGATGCTTTTGCTAAGACTTGAGGATTACACCCATCCCTGACTGCTGCATTTTGGTTTAGTTTACTGTAGCTCCTGCTGTTTGTCAGAAGATATTAGTCACGTGTTTTGTTACTGTGAAGCCCCATTCCAACTATATTTTGATGATTCCTTTCTTTGAAATCTCTTCGATACTTATGTGCACAGGGAAAAGGCAGGTGAAGGTAAAAGAATGTGAGATTTCGAGCCAGATGGCTTGGTTCTAAATGCCTGGTCTCACACTTACTATCAATGGGACCCTGGGCAAATCACTTAATGTCTCTAGTCTTCTGTTTTCTGATCTGGAAAATAAAGAGGTTAGGCCAAATGTCTAGTTCCTGCTTGGTTGGTAAACTTCCTGAGACTGTATTTATTATTGTTCTCCTGCTCTCATCTTTTTCTGTGTGATGCAGTGCAAAGAACATCAAATTTGGAGTTAGAAGACTTGGGTTTGAATCCCTGCTCTGATATTTATTAATTTGGGCCAGTCCCATAACTTCTCTTGGGTCACAGTAAGATCTCTGTGAGATGAGGGGGTTGAACCTCTACTATCCATTCTTACTTACTCAGAATTCTCATTGACCAGTACTACCGCAAGTAGTTAGCATTTTTACTTTTACAATTTCATTATCAAAGTGCTCTCTCATACAGTCTTTCATTTGACCCTCACTAAAACCATTTGTGGAAGGTAGTAGAGGTGGCTATTATTCCTATTTTATAAATAAATAATCCTAAGTTCAGAAGGGTTAAATAATTTGCTCAAAGTCACTGCAATTAGCAAGTGGTGGTGTCCCCACAGTTGTAGATTCAACAAATACTTGTTGAAGCAATGATTGTTAGACTAAATTGGTTCAACCTGTCTTAATTACCTTGACCCATTTTTACTCACTACACAGCAGTTTTGTGAATATCTTGCTGCCATTCATTTTTGGTATGCTCTTAGCCCAACAAAAGTGTGTCGTGATAGCCTGGTTACATATACATATGGGATCTTTATTGTTGGTTGATTCCAATTTGTCTTGTAAATTTATATGGCTTGTGTGTGTGTGTGTGTGTGTGTGTTTTAAAGACTATTTTATTCTAATTGAATTGTGTGTGAGAGGGTGCAATTCTTTTTTTTTTTTTTTTTGTGGGACAATGAGGGTCAAGTGACTTTCCCAGGGTCACACAGCTAGTAAGTGTCAAGTGTCTGAGGTCACATTTGAACTCAGGTCCTCCTGAATCCAGGGCCGGTGCTTTATCCACTGCACCACCTAGCAGCCCCCTATATGTATGTTTTAACATAGGTTCTTCTAGATGTCCAGGGAAACAGGTAGAATTAGATGTTATACTTTTAGTTTAATAAATGGATAATCATCATAATATTAATTTTAATAGAATATTATTTGATAGCATTTATATAGCACTTTAAGATTGGCAAAATGCTTTACATAACATCTCATTTCATCCTCATGACAACCTTGTGAGGTAGGTGCTGTTATTATATTCATTTTATAGACAAAGATATTGAGGCCGATTCAAGAGGGTAATTGGCTTGCCTAGCTAGGGTCACATGGCTAGTAAATGTCTGAGGCAGCATTTGAACTTGGTTCTGAGGAAGCATTCAAATTCAGGTATTTTTGCCTACAAGTCCAGTCTCTCTGTTCACTTGGCCACCTTGCTGTCTCTGCTTATACCCAAATAAGAGAAGGATATAATCATTTTAGAAAACTAGTATGGGCAGATGGCCTTCCTCCATCACACATATCCCAACTCTCTATGTCAAGATTTAGTGGATAAATCCTACTTAGTTATCTGAGGCACATAAAAGTTAAATAACTCTTTGAGAATTACCAGAACCAAATGGCAGGAAGGCTTTGAATACAAGTCTTCTTGACTACAACACTATACTCTAAGTTTAGGAGTTTAACACAGTCATTATAATGAAAAGAAAGATAAAAGTAAGAGTGCTATCTTCCTTGAATATAAGCATAGGTGCCAACTTCCATAAGGAAGGAAGAAAATAAGCATTTATTAAGTGCCTACTATATTCCAGGCACTGTGCTAAGCCTTTTACCAATATTATCTCATTTGTTTTTCACAATTCTGTGCTATTAATATACTCCATTTACAAATGAGGATATTAAAACATAACAGAGGTTAAGTGACTTGCTCAGGGTCACATAGCTAGTAGGTATGTGAGGACAGATTTCAACTCCTGGCTTAATGCTCTATCTTCTGTGTCACTTATCTGCCTCTTCTATATTTCAAAAGATACTTGCCCTCCACACCCTTACTCTCAGTACCCAAGAGGAATTATTTGTTGTTTTTTAAATTTCAAACTTGACTATTATTACAAATGGGAAATTAAAGGAAAGAAAATTGTTTACTGAGTTCACTGGCATTTCATGTGTATGCATTCTTTGAAATGAAAACTATCTCTGTATTTTATAATGAAATTTTACCAATGGTTAGTCTATAATGTAAAGTAAACATTTTGGTTATTTTCATTAAATATTGAAATAGACAAGATAATTGGAATTTCTAAAAGCTGACTTTGAACAAGCACAGTCAATACTTTCCCTAATGATTTCATTATTCTGCTCATAAACCTTTCACTGTGCATTTGTTGCTAAGCATCCTTTGTATGCAAATTTAATCCATTCTTGCTAGCTCTTAATGGTCCATTACTATAGGATTAGTTTTTAAAGAAGTCCCACACTCTTAAGCATATCAATTGCACTTCTGTTTTTGCCAATTTAGAAAAGTACACTCAAAGATCCCAACCACTCCCTCCTTCCCCAATTATTTCATTGATATACTGTGATTACTACCTAAGGAACTACAAGGATTTCAACCGCTTACAAGAGGTCACAGCAGTTCTAACATTCTTAAAACCTGAAAGTAGTTCTAGAAACTGATTTAAAAATAAAAGGTAATCTAGCCTTTCCTCCTGGAGTTTTCTTTTAGGATTTCTTAGTATTTTTTGTTCATCAATATCCTAGTTTCTTGTAATTTGGTATTAAATATTTTTAGGAGGCTTATGTAACTGTGATCTTCTATGATCCTATAATGAAGGGAATTTAGGGAAATTGAGAGTACCATCTCTCCTGAAAAAAGAAGAAATGAGAACCTCAGAGGTTAAGTTACCTGCCCAAGGTCACACATATTACCAGCATCATCATCTTCATTTCCACCATCACCATCATTATCATCATCACCACCACTACCTCCACCATCATTTCTTGTTTGTCCTTCATTCCCAAAGAAGACCATAACTCAGGTGATGTCATGACTTGCACTGAATTGGATTTAAATGAGGGAGGGCTGTGCAAGGTCACCAACTTCACTCTCTTCTCCAGAGCCATCTAGGTGAAGTAGCGATAGATAGATAGATAGATAGATAGATAGATAGATAGATAGATAGATAGATAGATAGATAGATAGATAGATAGACAGATATGATATATGTATATATGTATGTATGTATATATGTATGTACCAGGATGACTGTAGATGGCCACTGATGTTTAAGGCAATTGAGGTTATGTGACTTGCCCAGGGTCACATAGCTAGTAAGTGTCTGAGGTAAGATTTGAACTCAGGTCCTCCCAATTTCAGTACCAGTGCTCACCTAGCTGCTCATCATCATCATCATTATCATCAACTCACATTTCTTTGGTTGTTTAAGGTTTGCAAAGCCCTTCGGGTAGTTTATTTCATGCGAAACTCACTACAAACCTGTAAGGTTTATCATTTCCATGTTTGCAAATGAGGAACTGAAGTTTAGAAAGTGCTTTGTCTGTGGTCTTTCAACTAGTCAGTTTCGGAGATCCCAATACTGCACTCTGCCCACTATACTATACTATCTCTCTGGTTTTATGTTCTCTGAGCTACATACTCATGTTCATCAGTCACAGGATGTAAAACTTGGAGGGATCATAGGAATTTAGTTCAACTCTTCAGTGTATTAGTGACAAAACTGAAGCTCAGTGTGGGCAAATTACAACTATTAAGTGGCAGGGTTGGGATTTGCACCTGTCAAATTTTGGTTTTATGCCTGTCTCCTACAAAAAACAAAACAAAACAAAACAAAACAAACAGAACAGAGAAATTCTTTTCACAATGTCTCCCTAAAGGAAGAACCAGATTAAAAACAGACAGGAAAAACACAGCACCAGTTTATTTGTCCCAAGAACAAGCAAGCATGAATCATGCAGAGACCCCTTCCAAAGAAGGAGTTAGAAGACTCCCTCTTTCTGAGGGTATATAAGGTTTCTTTGCTCACTGGTTACAGGGTGTTATCAGTTTCCTTAGCATGATACAAATCAACCTAAAAGCAAATACTATGACAAGAATGGACGCAATGCAAATCAGTTGAACAATTTCAGTCATAACAAGTATGCAGGAAATATAGATCAGTTTGATAGTTCACCTTAACAGAAACACTATGATAAGATTATATGATTCCCAAAAAGGGTTTGGCAAGGAGGAGAATGCCCAGATTTTTTTTTTACAAGATAGGGACTTACTATCCTGAGGGAAGAAGTCAGCAGATAGGGACTTTTCAGCTAGCTATCTGGGTTCAGTTTGAAGTTCAGTCAAAGGGCATTTTGCTCCTATTAATCCAGAGTTTCATAAAATCCTTTTGGATAATAAGGCAGCTCCATCAAATTCAGGTGGTCCATACATTCATCACAACACACTCAACTCCGATTCCAAATTCAGTTCCTTTAATGATTCTTCACATGAATTGGTTTATAGGTTCCTCCCTCTTCTAATCACCCTTTTGGGGACACATTGCTTTGTCAATGCTATTCTTAGTATGCAGTATTGCATTCCTTGAAGAAATTTTATCTCAATAGTACAGAATGACAAAATAGCAATGCCATTATACAAAATCATTGCCTAATTTAAATGAGATTAGCCCTAAAAGGGAGGGATACTAGCAGTTCCCATTTCAATAGCACTTTAAGGTTTGCACTTTACACACATTGTCCCCTTTGGTTGTCACAGCAGCCCTGGAAGGTAAGTGTTGTTATTTTACAGAAGAGATAACTGAGGCTGAGAAAGGTTAAAGAACTTGCCCAGGTTCATGGCACTAGTAAGTAGTCTCTGAGGCAGTGTTTGGAACTAGGCCTTGCTGACTCCAAGGACAGCACTGATTTTTCTTGGTCACGGATCACCTCACACATCAGTGGATCTAACCACACTTTATTCCACTAACTTTCCCCTCTTCATGCTGGGTATAGTTCTACATAATGAATTCAATTGATTAGAAGAACTTAAAATGTAGTATAGATTAAAAAGTATGGGATTTAAAGGCAGCTTGTAGATAGAGAGCTGGACCAGGAATAAGGAAGACCTGAGTTTGAATCCAGCCTCAGACACTTACTAGTTGTGAAACCTTGGGTAAGTCACTTTACCGCTGCTTGCCTTAGTCTCAACAACTGAAAAATGGGGATAATAGTTGCACCTGCCTCCCAGGGTTGCTATGAGATTCAAATGAGATCCTTGTAAAGGACTCAGAGAATATGGGTTTGAATCCCAGTGTTTTCATTTATGAACTGTGTGATCTTGGAAAAGTCACTTGGTAATAATGATAGGCAATATTTCAAGGTTTGTAATGTATTTTATATATAATATGTCACCAGAGTAGGGGGCTAGGTGGCATGTGGGTCAGGGAGATATAAGTTCAAATTCTACCTTAGACACTTATTAGCTGAATGACTCTAGGCAAACTCTCTGCCTCAGTTTCCTCATCTGGAAAATAAGGATAATAAAATGGTATTTGTAAAGAACTTTTCAAATCTTAAATGTTACGGAAACTATATAGTTAGCTATGTAGTTTAAAAGTATTATAGCTACCTATTTCAGCTTTTGGGCAGCTAGGTGGTGCAGAGGATAGAGTGCCAGGCCTGAAGTCAGGAAGACTTGAATTCAAATCTGACCTCAGACACTTAACTATGTGACCCTGGGCAAGACAATTAACCCAGTTTCTTCATTGGTAAAATGAGCTGGAGAAGGAAACAACAAACCACTCCAGCATCTTTGCCAAGAAAACCCCAAATGAGGTCACGAAAAGTCAGACATGACTGAAATATCTCAACAACAAAAATTTGAGCCTCACAACAACCCTCTTTGGTAGAGAGTACACACATTATTATCTCTAATTTATAAATGCATAAGCTGAGGCTCAGAGAGTTTAAGTGACTTATCCAAAGTCACAGAGTAAGTCAGTTTCAGACTCTTCTAGATCTTGACCCAAAGTCCATCCCTCCAATCAATCACTTCATCAGGATCCCTACCACTTCATCTCCCTCTGAACCTCAGTTTTCTAATCTATAAAATGAGAGAGTTGGAGTAGATGAGCTCTGAGCTCCTTTCTTGGGATTGTTACTCTATAATCCTGATTCCATAATGAGTTCAAGGCATTCTTAGATCTTAGTCATGTGTGTAGCTCCCCAAACCTACTGCAATCACATAGAGTGGGCCCTTATTAAATGTTTATGGAATGAATGAATTTCTGTGTCTCAGGTAACTTTGCTTACTTACATCATCACAGAAAGCACTCCTAACTGGGTCAGCTATTAGAATGTGTGCCCTCGTTTAATTATGAGACTGAGATAGCATTGGTATATCACCTGAAATCAGTCACCACAATTGGGGGAAAAAAAAAGCTCCAAATGCCTTCCCTACAAACAGTGGGGCAGTCAGGAGTATCATTTTCATATATGAAGGGCGGTATTGTGTGGGCATATCTTCCATTAGTTTTAATGGAATTTTCTCATACAATTCAAGCAGAGAATATAATCCAGAAAGTTTATTATTGTTGATTGACATAGTCTCTCTCTTTCGCTCTTTTTTTTTTCTTTTTAGAGGAAGAAAAAACACACGAGTATTGGCTTTTTGAAAATAAATCCAGTTACCTTTCTCTCTCATTTCCTCATCGGTAGTCAGTATTCTTGAAGCTTTATTTCATGCTTACTGGGCTTTATCTTTCAGTGACTATTACATTACATTTGTTTTCAAAGCCAAGGCCGCTGTCAGATTGAAATTTAGTCTCCAACATGTCCCTAGGAAACTTTCAGCACAATATTGCTGTTAGGTCATGTCCACTCACTAAAGAAGAGACAATTTAAAAATTTCTTATGATTTTTTTAACCTTTGCTTTGCAGTTATCGTATTCTAATTTGCGTAAAGCCATTGGATATAGAGCCTCACCTGGACACGAGAAAGACCCAGATTCAGGTCCTACATTTGATTTACACTTGCTGAGTGACCTTGGGCAGATTACCTAATCACTTAGTGCTCCAGGAACCTACAGGCACTAAGATTTAAGTTGTAGACAAGGTGCCAACCTGCATAGGTAAAGGACTTTTTTCACCTGGGGACTTCCTCATACAAATGAAATCACAAGCCTAGCTGACATTGTAATTTGTGGTACAGATTTTTATATACTTCCATCCTTTTAAAATGCTTGAAGACAAGGATATTGCCATTGTTTCTATCACCAACTCTCTAGCCCAATGCCTTGCCCTTAATGCTGTTGAACTGAATTGAACTGAATTGCATAATTCAAATCCCTTTATCTATACTGTTCAGAATACTAAAAAAAAGATTGGAGGTTTTTGCCTTGAATTATCTATAACACAAGCTCCTTTATACACCCACAACTGCTGGCCTCTAGTAATGTTCCAGATTTGTCTATGTAATGATGACCTTACATTTGGTGGGTTGTTTTTTTCCTTCAGGGTAAAGGGACAAACTCTGTAATGGGGCTAAGGAGCCTATGGATTAAATTATAGGGGAGGATATTCTAGGTCTCAGGACTGTGCTACTCTCAGAAGACATCTGTAGATCTACATTAGGAACTCCTTATCCACTTAGCTTATGTTATTTACCATCTCTGATGGCCAAGTTTCCATCTGGAAGACATTTTCTTTTTCTTTTATTTAAAAAAAACCATTTAATTGAAATCTTTTGCTTTTACATTAATTAAACTTTTGCTGTAGCCCCATCTTCCCAATCTCAAAGAGTCATCCATCCTTTATAACAAAGAATTTTTAGTAAGCTTTCTGTGTCCTTTAAATTTCCTTGTCCTTTAAATAGACCCACTTATTTTAAAAATACAAATGAGTGCAATGAATGTAAGACAAATAAATGAGCAAGGATTTTCTGATACACACACACACACACACACACATACATATAACTTTAGAATCAAACCATTTTTTGACATTCAGGTTCTTTGACATGGCAGTAGTTAACTAATCCATATTATATGGATTTATCCAAAAACAGGGTGAAAAAGAGAGCAGACTTGATAGGTGCCTTTAAGCTGGATCCTCTTTACCTACAGCACCAGAACCAAGAATCTGGTAAGTAGACTTTCTTCAATATTATTGTTGCTGCTGCTTTTTAAGGTGATCTTGATTCAATGTTAAATCCAAAGTCACATCCCAAACTTATGTTATTGCAGCAGGTATTCATACTGGACAAAGAAAGTCCAAATCCAGTTCAGCTGAGTGTTTTCAGAAATGTAACTAGGATGAGGTTACTAGGGTTATACCCATTTAGCAGGACTATATAATTAAAACAGGAAGTTTTCATATGGCTCTCTTCCTCCAGGGGAGGTCCTCTTTAGCCAGGCCTTGCCCTGCTCCATTTCCCTAGTGGTTTCCTCAGCAACAGATCAATCGTTTTCTGGGATCTTTGCCTATAGAGGTCTCAGTGTCTGTAACTAAATTAAAAAAAAAAAAAAGGTGACTTAAAAGGTGTTTTATTTTTCTTATCTTAGGCATGTTTTGTGAAGTTTGGCCTAGATGCAAAAGTCCTAGTTATAGCTCTGGGTACTTATATGGTAGCTGAAATAATTGGGGTTTTCACCAGTAAGGAAAGTTATATAGATTACACCTAGGACTTGAACTGTACAAAAACATAGATGTATGAATTTATTGCATATTCCTTATGTTGAGAGGGACTTATTTTGACCTGTCTAGCTAGAATAAATAAATAAAGCTATAATGTTATATGTTGGTAGTTTCTTCTTACCAATAATGAATTCTTTATTTGATTATTATCATGAAAAATATACTTGATGGATTTTAAAGTGTATATGGAAAAATTCTCTGGGTATAAAATAAATTGTCAAAAATAAAGGCACTCTCCATACTTGGAGTACATTAGCTTTTCCAGGGCTAGAGAAGTTGTTGACCTCCTACATTAAACACAAGATCAGGGGATAACATGTGATTTTGCTTAAAAAATAACCCAAATGACAGGCCCATTTGATGTGTCCCTTCTTACTTTCTTTCTCATCTCTTGTTGGACCATCACTAATGTGTAGGCGCCACAAACTGGGATTTCCCAGACTCTATAACTAGAGAAACTTATGACTCATAGTCAAGTTTTTGGGAATTTTTAACTTCTGGCACTTTAGAATGACTTAGATAATGCACCATGAAAATGTTACCAAAATGCAGGTCACAACAGAAAGCCCAAAGAAGAAGTTTGCATACTGTTGTTTCTCTCTCTTTCTCTCATCTTCTCTCTTTTGCTCTTTGGACAAACTATATAGGCAATATGCTTTTATTTAGTGTTTTTTTGTAGAACCATGTTATAATATTGCTGATAGGAAACAAAGAGACCACCTCTGGCACAGTGAGATTCACCAGACAACACAAGATTTGCAGTGTGTAAAGGACTCACCCTGAATCATTTGTATTGCAAGCACTTTTGTGATGAGGTTTTATGGCACTATATTTAATCTCCAAATGGATAATCTATAGGCATTTCAAACTCAACATGGCAAAGACATAATTCATGATCACTTCTCACTCCCACACTCCAACCTATTCCTCCTCTGAATTTAGCTATTTCTGTTGAGGACTCCTTCATCCCTCCACCCACCAAAGTTCACACCCTGAGTCCTTGATGCTTATCTCTCCTTCATTCCTTATATTCAGTAGCTAAATCTTTTCAAATGTACTTCCACAGCCCCTCTTACAGACATCCTCTTCTTTCCCTTTGTCTGCTCAGGCCCTTATCATATCTCATTTGGATTATAGTAACAGATGCCTATTGGGAATCCTGGCTTCTGTTCTCTCTCCTCTCTAATCCACCCTCCACATAACTGGGCTCAGCACTTTAGACATATTATCTTATTTGATCCTCACAACAACCCTGGGAGGCAGGTGTTACTTAAACTTTATTGTTGAGGAAACTGAGGTAGACAGAGGGTAAGTAACTTGTCCAAGGTCACATAGCTAGTAAATGTCTGAGGGTGGATTTGAATTCAGGTCTTCCTGACTCTAGTCCCAACCCCACCCCACTTCCCCCATCCATTGTACCACCTAGCTGCCTTTGGGTCTTTACAATTGGTCTCTAGTCTCCCCTTCACATTCCAGTCAGATTGGCCTATTTGTTATTTCCCAAACTTAGTACATTGTTTCCTCCCTCTCTGTGCATTTGCTGACTGTCCACCATGCCTAGAATACATTCCTCCCTCAATGTCTCGTCCTAGAACCCTTAGTTTTCTTCAAGGATCAGTTCGTGTCATTTCCTATATGAAGCCTTTCTGGATTTAATTGTTAATGCTTTCCCCCTCTTCTACAGATGATCATGTATCTTCTTTTCTGTTGATGAAAGATTACCTGGAGTCATGGATAATAGAAAGAAAGGTGGCCACAGAGTCAGGGCTACCTAGGTTCAAATTCTTCCTCTGATATATACTGGCCCTGTGACCCTGGGAAAGCAGAGCAGGCACCTATCTGCTCCTTATACCAATAAAATCAAAGGTTGGCCAAAAAACCGCAAACAAAGCACAGCTGTTTAACAGATATATGTAGGTAGGTAACAGATATATGTAAGCTCCTTTAGGGGTGGTTTTCATTTTGTCTCTGCATACTCATCACAAAACACCTAATATCATGTGCTGATATGCCCAGGCACCTTTGATTCTGCAGCCCCAGCTTCTACCACTAAGTCTCTTCCACCACACAGTGACCAGGGGGAGATGTTGGGAAAAGACTGTGGCTGAATGCTACAGGAACATTCATAGCCAAGGTAAAATAGCAATGGATTTCCATTTGCTGAAAATGACAATGATGGCTGGGAGATAATCCTACCTCTCTACTCTTTATCTGGCTGTCACATCCTGAATCTATATCTCATTCCTCATTTCTTCAAAAAGTCTGTCTTCTTTATTGCCCATATGTTCTAAGAAGAAACTGGTTTCTTGAAAATATTGTCATTTCAAGCATGTACACCTTGGGTTCAGGGGTTTGGGGGGGAAGGAAGAGTAAAAGGAGTATGAGTAAGGTTACAGTTTGCTAAAGGACATAGAAAGGGCCATTCTTTTTCTAATTTACTGGGATGACCAGCTGGAACTTAAAACAAACCACAGAGATTTTATTGATACATAATATTATGGATTCCCAAAAGCTGGGAAAGGATGAAATGAATCCTGACTGTTATACATTCCTCTTGACATAAAAAGATTTAGTTGTGTTCTGGTAGGAGGAGACTTCCTAATTAGAAGTAGAAAACCCCTAGCTGAGACAGTGACTTTGAGCAACTACCATTCTCCATTAACTTCTCCCAAGGGACATCAAAGGAAACTACCTTCTCAACCTTTCCCTCTCCAAGGGGTTAGTAAATGGAGAAGGTCAAGCTTGAAGAGAGTTGCAAAAAAGTAGCTTTACCCTAGGTGTGTGCTGATAAATGTTTAACAAGCAGCTCTCCTCCCCACAAAAAAATGAGCCCATGAACCCACTTTTAAGTTTAATCTGCACTATTAGCATTTTCTTCATCATTTTCTTATGTCTACACAATCCACAAAACAATAAATCAAGCCCTGATTTGTAGCATTCCAAGGAAAAAATGCTCATCTTGAAAATTTAACAATCAGTTTTTTCTGAGCTGGTATGAGCTGGGCTACAGCACACACTTGCTCTGACCACACCAGAGTGATGATCAAACAACTGCTACTATCAACCATTGTTGGTTTTACAACTGAGATATATCAGGCTGACAACATTGGGACAAAGCTTGTTTAGCATTCAGGCAGTAGTGCATGTTATCAAAAGTCAGAACCCCTATATCTTTTGTTTAAAATGTTCTTTAGGAGGTGAAAGAATTATTTTCCTAGGTAAGAGGGCAACTAGTGCTGAATTTTAGCTTAGCTTTTACTCTCACTGGAAGCATCTCATTATTGAAAGATACAAATTATTCTCAAGCTAATTGACACTTAAGAATTACCAGGAATCCATTTTTATTTGTACCACCATCATCATTATAATAATTACTAATTAATAACAATTATAGTATACATTTATCAAGTGTGTCAAGTGTTATATAGGCACTTTGTACACTGAATTAGTTAAGTAGCCAACAATTTTCATCTTGAGCTCCTTTTCTTTCTCATTAGCTGTACTTCTTTTCTAGCTTAAGTCCCATTATTTAGTAATTTAAAAGGCTTCACTGATCAGATAAGATGATTTCTGCTCATTTACTTTTAACAACTAAAGGGCCTTCTTTCTTCAAAAGAAAAATAGTGATTATTTGTTATAGGGCTCCTTAATGCCTTTAAAATTGAGCAACTCTATGGTCCTGCCAGAAGCCAAGAATATCAGTCAGCCCCTTTCAGCAGACACATAAAGCACTAGCTCATCTTTGTAAATAGGATGCTTAGTCCCTGGTTGAATATAGATATGGGCATATAACTAATCATCACCCAGGAAAAAATAATGTGGATCCAATTATGCTTCACTAGTTGTCTGTTATCTTTGAGTCATTAAAATACATTAGCTCATTACAAGAACATGGAATTATATGCCCATCACCAATTGCCTCATGGTTTACTGTTTGTGTTTGGCAGGGACTAAGGCCAGAAATACTATGACATTAAAACATTTCTCATCTGGCATCAATCAAATGTTTAAAACCAACGGCTCCTTTTCCTACTAAATTGGAGAGCAGGAACCATAGGAGATGGGTAGTGAGTTCCCAGTCTAGTGTAGTTGAGAGACATGGAAGTGTAATGGATAGAGGTCTGGACTTGGGAGTGAGAATTCAATTCAATTAACATTTAGTAAACCCCTGATTTTTGTATGCAAGGTCTAGGGCAAAATATAGGCTTAAATAAAACTTGACTCCCCTGCCCTCCTGGACCTTTTAATTACTGGGGAAGGTGGAAGGAGAGGAGGTGGGATAGGGGAAATAGACCTGGGTTCAACACCTGTCTCTTCTGCTTGTTAGCTATATAATTTAGGGCAAGTCAATTAATCTCATCCTCAGGTTATCCATCTATAAAACATGAATAAAAATACTTGCTCTACTATTCTATAGGGCTGTTTTGAGGATTCAGAAAAATAGGCATCTATGAGGTATAATGGATAGAGACTGCCTGGCTCAGAGTCAAGAAGGCTTCAGTTTGAATTTTGCCTGAGATACTAAATAAGCAAGTCATTTAACTTCTTGGAGCTTCAGTTTCCTTGACTGCAAAATGGGAATAATAATAGCATTTATCTCATAGAGTTGGGATCATAATGGGATCTAATGTGGGCTATGCAAACAACTTTAAAGCACTCTATAAATGCCAGCTATCACTTAGCTATTACTTAATCAGCTATTCCATAATTTGATTTATAGACTATTATATAAATGTAAGTCGATTTATTAATAAGTCACATCACATTGCTAAGAACTTAGACAAAACAATAATAATGATAACAATAAACAGCTACCTTCTGTTCTATTACACTTGTAATTCTCTGATTAACTATCTGAGTATACACACACACACACACACACACACACACACACACACACACACACACACACACGGATGTGAGGTAAGAATGGAATGTAAACTCATTGCCAGAAGGATCCTCAGGTCTATACAGCAAATATGAATACGGAAAAAAATCTTAAAAAATATATTTACAATTTATTTAACCATGGACATAGATTATATCTTTAGCAAAAGAAAATAAATTTGATGGTCTCTAAGTTCCTGAAATCAGCCACATGAGCAGAAGGTTGAGAAGCCATAGAAAGTAGTTCATGTGAAAAAAAAATCAGAATTTAATTTATTGAAAGGCCCACACGAGTCAGCAGTTAGACATGGAAGCCAAAAAAACTAACAAGAATTTGGCTGCCTTTAATAGAGCTACAGTATCCAGAAGAGAGAGGTTATAGTCCCCTTGTACTCTATATCCTGTTCAGATCCCAGACTGGGGTGTTGTGTTGATTTGAGGGTACTGCATTTAGGAAAGAAGATCACTGACAAGGTGGGAGGGAACATGACCAGGATGGTGAGAGGAGTTGAAGTAATGCTGTGATGCTGTGATGCTGCTGCATGAAGATGAACTGCTATATGAGGAATTAGGCTTTTTAACCTGTAGGAGATAAGACTTAGCAGGGAGATGATGTCTTCAAATATTTCAGTGACTGTCAAGAGGAAGAGGAATGTCTTTGCTTTCCTTAGTCTCAGAGGGCAGAACTAGGATTGATCTTTTTCTGAACTAATAACTACAATGTTACTTTCTATACATCCTTGACACAGTGCTACTACAACTAAACCAACAATTTCTTTTGGTTTTGCCTACCTACATTATGGTAATGGTAGGTCAGATTCCTCCCTCTGGTATGTCATAAGAAATTCAAGTGGCCTAGGAGGATAATAGGAGTACTAGAAGAAAGCCATGCTTCTACATTGCATCAAATGGTTATCCTAGTGGTTTGGAAGAATTGATATAAATCTTATCCATCCTTTGACACCCAACTAAAATTCCGTTTTCTCAATGAATGAACCCTTTCCTGAATATTCCCCCTCTTCTCATTTCCTACTTATTGCTTTTGGCAGTGAATAAAGCACCGGGCCTGGAATCAGATAGATGCTTCTTTCTGAGTTCAAATTCATCCTCAGATGCTTTCTGAGCTGGAAAAGAAAATGGCAAACCTCTTCAGTATCTTTGCCAAGAAAACCCCAAAAGGGGTCATGAAGAGTCAGATACAACTAAAAAACAATAAACAACAACAACAACATATACATATACATTAATACAGGGTGTCCCAAGAGTCTTAGTACAGTTGTAATCTTTACCATATCAAGGATCTGAGACATCATCAGGGTGGGAGTTCACTCCATCAAATGAACGGCAAAACCTGTTTATAATTTAGTAGATAAATCTTAGGGAATTGACTGTGATTCAGAGAGGTTAAATGATTTATCTATGGTCGTAAGGGAGAAAGTGTCAGAAACTCCAGCACTCTCTCCATGATTCAATGTTATTCTTCCTCTATTATATTCTGTCACTTAAATGTCTATATATTTTGTTTCCCTAAGTAGATTGTAGATGACATGGCTCTGTCCTAAAATCATAAGGGGCAGGGACTATCCTTTATATAAACTTCTTTGACACCTAGACAAGCTCGGTGCACATTGTAGGAACTCAGTATCTGTCTAGTATACATTGCAGACATTTCTATGAACTATTTTGAGCACCCTGGTCTCAGATAGGTTTCTCTTGATTATAATTAAAATGTTAACCAAAAGCAGCACTGCTGCCAGTTGATATTAAAGAATAAACCAAACCTGCCTTCAAAGAGTTTCCAGTTTATTGGGTGAGACAAAATGGATACAAGTAAGATATTTAATTTGGTTAATGTTTCAATTCATAGGGCCATGGAATTTAAGAGATTGTAGTCTGACAAGCATTTAAGTACCTACTATATAGCAAGCTAGGTAGCACAGTGGAAAAAGTACTGTGTCTGAAGTCAGGAAGACTCGTCTTCCTAAATTCAAATCAGGCTTCAGACACATACTAGCTGTGTGACCCTGGACAAGTCACTTAACCCTGTTTGCCTCAGTTTCCTCAGCTGTAAAATGAGTTTCAGAAGGAAATGGCAAACCACTCTAGTATCTTTGCCAAGAAAACTCCAAAAGGAGTCATGAAGAGTTGGACACGACTGAAAATGACTGAACAACAACTATATGAGAAGTACAGTCTTAGTTACTGATGGAGCTGGGCTGTATAGTTCTGATCCTTACGGAGCTTATAAAGAAGATAAGACATATATAGTATTAACTAAGTAGAGTATTAACTAGAGTATTAAAAACGAATATGACAAGTGCCCCCAAAGGGATATGAATAAAGTTCTGCAAGGATTTAGAGGGGCAAGACATAATTTCTTGCAGGGTATTTAGGAAAGCCTTTATGAATAGTGCAACCTTTGAACTAGACCTTGAAGGGTGTTTCCTCATGTGTAAAGAGGAATGTTTGCCTAAGGTCCTTTCCTTGTCTAACATTCTATGACTCCATGGTTTTATGACAGCAGGGATGCTACATATGGAAATAGGAGGAGAAGAATTGGGGAGGGCATTATTGTCATAGAGAATGGCATCAACAAAAGCTCCAAAATGAGAAAATGTCAAACATGTTCAGGGAAGATGAATAGTCCAATTTGGCTTGAGAGAGTGTGGAGGGGGGTAGTGTGAGATAAAACTGAAAAGCTGTGTTATAGTTAGAGAGAAGGAGGGGGGTGAAAGGAGGCCTGACTATCAAGCTAGAGAATTTAGATTTTGAACTTTATTAACATATTCAATGCCCATCATACCTTTTAAAAAATTTGTTTCAGGTCTTGTCACTGACTACCGGGTGAGTAAATTGTCTATATTTTCTTCATTTTAAATCATGTGTTCCCTCTAGAAAGGAAAGCCTATTTTTCTATATGTGTTTGTGTACAGTTTTCTGTTACTGTCAGTCATTCTTAAGATCAATAAATCTACAAAATTAGAACTTCTAAGTTACTCCTTTAAGGTTAGGTAGTGCTCTATCAGTCAGTGGACAGCACTTTCTGTCTCAACTAATCAGTTCTCTTATGTATGGCCACTAAAAGATAGTTTTGGTTTTTTTAATGTAGGCATTAAAAATCATTTCCAAATATGTAACTGAAGTTTCAAAATGCCCAGCTATCCCCTCTGTTCACATATACATCAATACTATTGCTCTTCCCCGTACCATGACTCCAAGCATAGTGAATTCAGTACATGGTCTTAGTCATGTGTAGTTCCTCAAAGCAGTTGTGATTTAAGAATGCTAGGATACCAGAAGAGTTAAGCCAAGTAATTCAAAGACAACTATGCAGAGCAAATACTATTTCCATTATACTCCCAAGTAAGGGAAGAGAATATGAAACTATGGACAATTACATGATGTATACCACCGGATCTTCCCTAGGTGTATGTGGATGGTGGGGGCTGAAGATGGGGGTGAGATGGAGTTCATTGAATTATCTTTTAAAGTTTTGTGATAAGCCAACTATAGAGGGACATTCCTATAATCCCGACTACTAGGGAGGCTAAGGTTGGAAGATCTCTTGAACTTGATAGTTCTGAGCTATAATGGACTAATCCAACTAGGTATCTGCTAAGTCAAGAATCATTTGCCCACTTGTCCCCTACAGTGAGTCTCCAGGAATGGGCAAAGCAGACCAGATTGGAAATGGAAACAGCATGTTAAAATTCCCATGCCAGCTAGCAGTCACATGGGTGAGATAGGAAGACCTAGTCTTTTCTTTAAAAATAGTAACAAATTCGATAAATATGAATCTCCATTTATATTTAATAAAGATATTGTAGGGGCAGCTAGGTGGCGCAGTGGATAAAGCACCGGCCCTGGATTCAGGAGTACCTGAGTTTGGATCCGGCCTCAGACACTTGACACTTACTAGCTGCGTGACCCTGGGCAGGTCACTTGACCCCCATTGCCCCGCAAAAAAAAAAAAAAATATTGTATACTATTCTCAGCTCATACATTAAATAAAAAGCTGTAACCCAAAGGAAAACATTTTTCAAATAACCTCCTTTCCCATAGCCCATTCACTCCAACCCAGACACAGATTTAAACTCTCTTTTATAGAAGTATTTGTTACAGGGGCAGCTAGGTGGTGCAGTGGATAGAGCACTGGCCCTGGATTCAGGAGGACCTGAGTTCAAATCCAGCCTCAGACACTTGACACTTACTAGCTGTGTGACCCTGGACAAGTCACTTAACCCCAACTGCCTCACCATAAAAAAGAAGAAGAAGTATTTGTTACAGAATTTACTTATTTGGAATAGGCTCTGCTCTGCAAAGCCTCATTAAGATCCTTAGGATGTTAAGTCTACCACATACAGATATTCAGGGACAAGATATCAGAGCAGAGTGGAAGGAAGAAGTTGTCTCCTATTTTTCAAGTGTTCATCCTACTCTTTCTGTTCTGTTATCTCTACCCATTGCACATTACTCCAGAGTCTACTTGTCCCCCCCCCCCCCCAATTTGGGCTTGAGAGAGTCAGAAGAAGGAAAAGAGAGCAGATTTAATGTTCCATCTATAAGCACAAGTCATTCATATAATAAGAAAAAAGAAGTCTTTCTATCACCCTTATTTAAAGTATAGGAAAACAGATATATTTCTGGGCTTTCCAAGGCTATAATAGTCCCTAGTGTTTTCACTACTCTTCTTATGGTTTGGCTTAAGACTTCAAAGGAACATCAAACCCCTTATATCTGATTTATACTGTTCTTAGAATAATTGAGTTTGTCCTATAAGATTCACTATATTTGGCAGAGAAGTGTAGGATATTGACAAATTACTTTTCAGGTTAGATTGTTGAATTGGGAAGGTATACAGGGAAAAATTACTCTTACAAGCATCCTTTTGATGGGGTACTTTGTTCCCATTTTCAGCACTGGCAGATACCACTAGGCCGGAGGTTCCGTTCTCTGAAAATGTGGTTTGTGTTTAGGCTGTATGGTGTGAAGGGACTACAAGCATACATCCGAAAGGTAATTTTATTTTATTTTACTAACTTCTCTGTCTAATTTGGAAAGAGGTGGCATGGACTGATTTTAGGAACTAAGGAAATAACTCCTCTCTTTGTCTGCAGATACCCAAATAAACACACACAAACTCCCAGTCCAGGCTCCACTGCTGTTTGACTCAAGATAATCAGATTTCTCTGGATGATTGCTCTGGCCTGTGTATAGTGTTGAGGAGCATGGAGGCAGGAAATCAGGCTTGCATCAAAAGCTTGAGACTGAAATTCCCTTCTTCTTCATATATATTACTGGCATCCTAAGGACAAACCTTTTTTATGCTCCTTTACGTTGTATTTTACACAATGCATACATCACCCTTATGATAGGTTTACATAGTAGACAGATTATAAAGCATGACTAAAAAGCTCATTGTTAATTGTTTGATTTGTACTATTAGCCTGAGTTATATGGTCTCTAATTCAGAAGCTGTTAAAAACCTGATTGTCGCACTGTCAAATGTCCCTTCAAATATACTCCCAGTGAAGGAATAGATGATTAGCTCTAGAAGGATATATGGAGTAAAAAGGACACGTTAGGATTCTTCTTCCTTCATAGTCTGGTCTTGGAGGAGATCCATGTGTCAATAAGAGCAGCCCAGAAAGAGTTATTAGTCATGTTGTAGCCAGAGCCTGTCTCTTTTAATAGATTTCTAAGACATTGACAGAAAACAGGGTAGATGGTAGAATGACTAATAAAGGACAACTGGCAATTGATGCCTTTTAAACTTGAAACCATAGTCTACTCTTCCACTCACCAATACTCTCTCCCTATACAAAATGCATAGATTCTAAAGACCACTAAGGCTTATTTTTATAGGATAACAATATGTAAATAGCAAAATTAGAATAGATTTTATTTAATGATGTTAAGCTTAACATCATTAAATAAAATCTATTCTAATACATTTTTGTAAGTCATGTCTTCCTGACTTTGAGGTCTGCTGCCCCTTGGTACAAATATTATTATATCTATATTCCCATTAAATTGAGAACTCCTTGAGGGCAGCCACAGTCTTCTGCCCCTTTTTGTATCCCTAGCACTTAGTACAGTGCCTGAAACATGGTAAGCCACAAAACTAGCAAATGCTATAGCTGGGGCCCAAACTCAGGCTTTCTGACTCTCAGGGTAAGTGTTTTTTTTCCAGTCTTATAACACATTGTTTCTCTGAAATATTTCACCAACACAGTGGCAAAGTACCTGAAGGATAAATGGTAAATCTAGGGTCTATTCCTTCAGGGATACTGAAGGTAGAGATGGGTTCTTCAACCCCCTATCCCCATATATTCTATTCTGTGTCCCCAAGGGATTATACTCAGAACATACAAGCAAGAAATATCTAGTACCAGTAATCCAGGAATTATCTCCTTAAATTAATATGCTATATACATACAATGCATGTGATATAAACACACATGGATACATGTGTGTAAACATACATATAGTGTATAAATGTAAACATATATAGTGCATAAATGAAACATATACACACATGTGTGTATAATGATCTATGTCACACACATAAAATAAATCCCTATGCGCTAAAGAAAAACCCTTTGACATAGAGGACATATGCTATTCTTAGCTTTTTTTCTTTAATATACTATTCTAGGGGCAGCTAGGTGATGGAATGGATAGAGAACCGGCCATGGATTCAGGAGGACCTGAGTTAAAATCTGACCTCAGACACATGACACTTGCTAGCTGTGTGACCCTGGGCAAGTCACTTAACCTTCATTGCCCTGCAAAAATAAATAAATAAATAAAAATGCTATTCTACCCAAGTACAGGAGATAAGGAGGTAAGGGAACATATTGCAGTAGGAGAGGTGTTTGAATCCCAGCTCTGTACCTATTCCCTTTGTGACCTTGAGTAAGTCACTTAACTTCTTGGGTCTCAGTTTCTTCACTTGTAAAAAAACCAAACAAACTAGTGGTGGGACTAAATGATCTCTTAGATTGCTTCTGACTCTAAAATTATGATTTTAATAAAACATTTTGTAATATATTTTATGATGTGGGTCTCTGACCTTGTAAATGTTTGTATTTGATTTGGGCCAGCAAATTTGAAAAGGAACATGTGCATCAGATTTAGAGTAGAATAACATTTGTTAAATTCATAATTATCTATTATTAAAATAAATTTTTTAGACTATCCATATTTACCACTTTCTGAATGAACACCACATATAAACTGTTTCAGTTCATTAAGACGGCTAGTTTATATTGAGTCACCGCAATCACTTGACAAAATTGGCCTTACTTTGTTCATCTTCCAATCCCATATTTGTTACAGCTACTCTAACAGAGCCCCACATTTTTTCCTCTCAGTGCTTAGAATATTCCTATTTAATGTAATAGAAAAAATGATTATCTGAATTGTAAAAAATTCGACTGATCAAACTCTAGAACATAGGATTGATTTGTTGTCCAGACTTTGCTGACCTATTATTGTGTTTTATTTTGTTTTATTTTTGTCATCAGTTGTTTTATAACAGCTCTTTTCTTCCAAAACATTCTTAAGGTCACAGTCTCATTTAAAATTTTGTGTGTGCTGCCCTTTAAATGCAATGCAGAGACCAACTAGAAACTCTTTAGGGAAAGGGAAAAGGAATAGAGTGAAAAAGGGTTGGGGAAAATGGAGGAAGAGTTGGAAGAGAACACGGAGAGAGAATAGAGGGAAGGGAAGTGGTTCTAGGGAGGGTAAGTGGATCTCAAGCTCAATCAAACCCTTCTGTATCTTTCTTAAGGACCCAGCTACCCTCTTTCACCTTGAATTAGTATATATGTATATTTGTGAGTATATTTACACAAAATATGACATTGTGTATGCAATTGAATCATTATACATATATGTGTATGTATAGACACACATATATGTAAACACTGTGTTCCAGTCTTGATTCACAACAGGGAAAACAGCTGCAGAGACATCAAAATAAAACAGTACTGTGCATGGCAAATAGTCCATGATCAAATCTATCAGTTGTAAATCATTTGGTGCCCTCTAGCGACATGACTGGCAATTGCTTGATGTTAAATAACTTTGAAGAGTCACAGAATTGTAGAATTAGAGTTGGAAGGGATGTTAGAGGTCTAAAGGTCATGAGGTCCCATTCCATTATTTTACAAATGAGGGAACAAGGCAAAGAGGTTATCTTCCTGCCAAAGAAAATGCACCTTCGGATCATAGAATCAGATTTAGAGGTCATTTTATAGATAAGGAAACTGAGGCCCAAAGTTGTTAAGTGAATTATACAAATTGTTCTTAGATAGTTGATGTATTTAAATAATTGTAACATGGAAAATTCAGGCAGTTTTCTCAAAGACAACTATTCTCAGCAATACAGTGATCCAAAGGATTAATGATGAAACATACTATCCATCTCCAAAGAAAGAACTTGTGTTGATTAAACACAGACTGAAGGGTGCTGTTTTTTACTTTATTTCTTTCATTTTCTTTTCTTTTATTCGAGTTTTCTTATATAAAATGACATATATGGTAATGTTTTTACATATTTTGCACATGTATAACCTATATCTGATTGCTTACTGCCTCTGGGAGAGGGGAGGCAGGGAAGGAGGGATAGAATTTAGAACTCAAAACTTTAAATAAAAATGTTTATTAAAATAAAAAGTAAAGAAAGAAAAAGAATGCCTGGTATTTGGACTAAATAAAATTGCAAAGTCACAGCAGTGTATTAGAACTTGAGTAATAAATGTTTGTAGGTCATGCCAGGATACAAAATTCAATCCAGTTATCTTTTTCTCTTTCAAGCATGTGAAACTATCACATGAGTTTGAATCTTTGGTGCGCCAAGATCCCCGATTTGAGATATGTGCTGAAGTTGTACTGGGGCTGGTGTGTTTCCGAATAAAGGTAAATTTAAACCATTTAAAAAATCCTCCTTGTTTGTTTTGGATATGATAGAAGGAATAAGGCACAAGAACAAGTAAAGCAAAAAATCTTTTTAGATACTTTTTAGATTAGTTTACTTTTAGTGGAGTAGAGAGTAAGTAAAATCAATGTATTGTTCTTTTGGGACTACTCTACATATCAGCTTGAGGAAAATAATCTGTTCTGACATTTTGGCTTTGATTTAGCCTATGGTGTAAGGGTATGTTGATAAATATTTAATAATCACCTCTCAAGGAAAAAAATGAACACACTTTGAAGTTTAATCTCCACCACTTTCTCAAGTCTAAGTCAATCTGAAAAAAATAAATTAAACTCTGATTTGTAGCATTTGCTGATTTCCAGGATGTAAATGCTCATACCGAAAATTTAACAATTTTCTCTTGCCATCCAGTTTGACCTGGTTGTACCACACTGCTGCTATGATGCTTCTTAGGCACTATAGAGCCCAAAGAAATGAAACTTTAACTCTTTTCATTAAATAGTGAGTATATTAAATCTAATTTAAGAGTGCCAGGCCTGGAGTCAGGAAGTCTTTTTCCTGAGTTCAAATTCAGCCTTAGGCATTTACTAGCTGTATGTCCCTGGGCAAGTCACTTAACCCTGCTTGCCTCAGTTTTCTCATCTGTAAAATGAGCTGGAGAAGGAAATAGCAAACCACTCCAGTATCTTTGCCAAGTAAACCCCAAATGGGGTCATGAAGAGTTGAACACAACTGAAACAACTGAACAACAACAACAAGATATTAAATCTTGGACTAAGCAAAGAATTCTTATAGGAGTCTTCACATTCATACTTCTTCCCATGCTCCCAGCTCACATAAAGTACCAATTAACAGTGAAATAGTGCCTCAGGTTACTCTAGATATTTTTTATGTTCCCACTAGACTAGAAACTCCTCATGTCTAATACAGTAGTGCTTTGTTTCCCTAGTGCCCAGAAAAGTTCCCGTCACAGTCATAGAGTTGGCCCCATAGTAGATGTTATTAATGATGACTCAGTCTTTTAGTGTCAGGTGGGCCAAGGGCAGTCTTCTTGCAACTCAATTCAATTACACAAAAATATATTAAGCACTACAATGTTGTAGGTGCTGGGGATACTAAGATAAGAAAAAAACTCAATTCTGCACTTCAAGGAGCAGAAGAGCATTTATGAGCTCCATAACCTTTAGAATTTACTTGTTTTTTTTTTTAATTGGTATGCAGGACCCAGATGTGGTATATAAAATCTTTGATAGTCATTCAAATCCAAATATTAGAATTCTCTATTGCACCACTGCTATTAGAATCTGGATTTTGTATATCTCTGTGGCTGTTTTGAAGTTCTTTACTAAAACTCTTTACTTTTTATTAGTTCTTTACTAGAATTAATGTTATTTGTCTTGTCAGAGCTGTAGCATGAAATTTTTGTTCTCACAAACTTTTCCTGGGACAAAAGGCACAAAGCTTGTACTCAGTTGGCACTGGGCAGTCTCAGCCAAGGATTCAGTTGTGGGGGGATACAGAAGACCTGGAGCACCATGCCAGTGTAAGGCTACTTCTAGGCAGGTCTCTGAATGGAGGGTAGAGGAGAAGGAAGCATGATGGGGTGGGGAAAGAGCTCTTCTAGCTGATGATCTGGTATCTTGTCATTTTAACTCAACAGTGCTAAATACTGTTATTTATGTGCTGTTGTAGGATTGTAAGTCCTGGAAGCATTCTACAAAATTGGTGTCCTCTAAATTCAGCACCTTGAGGAAAAGCCCCAGTTAGGATCATTATCAACATGACTCATTTTCTCTCTATCACCCTAACAACAAGCTTTAATAAAAACAACACATGAATTACCCATTATACTAGAGGAGTTTTAGGACACCAATGTAATCTTCACCTTACTTTAACTGATCATATTAGTAAAAATTGTCAGGTCAATCAAATTCATTTGGGCAAAAAAGATAGACTTTCATCCTTATGTAATACATGGTGTTGCAGAGAAGGAGTAGGTAGATAAATTCTATGAAGAGCTCCATAAGATCTTCCAAATTGGGGCAGCTAGGTGGTATAGTGGATAGATCACCAGCCCTGGATTTAGAAGGAACTGAGTTCAAATCTAGCCTCAGACACTTAACACTTACTAGCTATATGACCCTGGACAAGTCACTTAACCCCAATTGCCTCACACACACACACACAAAAAAGATCTTCCCAATTAAATGAACATATACCATAATATTCTGTGATTTTTGTGACTTGTTAAAGCAAAGATCAAAATCAAAATTAAATTGGAAGAAAGAATAAAAATGAGAAGATATGGCATTCAATTAAAACAGTTCAAACTGGAAATATTTAAATAAGATTTAAATAAATTCCTCTAAAATGAAATTGATAAAAACATTGACCCAGATGATTATATATACCAAGGAAGTTAAAATAATATAAACCAATGGCCACGAGGAATATATCCAAGTTATCCTAATACAGGATTTCATAATTTTTTTGTGTCATGGACCACTTTGACAGTATAGTAAGGCCTTTGGACACTTTCTTAGAATAGTATTCTTAAAGGCATAAAATAAAATACATAGGTCTATAAAGGAAAACTCGTATATTGAAATACAGTTACAAAAATAGATAAACAAACAAGTTCACAGACCCCAGGTTAATAACTCCAGTGACCTAAGAGCATTTAAGGATAAAAATAGAAAGAGAATAATAAATAAACAAGTGGAATAAACCTGTGAAGATTTCTACAACTAATTCTTTTCACCATCACAGAAAGTGAAGATATCACATTTGGACTCTACCATCACTATTTGTAAAGAACCATTTTGGGAAATAGATATGGTACTCAAGAAAACAAAGAAAAACTTGATTGGAGCAAGCAACCACCAAGGAACTTCAAGCCAAGGATGAAACAATTTTTATGGCATTGAGAGATCAATTCATAAAACATTCAATAAAGGGAATTATACCAAAGGCATGGAAAAAGTTGGCCAAAAATGATCCAAAAATAACAATTAATTAATGATATGCCTACTTTATAATTTCTTCAAAAGTTGTTATAAGAATAATCTACATCTATATTAAGGGTATCATTGATGAAGGTATGAGAAGGAACAAGCAGGCTTTCATACTCATACAATTCGCTGAAAGGCATAGATAATACCAGATCTAAATGGAATTACTATTTGATTATATGTAAGCATTTAGTTCAGTAGAATGACATGCTGCTTTAAAGGCTTTCATCCAAAAAGATGTTTCCCATACACACGTTAAAATCATACAAAATTCCTCAGAAGATACAACTTGAAAGATATTCTGAATATTTATGTCAAGCAATGTATAAAATAATGAGATACATGCTTATCAAAGGCAACTTGGATGGAGGTATGACCATCACAGAGTCCAAATGGAAGAGGGATTCCCTATAGATGGTGAGGCCCTCCAGATACTCCTGTCTGTAAATGACATATATGATGATTGTATTAGACCCTAAAACATGATAGGTATCTATAACCACTAAAAGTATTTCAGGCTACTCATATTTCAACTATTCATAACAATTATAAAAATACATCATTGTCCACATTATGATATACACTTGGATATTGCGTTTCTTGGGGATATGTCTTAGGCACTAAAGATGAATCATGAACTGGGTCAAGGATTGAATTGAAGGAAGTATCAGGGCTGGAGTGTCTTAAAGACATTGCATTGCATATTTAAAAACCTAAGCTTCTCTCTGAATCAGAGGCCTATCAGCATTCTCCCCAGGATACTCAATGGCTGTGAATCATATAGTACCACAGTTTCTGATGAATAAAAGTTGTGACTAATTCAAAGGGTAATGGAAAGATGCATGGTGGACATAAATTGGTTGCAGCATATTGTTAACAAAAAATGACAACTAGAAATGGAGAAGATGGCATAAGAGTGAAATATGACTGGAAAAGGGAGGAGTCAGTTTAGTAACCAGAGTCTCTGTGAACCTTTGGTACCTTCCACATAATGTGAAGAGATCCAGAGGAAGACCCATGCTGCCCCCCACTTCTTGCCCAGCACATTTGGTGGACCTCCTGGATGATGGATATTTTGGGCAACAATTTGGGCAACACTGAAAAGAAACAGAGGCTGAGAAGACATGTGTGGTTACAATCTCCATTATTGGAGGAAGCACCAACATTGATGAGATCACAGGTCTATTGACATATCAAAGAGGATGTACCACATTGAGTTCTGGAATGTTGAGTTGGAAGAAAGCTTACAGGTTACCTAATTTTATGGATAAGGAACTGAGGCTTAGAATGATGAAGTGACTTTACCAAGATCACATGGATAGCAAAAACAGCCAGAATTTGAATCCGGTTCCCTTAACTTTTTTTTACACTATTCCTATGGCCCATTGCTTATGTTCCAATCAATGATTTATTCAATTCCACTCAATTCTGTTAACCAGATGTCCATTAATGGGCAGACTGATGTCTAGTACATATGTACTCTGACGGGGGAAAATTACCTTAAATGGGTTTAGGGCATTGTGGTGCTCCTTCCTGACGATGTTCATCTGATACAGTTCCTAAAGGGGCTCATAGAAATGAGCTTTTATAGTGAAGCTTTTCTAAAGCCTTTTAAAACAGTTCCCAGTTGTTTCGGTAACATAGTGAATGTTAACAGACATTTCTTTCTGAGCTTTTCAGTTGCCTAAGTGACTGGGTTACTTATTTATTTATCTTTTGACTGTTTATTGAGGAGTCAAACTGCATGTCTGATAATGAGAGCTATAGTAGAGCCTCCTCAGAGCCCAAGAAGGAAGGGGGTTTCTTTTGTGTTGGTTCTTTCATTAGAGAGAGGATGTCCTGCTGTGGGAACAGATGCAGCATATATTGAAGTGTATGGAGCTCTTGGAAGAGATCTTTTGAACAGAGCTGCGTTTGTTTAAACACGCAGCCCCTGACAATGGGAACTTTGACAAGTCTGCTGAAAGATTGGGAGGTACAGGGCCAAAGGACCCCCAAATAACACTATTTGTAGAGCATATCCTCTTCTATAGAACAGGTGGGCATTCATTCATAGCTTGGTCTACCAGCTGTGGGGAATGCAGGCACGGTTGAACATTCATGATAGAAAATTGATGGACCTATTTATTTTCTGTACTCATCTATGGACAAGTTAAGCAATTTAAGTTGTCTTTTCTGACTTCAATCTGGGGTAATATTGTTTTTTCTAACTTTTAAAATTTTCTTTTTCCTTATGAATTCAACCATCAACAAAAAAAGCATTTCAATATGCAAACAATAGAGTAAAGGATTGTATATGAACCTGGGAACTTTTATTAAGTACAATGTAAAATGCATATTAAATTTAATTAGATAGTAACAAAATTATCCAGTTTGTGAAGCCTTCTGAACTTCTTTTTGCTTTGCTTATTTACAAATGTTTTGTTAATTCTCTTTTTTAACTTTTCTTACTTTTTTTTTTACCCCACCAGCTCAACTCTCCCTAGAACCAGCTCACCTTGTAACACATAAGCACAGTTAGTGGCAATGCTTGAAAACGTTTGTCTCATTTTGTATCTCTAAGCCATCAATTCTCAGACAAGAGATTGGTCTTCTAAAATTATGGTTAAGAACTTTATTGGTGATAGTTCTAAAGTTTTTCAAAGTGTTTTTTCAGGAGAAGCATTATCAAAAGCCTTAATTCTAGTGTGCCTGTGGCCTGGTATTTGAGAATAAAATCATCTTCCAATGTAGCTAAACAATTTTCTTTGGGATCTGATATAAGGCAAGTTTGTGTAAACTGTATAGCATTATTTTATCCAAACTGTTTTCCCTCTACTCAAACTATACTCTTTATTATTTATCTACCTGGAATAGATGAAACAAGAAGCAAAACTGATGCATTAACAACCAGTCAGGGGGCGGCTAGGTGGCGCAGTGGATAAAGCACCGGCCCTGGATTCAGGAGTTCCTGAGTTCAAATCCGGCCTCAGACACTTGACACTTACTAGCTGTGTGACCCTGGGCAAGTCACTTAACCCCATTGCCCCGTAAAAAAAAAAAAAACAAACAAACAACCAGTCAGGAGGTTTATATTTTGCAGAATACTCTCCCTGAAAGAAATTAAAAAATTGGGGGGGAGGGAGCAGTAAATAAAATTAGCAACAGTTGAAAAAATATTGGAGCTGATTATTCTTTAACATTTGGTCAGTCAGAATGTTGGCTTATTATTTTAAAGAGAAAAACATAGATATATAAACTGATTGATTACTTTTTACTCATCCTTTTATAGCACAAAGTATCACCACTCTCTGATTCACCCTTTCTTCTCTTCTACCTGAATCTTTGAACTATTTTTTTATCCTTTATTGTGTTTTTCTAGGGATTAATTTAATACAACAAAATGTCTTAGAAACCTATGTGAAATACACCACATTAAGCAAATGTGGATGCAGAAATGAAACTAGACATTATATGTCCTTAAGGAGTTTATAATCTGGTGGAATCTGGCAGGGTGTGCTTGTAAATGTTTAAAAACCAGCTGTCTGGAGAAAGGGGGAGAAACATATTCAACACATATTTTAAAATTTAGTCTGAATTATGAACATTTTTCATTCATTCTTAAGTCTAGACAGTCAAAAATAATAATAAATCCAGCCCTGATAGGTAACATTTGCTGATTTCCAAGTTGTAAATGCTCACAGTGAAAATTTAACAATTAGCTCCTACAAGCTGGTACAAGCTGGCTCCAGCACACCCTTAGAATGTGTAAGGTAGAATGGATAAGACAGACACATAGTTATAATATGGATTACAATATGAGTAGATCAAAAAGGTCCGTATTAACAAAAGAGATTTGAAGAGGGAGAGAATACTTTTAATTGGGAGTACTTTACACCAGGTCTGGAGCTCACTTCTCTAGTCAAAATTCACACTATTCCCCTTTGTGTATTTCATATTCTAGCAAAACTCATCTACTAGTCACTTCTCATCTCATCCTGTACTCTTTGTCCACCTTCATTTTTGTAGGTCTTCCTGTATGGCTGGAATGCAGTTTCTCTTTATTTCTACTTTCAAAATCCTTCTCTTCATTCAAGACCCAGCTCAAGGTCTCCTTTCTTCCATAAAGCCTTTCCTTATCCTCCCAGCTGAAACCAATCTCTCTCCCCAGAACTTTAGTCCTACATCATCAATTACATATTGGACCTTTCAGACTGTATGTCCTAGATATAGCTTACATTCAACATGTCTAAAAATGTTCATTATCTTTACCCTCAAACTCTCCCCTCTTCAAAACTTCCCTATTTCTGTCAAAGGAACAAGCACCCTTCCTGCCTCCCAGGTTTACAATCTCAGCATTATCCTTGATTCCCGATTCTCCTTTACCCCACATATGCAATCAGTTGTCAGATCTTGCCATTTCAATATCCACATCTTTTCTCAACTAATAAATTTGCCAACTCAGTTCAGCCCCCTATCACCTTTCCCTTAGATTATTGCAACAGTCTCTTAATTGATGTCTCTGCCTTAAGTCTCTTCCCCACTCCAGTCTATCTTCCACACTGCTGCCAAAGTCATTTTCCTTAAGCATGGAGCAGACCATGTCACTCCCCAACTTAATCAACTCCAATGGCTTCCTATTGCCCCTAGGATAAAATATAAAGTCTTCCATTTAGTTTTGAAATCCCTTTACAACTGGCTTTAACCTATTTTTCCAGCCTCATTGTATCTCGCTGTACCTTCTGCCAAACTGGCTTCTCCATTTCTCATGCACAACATTCCATCTCCAGTCTACATACCGGGAACACGTTCCCTACTCACCTGTGCCTCAGATAGTCCTTCTTTTCCTTTAAGATGCTCCTCAAACAACATCTTCTGCATGAAGTCTTTCCTCATCCTTCAACTGTTAGTTCCCCCCCCCCAAACTGTCTTGAATTTTGCTACTTTGTCTTTAAGAATTTTATATGGCATTTCCTCTTACTTGCACTTGTCTTCCTTATAAGATATAAACTCCTTGCATGTAGAGATTATTTCATTTTTTTGTACTTGTATGTCTCCAATGCTTGCCTAGCATGGGCATTAACAAGTACTTAATAAATGCTTGTTGATTAATTGATAGATAAGTAATAGCTAGTCAAGCCTTCCCCCCACCCAAAGTCTTAAGTTGACAAATTTTGAAGTACTAAAGTAACAACAGATGATTCATCTTTTACAATTCTTTTAGGGTTCCAACAAACTGAATGAAGCACTCCTTGAAAAAATAAACAAAACCAAAAAAATCCACTTGGTCCCATGTCACCTCAGAGACAAGTTTGTGCTGCGTTTTGCCATCTGCTCTCGTACGGTGGAGTCTGTCCACATCCAGCACGCCTGGCAGCACATTACAGAGCTGGTGGCTGAGCTGCTGAAAGACGAAAAGGAGCTGAAAATGAACCAGTAACTGCAGGTAAAGATTTCATTACTGTGTCTCATACCATGGGTTTGTGTGGTGGCAGGAAGCCCAACTGGGGGGCAGGCCACTTGAGTTCTAGCCCCAGCTATGGGTATGAGGTCTCTACAGTGTCTTCCGATGCCCCAATTCTAGTCATGAAGTAGAAACAATACTGAGTGCAGAGTCAGAAGATATGGCTTAAATCCCGAGCCTGCCACTTATCATCTTATTATATTATGACCTTGGACAAGTCATTTAAACTCACTGAGCCTGAATTTTCTCAAATGTAAAAGGGTTCAACTTGAGGGTCCTTTCATTTCTCATCTTAGGACTGTTTGTTTGGGTCAGAACAAGAGAAGGGGAATGGTGGCAAATCAAAACAATGACTATTTTCATATTTTCATAGAGGTAGCTAGGTTGTAAAGTGATTAGAGCCTTGAATCTGGGTAGACCTGAGATCAGATCCAGCTTCAGAAACTTATAACTTAGCTGTGTGATCTCAGGAAAATCACTTTTAAAAAACCTCTTCTGTCTGCCTCAGTTTCCCTATCTATAAAATGGGGATAATAATAGCACCCACCTCCTAGGGTTGTTTTAAGGATAAAATGTCATACTGTTGGTAAAATGCTTTGCAAAATTTAAAGTATTATATAAATACTATTATTGTTATTACCACAGTAATATCACATGCTATTTTCCCATAAGAAAATATATGTCTAATAATTTCCTGGGTAGATTACCTCTAAGCCTATTTTTTATTATTCTTATTTAAAAATACAATAAAACAGTTAAATAAACTATTAAAATGGCAAGGTCTGGATAAATGCAAGTCAATGTAAATAGGGAGTGGATAGTTTAATGTAGTAGATAGATTTCCCCTCAAAGAAGATGAAATCATTGAAACATTAGGGGAAGATCACACTTTTAGTACTTGAGAAAGATCAATGCTTTTGCCACTATAGGAAAGACCAAAGCCCAAACAAAACAAAATACTCAATTCACATATGCAGGAAATATTAAAAATAAAGCCTAGTTAAATCGATCTTGACTATCTAGGATGAAACACCTAATGTACAGCTCTCCACAATCTGCCTCCTATTTGCCCTTTCAAACTTCAAATTATTCTCTGTGTCCCACTCAAATTGATGGGCTGGCTATTTCCCAACAGGATATACAGTCTCCTATTTCTCTACCTTTGCCCAAGTGTTCATCAGTTGTCCCCCTTTCCCCCTTTCCCAATCACTGTCTGGAATAAACTCCCTTCTCATTTTTTAGAATCTCTAGCATACTTCAAAGCATGGTTCTGGTGCTTCCTCTTACAGGCACTTAGCTCTCCTCACCCCCCTCTCCCCAGTTGTTAGTGCTCTCTTCCTTTGAAATGACTGCAGATAAGTTTGTGCCAGACACTGTGCTAAGCTATTTACAAATAGTATTTCATCTGATCCTCAAAACCCTGGGAGGTAGGTCCTTTTGTTATCCACATTTTATAGATGAGGAAACTGAGGCAAATAGAAATTAGGTGCCCAGGGTCACACAACTAGAAAGTGTCTGAAGCCAGATTTAAACTCTAGTCTTCCTGACTCTCCACCATTGTTTCATTCACTAAGTCACGTAGCTGTCTCCTATTTGCTGTGAAATAGTTTTTTAAAATATCTACAGTCTTTGTAACAATTATAAAGATATCATTAAAAATTCACGTAAAGGGTCAGCTAGGTGGTGCAGTGGATAGAGCACCGGCCCTGGAGTCAGGAGGACCTGAGTTCAAATCTGGCCTCAGACACTTAACACTTACTAGCTATGTGACCCTGGGCAAGTCACTTAATCCCAATTGCCTCACCGAAAAAAAAATTCACATAAAAAAGAAAACATGCACTCACACAAAAGAATGGCTTGAGTTTATCTATGTTTCCCCTTTGAAATTCTCCCACTGCTCCATTTGCAGAAAGTCATAACCTGGGATCTATAGAGAGATCTCTGAACTTGGATGGGAAAATAATTACATTTTATCTTTACCAACCTTTAATTGAAATTTAGCATTTGCTTCAATTATTTAAAAAGTTCAGTCAGCCAATCAACATTTATTAAGGATCTTCTATATGTTCTTGTGAGTAATATTTTTTGAGAGACAATTTCTGGGTAAATTGTAATCGATTTTATCAACCACAGCTAACAAATAGTTAACAAAAAGTGCTAATTTGTCCTCTCAATGACCAAAGGGACATAACCTGTGAAACCATCAATACTTAGAAAGCCTTTGGAAAAGGGAGGGTGCACCTGAAGGTGGAAATCAACGCTGATTGGTTAACAAGTAATGAGAGAATGAACATTATAAAGAGAAGCAAGCTTATACTAGTGAGGGTCTAAGGGATGTGACTCTGATCACTCAGTCTTGGTTAAAGAGATTTATCTATACCCATATCACCCTGTCTAGGGTAATCTACACCCTAGCTTCTTAAACCGTGGGTTGAGACTCCAAATGGGGTCATATAATAGGATGTGAGAGTCATGAAAACTTTGGCAACAATAAAAGGTCATGAATGCCTATTTTATATATCTATATATGCAGGGTCACATAAAAATTCCTCAGGTAGAAAGGGGTCATGAGTGGGAAAAATTTAGGAAGCCCTGATCTACACAAAAGGGAGAACCAGCTTTCCCCCAGAATTTTATGAATAAAACTCAATGGGTCAGAATCCATCAATTCACCTAAACCAAAAAACTTTACCTTTTGAACAGATCTAAATTTTCCCTTTCATGATCAGCCCTGCGCTTCAAAGGCTGCCTGAATAACCTGAGTGAGGAAGTAGAAGAGGGGGAAAACCTAGGTCCTGATTCGATAATTGGTTATTAATATAAGAGAGAAATAATAACTTCTCTCAATGTTGGGGATATAAAAAGAATCAAAAGACAAGTCCCTGCCCTCAAGGAACTCACAATCCGATGGAGGAGACAACATACAAACATCTATGTATAAATAAGCTATGTACAGAGTAAATAGGAAATAATGAGCAGAAAGAAGGCACTAGAGTTGAGAGAGTAGGAAAAGCTTCCTGTAGAAGGAGAGATTTTAGCGGGGACTTGGGAAGCCAGAAGTAGAGATGAGGAAGGAGAGCACTCCAGGAATGGGGAAAAGCCAGTGAAATTCCTGGAGGGAGATGAAGTATGTTGTTCAAGACACTGCAAGGAGGCCATTGTCACTTGATAGAAGAATATATGCTGGCGTGAGGTCAAGGCAAGGGATCAGAAGACTGGAAATTTGTGTGGGGAGGAAGAGGAGTGTCTAGATTATGAAGAACTTCTAACACCAGAGAATATTGTTTTAACCTGGAGGTTATAGGTAACCAATGGAGTTTATTGAGTGGGGGTGGGAAGCATTTGGGCTTCAGAAAAAATTGTTTTGGGAGCTGAATGGAAGATAGACTGGAATGGAATAAAACATGTGGCAGACAGACTAATCAGGCTATTAGCTAAACCACATGTGAGAACATGAGGGCCTTCAACGGGTTGGTGGCTGTATCAGAGGAAAGAAGGGGACATGTTTGAAAGAGACTTTACGAAGGTGAAATCAACAAATTAGGTATGGAATGTGAGAAATAGTGAGGAGTCAAAGATTATGAGCCTGGGGGAGTGGGAGGATATTGATGTCCTTGACAATGCAAAGCAAGTTGGGAAGAGAGGAACATTTGCTCTGATTATTTTAAAACGTTATTCTGAGAAGGAGTCTTTAGGTTTCACCACAATGCCAATCAGGTTTATGACATAAAAAAGGCTTAAAACACCTGTTTTGTGGCAACAGTATGCCTGATGAGTCCATCAAGAGCAAGAGCTCTCCCCATTTTCCAGATAGAGAAAAAAATAGCATTGGCTAGCACACATTCAGGGTATCATTAGAGAAGTCAGAACTATAGTTGGGTCATAACCCAAATGTCCTTATTTTCCATTCAAAGCCTTTTACATTGTATAGTAACCTTTATTTGATTGTTTCGAATGTTCTCTTTCTCCCTTCTCCTTTCAAAATGAAAGGCTTTAATGTATATAAAATCTTTAATCTATGTCATAGTTAATATATCTGCATTTAAAAGGTTGATATCCAATTGGATTGTACTGGTGATTTTATTATTTCACAGAGACAAAGAGATGGAATGGATACTGATATAATTAACAAGTAAAAATCACCGCGATTGCATAACTTAAGGGAGCCCTGCAATTTCTCTGAAGTTGACCAGAAACATGAACATGGAGGCATTATTCATTTAGGAAAGATTGATCAAAATGAATACCGGGTTCTTTTTTTTCTTTCATCATAGCAGATTTTTTATTTGATTCTGATATATTGTCAAAAGTTAGATTATTCCAAAGACATGAACTATTAATATTCTCTATGTGTTTTAACTATAATCACAAACTACACACAAAACCAAGCGACCATTTATGTGATGAAATTGTATTTTTTAAAAATTTGTTTCTGAAGTTATTTGTGATGGTGCATTAAGTAAAGAGTTATTGAAAGGGCATTGTGGGCAAATTGAGTTTATGTGGCCTGACACTGTATCTGTAGTCTTTGAGTATTTTTTGATGTGGCTATATGTTTAATAAACCATGTTGATATGCTACCATAATTGTGTCTGTTGGCTATTAATCCTGGTTTCCACATTAGACCAAAAAGCACATTGTTGACAAAGGCTCCAAATCCTTTTCAAAGTAATCTAACAATCTGATGAGCTAAGATAATAATCACAACAATAAAAACAAAGTAGGGCTGAGACCTCTGGCAAAAATAGATTGATACCAAAGGTATATCTACTACAATCACATCCACACTTACATGCATACACAGGCAAAGCAGGGGAGCAATAAGGAGGTTCTTGGCTTTCTCTATGTTGGTGTTATAAGAAGAGAAACCACTTTAACTTTTTCTGAGCCTTGATTCCTTATCTGAAAAACTGCCATTGATAATAATCCATTCTATGGGGTTAGGAAGAATGAACAAAGGAAAATGACTCTAAATGTAAATACAATCAAATAATTTATGCTATATGCTTCACAGATATTTTACTGCTCAGAGTATTTATGGAGATGTTTGAATCATATTATTTTCCTAGGCCCATTTTTTTTTCCTCTTTCCTTGCGCAATAATTACCTCTACCTTCTAAAAGGATTTCTGGCAATTAATGTGACTAATCACAATGTCAAAGAGCTTGATAATCATGTAAATGCAACAGGGTTTATACTTCCTGGTGTGGAGAACTGAGATATTTTCACTTTCAATTTGTTGTGGTTGCATTGTTCAATCATTGAACTACATAGGATCCAGCTCAGGCAAGAAACAAGCGACACCATAATAAAATACTAGGATTTACCTACATATTCATTGAGTTGCCATGTGTTGTCAGGTCAACTTCCACAATAGGTCTCCTTTACACAACCACTGTAACCATCCTAATTTTTATCACCATTTTCTTCCCATCTCAAGACTACCCCATTCCTTAAATTCATCCTTTACATGATTGTACAAATAATCCTCTCAATTACTGCTCATAACAGATCACATAATCATGAAATTTTAGAATTGGTCCTCATTGGCCATTTGGGCCACTCATACTTGGACAAGAAATCCTACAACAAACCCAACAAATCCACACTTTGCTGGAAGAACTTTATTGAGAGGATTCACTATTCCCTTTGGAAAGCCCTAATTATTAAGGAGTTTTTACTTGGATCAAATCTAGTTTTGCCTCTTTGAAACTTCCACTGTTATTGCTCCTAATTCTGAACTCAGGGGTCAAACAGAACACGTTTAATCCCTCTTCCAGATACTGGAAGACACCTATTATTTCCTCCTCTAAGCAATCTCATTTCCTGGCTAAATATTTCAAGTTCCTTCAAGCAGTCTTCATATGGCCTACCAAGTGAGGTGCTTGCCCTCACTTGAGCACTTCTTCCCAGTGTCTTTTCTAAAATTGGAAGAATTTAAAGTGATTCCATAGGGAGCACAGAATTAAAAGAGACATTTCAGATATAATCTGACTAGGGCAGAGTACAGCAAGATGATTACTGACTTGTTATTAGAAACGATGCCTCTCAGAACACAGTCTGAGATCCTCACTTTCCTGGCTACCATGGCAAAGTGCTGCCTTTGAGCCTGTGAGTCACTGGCCCCTAAAATTCCAAGTTCTTTTTCACATTAACTCCTATCTAACCATACCTCTATCATCTTGTACTTGTGAAATTGCTTTCTTAAAAATATAACTTCATAAGTACAAGATAGGAGAGGCATAACTAGACAGATTTCATCTGAAAAACATGAATGTTGTAGTTTTTTGTTTGTTTTTTTTCAGGGCAATGAGGGTTAAGTGACGTGCCCAGGGTTACACAGCTAGTTAAGTATCAAGTGCTTGAGATCAGATTTGAACTCAGGTCCTCCTGAATCCAGGGCTCGTGCTTTATCCTCTGTGCTACCTAGCTGCCCTGTTCTTTAGTTTTTAATAAATAAAAGATTATTTTCTACCTCTTCACAACATTAAACTGTTGTTACACAAGTGAGGCATAATTCTATATTGTTCAAAAGCAAATCTAAACTCACATATTTATACTAAAATAATCTGTCCTAGTCTCATGAGTTATTTTTATATACATATATTAGGTGAATATAATAAAATGAAGTTCTTTTAGGTATCAAACTATTCATATACAATAGTAGCAATATTTTACATAAATTGGCAACATAAATATTTTTCTTTATAACCTCATCTCCACTTTTTTTTCTGCCCTTTCCTTCATATGAAAATTCCCTTAAAGAGACAACATGTACCTTTCATCTTTATTGAATGGGATATATTCCATTAAGAGATTATAGTTCCACTATATTCTGTCTTGACCAGACAAGGAGTATTGTGATTTTGTCACCCCTCTTTTCAAAAAACCTGTGATGGCTCCTAGATGCCAACTAAACTCCTGATCCAGACACATCAGACCCTCTCCAATCTGGTTCCAATATAATGTTTCAACCTTATCTCATACAATTTACCCTTGTGTATTCTCCACATTGGACTACCATTTATCCTCCATTCTTATACTGCCTTCACCCAACTCTATATCTCTGGCAAGAGATGGCTCTTGTCCACTCCTCAATCTCTGCCTGTTGAAGTCCCTCCTTTCTTTCAAGGATCAGCTTAAGTTGCTTCTTTTCCATGAATCCTTCTCTGATCTGACTCCCCCAGCTGAAATTACCCCCCCCTCAAATTTTCCTTTGCATTGCATTACATGGGCCTTTTCTTCACACTTATTACATTTTCTGTTGTAATTATTCATACATGTCTTTCCCCTTCAATTAGATTGTAAGTCCATTCAAAGCAAAACCTGTGCTCCATCTTTATATATTCTATATGGCACAGTGCCTTCCTAGAAGTCTAAATGATGTAGGTATTTGGTTTTCTGCTAGAAACAATATTAAAATATTAGGTTACATTCCTGATAAGGTTTTGGTGCCCATCTTTTTATAGAAATGACCCAAAATATCTTTACTGATTTTAAGTAATAGAACAGTACTCTCACCACTATCAAACTTCATAACATTTCAGTCAACAAAATGGTAACTAATTGCATACACTTTATTTACTAATATAGTATTGTGGGATATTCCGACAGAGAAACCCAAACGGCACTCAGGAATAAGGAAGAGCAGTTTATTGACTCGCCAGCCCAAAGCAGAGTTGCCTCTGATAGTCTGGGCCGCCACCAAGTGTCCAAGCTGCAGTTTTTATATCTCTTAGGTGTGAAAATGCACGCAGGTTTTCACAGGTACATTGTGGTGAGCTACTTGGCTGACAGGAAGGCATATTTCAGTAAACAGAGGCATATGTCAGGAAGTTGGTACTAAACCACAGACTTCAGGGGAACAAACAGTATGTTCTACTTTCATTTCAGGGGTCTCAGTTCGGGCCTCAGTTTCATCCCCTGTATTTTCCCATATCAGTATCATAATATGCTTTAAAACATTTTTCTTAATTCTTTATAATTTCTGCCTAATGCTTATTGCACCAAATAATGACTATCTTAACTAAGGTCATAGAATTTTTAAAAATAAGTTTTGGGATACTTCAAAAGCTAATTCTAAGGAAAATTGAAGAGTGTGAGGTCTACTGTTTTTGATGGATTCAGAAGGCTTATTGAAGAAAGAAGAAGTAAAATCTTCTGGGGGTTAGGAGGCTAGAAGGGAGGAAACAAACACCAGACCCTTGTGCTTTACAAACATTATATCTCATTTGATCCTCACAACAACCCTGCAGAGTAGGGGCCATTATCCTCATTTTGCAGTTATTATTTGTGTTATTAAGCACATTTTACAGTTGAGGAAACTGAGACAGAGATTAAATGACTTGACCAGGGTCACACTGCTAGCAAGTGTATGAGGGTGGATTTGAACTCAGATTTTACTGACTCCATTCCCAGCACTCTATCTACTCTGCCACCTATCTTTGTCCATTTTTAAAAAAAATTAATAAAGTATTTTATTTTTTTCCATTACATGTAAAGATAGTTCTCATCTTTTGTTTATACAAGCTTTACAATTTCAGATTTTTCTCCCTCCCTCCCCCCTCCCCTAGACAGCAGGTAATCTGATATAGGATATATATATATATATATATATATATATATATATATACACACACACACACATACACATACACACAAATATACATATATATACATATACACACATATGTATACACATAATAACATTAATCCTATTTCTGCATTAGTCATGTTATGAGAAAAAATCAGAGCACTGATCAAAAACCTCAAAATAGAAAAAAACAACAGCACCAAAACCAAAAGAAATAGTATGGTTCATTCAGCATCTATACTCCGCAGTTCTTTTTTTTTTTTTCTTTTATTTGGAGATCCTCTTCCACCATGAGTTCCCTGGAACTCTTCTGTACCATTACATTGGTGAGAAGAATATAGTCCATCACGGTAGATCAGCACTCAATGTTGATGATACTGTGTACAATGTTCTTCTGGTTCTGCTCATCTCACTCATCATCAGCTCATGCAAGACCCTCTAGGTTTCTCTGAACTCCTCCTGCTCATCATTTCTTACAGCACAATAGTATTCCATTGTATTCATATACCACAACTTGTCCAGCCATTCCCCAATTGATGGGCACCCCCTCAACTTCCAATTCCTTGCCACCACGTAAAGAGCAGCTATAAATATTTTTGTACATGTGGGTCCCTTTCCACCTTCCATGATTTCTTTGGGAAAAAGACCCCAAAGTAGTATTGCTGGGTCAAAGGGTAGGCACAGCTTTATTGCCCTTTGGGCATAATTCCAAATTGCTCTCCAGAATGGTTGGATCAGTTCACAGATCCACCAACAATGAATTAGTGTTCCAATTTCCCACAGCTTCTCCAACATTTATTATTTTCCTTTTTTGTCATTTTAGCCAATCTGATAGGTGTCCGGTGGTACTTCAGAGTTGTTTTAATTTGCATCTCTCTAATCATTAGAGATTTAGAGCATTTTTTCATATGGGAATAGATAGCTTTGGTTTCTTCATCAGAAAACTGCCTGTTCATATCCTTTGACCATTTCTCAATTGGGGAATGACTTGGATTCTTATAAATTTGATTTAGTTCCCTATATATTTTAGAGATGAGGCCTTTATCAGAAGTACTGGCCACAAAAATTGTTTCCCAGCTTTCTGCCTCCCTTCTAATTTTGGATGCATTGCTTCTGTTTGTACAAAAATTTTTAAATTTAATGTAATCAAAACCATCCATTTTGAATTTTATAATATACTCTATCTCTTGTTTGGTCATAAACTGTTTTCCTTTCCAAAGATCTGATAGGTAGACTATTCCTTTCTCTCCTAATTTACCTATGGTAAATACTTTCAAAAATGGGTAAGTTTTTGGCAAACTGGTGGGCACACCAGTGAAAATGAAAGGCAGATCCCATACAAAAGTTAATTGTCTTAAGCCTAATTTATCTGATACATATTTTAGTACAGGGGCATTAAACTTAAACAGAAGTGGGGGCCACTAAATGGTTACATAAGGATCTCCGTGGGTTGCATATTGACTTAGAAAACCACATATTAATATTATCTATATTTCATTGTATTTTTATTTATTTTGCTAAATATTTCCCAATAACATTTTAATCTGGTTGGCTGTACTCAAAGCCTACAGTTTTGTGTCTGCCGCATCTGTTTTAGAGTATAATGTGCTTGCCCTTGGTCTAATATGGTGCAGAGAATGTAGCTGTTGAGTTGACTCTCCAGTACTTGGAGGGTGAGGTGTGTTCCTTTAGTCCTGTAGGATCTCTGGCCTCATGGTATGCAAGTCTATAAAAAAGTAGCAGTCCAAAGATGTAAGTTCCTGAAACTCTCGAATACAGAACTCTTTTCTTTGTATGTAAGCTATAACATTCCCATCATTTTCCTACGTGTCATGATTTCACTTTGGGCTTCTTTTTAGCATTTTAATTGGTGCAGAGACAAGCTATTATCTGTTGCTTCTGCTTCTAAATCTGTGCTTCTTTTTAGGACCTTTGAATATTATAACTGATTAAGGAGATCAAAAAGAAAAAAATAAAAGTAAAGGGGAATGTTTTAGTTAAACTTATAATTTGAACTCAGTTCCTCCCAACTTCAGGGCCAGTGCTTTATCTCACCTCAGACACTTACTAGTTGTGTGACCCTGGGCAAGTCACTTAACCCCAACTGCCTCAAACATCTGAGGCCATCTCCAGTAAGTAGTTCTGATGTATACCTTGCCACTGGACCCAGATGGCTCTGGAGGAGAGAGTAAGGCTGGTGACATTGCACAGCCCTACCTCACTTAAATCCAATTCACTGCAAGTTATGACACTACCCTGATGTCCTCTTCAAGAACAAAGGGTAAACAATGGTGACTGACCTTGAAATTGAATCATATAAAGCATAGAGATGGGGGGAGGGTGTGTGTGCTATGCTCATTGTCTTGAATTGAGAAGAATAACCATTTACTTACATACTTATGATTCATAACATGAGAAACTTGGAAAGGAAGTTTTCTCAGAGTTAAGGAATTTATGGAGCAAGAAGATAACAACAAACAAAGGTACCATTAAGTCGGCCAGTGGTCTACATATATTCCTTAATTCTTTTTTTTTTTTTGGTGAGGCAATTGGGGTTAAGTGACTTGCCCAGGGTCACACAGCTGGTGAGTGTTAAGTGTCTGAGGCCAGATTTGAACTCAGGTACTCCTGACTCCAGGGCCGGTGCTCTATCCACTTCGCCACCTAGCTGACCCCTATTCCTTAATTCTTAACTCTTTTAAGACAACTTTCAAACTTTAAAGGATGATCTATAGTCACAAAAAACCGTGTTAACTTGTTCAATACTTCATGTATTCAGCTTGATTTAGGGGTTTAAATGTTTTATTGGCTTTCCCCACCATTTAGCACTAAATGCTCTCTAAATGGGTGACTTTTACAGCATTAGTGTTAATTAATTAATTGATGCCTAATTGAGATGAAATTTGGGGGCATCGTTGGCTGGTGTCTGGTAGCAAATAGATATGAACACAATTAATGATTGCAGCACTGTCATGTTCTGCCAAGTCTGCAGGGGACTCTAGTTACGAGCCTGATCCTACTCCTACTGGAGTCATTGCTAACAGCTGGGAGGCAGCAGCCTGAGTTTGTAACCATTGGCCTTTATTTATAAACAGGAAGGGATTTCATTCTCTTTTTAAATTCATTTTTTCTACTTTCAAGCTCTATACCACATGAGGTTCTGGGCGTCAGTGGTCAAACTTAAAATGTAATGTTAGTAATTCCTTTATAACACTGGCTACCCTTACCCCATTACCTGAAGGTCAGGTGTGTCACATTTCATTACTTCTTCAGAGTTCTCTGATACCCTTAAAGGCATAAAGGGAGTTATGAAAATGGATCTCTGTAAATAGCTCCAGCCCCTACCAATGGTTCTTCTCAAGAGTAGGGAATGGAGTTCCCTCCACTACAGTTCCATTAGCTACTAACAGTCATATTAGCTTTTACACAAAAATATTTACATATCATATAATCACAAATAGACAAATGTACTCCCCCAACATGTAAAAGGCTTTCCTCCTTTGTGCCACCTCAGTCTGTAGGGAGGAGAAATGTATTAGATTTCTAGTTTAGCTCAATTCTTATACCTAATTCCTAAAGTCCCAGTTCCAAGTCCAACACTTCACTTGGGCTTGTGTCCCAGGCACCCCAGTTTCTCAGAGCTTCCATGCCCAGTTGGCTGGCTACACAATCCTGCCTGCAATCCTGGCTCTAAGATCATCATGGCTGGAACTCCTGAGGATTACCAATAATGCCTAGAAACTGAGGTTAAACAACTCAGAAAAGAAACCAATACCCCCAGTCCCAATTTCAGAGCCAGCATAACAGGAAAAGCAGCAAAAAGAAGTCTTTCCCCTCTCATTGGTTAACATCATGGCACCCACACTGTGGGTGAACTTTAATCTTCACTGTATGGACAAGAGAAGAAAAAAAGCAGTGGTAGAAAAGATCTATGGCCTCAGTCTTGCCACTTTTAAAGACACAGGCAGCCAATTAAGGAGGCTTCACCCATTCACATGATAGGGAGGCAGAGGCCCCCGTGTTAGGTATTCTACACATGCTATTGTTGTTGTTCTGGTTGTTGGTGTTATTTTGTCCTTCATTCTCAAAGGGGATCATGACATCGGGTGATTTCATGATTTACAGTGAATTGGATTTAAGTGAGGAAGGGCTGTGCAAAGTCACCAGCCTCACTCCCTCCTCCCAGAGACACCTGGGTCCAGTGGCACAATTTACATCAGGACAACTAGAGATGGCCCCAGATGTTTGAGGCAGTTGGGGTTAAGTGACTTGCCCAAGGTCACATAACTAGTAAGTGTCTGAGGTAAGATTTGAACTCAGGTCCTCCCAACTTCAGGGCCAGTATTCTATCCACTGTGCCACCTAGCTGCTTTGGACAAGCTCTAAAGGCCTTTCAAAGGCATCTACATGTTAAGTGAACTAGGAATGACTAGACAAACACAGGTTACATTTCATTTTCACAGTCCTTGGTCTTTAAATAGAAATTCTTATTTCTCCAGAGAAGCAGGAGGCAGACAGGAATCTTTAGGTGAGCCTTTTCTATGGTCTCATAGCTTCTGAGGATGATCAAGGCAAATCTAAACACGGTGTAGCCTTAGAAATATAAGGTTTGGGGCAGCTAAGTGGCACAGTGGATAGAGCACCGGCCCTGGAGTCAGGAGTACCTGAGTTCAAATCCGGCCTCAGACACTTAACACTTACTAGCTGTGTGACCCTGGGCAAGTCACTTAACCCCAATTGCCTCACTAAAAAACAAAAACAAACAAACAAACAAAAAGAAATATAAGGTTAATGATCAACAAGAAACCACTTAGGAATTTTAACATAACTGTAATACAAAGAGTTAAGTGTGCATATGCTGTTGGATGCAAATGATTTTCTGAATAAAATTATACAAGTAATAATTCATGTACACATACAGACAATTGTGACAATTAAAATTTATGGGGTGCCCTATTTCTGTCCCAAGTTTTAGGGAAACATAGCTGGGGTTTCTGATATATTGCTACTTAGAAATTAGAGGTTAAAGTACCAGTTTTGGCCATTAAGCATTTATTAAAGCATATTAAATATTAGTAAAGAGAAAGCATATGGCTCAGAAAGAAGTGAGAGCTCAGCATGGCCACCTCCTCCAAGTTCCCAGGAGAAGAGCAAAGTGAGCGAGTGCGAGCTTGCTGAGGTCCAGAGGAGAGGCGGCCCTTCCACTGCTCAGAGCTAATTGGCTGGCATCATTCAAATCTATTGGTTTACTGGGGGTGGTTTGGGGCAGTGCATTCTGATGTCAGAGTATGGAGCCCTCCAAGGGGAAAAGAACCCTTCAGGTAGGTGTGGGTTTGAATGAGGTAACTTCTATTGTCTGTATTCACAGTCCAAAGTCCAACCACATTTCCTTTGAAATTCTCCTGACTCTGGGTTGGCCTTAAGAAAGGTCTAGCCAGGCTCTCTGGGTCTCATAGAACCCCATTATTTTCTCACAGAACAAAGGAGAACAACTGAAAATTTACTAGATGAAAAAAAGGACTTGAGTCCTTTTCTAAGAAAAGAGAAAAGCAACTGAAAGCCACTTCCCCAAATCACTGTCTTAGAAGGAAAATGCTGTATATTTGTAAGTAGGATAGAAAAAGGCCTGGAAGTATATGCTAAGGAGATTTCTAACATTAGGGCCTATAGTTTAAGAGATGTGTCAGCAGACATTCAGGGAACTAGAAAATCACTCCCATTATATAGGTGTCATATTTTTTGAGATGGCCTTAAGTAGACATGTGACATGAGTTAGAGAGGGCATCTATTATTACCATGTAATAAATTTTTGAAAAACTGACCCAGGGATATTTATTTTGCTGCCTTCTTTTCCTCATAATAAATTTCTCTATAACAAGCATAGACATTAAATGTTCAATTTGTTAACCTTTATGCTGTATTTGAGGTTCAAATTAATTTCTTCAAAACTGACCGGTCAGCATATGTTCCTTTGTGTGTGACTTGCCAAAAGTGTTTTAAGTAGTAGACTAAGTATAATTAGAAAAGCACTTAGAATTAGCAACTACAAATGTAATTTGCTATAAGTTAAATTGTTGTAGAACAAGAACTACATCTAACATTACTATGAATTAATACTGTATTAGGAAACCCAACAGAACAGTGTTCCATTATATCAACTATATCAATCTCATAGCCATTGCTTGCAAAAAACAAAATGAAAACTTTCCCAAGTAAATACAAAAGTTTCCATAATAATCCTAATAAGTATTTCCAGGATGTGTCTACAAAGTGCTAAAAATGCCATGTTTACTCTTAGGTTTCACTTCATATCCTGCAGATTGGTAAAGATGATGAAAGATGGCAACAGTCAATGTTGGGGAGGTTGTGGAAAGATAGGTCCATTGGCTCCTTGTTTGGTGGCCATTATGGAAACAATATGTAATTATGCAAATAAAATAATTAAGATGTCATACACTTCAACCCAGAGATTCCACTAGTAGGCTCATACCACAAGAAGGTCACTAATAAGAAGAAAGTCCCCACATGTACTAAAATATTTATAACAGCCCTTTTTTGTGATAGTAAAGAATTGGAAATGAAGTAGATAACCCATTAATTGGGAAATGGTTTAACAAACTGTGATACATAAATATGTAATGAAAAAATACTATGTTGTAAAAAACGATGGATGTGATGAATACTGTTGTTGTTGATTCTTCATTTTCAAAGAGAATTGGATGTAACTGAAGCAGAGTTGCACAGTCATCAGCCTCACCCTTTCTTCCAAAGGCATTGAAGTGCAGTGGCAAGACAAAATTCAGCACGACTGGTGACTGTTGAGGGCCTGGAATACAGTGGATGGCCTTGGTACCTTTGATGTTTGACCAAGCTCTAGGTACTATAGCACTTGCTTCAGACACCTTCATAGACTTTGGAACAAATCGTTCTTATCTGCCCATTCCACTGGGGGAAGTCTTCACATGCTTGGGGTAGATATCCCCATAACTCACTGATGGGTTTGAGGCCTGTTGGCTAAATGTGCTTTATCCTGTCTGCAGCAATGGTTTATCAATGTGTGGTGTCTACACATGCCACAACTTCTTGGAGCCACAGGTGAAAGTTGGGTAAAGGTAGACACCAAAGGTGGATGAGAAGCCCTGAAAAGGGCACAGCAAGCCCTCATGCCAGAGGTGCTAGTCTTCCCTGAACACCCCTACACACTGTGATGAATTTAGAAAAGTATAGAAAGACTTAACATAAACTGATGTAGAGTAAAGTAAACAGAACCAAGAAAGCAGCATACACAATGACCATAACAATGTAAATGCAAAGAACAATTACATGCACACTCAAAAATCAAAAGTGGATGTTATAAAATTATAAAGTATAAGTATGGCTTGAAAGAAGTGATAGGATAGAAAGAAGCTAGAGAGAAAATATTCCCAACTTCATGGAGATGGGATGTCCACAGGTGTTGCACCTTGAACATGTATTTGGACTTTTTTTTCAATGTATTAATAATCTGTGCTGATTTTCCCCCTTCTTTTCCTTTTTTCTCTTTTAAAAGTACTATTTGTTATATGGCTGGTTCTCTGGGAGGAGAAAGAAAAGGGACTCTAGGATAAACTATTATGATTTTTAAAAAAACCAAATAGCATCAACAAAAGTCTATATAAAAATAATCCCATGTGTTAAGATTGAAACTATTTATTTTACTAAACCTTCATAGGTCCAGGATAATTCCAACAAGGTATGAAACACACACAGGAAAAAAAAATTTCTCCTTAAAATTTGAAGAAGACAATTCAATAGAAGATATGGTATGGGAAGAGCATGCAAGAAAAGACCTAAATATTTAGACGAGATGACTACTGTGAATATTTTTATTTGTCTGCTCCATTTGTTATTGTTGTTTTTAAAAATGCACATAAACTGTCTGTTTATGGTATGATTTATTCTGCTTTAATAATATGATCAAAAGACTATAGGGAATTTGGGAGTCAAATTTGTTACAACATGAGTTTCTTATTCTTGGAGCTATTTTTATTTTTCACCCAGATGTTCTTAAAAATGTGGTGACATTAGTTCTAATTATCCAGATTTTAAGCAGAATAATTTCTTTATCTTTGGTCTGCTTTCTTGGTCTCAGATGTTTCAACTGAGAAGCAAAGGATGACTACTTTGGGCCAGCTAATTTAAAATAATTTTCATCCTTCAAGTCCCTTATGAAATTCCCCTTCTTCCAAGAAGCCTTTTCCAACTCTTCTGACCCACGTTGACCTCTCCTATGCTTATCTTCTATGTCATTTATTTTGACTATTAAGACCAGTTTTCCATTATTGTTTAACTATTAATCCATATATCTTTCTTCTAGGGTTGGATTGTAAATTTCTTTAGTACAGAGGCCGTGATTTCTTTATTTTTTTCCATTTAAAAAAATTCTTTAGTCCCACACTGCTTTTCTCACAACTGTTTAATTTTTAATTTTTATGTTTTTAAGTATGGACAAAGGCAGAATGAGAACCTATGATCAAAATGGAAACTTCAGGTTATGGACAGAATAGGGAATTAGATGAACATTCAGAGCAGAGAAACAAAGAGAAGGAATGAAGAAATAAACTAGAGTGCTGAATTAAAGGGCAGGTTAGCAAACTAGAGTTTGCATAGCTGACAACTCCAGGCAGAAACACCATAATAAGACCCAAGGCATAGGACTGCATATACACTGGAATCACATCCATCACAAACTAAACCAAACCAAACATTTACCAGTGTCTCTAGATGCAAGGGTTCTTATACTTTTTTGTTTTTTTGTCTAATGGATCCTCTTGGCTATGTAGTAAAGTCTATGGACACTTTTTTTTTTTTTAGGGCAATTGGGGTTAAGCGACTTGCCCAGGGTCACACAGATAGTAAGTGTTAAGTGTCTGAGGCCGGATTTGAACTCAAGTCCTCCTGAATCCAGGGCCGGTGCTCTATCCACTGTGCCACCTAGCTGCCCCTATGGACACTTTTGGAGAATAACATTTTAAAATATACAAAATAAAATACCTAGTATTACAAAGGACACCAATCATATTGATATACAATTAAAAATTGATGTGATGAATATTGCCTTCCAGTTCCCCATTAGATTATAAAACAAAACAAACAAACCAAAACCCAGTTTACAGAACCCAGGTCAAGAATCCTTGTGACTTTTAAGCTGAGGGACCTCAGCAAAGCAAAGGAAATGAAGGCAATAGGATGGAAATAACTTTACCTAAGTGGTACTTGGATCCATAATGCTATTTAGCCACTAATCTTGCCAAAATATGGTTGGCTTTATCTATATTAACCATTTAGGGAAAAGTCAGGTTCTGAGAATCTGATAAACTACCAGATTAAGGTGGGATGTTGTTTTATATAGACGATAGTGTGATTTTACAGTTAAAATGCTTACATAGGATTGTCTACTCTGAGGAATTCTTCTCCAATAAGGTCTGGTATTTCTTCATCTGGTACTTTGTGTAAATTGCTATACCTGTTTAGATCAGAGCCTTAGACTCTGGCTTAAGTAAAGTGTGCCCTGCCTTCAAAAAAACATTTTTTTTGGTGGGTCAATGAGGGTTAAGTGACTTGCCCAGGGTCACACAGCTAGTAAGTGTCAAGTGTCTGAGGCTGGATTTGAACTCAGGTCCTCCTAAATCCAGGGCCGGTGCTCTATCCACTGCACTACCTAGCTGCCCCCGTGCCTTCGATTTCTAGGAAAGTGGGAACCCCTAGGAAGAGATATGTGGGTACCTAGAAAAATTCAGAGTATTTTAAAAATAACAATAGTTACCTTATGATAATAATAGATAACATTTAAGTAGTGCCTACTGTGTGCAAGGACTATGCTAAGCATTTTATAAATATTATCTCATTTGATCCACACAAGAACCCTGAGAAGTAGGTGCTATTATGAGCACCATTTCACAGATGAAGAAACTGAATCAAATAGTGGTTAAGTGACTTGTTAAGGGTCACATGGCTAATAAGTATCTGAGGCTGGATTTGAACTCATGTCTTCCTGATTCCAGCCCCAGAAGTCAAAATAAAGCAATAAAAATAGAGTAAAAAACCCAAAACTATTTTTCAATCTGCATTCAGAGTTCATCATACGTTCTTTGGAACTGTCTTGGATCATTGATCAGAATAGCTTAGTCATTCACAGTTAATTATACAATATTGCTGCTACTATGTACAATGTTCTCCCAGTTCTTCTTACTTCACTTTGCATCAGTTCATATGTCTTCCCAAGATGCTTTCTGAAATCATCCTGCTCATCATTTCTTATAGCACAGTAGTATTCCATCACAATCATATACTACAATTTATTCAGCCATTCCCCAATTGACAGACATCCCTTCAATTTCAAATTCTTTGCCACCACAAAAAGAGCTGCTATAAATATTTTTGTACATATTGTCCTTTTTCCTTTTCCTTTGATCTCTTTGGCATACAGAACTAGCAGGGGTATTGCTGGGTAAAGAGTATGCAGTTTTATAGCCCTTTGGGCACAGTTCCAAATTGTTCTCTGGAATGGTTAGATCAGTTCACAACTTCACCAACAATGGGTTAGTGTCCCAATTTTTTCACATCCCCTCCAACATTTGTCATTTTCCTTTTCTGTCATATTAGCCAATTTGATATGTGTAAAGTGATACTAAGTTGTTTTAATGTTCATTTCTCTAATCAATAGTGATTTAGAGAAGGGCTTCTTAAACTTTTTCTACTCGTGACCCCTTTTTATCCAAGAAATTGTTATGCAATGTCAGGTATGTAGGTATATAAAATAGGTATACATAACCTTTTACTTTTGCCAATTTTTTTGCAACCCCCACATTCAGTTATACAACCCACAGTTTAAGAAACTAGGATTTAGAGCATTTTTCATATAACTATAGGTAGCTTTGATTTCTTTGTCTGAAAACTGCCTGTTCATATCCTTCAACCATTTATCAATTGGTTAATGACTCATATTCTTCTTATCTTGGCTGCATGTGTTTTGTTTGTGCAAAATTGTTTGAATTTCATGTAATAAAAATTACCCATTTATAGCCCATAATGCTCTCTATTACTTGTTTGGTTATAACTTCTTCCCTTATCTGTAGATCTGACAGGTAAACTATTCCATACTCCCCTGATTTGCTTATGATATCACCCTTTACGTATAATGTACCCATTTTAAACATATCTTGGTATATGGTGTGAGATGATCTATACCTAGTTTCTGCCAGATTGTGTTCCAGTTCTCCCAGTGATGTTTATCATATGTTGAATTTTTACCCCCAAAGCTAGGATCTTTGTGTTTATCACACAGTAGGTTGCTATACTCATTTACTACTGTGTATTATGTAGCTAATCTATTGCAGTGATCCACCACTCTATTTATTAGCTAGTAGTAGCTTATTTTGATGATTGCCACTTTGTAATACAATTTGAGATCTGTTACTACTAGGCTACTTTCACATTTTTTAATTGATTCTCTTGATATTCTTGATTTTGTTCTTTCACATGCATTTTGTTATTATTTCTCTAGCTCTATAAAATAAATTTTTGGTAGTTTGATTGGTATGGCACTGAATAAATTAATTTAGGTAGAATTGTCATTTTTATTATATTGGCTCATTCTACCCATGAATATTTCTCCAATTGTTTAACTCTGTCTTTATTTGTGTAAAAAGTGTTTTGTAATTGTGTTCATCTAGTTCCTGGGTTTGTCTTGGCAGGTAGACTCCCAAGTATTTTATATTGTCTGCAGTTATTTTAGTTTATTTTCCCCCTAGTTTTTTCATCATAAAAGTATTTTATTATTTTCCAGTTACATGTAAAGATAATTTTCAACATTTGTTTTTATGAGATTTTTATATCCAAATTTTTCTCCCTCCCTTTCTTCCCTTTCCCCTCTCCAAGACAGAAAGCAATCTGATATAGGTTATATATGTATAATCACATTAAACATATTTCTGCATTAGTCATGTTGTGAAAGAAGAATCAGAACAAAAGGGAAAATCCTCAAAAAGTGAAAACAAAAGTAGAAACAGTATGGTTCAATCTTCATTCAGAATCCACAGTTCTTTTTTCTGGTTGTGGAGAACATTTTTCATCATAAGTTCTTGGAACTGCTGAGAGGACCTAAGCCTATCACAGTTGTTTATCAAACAATGTTGCTGTTACTGTGTACAATGTTCTTCTGGTTCTATCTGCAGTTATTTTAAATGAAATTTGTTTTTTCTATCTCTTCCTACTGGACTTTGTTGGTTATATAAAAAATGCTGATGATTTATATGAGTTAATTTTATATCCTGCAACTTTACTTAAGTTGTTAATTATTTCAACCAGTTTTTTATTTGATTCACTAGGATTCTCTAAGTATGCCATAATGTCTTCTGCAAAGAATAATAATTTTCTTTCCTCTTTGCCTATTTGTATTTTTTAAATTTATTTTTCTTCTCTTGTTGCTATAGCTAGCAACAATATCAAACAATATCAATATCTAGTACAATATCAAACAATTGTGGTGATAATGTATATCTTTGCTTCATTCCTGATCTTATTTGCCAGGTTTCAAATTTATCCCCATTAGCCTGGCATCCAGAAGTTAGCTCTATTCATAGACCACCTGTAGGTCATGTCAATCAATGGACCAGCCAATTAGCTTGGAGCTGTGTGTGGGGACTGCCCTGCTTCCTATTCCACAGGGGGCTTCTGGGAGAAGCCACTGAGGATTGCTCTCTTTCATTTAGGAACAAGTGTGTGGTGGCAGAAGCAGGCAGGGTAGACAGATCTCCTAACTGTCAGAACTTCACGTGTTCTCTTTGGAAGTGTGGATAGCAAGGTGAAGGCGGCTTTCTCTCTCTCTCTCTCTCTGCTAACCCCTAATATATTTTAATAAATGCTTAAAAGCCTAAGTTGTTGCTGAATATTTAAGTAAACCTTAGCTAATTCTCCCCCGGTGGGGAGGGGGCAGGTGAGGACACACGTTAGATTTTAAACATCACATTATGTTGATGCTATTCATTTTCAAATCTATCTAGTCCTGACCTCTGCTGATGCCCAGTCTTGCATGTCCAACTGCTTTTCAGGTATCTCAAACTAGATGTCCACTAGACATGGAATTAATATGTCCAAAACTGAACTCATTATTTTTCCCCAAACACTCCCCACCTTCCAAAGTTCCCTATTATTGTCAAGGTCACTACAATCCTTTTTTTCTTTTTTTGGTGAGGCAATTGGGCATTAAGTGACTTGCCCAGGGTCACACAGCTAGTAAGTGTCAAGTGTCTCAGGCCAGATTTGAACTCAGGTCTTCCTGACTCTAGGGCAAGTACTCTATCCACTGTGCCACCTAGCTGCCCCAAGGTCACTACAATCCTTTCAGTCTCCCAGGCTCACGACCTATTCATCATCCTTTTATCCTCAATATCTAATATGTTGCCAAGGCCTATTAATTTCACTTTTGCAATATCTTTTGAATATGTCCCTTTCTGTCCTTTGATATTGTCACCACTCTGGTGTAGGCCTTCATCTCCTCATGCTGAAGCTATTGCAATAGACTGGTAGTTGGTGTGCTGGCTACAAATCTCTCCTCACCCCAGTCAATCCTTCATTCAGCTACTAAAGTAGCTTTAAATGCATGCCTGACAATGTCACTCTCCTACTCAGTGAACTCCAGTGCTCCCTATTATCTCTAGGATCAACTATAAAATTCTCTGGTATTCAAAGCTCTTCATAACATATCCATTCCATGCCTTTTCAGACTTCTTACAGAGTCCAGCCCCGCCCCACTCCCCAACCCCACACACTCTTATCCAGTGATGGTGTTATTCACTTGTTATTCACTCCATCTCTGGCTCTGGGCATTTTCACTAGCCGTCTGTCACGTCTGGAATGCTCTTCCTCCTCATCTCCACCTCCTGGCTTCTCTGCATTCCTTTGAGTCTCAACTAAAATCAAACATTCTCTAGGAAGCCTTTTCCAATTCCTCTTAATTCTAGTGCCTTCTTTCTGTTAAACGTTTCCCATTTATCCTGTATATAGCTTGTTTACATATATTTGTTGGCTTGTTGTCTCTCCCATTACATTGTGAACTCCTTGAAGGCAAAGATTGTCGTTTGCCTTTCTTTATATTCCCAGCATTTAGCACTAGTACCTGACACTTAGTAGGTACTTAAACAATCCTTATTGACTGATTGACAGTAAATTCTAGCTGAATGAAAGACAAATATAAAGAAGAACCCTAGAAAAAATGGAATAAAATGTAATAAAGTATTCATATAATTTGTGGCAGGGAGATAAATTATTTTTCATTCAATAAATGGAAGGGATTATTAGTGTTCAGAGATATGATTGACTACACTATAGTTTTAAAATATTTTTATACAACAAAAATATAATTAAGAAAGAGAAAAATAATGTATTAGGTAAACATTCATGACAAATATGATAGATAAGAAATGATTAAAAACTCATAATGGTAGCTTTAAGTCCATAATTGATAAGTGGTCAAAGCATTTGAACGGACGTTTTTTTCTTGGGTTATGTACAACTTGCTGTTCATTTTAAACATATAATAAAGTTATCATGAACATTTCTTTTCCTCTTTTTTCTTTTTTGTTTTGTTTTGTTTTTTGCAGGGTAATGAGGGTTAAGTGATTTGCCCAGGGTCACACAGCTAGTAAGTGTCAAGTGTCTGAGGCTAGATTTGAACTCAGGTCCTCCTGGATCTAGGGCAGGTGGTCTATCCACTGCACCACCTAGCTGCCCCCTCTTTTCCTCTTTTTTCTTCCCTCCTTCCCCACCCTATGGATGACTACCATTAGACACAAATGTGTATGTGTGTATGTGTATGTGTGTGTATGTATGCGTATATGTATATGATGTATATATGTAAAATCATTCTATACATACTTTTATTTATTTAAAGTTATTTCTCTGCATATAGATAGTGTCTTTCTTCATATGTTTTGTAGTTAATTTGGGTATTATTAATAGTCAAAATGCCTTGGTCATTGAAAGTCTTTCTTTCTTTTGGCCAGGCAATGGGGGTTAAGTGACTTGCCCAGGGTCACACAGCTAGTAAGTGTAAGTGTCTGTGGTCGGATTTGAACTCAGGTCTTCCTGAATCCAGGGCAGTTGCTTTATCTACTGCACCACCTAGCTGCCCCCTAAAGTTTTTTTTTTAAACAATATTGCTGTTAATATAGACAATATTCTTTTGGTTCTGCTCATTTTGGTCTTCTTTATTTTGTGCAAGTCTATCCAAGTTATTCTAAAATAATGAAGCTCATCATTTCTTATAGCATAGTAGTATTCCATCCCAATCACATACTCCAATTTGTTCAGCCATTTCTCAATTGATGGGCATCCCTGCAACTTCTAGTTCTTTGCCTTCACAAAGAGAGCTGCTATAAATATTTTAGAACATATAGGTTCTTTTCCCCTAATCAGCTTTGGAAATAGACCAAGAAATAGTATTACTGGATCAGAGGGTAGAGATAGGCTAATATCTCTTTGGGCATAAATCCAGATTGCTTTTCAAAATGGTTGGATCAGTTCACAATTCCACCAACAGTGAATTAGTGTCCCAATTTTTTCACATTCCTTACAACATTTGTCATTTTCCCCTTCAATGATTTTAGTCAATCTGGTATGTCTAAAATGATATATCAATGTTGTTTTAATGGACATTTCTCTAATCAATAATTATTTAGAGCATTTTTCATATGACTACAAATTGTTTTGATTTCTTCATGTGAAAATAGCCTGTTCATATGCTTTGTCTATTTATCAAGTGGGGAATGACTTGTATTCTCATAGATTTTACAGTTCTTTATATATTTTAGATATGAGACCTTTATCTGAGAAACTATATATAAATTTTCCCCCAGTTTTCTGCTTCCCTTCTGATCTTGACTACATTTGTTTTATATGTAAAACCCTTTTAAATTTAATATAATCACAACTATCAATTTTATATCTAATTGCTCTCTTTTTTATTCATAGTGTTTGCCTATCCATAAATCTGATAAGTACTATCTTTTATATTCCTTAAGTTTTCTTTTAATATCTCTCTTTATATCTAGCTAATGTATCCATTTTGACCTTATGTTGGTAAACAGTGTAAGATATTGCTCTAGGCTCAATTTTTGCCATGCCGTTTTCCAGTTTCCCAACAATTATTTTTTTACCAAAAAATGGATTGTTATTTCAAAATCTTGTCTTTACACTTGTCTGTTTGAATGGACAATTTTCAAAACAGGAAACACAAATTGTTGGGTTTTTTTTTGTTTTTAGTGAGGCAACTGGGGTTAAGTGACTTGCCCAGGGTCACACAGCTAGTAAGTGTCAAGTGTCTGAGGCCGGATTTGAACTCAGGTACTCCTGACTCCAGGACCGGTGCTCTATCCACTGCTCCACCTAGCTGCCCCAAAACACAAATTGTTAACAGCAATTGGGAAAATGCTCCAAATTAAAGAGATGCAAATTAAAACTCTAAAGCGCCACCTCCTAGTTATCAAATCAGTAAAAAACAATTAAAAGTTGTGAAATTCAATGCCAGTAGGGCTATAAAGGTATGTTCATTCCATTCTGGTGAAACTGAAAATTTGTAGGATATTTCTGGGTAACAGTCTAGTAGTATATAGTAAAAGTTATATATAAAGACAGACAACTTCTCTTTGAGCAAATAATCCACTATGAGGAGTTAATTTTTTTTCCCCTAGACCCATTTCATCAATGAAGGCAGCTTCCTGTGAGGAACTCTATCAATCAAGATTAACACTTTCTTTGCTCTTTGTAGACTTAAGAGAATTACTTGGACACTGAAGAATTAGGTGACTTTTTTAGGATCACATAGCTAGTATGGTCAGAGGACTAGAACCTAGATCTTCCTTTTTCAATGCCACCTCCCTATCCACTATACCACAATGACTCTATTATTAGGAATATACTCTGAAAACTTATATAAAAATTAAGCAACAAAAAAAGAAGACATGTTTTCAGAGATTTTAGTTGCATTTTAAGTGTACTGTGGGTTTACAGAGCATGTACAGATGTATTTATTTATTTTAATTATGACAGTATTTTATTATTTTGCAGTTATATGTAAAGATAGTTTTCAACATTTGTTTATATATTTTTAGTTCCAAATTTTTCTCCCTCCCTTTCCCTCCCCCCCTCAAGACAGAAAGCAATCTGATATAGGTTATATATGTACAATCACATTAAACATATTTCTATATTAGTCATGTTGTGAAAGAAGAATCAGAACATAAGACAAAAACCTCAAAAAAGAAAAAACAACCAAAAAGTAGAAACAGTATGGTTCAATCTGCATTCAGAATCCACAGTTCTTTTTTATGGACATGGAGAATATTTTCCAACATGAGTTCTTTGGCATTGTCTTGGATTGTTGCACTGCTAAGAAGAGCCAAGTCTATCACAGTTAATTATCACACAATGTTGCTGTTACTGTGTACAATGTTCTGGTTCTACTCACTTCACTCAGCATCAGTCTACTTAAGTCTTTCCAAGTTTTTTTTTTTTTTCAATCTGCCAGCTCATCATTTCTTACAGCACAATAGTATTCTATTACCTTCATATACCACAACTTGTTCAGCCATTTCTCAATTGATGAGCATTGCCTCAATTTCCAATTCTTTGCCACCATAGAGCTGCTATAAATAGTTTTGTACATGTGGGTCCTTTTCCCTTTTCTATGATATCTTTGGGATACAGACCTAGTAGTGGTATTATTGGGTCAAAGGGTATGCACCGGCCCATAGCCCTTTGGGCATAGTTCCAAATTGCTCTCTAAAATGGCTGAATCAGTTCACAACTCCACCAATAATGCATTAGTGTTCCAATTTTTCCACAGCTTCTCCAACATTTATTTTCCTTTTTTTTTTTATCAAATTAGCCAATCTGATAGGTGTGAGGTGGTACCTCAGAGTTGTTTTAATTTGCATTTCTCTAATCACTAGTGATTTAGAGCATTTTTTTCATATGGAAATAGATAGCTTTGATTTCTTCATCTAAAAACTGCCTCATGTACAGATGTTTTATGCTTGATTCTGGTCCAACCTGTCGTAGCTTTTGGGGCCTGCTCCCATTTAAACAGGTATGTAACAAGAGTTTGTATTATGTGATGAGGGATTGCATAATTGGCTACTGAACTAGAAGAACTGATGAATTGGTGGATGTACCTTTTTTTTTTAAGTAAAAAAAGAGCATAGGATTGGCTGTTTGGAAGCCAGGGTTAAAATATTGCCTCAAGTAGTTAAGCTATGTAACCTTGGTCAAGTTATTCAGTATTTCTTATCTACTGAATGTAGATCATGATGCTTTGATGTCCTTCCTCTCACTTACCAACCAATGATCTCCAGCAATGAGAAGAGAGTCCCATACTGATGGGCTTTGGGACTTGGGGTTACTTTGACATGTGCATGTTAGATTGTTGTGAGAAGAATATTCCATAGACCTGAAAATTCTCTCTATATACATAAATGTGGCATTACTATAAATGAAACTTTATGAGTAAAATTAATGGAAATCTTTCAAACGCTAAACCTTTCTAAAAACCATTTTAAAGGGTATATTCCTCTCACTGTATATTATAAATTTGTTTTCCTTGTCCTGCCTCCTGAATCTTTTCCCTAACTTCATTCTTACCATCTCCTGTGTTTAGATGCTATTTTTCATTTGAAAAGTATGGAAACAAATCAGAACAGGCAGAAATGGTATGATCCCCAAAGCCACTGAATAAAACTTGGCTGTTTTTCTGCTTACTCTTTCCCTTCTAATTTCACATTTTTCCCTCTAAGGCTTATTATATAGGTGAACTGTCCTGGCAGGCAAGGGTGCATACTGTTTGGGGCCATTTTATCCCTTGGCTCAAAAACAAATGAGATCACTCAAGTGTACATTGAAATTTACTTGATTCGGTGCTTATAAAATTCATGAATATGGAAATGAAGGGAGAATTATAGCTGCCTGGAAGCAGAATTCTTCACCAGCCTGACCAGCATTCTCTGCTAGCAATATACTCCTAAAATAAAACAAGTTATATGACCTAGAGAAAGGAATGGTTGGTGGTTGGTTGCATACATATTCAAGCACTAAACTAACCCTATTTATAATACGAAAATAATCTCTTAAAATTAGCTTTGTATAAAAGACAAAACACAGATTGTGTGTTTTTAGCATTTTGTTTGGCTCACATAGTAGCATAACATAAGGTTGTATTAGAAGGGATCCTGAACATCGGCTATTCATATTATCTCTTCTATAGGTACAGAAACTGAGGCCCAGAGAAACAAAATGACTTGTTGATAGTAAATGGCAGATCCAGGATTCAAATTCATATCTTCTAACTCTAGGCCTATTTCCATTATATTGTGCTTATAGCACATACATTTTTCTCTAATCTCTTGGGTTTTTAAATATCTTTTTATAAATTATAAATAATATATTTATTATATCTTTTCATTTGGGTATCATGGAAAGACCACTGGACTTAAGAGTCAGAAAACCTGGGTTTGAGTCCTGGCTTTGCCATTTAATAGCTGGATGATTTGGGACAATTCAATTAAGCTCCTTAAGTCTTAGTTTCTTCATTTCTAAAATTAAAAAAAAAATATATATATATATATATTAGCACTACATACTTTATAGAACTGCTATAAGAATTAAGTGATCTTGGGGGCAGTTGGTGGTGCAGTGGATAAAGCACTGGCCCTGGATTCAGGAGGATCTGAGTTCAAATCCAGTCTCAGACACTTGACGCTTACTGTGTGACCCTGGGAAAATCACTTAACCCTCATTGCCTCACCCCCCCCCCCCAAAAAAAAAGAATTAAGTGATCTAAAGCAGAATTTAGGCAAAATGAAGTTATTTTTACAAGGATAACACAGGGAGGCATAGTTAGATAATAGTTTTTCTGAAAACTAGTGGATCATAAGCTCAATATGAATGTGATGCAGCAGCCAAAAAAGCTAATACAATCTTGGGTTGCATTAAGAAGGGCATAGTTTCCAGGAATAGTGAAATAATAGTCCCACTGTACTCTGCTCCCATCAGGCTTCATTTTGAGTATTATGTTAAGTCCTAGACACTGAAAGACATTGTTAAGCCAGAGAGGGTAACCAAGAAGGTGAAGATGAAGTCATATTAAGATCTTTTGAAGGAACTGGGAATATTTAGGTTGGAGAAAACTCAGGGTAGGACATTAAATGTTTTCTTTCAATATTTGAAGGGTTATCCTTGGAAGAGGGATTGGATTTATACTGTTTGGCCTTTTGGGGCAGAATCTGATACATAAAAGTTGCAAAGGCAAATTTAGTCTTGATGTCAGGAAGAAACATTCTAACAGAGAGTTCCAAAGGTGAAATAGGTTGCCTCAAGAGATGGTAGGTTATTCTCCTTGGAGGTCTTCAAGCAGAGCATGGGAGATTATTTGTTGGGTATGTTATAATGAGGATTCCTTTCATGAACTGGTTAGACAAAATGACCACTGAAGTCCCTTCCAAACCTAAATTCTGTGATTCTGTGATTTTTTTCCATAAGTATGACACAAGGGGTTTCCCCAATGTCGTGGGACCCTTCCTCATTTTCTCTTGATATTATGAAAATTAGTTGCCAGGTGCCAGGCATTGTGCTAGGCACTGGTTATACAAAGAAAGTAAAAATGCAAAAACAGTTTCCACCCTCAAGAAGCTCATATACTAATGGGTGTGTTGTTTAAAATCTAAATTGTGGGTTCTAACCTGCCCCACCCCCAGTCTTGGGGGGAAGCTGGATAAAATCACTGATAAATTTAGCAAGAGTTTAGGCTTTTAAAGATTTATTAAAATATATATTATAAGTGAGTGAAGAGAGATTGAGAAAAGATTCCTTATAGCTCCTTCTTTGCTCATACCCCCTCTTTACTCCAAAGCCCACTGAATGTTATAGACTATGTATGAGAACAATTTTCTAGAACTTGGAGTCATATAATACAGCCAAAGAAATATTGGTATTAAAAAGATGGGCTTTTGTTTCAGAGAGAAATCTGGAGTAATTTAAGGAGCTCTGCAATTTCCCAAAGTCAAGACATTGTAACCCATGGCAATGCAGATTATATCAATTATAAAATATGTGATATCTTATGAAAGATAATAGTAGGATTTACACGGCTAATTAATAATTTAACAGGAAGGCAGCACAGGGGATATAATGATTATATATATTCATATTTATATGTATACATACACACGTATATATACATATATATGTGTACGCATACACACATGTTCAATTAGTTTTGTTCTGCTTAGTCGTAGATGGTAGGTCTAGGAGAAATGGGTGGGAATTGCAAAAAAGGTATAGATATACTCCCAAAACCAAACTATAACAAAACTTGCTAAGAATCAGATCTAAACAAATGGAATGATTATCTTGGGAGTAATGGTTTATCACTCACTGGAGATTTTCAAGTTTAGTGCAATGATCACTTGTAGATGGGACTTATGTTCAGGTCTAGGTTGTACATAATGCACTCTGGAGTCCCTTTCACAGATCTGTATACCATTGCAATAGAATCTGCATGTCACTAAGTAAATTTTTTCTTATTAATGATATCACACAATTTACTAATCAAAATATGTGAAAAAAAATCTAGCCCTTGGTTGGAGATGCTGTTTGACTAGTGAGCAGGTCTAGTACTTCCTCTTGGCTGGCCCAAACTCTAGTGTGGATGACATCACTCTTTCCCAGATGTGATCTAAATGAAATACTATTTGTATTGAACCCAGGTCTTCCTGACTCCATTTTTATCTAAATTTTATTGAGAATTTTATTCTAGGCAATTTATCTTATTATAAATCTTCTCCATAAACTTATTGTTTCCCCTGGCAAAAAAAAAATGTCTTTTTTTTCTTTAAGTTTTTCAGTAAAATTTTGCATAGATTTCTCCTCAGCAAGATCCATGATTACTCAGAAATAAGCCAACCAACCCTATTCTAACAACTCATACAATAAAAAACAGCAAAAGAATGAAGAAAATACCCATTAGTCAGACCATGACATGCAGATGTCTGGTTAGTTTGTTGAATTGGTATATTAGTACACATATCTGATAGAGACACTACATATAGACAATGAATTGGGCCCAGAATTGAACTAGCGGGATAGAGTAGACTAGATTGTATTCAGTTAATTGTTCAATATCTTCAACAATAACAAGTTCCTAACAGAAAAGAACATCTTTTAAAAACCAAAATTCTTCCACTGGCATCTTAAAGTTATGAATCTTGGAATATTACAACTTCAGAAGAATCAAAGTTTGGGGTTTCTTTTTCTTTCTATCCCCAGGCTTAGCATAGTGCCTGTACTTAATGAATGCTTGCTGATTAGTTCTCTAACTGAGTGACCCAAAGGGTTATGTTGAGATATAAAGTAGCACAATTAAGTGGTGGCATATTTCCAATAATGACCTATAAGTGAGAAGCAGAATAAGAGTTATCATTCAGGAAATGTATTATTAGAAAAGGAGGTAGGTTGGTCACATAGCAAAAGCAACAGATAGTATACCTTTAGACTATGTGCTGCACTGGTACCCAATGCAAAACAATCTAGCAGACCTCTTGAATGTTGAGTAGATCCACTATGGAAGAATTCTGGGAGAAAATTAACAAGAATTGTATAGTATGAGAAAGTATAGATGAGTTGCGATCTATACCGTGGTGGTAATAATCACACTGATACATCAGAGTTATTAAAATAAACCTTGAGGGGCAACTAGGTGGTGCAGTGGATAAAGCACTGGCTCTGGATTCAGGAGTACCTGAGTTCAAATCCGGCCTCATACACTTGACACTTACTAGCTGTGTGATCCTGGGCAAGTCACTTAACCCCCATTGCCCTGCAAAAATAAATAAATAAATAAAATAAGTAAACCTTGAACATACTTATTTCCTCAATGATTAATTATAACTTGATTTTCTATTAACTCATTTAATCAATTTATTTCAATTTATTCAGCAAGTATTTATTAAGTGCCCCATATGAGGCAAGCACTATTGAATTTATATTGTTATTTCATGTAGCTTGTTGGGATGTTTGCTTGAGTCACTTTACTACTTTATCCAACTTTACATCTTTCAACTAACACGAGATGAACAACAGTTCTAGCATGTCAGAATTTGCTGAACAAACTGCTGACAAAGAATGTATTAATGTGTTTTATTATGTTTAGAAACATAAAATACATGTTCATTCTAGCCATACTTTTAATTTTTTTTTTTAGTTTTTACACTTGTCTGGGTCTTTTGTTCTATCCTAAAGAATCCTTATTTTTTTAGACTCTCTTCAAAGCTACATCTTGCCTTTCATTTGATCATTTTGGGCTCCCTTCTCTGGAACTCCTCCAGTTCTACTGTCTTTCTCAGAATGACAATCACAAAGGCATTTCAGCATTTCCCTTGTAAAGGTAAAATAATGGTTAATGATTTGTTTCCAAGGCTCTTTTGATGACTCCTGTGTAGCTTTCAGAGTGGTCACTTCCCAATGCTGAACATACTGTACGGTATAGTGTGGCTTTTAGCTATGCATGAGGAAAAATGATTGAGTAATATGAAGTTAGCTATGAAAAGACCTTTATTCTTCAATTTTCCTTTTTTATTGCATATAATTACTTATATAACTCATAATTGAGTGACATTTTCACTAGTTATGTATAATTTGAAGCAAAAGCTTTACTTCATTACTATCTAATATGAGAAATGAAGCAAATGAGCTGCTTTCTGTGGTTTTCCTTTTGTATTTTTTCATTTTTGTCAGGATCCTTTTGTTTGCTGAGGCCAATTAAGACATTTTGTGAAATTTTCTTTTGGAATGGTTTTGGACTTAAAATATCTGTATTTTTCTTTTAGAACTTCATTATAAATAGCGTACATTAGTATAAATACTGTTCTTTTGACCATTTTGCTACTCCAATGAAGTTGAAAGGTGAATGTAGAAGGAAACATAAACCAAAGCACAAAAAATGAAAACTTAAATGTGAAACTTAAAACTATATTATGTGTCTGGTTTTTCAATTTAACTTTTTCTCTTAGTATATTAAGTATAAAATTTCCCTTTTCTGAGTTTTCAAGAACATAAAAATATGAAATAATCTAATGATAATGATATTGTCTTATTGTTTTTAAATACATGCTTCCTCCAATTTATTCTTAGCTATATTAATTAATTTAAAAATGAACTTTCATTTATTTTACAGTTGAAAAGAGCTTTGAAATATACTAAAGCAGGGAAGCTAAGTGGTGCAGTGGAGAAAGCACCAGCCCTGGATTCAGGAGGACCTGAGTTCAAATCTGGCCTCAAACACTTGACACTTACTAGCTGTGTGACCCTGGGCAAGTCACCTCATTGCCCCGCCCCCCTATATATATATATACATACACGATACACTAAAGATAGAATAATAGCAACTAGAGTATTTAATTGTAAGGGGTCCTGTTTGATATTCCATTAAAGAATTTTGGATAATAATAAAAACTTTAAAGTTTCCATAATGCTTTTCTTCGCAACACTGTAGTATAGTAAGTATTCTATTCATTTTACAATAAGACATTTCACATTATCTTCTATTTTTTCATTCTTTTGGTTCTGTTTTAATTTCTTGATTTCTCATAAAGTCATTAGCTTCCATTTGCTTAATCCTAATTTTTAAAGATTCATTTTCTTCAGTGAGCGTTTGTACCTCCTTTTCCATTTGACAAATTCTACTTTTTAAGAAGTTTTTTTCTTCAGTGAATTTTTGTGACCTTTTTCCATTTAGCCAGTCCTGCTTTTCAAGGCATTCTTCTCCTCATTGACTTTTTATATCTCTTTTACCATTTGGCCTAGTCTGTTTTTAAGGAGTTATTTTCTTCAGTATTTTTTTGTGTCTCCTTTACCAAGCTGCTGACTCTTTTTTTATGATTTTCTTGATTCACTCTCATTTCTCTTCCCAATTTTTCCTCTACCTCTCTTACTTTATTTTCAAAGTCCTTTTTGAGCCCTTCCATGGATTGAGACCAATTCATATTTTTCTTTGAGGCTTTGGATATAGGAGCTTTGACTTTGTTATCTTCTTCTGATTCTGTGTTTTGAGCTTTCTTGTAGCCATGGCAACTTCCTATGGTCAGAATTTTTTCTGTTGTTCGCCCATTTCCCAGCTTATTTCTTGACTTTTATCTCTTTATTAAAGTAGGGCTCTGCTTCCAGGGTGGAGGGAGCACTATCCCAGGCTTCAGGGGATTTGTTCAGCTGTTTTCAGAGATAATTCTAGGTACCTAGGGACCTGTAAGTTTTCAGTTCTTCCAAAGTGCTTTGATCAAGGGGAAGTGTTTACTACTCTCCTGGCCTGTGCTCTGGTCTGTGAGTAACCACAAGCCCTCTTTTCTGCCCTGGAACTGAGAGGAGGGTCCCTGTTCCATTGTAGCCTCAAACTCTGTTGGGCTAGTGCTCCTCCCCACCCTGGGATTGCCACCCAGCACTGTAATCTGGATCTGAGTGACAGATCAGCAACAGAGTCCTGTTTCAGTGCCAGCAAAGGGACCCTTGTAATATCCTTCTGACCAGTTATTTGACCCCCTTCCTGTCTGTGGGCTTAGAATTGCAGAAGTAGTCACTGCTGCTGCTGATTTAGTGGCTCCCAAGGTCTACTTCTGGTTTATTCAGGCTGGTGTGCCCTGTGTTGGACTGTGCTCCACTTTTACCCGGGTAAAAGTCCTTTCCTGCCAACTTTCTAAGTTGTCTTTGGCTAGAAAATTATTTCACCTGTCTTTTTGTGGGTTCTGCTGCTCCAAGAATTGTCTTATTGATGTGGGATGGAAGTAAGGTGATCAAATTGATCATGAAGCATCCCAAAGGAATTATAAGACTCAGTGACTCAGTTTCCCAAGTTTTATTGCAATACTGTGAGTAACCACAGGAAGAGCACTATGGAGGTGTCTTGAATAGGGGGATGAAAACGGTTATATTTATAGTGAGAAAAAGTAAGTTATCTCCTCATTATCTTAGTCTCCTCCTTGTGGGAGGTTCATGGGAGGTCTTATTCTAATTTGGACTTCCTGGGGTCCTAAGCCAACCCCTGAGGCAGGTCCCATTTCCCCTGGAGGTGTGTTTTTGGGGTTTACTCGTCATAAGGTGAACCTAAGGACACATTTGGTCCTTTCTGTGCATTCCTCAAATTGCCAAGGCCAGAGTGTCTCTGTGTTTTTGATCTCTCTTTACTTAGGCCTAGTTTCTAGATGTCCTGTCATCTCATTTAAACATTTCAATTGGTGATTACCAGTTAGGGTCTCTGTCACTGATCTCTGTTGATAGAGGGTTGATAGGGACAAATCCTCTTGGTTACTGTAAGAACACAAACCTTAGTTTCTCTGTTAACCCTTTTAGGTATTATTGACAGGTTATCTGTTAACCCTTTTAGCCTCCTCCATCATTATGGCATTATTTAAAAGTATTTAGATGGGTTCTGAGGATTCACTGCCTTTTCTCTGGCCCTCCTGACTCTGCCCCCTCTATTCTATTCATTGTAAAGATGTGAAAATTGAGGCAGTCAGAAAGAAACTGATCTTGAACCATATACAACGTATTAATATATCTATATGTGAAATGAGATTATACAGATGATAATAATAATAGAATATTCAAGTACTTCGTGTGAACACAGGTAAAAAACGAACCAACAAGGTCCAAATAAAATGGATTACTGGAGATATAATACTAAATAAAGTTGCCATATTTTAGACAATATGCTACGTTGTCCTCACTAACTGCCAACTGAATACCACTCACAAGTCAGACAAGTCAGTCTAGCTGTAACTGCAAGGTACCCTGAAGGATAGACGGGAGGTAGCATGTGCCAGATAGGTCAGGCTATGTTGACTATTATCTCCCCTTAGACTTTGAGGGAGACACTAAGGACCCTAAACTCTAGAGCCTCAGGATCGGCAATGGTTCCAGTCTAAAGCCCTTAGTTATCATCCTTGGAAGAAACTGCAATGGAGCTGTAGCCTAGCAACTGGCAATTGCTACAGCCATATCTACTAAAGACCTAGAAAAGAAACTTCTATTCACCAGTTTTGTCACCATCAAATGGTTCAACTTCAGAAACTGATAAGGAAGAAGCATTACCATCTGCTTTGATGTCGCATTTTTAAGACCACAGAACTTTTCATCTTACTTGTAGCTCTATTAAACTGTAAACTCCTTGAGGACAGGGATTGTCTTTTAGAGCTATTTTTATCTCCAGCATTTAGTATATTGCCTAAAAAATGCTTGTTGAATGACAGTTGAATTCTTCCATATGCACTGTATTCATTAGAATGTGAGATCCTTGGCAGCAAGAACTTGTCTTATTTTCCTATTTGAACTTAGTTCAAGCTTTAAAAAATGCTTTTCTTTTCTTTTTTTTTTGGTGGGGCAATGAGGGTTAAGTGACTTGCCCAAGGCCACACAGGTAGTAAGTATCATGCATCTGAGGCGGGATTTGAACTCAGGTACTCCTGAATCCAGGGCCGGTGCTTTATTCACTGTGCCACCTAGCTGCCCCTCCCCCAAATGCTTTTCAACTGATTGTAGTATACCCAGCAATTAGCATGTAGTAAGTACTCAATAAATGCTCTTTTTATTAATTCATTATGCTAGAGTAGATAAATAGATGGTCTGTTAATAGTGTAGTAAGATAGGTTAGAACTGAGTCAAATATAACACCAAGGCCCTCAATAATCCGGTGCTAGCCTATCTTTGCCTTATCTGACATACTTTAAAGTGTGAACATAGGGAAGCAGGAAATAACACAGAGATGTAGTGTAGCTATAGAGTGCTTAGAGTGAAATGTGTAAAATACTGTGTAAACCTTAAAGCACTAAATAAATGCTGGCTGTTAGTATCACTATTAAGGGAATTCTGTGAGTAAGGCATACAAGATCCTCTGAAGCTAGATTGTAGATGATCTTAAATGCCAGCCTAGGCTGTTTGCATTTCAATTTATAGGCAACTGGAAGTCAGTGAAGGTTTTTGGACAAAGGAAGCAAATTGCTAGGCTAGTGTCTTAAGATTAATCTGCCAGCTGTGAAGACAAAGATTGGAGGAAAGGGAACCAATAAGGAGGCTGTTAAAATAATTCAGAGGAGAGAAAAAGGTGCAAACCAGGGTTGTAAGTTTGAGAGTGATATACTTGAAAAAGGAAGATGACGTTGAAGTATATGAGGTGATGTGGTGTCATAGTAGACAGAAAGTTGGACTTGGGAGTAAGAAAAAGAGTCTGAGTTTGAATTCCTGCTTGAATTCCTGCTTAAATTGCACCTACCTCACAAGGATCAAATGCAATGTTGTATGTAAATCAGTTTCCAACCTTAAAACACATTAGTTGTATTCTTATCATTATCATTATTAGACAATCCCACTATAAGTATAAACTAGAAGTAAGTACAATGGAAGCTTTAAGAAATTTTGGTACTTGAGGAACAAAATGAGCTCTACTAGTATATACAGATGATGATCATATTTTTCCCTAACAGAAGTGATTGGACAGTGGATATTTTTCTCACAGAGACTCTTTTACTTTCTTTCCTTGAAATTAGAACCCTCCCAGAAAAGGCAGGCCCAGTATAGACAGGGATTATACATACCGGGAGGTATTCATGCATAAAGAGTCTTTATAAAGGGAATTCAAAAATCAATGTTGAAATCCTGCCTCCAAAACCTGCTACATGTGTAAGAATGTAAGTTCTCTCTGGACCTGTTTTATTCATCTTTAATAAGGACATAATTACACTTACATTATTGCTTGGAAAGTCTGTTGCAAGGAGTGTTCTTTCTAAGCTCAAAAGTGTTACATCAGTCTATCTTACAATCAGCTATTTTTATTTTTTGGTCTAGATCAGTGTCTTCAACAATGTATAGAAATCCTTGTATAGACACTCCTTCCATTGAGAAATCTGTAAGGTGTGGATAGTCTTAAAAGTTACTTGAGTCACTGAAAGGTTAGGTAATTTGCCCAGTTATAGGGCTCTTATGGATTAAAGGAAAAATGTCTGTCTGGGTCTTAATGACTGAGCCTAGCCCCCTAGCCATTCTGCTTCTTGGTAGCATGATAAGGTATTCTTGTGTAGTTTTTTTTTTAATCATTTTATTTGCCTACATGGCTGATTTAATTTACATGCTAGGGAGGAAACAAACAAAAAAGATCTATGTCTAAAATAAAAGCACAACTTTTTTTTTTTAAGGCAATTGGGGTTAAGTGACTTGCCCAGGGTCACACAGCTAGTAAGTGTTAAGGGTCTGAGGCCGGATTTGAACTCAGGTACTCCTGAATCCAGGGCCAGTGCTCTATCCACTGCGCCATCTAGCTGCCCCAAAAGCACAACTTTTAAGTTTAGTAAGCTAACTGAAGATGTGGCCAATTGTGATTTTATATTTTCATATACAGTCTTGGCAAATCCCTTGAAAACCTGACATAAAGCAATGAAATTCACTTATCTACAGGAGAAATAGACTTGGGAAACTTACTCTGACAGCCACTGACTTCTCTTTTCTTTTTGCTTTATGACCACATTTTAATTTGGACGCTTAAAAATGATGGAATATTTCACCTTAAGCAACCCCACCTGTAGCAGAGGAGATTTGTTATGACTCCTTGGCTATCTTGTGTAGCTCTTAACATTTATACATAATTTTATTTCTATTTGTAAGTTGTTACATTCATTTAAAAATTTTTTTTTCAATGTACAATTTATTTAAAATTCAACCATTTTCTCCCCCTCCCAACCTCCTCTCTTTTGCTCCCCGACCACTGAGGAAAAAAAAGGAAAACCCAAACTCTTGTAACAAATGTTCTAAGTTAAGCAAAACAAATTCTCATACTGACACCCGATGACCCAGTAAGACTGGCCTGCTTGATATCTCTTAAACAAGACACTCCATCTCCCTTTTGGCATTAGCTGTTCCCTGTGCCTGGAATGTGCTCCCTCCTCACCTCTGTCTCCTTGAGTCTCAGCTAAAATTCCACCTTCTACAGGAAGCCTTTCCTGATCCCCTTTAATGCTAGCGCCTTTCCTCAGTAGACTACCCACGATTTATCCAGGATATATTTTGTTTGCATGTTGTCTTCCAAATTAGATTGTGAGCTCTTTGAGAGAAAGGTCTGGTTTTTTACCTTTCATCAGCAAACAGCACCAGGCACATGACACTTAAGTACTTACTATGTACCACGTGCTTGGAAGTACAAATAAAGGGAGAAACACTCCCTGCCCTCAATGAGTTCACATTCTAATGGAGGAAAAAAACTTGTAAAATAAGGAGGTATGGGAAGGAGGGAAGGGAATCTCGGAGGGTATTGAAAGTCATGCTGACTCAGTGACTCAATGATCCCAAACCGGCTTGTCTGTCAATCAGTGCTGGGGGCGGCGCTTTGTATTACCTGCTACCTGTTTATATACACCTACGTTACCTAGAGATGCAATGGCCCATCCCTTTTTGCTGACAGGGACTTATCTGAATGGTCTTTATCTCTTTACAAAAATTATCAATAAAAGATGGCTCCATCTTGAATCAGCTGATCTCTAGTTACCAATCTTGTACTACAACTTTTAATAAACTTTTAATTCTCTTTGCCCCGAGTTTTGCCTCCATAATCAGGGGAAAGGCAGAAGAATTTTCCTTTTAACAATGGGAAGGCAGTAGCTTCAGGAACGAGCAAAGGATTTGGAGTCAGAGGACCTGGGTTCAAATGCTGCTCCTGCTCTTGACTGACTTCCCTTTTCCTCCTTAGCCTTTGGTACAGTGTCTGGAACACAGTAAGTGCTCAATAAATGCTGTTGATTCATTTCTCTGTATCCCTAGCGTTTAGTACAGCTTATGGTACACAGTAAGTGCTTCAAAAATGCTGGGGTTTTGTTTTTTTTTTGTATCCTCAGGGCTTAGTACAGGGCCTGACACACAGTAAGGGATTAATAAATGCCTTTTGGGTGACTCATGGATTGAATGGGCTTGAATCCCGGTTCTGCTACCTGTGCAAGCTGGGGCAAGTCTTGGGCCTCAGCCTCCTCAGGGAAGACCGTGCTCTAGGGTGGGCTACGGATCTAAGCCCCAGGCGCCGAAGCAGAGCGGGAATCTGACCGGAGCCGGGAAGGACACTGCGTGCGTTTGGACGCCGGCCGTAGACGTCGCTGCGTACGTAAGTGCGTGCGTGCGTGCTGTGGCGCGTGGCCGCCACGCCCCCCCCCTTTCCTCTCGCTCCCCGCCCCTCCGCTCGGGGTTGCGTTCCCAGACTAGACTCCCGCGCGTTCAGGCGGGCGGGCGGAGGTGGCCGTGGCCATGGGGGCGTTGCCACTCCGGACTCTGAGCTGAGGCGCGCTGGACTCGGGAGCCCCTGACCCTTTCCTGCCCCACAGTTTTCTCACGGGGTCCCCCTTTAGAGGGAGGTAGGTATGTCTGAGAAGGCTCTGAAGGGCACGATGAGAACTTTAATTCCGCTGCCACCATCTTCCGCCTGGGGAAACTGAGGCACGGAGCTGGGGCCCGCTCCCCTGATCGCGTATCCAGGCAGCGGGCGGCGGGGGGCCGGGTTCTCCCAGGGCTCGGACTCCCACTGGAAGTGCTAGCCCTGCGCGGTGAACCCGGGCACGTGGGCTGCTCCCCAAATCCCCAACCTCCGGCGCCACCCGGAGAGCAGCAGGAAACAGTCACTCATTCAGTCAAGTAACTTTTATTAAGCCTGCACCGTGTGCAATGAGCTATGGCTGGACGCGAAGGCATCAGGCAGCGAGCATTTATTAATCGCCGACTGTGTGCCACGCACTGTGCTGTGCGCTGGATTTGCAAAGAAATAACCCCCTGGGAGGCTCGGGAGGAAAGGAGATCCTAGAGGGGAAGGCAGTAGCTGGGGAGAGGAGCAAAGCCATTGCAGGCAGGACTGGCCTTCAGAGCCCAGCCCTGCACCCTCTCATCAAGTAGACCAGCTGGGTGATAAGTCACTTAACAGCTCTGTGCCTCAGTTTTCTCATTTGTCAAATTGTATTGAATCCTGGCTCCGCCACTATCCTGCTCAATTCAATAAACATTAAACTGCCTTGGCCCAGGTGCTGTGCTTGAAAGGGGAGTGGGGGGGGGGGTGTGTGGGGAGGATACAAAAAGATACATAAAGAGGTAAAAGACAGCCCCTGCCCTCAGGGACATTAAAAGATGCTGGGATACTGGTTTCCTTGGGCATCTTGTGACTATAGGCAAGTCACTAATCCTCTCTGGATTTTAGATTTGATTTCCCTAAAATAAATTGAATCATTAAATGATCTCTGAGGCCTCTTCCAACTTCTAATCTCTCCCTACCCAGAGAGGTTACCTTAGTAAGGTTGCTTGGGTTGTGGAACTTGGAATAGCATCTGCCCTGAGCTGTCCTGTACTAAATAAGGGCTTTATGTATTAACTATTTTTTGGCAGGGCAGTACGGGTTAAGTGACTTGCCCAGGGTCACACAGCTAGGTAAGTGTCTGAGGTCGGATTTGAACTCAGGTCCTCCTGAATCCGGGGCCAGTGCTTTATCCACTGCACCACCTAGCTACCCCCAATAAGGGCTTTATGAAAAAGAGGTGAATATATGGAAAGTTGAGAAGAAAGGGACTTTGTTGATTTGTGTTGAGTCATACAATGGAAAGAACACTGGATTTGAAGTTTAGTTGATAAGACTGGCTCATTGGACTTTTGGGCATCATTGGAACTTTTTGATTAAGGCAGTGATTCCCAATTTTTTTTGTTCTTCGAACTCCTTTTCTTTTCTTTTCTTTTTTTTTTTAGTGAGGCAATTGGGGTTAAGTGACTTGCCCAGGGTCACACAGCTAGTAAGTGTTAAGTGTCTGAGGCCGGATTTGAACTCAGGTACTCCTGACTCCAGGGCTGGTGCTCTATCCACTGTGCCACCTAGCTGCCCCTCGAACTCCTTTCCAACTCCAAAAAAAAAAAAAGCGTTATGAACATCTAGGGTAATTTAATATGCCACTCACTGTCTTTTAGGTTTATGTATAAAGTGCTTAAAATAACTTTACAGTGATAATTTTTGCTCACCAAAACTCCAAATCGCTTCAGAAACTCAATAATAGCTAGCAGTTACAGAACACTAAGATAGGTACATGTTATCTTATTTGGTCCTTGCTATATCCCTTTGGTATCCTTGCTATTTCCATTTTACAGATGAGGAAACTGAGGCTGAGAAGGGGGTAAGTGTCCAAGTGATGCAACTAGTAAAGTGGCTAATGCAGGATTTGAACACAGGTCTTCCTGACAGTAAGTCTAATAATCTATATACTCACCCACCTAGCTGTATGTTTTAAATAAGTATATTCAAATTGAGGATTTGTGATCTTGTCAATTTAGAAGTACCTGTCATTACATTTTTGCCTGCCCATTCTCTGATTATTATTCTCTTCCACATCCCAAAGTAGGTCTACTCAACATGCCATAGGCCTTCCTCTTAAGACATTGGAAAGATATCATTGGAGCACCCTTGTGTTCCTGTCATACATTTCAATTATTTCCAAAATAGTTACTTGTAATTTAATTTGAAAGTGTCAGAGCTACACCTGTTTACAGAACTTAGTTTCCTGGGGTACTGAGAAGTTAAAAGTCTTCTCAGAATCAAACTGTATGTCAAAGGTAGGATTTGAACCCAAGTTATTCTGACTGAGGTCAGCCCTCTATTACAATTTATCACTTTAGCAACATAAGTTATTCATAATTAATGGCAGTTATTTTTCTATTTAATAGTTATAATCCCATGTGACATGACCTGTCAATGATTTTAAAGAGTAAATCAAATGTATGACGTAATTTACTCACATCCTACCATGCCTTAGTTATCAGGCAGTTACTTCACCTAGCATAGTGATTTCACATTTTTTACTTAAGGAAGCAGAAAATAATTGATGATAAGCTCCTTGATGGTGAAACTAAGTTTATTTATTGTAGGATTCCATAATATCTTATACATTTAATAAATATTTAATGAGCATATGATGGTAGGCATGTTAGCACGCAGTCTGGTGCTACAGAACTCTTAATTGGCTCCTTGGTACCACAAAGTACTTGCCTACCCAAGGAACATAAAAGAAGATATGAAATGCCATTTCATGCCAAATGAATTATTAATGTTTCTCATTATAGACTTTTTGTTCTCTTTATATATTTTTATGATATGATATGTCTTGTTTTCCAACCTGACAAATTTTGTTGTTAATTTTAAAGAGAACTAGAATATAGCCAAATAACATTTGTATTTGTGCTTAAACTGAGATCTGATGTTAGGGATTCCTCCAAATTAAAACTTTATTTTAGAATTTTAAGTTCACTTCACTATACGAAGAGTGCTATTTATCTGTTGGGTTTTTTTGTTTGTTTAGGGTTTTTTGTTTTGTTTTGTTTTGCTTTGGGTCTGTGATTTCATTAGTATAGTAACTCACCCAATTACAGACTGGCAACTTCTCTGTTACAACAGTTTTAGAAAAGTACCTGGTACATTATGTGGTGATTGACTAGCTTTTGTGATGACAGGCATGTGCCAGAGGCAGGTCTTGAATCCAGACTCCAAAGCAGTCCCTCTTTGCATCACACTACTCTGCTTCTCAATATGCAGATTAGTTAGTAAAGGGTTTTATTTTTTTTAAATGTGTTTAAGATTCTTGGTAAAAAATCTTATCATAATGACCTTTACTGTTTTTTACCTGTAGTACCTTCTGCAGAGGGCCATTATGAGGATCAAATGAGATAATGTGTATCATGCATTTGATAAAGTACTATATAAATGCCTATTATAAATGTTAGTGATTGATGTGGATCCTTTTTCTTTTTTCTTATTTTTTTTTTTAACAGAACCTCCAAAATGCAGACCCCAGGCACTAGATCTCTGCATTTGAGTGAATGGCAGAAGAATTACTTTGATATCACCTCTGGCACCTGTACTCCAAGTCAGAAGGCTGATGCCCTCCGTGCACAGATTTTACGCATTCAGTATGCATGGGCAAATTCCGAGATCTCCCAGGCCTGTGCCACCAGACTCTTCAGAAAATACACAGACAAATACTCTGCAATTATTGACTCTGACAATGTAGAGACTGGCTTGAATAACTATGCAGAAAACATTTTGACTATGGCAAGATGCCAGCAAACTGACAGTGGCAAGTGGCAATCTGGATTAACAATAAATAATGTTTTCAAATTAAATAGTGTGCAAGAGATGATGCAGGCTGGCAGAAAGTTCAAAGATTCTCTGTTGGCACCAGCAGATGCTTCGGTAGTAATCCATAAGGAGGTGAGTGCCTTTGGTTTTTCTAAACCCAAATCTCATTGTATTGAACAGTCATTAGACATTCCAGAGAAACCAGCATCCTTGATCCACCCTCAGAATAATCAGCTGCCTATCACGACCAAAGCTAAAGATGATTTTCTTGCCTCCTCAGTGCCTTTAGATGAACTGCCCAGTACAAAGTTCCATGTTACTCCCTTATTTGGAAATGCCAAAATGCCAAGTGACACTACAAAAGCCAATACAGTATTAAACATGCCATCAAATCAATCTTTATTCCATTCTGGGTATGGAAATTCAGGGAAAAAGAAGACTTTTTATGATTCTGGCAATAATGGCACAGAAGCCCTTTCCAATCCCACACTGAATAAGACTCTTAGTTACACAGAAACTAGTGGTCACAAGGATGAGAGCAGCCTGTCTAGCTTTAAAACTGCAAAAGAACAACTATGGATAGATCAGCAAAAGAAAAACCAACAACCGCAACGTGCACCAGGCTTTTCATATGGTGGAGTAAAAAAATCTCTGGGAGCTGGCAGATCTCGGGGCATATTTGGGAAGTTTGTTTCTCCCCTAGCCAGACAAGATAGTAGAGATGAGAAAGGAGGAGTGCAGTGTAAACCGCACGGAGCTGTGCCTACAGAACCAGCTCATCCAGTTGATGAACGTTTGAAGAACTTAGAGCCAAAGATGATTGAACTTATTATGAATGAGATCATGGATCATGGCCCACCAGTAAACTGGGAAGACATAGCAGGAGTTGAATTTGCTAAAACCACAATAAAGGAGATAGTTGTGTGGCCTATGTTGAGGCCAGACATTTTTACTGGGTTACGAGGGCCTCCCAAAGGGATCCTGCTCTTTGGTCCTCCTGGAACAGGTAAAACTCTAATTGGCAAGTGCATTGCAAGTCAGTCTGGGGCAACATTCTTTAGTATCAGTGCTTCTTCCTTGACTTCTAAATGGGTGGGTGAAGGGGAGAAAATGGTTCGTGCTCTGTTTGCTGTTGCAAGATGTCAACAGCCAGCTGTGATATTTATTGATGAAATTGACTCCTTGTTGTCACAGCGTGGAGATGGTGAGCATGAATCTTCTAGAAGGATAAAAACTGAATTTTTAGTTCAGTTAGATGGAGCAACCACATCTTCTGAAGAACGTATTTTAGTGGTGGGAGCAACTAATCGGCCACAAGAAATTGATGAGGCTGCTCGGAGAAGATTGGTAAAGAGATTATATATTCCACTCCCAGAAGCTTCTGCAAGAAAGCAAATAGTGAAAAATCTGATGGCCAAGGAGCACTTTTGCCTTAGTGAAGAGGAAATATCCCTGATTGTTAAGCAGTCTGATGGGTTTTCTGGAGCAGATATGACACAGCTTTGCCGAGAAGCTTCTTTAGGTCCTATCCGAAGTTTACAGACAATTGATATTGCCACAGTCACACCAGACCAAGTTCGACCAATAGCTTTTGTTGATTTTGAAAATGCTTTCAAAACTGTGCGCCCAAGTGTGTCTTTAAAAGATTTGGAATTGTATGAAAACTGGAATAAAACTTTTGGTTGTGGAAAGTAAATGAATGAAATGAAACTTAAGGCAGCTATGTAATATATTTTTAAATAGGGGAGCCAAAAATAGTTACTTTTAATAAATCTGGAATTCTTGGTATCTTAAAGAAAGTAGAATGCCTGTTCCTAATCTCCCACATTTTCCATGATAAAATATCCTATGCTATTTTTGATGTAAATATATATACTTTAATTCACTCTAATCATTAAGTGATAGTTGAGGTATACATACCCAAAATGAGTGTGAGATTTATCTGTTTTTGAGGGTTTTTTTTTTCTGTTTTGAAGGGCAGCTATAAAGGGAATAGGACATTTAAAATGATTTTTGAAAATTCAAAGATTATATTTGTATGTGAGGCTCTCCTGTAGTCACATCTATCTTTTGTTTTGTTTTCCCTTTAGGAAAGTCTTATTCTTTAATGTTGTCTTAATACAGTAGTAAAATTTAGATTTAAAAAAAAAGTCAAGAAACTCATAATCATAGCAAAAAAAAAAAGCTACTCACCTGAATCAGTACCATTACAGTTTACAACCCAACCTCTGTTTCTGTTTTCTGATGGACTTAAAAAGGTAAAATTATTTAATATTTTCTTAGGGGCATATGGAATTTTGTTTCTGTTGTTACTGCTAAGTGTTTGAAAAGAAATAAAATTTTTCTATAGTAAAAATATGTAATGATAGCAAGGAATAATTTGGAATAAGAACTGTTTCTGTAGTGTGACAAAAATACATCAAAGGTAGGCAGTACTTTGTAAAAAATATTTTGTGAGATAAGAAATTAATCTTTATTTTGATACTTTACAGCCTGTTACAATACTTTCTTTCAGAAGTAAATATTTTTTTATGTCTTTTGTAATGATGGATTTAAAAACAATCTTTTCCATATTACTATTGTGTGAATTTGGGGATAAGACAGAAGATCAAAAAAAATTTGTGCCTCTTGTCTGGGAAAAGTACCTTTTAGGCTTTAAAAAAAAAGCCTGCATTTGTTTTGTTGGAAAGTTATTCAGTATTTTGTATTAGCAAGTATTTTTAGGTTAAATCAAAACTATAGTTCAGTTGTGGATAAGTAACCAAGATTTCAAGACGAGGCATTTTCTGTATAAGAAAAAAATAATTAAATTAAGGACCAAACTTCAATCAGCATGAAATACTTGATCTTCTGAATTGCTTTTTGGGGGGGTGTGGGGGAAGGGGGAGAGGAGGAGGGCGGAGTTTTATTGCTATCTCTCTTCTTACTTGGAGCCATTTCCCACTCACCCCCAACCCTGATCGAATCTTCCTTTGTGAAGGGGGAGAAAAAAGCTAAGCAAAAACATTTGATACTGAAACTATTTGACAGTCTCCAATATCATGTTGTAGTAGCCACTTCTGCCACAAGGTGTGGGGTGTTTTTTATCTCTTCATTCTTTTCACACTTTTCTGTGGTCTTTTCATTGCATTGTTCTGGTCATCATATATATTGTTTTTGGTTCTGCTAATTTGGCTTTGCATCAATTTTATCTTCCCATTTTTCTCTTAATTCCTCCTATTTGTGATTTCTTACAACACAGTAATCTTGTTATGCTTATACCATAGTTTTTTCAGCCATTTTCCAGATGATGAAACACAGTTTCCAGTTCCTTACAACCACAAGAAATACTGCACTGACTATTTTGGTGTATGTGGGATCTTACCTTTGACTTTTTTGTGGTAGTCACTTGTTTTGCATAATTCCAAATTAAAATCAGTGGCAATTGTACCACTTCACAACTCCTCCAACAGTGCATATATCTATCTTCCCTTAGCCATTTCAAAATTGACTATTCCTTTTCTTTTTGCATTTTTGCCAATTTTCATGGAATGAAACTTAAGAGTATCAGTTTGCTTTTCTCTTGGTTTTAGGATTTTAGAATATAGTTTCATATGATTTATGGTCTGCAAATTTTCATTTGAAAACTTTAATATCCTTTGGGTAATGGCATTTGGTAATGTTTGTCACTTCCCTTTATGTTTTGAATATCAGCTTTTTAATTTTACATACTCACAATTTTCTTATTTTTTATGATCTTCTGCCTTTTGGTTAGAAATTCTCCAACCATATTTTTGTAAAGTTCTTAATGTTTTCTATTTATTTTTTAAAGTGTGACCCTTTATATTCAGGTCATCTATCCATTTTGAATTTACTATCATTTGTGTTGTAAGATAATGGTTTAATTCTAATTTCTGCTAAATTGCTTTCCAGCTCTCCCAGTAGTTCATTGTAAAAAAATTTTCCCCAGTAATTTATCTTTTTGGGTTTATCAAGATGCTGGACCATTGTTTTCTCAATAGCAACAATTTAGTTTCTTGATTTCAAATAAAAATGTTGATAATAAAGCTCTAATATTTGTTACTACTCTTACTTTGCCATCTCAGTGGTATGCTGCTGATCTCCAACTTACTTTTCCTGGACCTCAGACTCCCATCTCCTAGGTCTCTAGGCTCTGACTAATGGTGATAAGGTGAAAACCTTATCTTTCTCTGACTTAAGTACAGTAAAAACTAATGAGCTTTATGAATTGAGTTTGACAAAAGTATACAATGTATCATACTCTTAGCCCCCTACTTCCAATGAAGGTAGGTAAATGCATTTTTTTTTCTTTTGAGGGTCAGCTTAGTCATAATTATGCAGCACTGAGTTGTGTTTTTGTTCTTTCCATCATTTTCCTTGTTTGAGTTTTGTTTCTTTTCCTATTTCTGTGTATTTCCTTGAGTCACCTAAGTCCCATGCTTCTGAATTTTTGATATTTGTTGTTGTGAAACAGTGATATCCTTTTATAGTCATGTTCTAAGTTTTAGCCTTTTAATGGGCTATGTTTGGGGGCAGCTAGTTGGTGCAGTGGGTAGTGTGCTAGGTCTGGAAAGCCTAAGTTCAAATCTTGTCTCAGTTTACAAGCTGTGTGACCCTGGGTAAATCACTTAGCCCTGTTTGCTTCATTTCCTTATATGTAAAATGAGGTGGAGAAGGAAATGAAAAACCACTCCAGTATTTTTGTCCAAAAAAACCCAAATGGGGTTATAAAGATTTAGACACAACATTAGAAATAAAATTCCATTTAATTAAATGTTTATCGAATATCTACAATGTATGAGACATCCTAGGCTCTTAGGAAGGGAAAATATAAAGATGTGTAGGGGCAGCTAGGTGGTGCAGTGGATAAATACCAGCCCTGGATTCAGGAGGACCTGAGTTCAAATGTGGTCTCAGTCACTTGACACTTACTAGCAATGTGACCCTGGGTAAGTCACTTGACCCTCATTGCCCCACCCCCCCCCCCCCGCAAAATAGTTCAAATCCAGCCTTAGACACTTGACACTTATTAGCTATGTGATCTTGGGCAGGTCACTTAACCCTCATTGTCCCACCCTCCCCCCCAAAAAAAAAAAAAAAAAAAGATGTGTAAGGCACAACTCCTACCCTTAAGGAACCTTGTTCATCCTTTGTTTTGAAGAGGACCAATGACATCATGAGGTGATATCTTGTTCATGAATTTGATTTAAGTGAGGCAGAGTTGTGCAAAGTCAACTTCTGTCTCTTCGGAAGTCACCAAGTCCAGTGGCAAGGTAAAAGTCAGAATGACTGGTGATGGCTTGGAATGTAGTGGATAACCTTGGCGTCTTTGATGTTTGACCAAGCTCTAAGGAGTCCATATTACCTGGTTCAAACGTCCTCATGGCCATTGGAACAAATTGTTCTCATCTTCCCATTACACCAGGAGAAGTCCACATACTTTGGGTAGAAATCCCCCTAACTCAGCAAAGTTTTGAAGCCTGTTGGTTACGCTCAACTTGGCTTAGCCTGTCTGCTGGGATGATTTTACTGGGATGTGGCCACCGCACATGCCATAGCTTCTTGGAGGCACAGGTGAGAACTGAGGGACAGGTGGACACCAAAGGTGGATGAATAGCCCTGTGAAAAGGGCTCAGCAAGCCCTCACAACAGAGGCGCTAGTTTTTCCTGAACACCCTATGCACCCCAAGGAACCTACAATTTAGTAAAGTGAAAATATATTATGAAGAAGAAATTCCACAGAATGAAATTTGTTCTCCAAAAAAAATCTAAGTTCCTTTTTTTAGATAAGAAAGTCACAGAATAAGATAACTTACCTTACTTGTTTCTTCTTGCGAAGTGAACTCCACATTACTTTCCAAACCTGGAATGATAACAAATATTTATCAATTATCCTTTGCTACCTAATGAGATATTCCTTCTTTGCCTTTTGATTTAAAATGATGTTGAGTGTATTTTTCCTGAACATTTGAAAAATTCTTTTTTTGATAGTAGTGGATGGATTGAGTTTGTTGGAGAGCAGGGCAGAAAGGAGGTAGTTGTGCATTGCAATCTCTTATCTATTAGCTACAGTATGTGATGTGAATCAACTGTGCAGCAATAAGCCTCTTGGAAGAAAAGTAGGCATCTATATGCATATGAGCAATGGTGTTAGAAATCCGTTGACCAAAAAAAATTGTCAATATAGTGAAAAAAAGGAACGTTTTGTTGCATTTATAAAGGATTTAGGTTTTATATAAAAGCAACCATCATAGAAATAACTGTCCAGGGTAGTCATTCATCTGACTACAACATGGGCTTGATCATAATTGCCTTAAAGTAACTAAAAGGTGAATTTAGGATTGTTATGCATTATAAGAACCAGAATTTTCTGAAATTCACTTTACAAAGAAATGTGTGTCAGCATTCCATTAGTTACTGAAGAACTGGATAAATTCTATTATTCAGGATTTCGTTGGATTGAATATAATGCTAAGCTTTCTTTTACATAGGGGAAAAAATGTATTGCCAATGTGTATTTCATGAGTTAATGTGATGATGCAACTTCCAATATGGAAGACAAGCTTCTGGAAACATAATTTCACAAAATACAGAAAATTGCTACAAACAGGGGCATGATTGCAATTTAAGGGAAATGGAGCAGATAAATCTTTTTTAATGGTTTGGCTTAGTAGATGCAAGAAAAAAAAAGTACTCCATTATTTATTCCTTTTGGCTGGCTGAACTTATCAGGGGGAAAACCCACAGGATGTCTAGTCTCTGGTCATGCACATAAAATTGAAGAATCCTTCCCCCCCCCCAACCCCCCCAAACCATTTTGGTAGCTTACAAAAAAAATGTAATACTACTTAATAATTAAGTTAATTCAGGAGGGTGTTTCTCTTTTCCTTTTGTTCAATTTCCTACATTCTAGTCAAATGAGTTCCCTCCAAGACATTATAGATAGTGATTTCACTAAGGAGTAATTAGGGTAACTAGATGGGGCAGAAAGAAGATCATAGATTTGCTAGCACAGATCTTAGGGATCTAGTAATCAATTCTCATTTTACAGCTAAGGAAACAGAGACATGGAAAGTGACTTGCCCTAGATCAGTTTGATATGACTCCCTTAGTGACTATCAGAAAACATAAACCGAGTCTGAATAACCCCAATACTTTTTAAAAGGTTTTAAGTGGTTTCAAGTCAATTAAAGTGATTTTAGAGACTTCTGAAATCTTGTCTGTAATGTGAACTATTTGTAGACTTGGAACAACTTGATTTAGTAGAAAATAATACTTCCTGTTTTGGTCTTTAGGCAGTGGAAATGACCAAGGGAAGCAAAAGTTAGAAATGAACTTATTTTTTAATCTAGAGCAAGGAGCCTTAACTTTTGTGTGTGTTATGGACCCCTTTGGCAGTCTCTTGAAGTACATAGATTCCCCCAGAATCATGTTTTGAAATGGATAAAATAAAAGGAAGATTGAAGTGTTATCAGAATACTAGAAGTTCCAATTTCATGGACACTGTTAAAAACTCTTAGAGTATGGTGAATAAGATTTAAGTTCACAGAGCTATCTCTTGGTAGGATCATAGGATTTAGCATTGGAAGGCATTTAAAAAATTATCTGTTCTAATCCCCTCATTTGGTAGTAAACAAAGAGTTTATATAACTTTTTCAGGATCCACAGATAATAAGTCAAAGAGGCAAAATCTGGACCTGAGTCTCCTTGATTCTGAGTCAGCACTCTTTCCTCCAATTATACAATAATTGCCTAGTTTAGAGAAAACGCACACAAATGCACATGCATGTTTTTGTTCCAGTTTTTTTCTAAATAATTACTCCTTTATAGTTTTTAGGCTCTTTTGTTCTCCTTGTTAAACCATGTGATTTATATTTGTTAAACTTTTATACAAAATTATTAGAATGGGTATCTATGCCCATTTCTTTCATCCACGCCATATTTAAATAGATGAGGTTGGAGTTGACTTAATTGTACAATATATTTTATTATTTTAATTCTTCTAACTATGCACTTATTTTGATCTTTGCTCTAACAAGTTAGAAGTTTGAGCACAGACAGTTGATGTAGGAATATCACAACCATAATGAACTGTTTCCTGTTAAAATATATTCAATTTCATTTTGTGGGATATCATTCTATGATTCCATGTTTGACACATCTTGTGTTTGTGATTTTTCTGGAAGAAAATATTTATGATATATAGGTGTGAGGCTTCTCTGTGGCCTATAAGCCTTTGGCCACTCTCTTTTCTTTATTTCTAATCCATATTTTTCACAATTGTTTTTTTGATTTTCTTTCCCATTCACATTGAAGTAACTATCAAAGTATACATTAATTTAATTTGGAATATCTTATCAAGTACATAGAATTTCTCTTCCTTTTCATCCTTGCAACTGATTTTGGAAAAAAAGATCATTTTATTTTTATGGTGGTCTTTTTGCTAATACTTATGAACTCTGTAATCATGAGATGATCAAATATCCCATGAAATGGTTCTTAGTGCCTTTGGGTATTTGATACAACAGAATCTGGTAAAGCCTTTATTTGTATCTTTCTCTAATTAAAACTTGTGAGCCATCTCTTAATTTAGATGCAAATTCCTTCTCTCTTCTAGTTTTGTTTGTAATAAAAATGTCAAGGTTGATAATATTCAGTTTTTCCAGTAGTTTGTTTACTTTTAGATTATTGGGCAATGTTCCCACATTTAGAGTTACCATCCATCAGCTAAGTTAAGGCCTATAGACTATCTAAAAAACAATATGCTTCTTCATACCCTCTACTCCCTTTACCATCATTGCAGAAGCGCAAAGGGACAAATAGGAACATTTTATATTTTTATTTTTGTTTTGTTGGCTCCTGTGGCCAAAGAGGTCATCACCAAGTGGCCAGGCTACTAATGATGAACCTTTTTGTACTTTAGCTAGTCTAGTCCTAAAAAGAGAGACAAATTCTATCATTAGGACCATACCCTAATTATTTCTATCATGGTAGAACTTGGAAGAGCTAGAATTCCACTGGCAAGGGATTTGAAAATCCATTGTCACCTCCACAAAAAAAAAAAATAATAAGGCATTGTGGAGGAAGTGATACAGATAATTTTCATTTTTACAGATTAGAAATAGTTATGTGATTTGCTCAGTGTCACATAGCTAATATATGTCAGAAGTAGTATTTGAACAAATGTCTTAACCCCAAGTTTATCATTTTCCTACTACATTATGCCCCTCTTCATTACTGAACCATTGGATGTCAATCATAGTATGTCAGAATTAAAAGACGTTATACTATGTATTCAAATTTGTTTTGTTTTTTTAAATTAAGCAATTGAGATCTCTTTAGGTTAAGTGTCCTGTCTAAAGTGACATAGCTCATAATAGTGTTGATTGTTTGGTTGGTTTTTTTTTTTTTTTGATGAGGCAGTTGGGGTTAAGTGACTTGCCCAAGGTCACACAGCTAGTTAAGTGTCAAGTGTCTGAGGCCGGATTTGAACTCAGGTCCTCCTGAATCCAGGACCGGTGCTTTATCCACTGCGCCACCTAGCTGCCCCCTCATAATAGTGTTGAGATTTGAACTCAGGTCTACTGAACTCCCAGGACTCACTGATTTACAATGCAATGTTGTTTGCTCTGCAGTATTCAAATACCCTGTTATCCTACTCCACTCTATCCCACCCCCATGTCCAGGTAAAAGTGTTCTTTTCCTCATTTGAGCTTTCCTAATATTTTGTACTTCTCTCCCCATGATGTCTAACTCATGATCACTGCCAGTGACATCTTTTTAAGTCAAAGGAATGACTTGGAGAAAATATTTTCAAACATTTTCTATCAACATATTTTTTCATGATAACTTTTTCCAGAATAAGTCATATAAGCTCCTGGGTAGTGGGCAGGTTGGACAGAGAAAAAAGAACCTGGCACCTCCAGGGACATAGCTACCACAACTCCCTTGATGAGTTATCAACTAATTTGCTCAGGTAGAACACATCCAGAAGTTCTCCATCTGTTGCCTAGTCACTCTTGCCAACCTCCTGTCACTTAGTTCTCATTCACAAACTCTACAACATAGAATATATCATAATCAGTTCTCCATAGAACATACCAACTCAATTTCCACTGTCCACTGGCCTTAAGTATCCTGACTACTGTAGTCCCAGATGGAAGGTCAAAGAAATTATTGGGTCTTCAGGCAGCTGCTTTTTAGTAGAATCACAGAATCTTAGATTTGGAAGGATCTTTCAGTCCCTTGATCTTACCTAACCCATACCCACATAAACATCTCACTATAACATATTCAAGAAGTGGTTATACAGCTTTTACTTGAAAACTTCCAATGAAGGGAAGGCGTTCCACTTTTGGATCTCTAATTGTTAGTAAGATTTCCCCTACATCAAGCTCAAATTTGTCTTGTGCAACCTTCCCCCAACCCCAATCCCCTAGTTGCTTTTGGAGCTAAGCAGGGCAAGGTGAATCTCTCTCTCTCTCTCTCTCTCTTTTTTTTTTTTTTGGTGAGGCAGTTGGGGTTAAGTGACTTGCCCAGTGTCACATAGCTAGTACGTGTCAAGTGTCTGAGGCCGGATTTGAACTCAGGTCCTCCTGAATCCAGGGCCGGTGCTTTATCCACTGCGCCACCTAGCTGCCCCATGAATCTCTTTTTTTTTTTAACACAATGGTGCATAATAGCATTTAAAAAAAAACTTGTTGATTGATAGAAATCATTCAAATAATTTAAGACATGCCGTTGTGTCATTGTCACTCATTAATCTCTTCTCCAGGCCAATGTACACAGCTTCACCTCTGCTATTTTCTGCCTCTGTGCAGGGATGTAGCTAACCAAATAAGAACTGGTAGATATATATTTGGTTGAATTCTTGTAAATTTAGTCAAAAGAGATTTAAGCCAAAAAAGAAAGGAAAGGGAAAAAACTCCCTATGTATCTTCCAAGCTAGACACAATAAAAACCTAGCCTAGAATCCATTAAAAAATAAGTAGAGATCTCAGTAATTCACAAGAAAGAAAAAGCAAGAAATGACCCTAGCCATTAAAAAAATTACTTGAAGTATTTATATGCAAATAATAAAGTATAGATAATAAAAGCCACTTAAATATTCTAAAGTACAAAGGCAAATTTTACCTCCTAGTTGTCACCAAATCTTGGCAGGATGGAACTCATGATTGGACTATGTCTTTGGAAGGATATCCTTTATTCAGAAAGAACAGAATTGATTAAATAGGCAATGAGTTAGTATTTTATATTAATTAGTGTGGGAAATGGGGAAAAATAGTAGTTTTCCAATTGCTGAGCATGAAGTAAATTTTCAGCTTATTTGCATGTCTTCTATTTTTATTTTTTATGTATAGCATTCTTTAGTTAGTATGTAACTCTTCTTTGAGAATTGGTTTGTTCAGATCCTTTGCTCATTTAACTATTCAGAAATGGCTTTTAGTCTTATATATTTGTCAGTTGCCTATATATCTTGGATATTGGATCCTTGTCAGATATATTTAATATAAATATATTTTCCCCAGTCCAACCTCTTCTCTTTAATATAGTTTTGTTAATTGCTTATTGCACAGATTTTTCCATTTAACTTAATCAAAATTATATATTTTAATTGCCTCTATTCCTCTTTTGGTTAAAAATTTACCCCCCTAGATGCCCATCAATTGGGGAATAGGTAAATAATCTGGGGAATATGAATATAATCGAATTACTATTGTGCGATAAGAAACGATGAACAGGCAAATTCAGAAAAATCTGGAAAGGCTTGGACAAATTGATGCAAAGTGAAATAAGCAGAACCAGGAAAAACATCATACATAGTATCAGCAACATTGTGTAATGCTCAACAATGACAGCTTTTCTCACCAACAAGATGATCAAAGACAAGTACTAAGGACTCACAAAGGAAAATGCTATCCACATCCAGATTAAGACTTGGTAGGCTCTGAATGCACATCGAAGCATACTTTTTTCACTACATTATCCTTTTTGTCTTTTTTTCTTTTGATCTGTTTCTTCTTTCACAATTGTGACTAATATGGAAATGCCATTGTAGGAAGAAGGGGAGGGGAGAGGAGGGAGGGAGAACAATTTGGAACTCAAAATATTGTAAAACTGGATGCTAAAATTTGTGTTGACATGATTGAGGGAAAAAAAATCATCCCCTAGAAATAGGGGATACCTCTGAAAGGTATTCAAATTTTTTTGCCTCCCTCCCTCTCTTCCTTTCTTCTTCTTCCTTCCTTTCTCCTTCCTTCCTTCTTCCTTCCTTCCTTCCTTCCTTCCTTCCTTCCTTCCTTCTTCCTTCCTTCCTTCCTTCCTTCCTTCCTTCCTTCCTTCCTTCCCTCCCTCCTTCCTTCCTTACTCCTTCCCTCTGTACTTCTCTCTCTCTGTCTCTGTCTGTCTGTCTGCCTCTGTCTCCCTCTCCCTCCTTCCCTCCCTCCCTCTCTATCTATCTCTCTCACTATTCTTTTAGAAAATATGTATGTGGTAAGATAATGGAATTTGGCAGACTGATTGGGATGGACCACACCTGTCCTGTCCTGAGTGAGGTATGCTGCTGTGTCAGCAGGAGGAACCACTCTCCACAGGGATTTTCAAGGACCTCCCCTTTTGGGGGAGGGAAAGTAATCACTCACTGAGGGAGCTCAGTCTTTTTCCAGAGTCACCCTTCCTTTCTGGTGGGGTGAGCTGGCAGGAGCAGATGAGAAAGAGGTTCTTTCTTAGGAGTTTTGTCCTGCAGCCCCTTGCTATTTTTCATTGAAGCTAGGGACCCCAGGTGGTGAGTTAAAATACAAGCCCTGCTCTTTTGAATTAGCTGAACTTGGAAGGTGAGTTTGGGGACTGTACAGACTTAGGTTAGAGTTAGGGGGATTATCCATATTTTCTTTTTCTATTCCCTTGTCTTTGCTTTTATTAATTTCACCTTGCTGGTTTATTTTATTCCCATTAATAAAACCTGATTTATTTGTGGAAAAGAGGCTGTTAGGCTCCTTTCTTATGGCCTGGAAGAAATATCTAAAAAGGCAGTTCAAAGGTGGGGGGGCTTTGGACCTAGAGGTCCTCATTATTTCCAGGACCCCAATATTATGGTGAGCCACTCAATTAACTCTCCCTATATTAATTTGGCCCCCACAGTAGATACTGGAGGTTAAATCAGTGCTGCCAAATTCAAATAGAAAGGGGGACAATAAACCGTAAATAAAGATCCCTGTAGACCACATATTCATTTAGATAATAACATAAATGTTATCTATGTTTTATTTTGTTAAATATTGCCAATTACATTTAAATTTTGTTTGGGCAGACTTGGGAGTGGGGGACTGCAGGCTGCTTATTTACCATCTCTGGGCTGGAGGATAGTACAGTTAGATAACTTTAGAAATAGTTGAATGGCTGAACTAAAAAATGATTCAATTAATGATTAATGGTTCAATGTCAGATTAAAAGATTTCCACTGGAGTGTCCCAGAGATCAGTACTTGTTTCTGTGCTTGCTAATATTTCTATCAGTGATTTGGGAAAAGGTATAGATTGTGTCTTGCTCATATTTGTGGATAACACAAACAAGTGTGGCTAACTAACCTATAGAGTTGAGTCAGGAACCTGAAATATCTGCACATTTAGAACTTTAAACAAATCTAAAATGATGAAATATAACAGTAGTATACTTACTCTCATATTTGTGTCCAAAAGAATTCCCCACAACATCATAACTAAAAGATGAGGGCAGACTTGCTAGAAAGCAGTTCATCTGAGAAAAAAATTGTACTGAAATTCATTATGAGTCAAAAGTATGACAAATTGGACAAAAATATAGTGCAATTTTGGGCTTCAATAAGGAAGTCATGTTATTCTGTTTTCTTTCACAACTTGACCTAACGTGAAGATGCTTGGCGTAACAGCACATGTATGACACATATTGAATCGCTTGGTTCCATAGGGAGGGTTGAGGAGGGAGGGAGGAAGAAAATTTAGAACACAAAGTTTAAAAAAAAAATCAATGTGAAGAAATGATGAACAAGTGATTTCAGAGAAATCTGGAAGGACTCACATGAACTGATGCTGAGTGAGATGATCAGAACCAGAACATTGTACACAGTATCAACAACATTGTGTGTTGATCAACTGTGATAGACTTAACTCTTCCCAGCAATACAGTGGTCCAAGATAGTTCCAAAGGACTGATGATGGAAAATGCTCTCCAAATCCCCCCCCCACCAAAAAAAAGAACTGTGGAATCTAGATGCAGATTGAACCATAGTATTTCTACTTTTTTGTTTGTTTGTTTTCCTTTTTTGAGGTTTTTTCCCTTTTGCTCTGATTCTTCTTTCACAGCATGGCTAATGCAGAGATATGTTTAATGTGATTGTACATATATAACCTATATCAGATTGCTTGCTGTCTTGGGGAGAGGGGAGGGATGGAGAAAAATTTGAAACTAGAAATCTTATAAAAACAAATGTTGAAAAATATCTCTACATGTAACTAGAAAAAAAATTTTTAATTATTAAAAAAAATAAGGAAGGCATACTGGGAAGTTAGAAGGCATACTGGAAAGAGTGCCTGGCCTAGAATTAGGAAGAGTTGCCTTCCTGAGTTCAGATCTGGCCCCCAGACACTTATTAGCTGTGTGACTCTAGGCAAATTGCTTAACCCTGTTTGTCTTAGTTTCCTTATCTGTAAAATGAGCTGGAGAAGGAAATAGCAAACCACTCCAGTATCTTTGCCAAGAAAACCCAAAATGGGGTCATGAAGAGTCTGGCATGACTGAAAATGTCTGAACACCAACAAGAAGGGAGGCATGGTTTCAGGCAAGAGGGATGGCTGCTTCATACTCTGCCCTGTTGAACCATATTGGGAATATTGTATTTTTGTCTTTGTCCTCAGCACCCCCAAGTCTACCTAACATATAGTAAGTACTTAATAAATTCTAGTGAATCAATCAATGACATATTAAGGAAAAAAGAAAGTGGTTTTAGAGAAAACACTTAACACAAGCATTTTTCATCATATCACAAAAAAAGTACAAAAAGATACATGACTAAATACATAAATTCATTAAAAATTCAAGAATGGAAGTTCCTTTCCTGACTAAAGTTAGATGTAGAATATATAACCATATAAAGGATGTGCAATCAAATAAGACTAAACAAAGTAGGTGATTATATAAAAGCAAATTTTATGGGAACAAAATTAATGCAGTAAAATAAGAGAAGCTCTTGAATGGGGAAAAAATATTTGCATCAAACATCCCTGATAAAAGTCTCATATCTAAGATATGTAGGTAACTGGCACAAATAGATGACTATGAATTGTTCTCTGATAGGGTAAGTGGCCAAATGATATCAATAAAGGGTTTGTTGTTGTTGGGTTTGTTTGTTTTTTGGGGTTTTTTTTGTGGGGCAATTGGGGTTAAGTGACTTGCCCAGGGTCACACAGCTAGTAATTGTCAAGTGTCTGAGACTGGATTTGAACTCAGGGTCCTCCTGAATCCAGGGCCAGGGCTTTATCCACAGCACTACCTAGCTACCCCTCAATAAGTTTTCAAAAGAAAAAATTGCAAACTATAACACCCATAATATTTAGATGCTCCTAATCACTAATAATAAGAAATTCAAATTAAGATAACTCTTAGGTTTATTTCATTCTCATCACATTGGCAATGTAAGAACTATGGGAAGATAAACATAGGTCAATGGCTGCAACCGCTGTAGAAAACAGTTTGTAATTATTCAGTACAATAATTAAGCTGATTATACCCTTTGACACTACTAGACATGTATCCTAAAGAGACGAGAAAGAAAGAAAAGTTTCATACATGTAAATATTCATAGCACTTTGTAGTAGCAAAAAAAGGAAACATATTAGGTTTTCATTAACTGGAGGATTATTATATAAATTGGTGTATATGAATGTAAGAGAATACTATTACATTGTAAGAAATGATGTATATGAGGAATTTGCAGAAGCATGAGAAGACATGAACGGATGCAGAGTGAAGGAAACAAGCAGGATACTACTATACACATTGACTACAATAATGTGAATAAAAACAAACCTATAGGTCACAGTAATTAATATTGATTCCAGAGTATAGTTGATGAAAATAGACCTTCCTCATATCCAGAAAAGGCTAATTCTATTAGATTTCAATGAGAGGGTATAGTATCTAGGCAATTGATAGACTTGTACTCTGCTCTGCTTGGACTTTACCTGTGGTTTTACCAGGCAAGGTATTTTAGGAAGAACAATAATAGAACTGAAGAGCATCCAGAGGCTTATCACTCAAATTCTAAAGAAGAGCCTCAAATTCGTGCTATTATACATTACTTGAAAGAATTGAGAGTAAGAAAAGAAGACTTGAGTGGTGAAGCATGGTAGTAGTTTCATGGCTGCAGTGTGGAAGAGGGATTAGACATGTCCTCTTTGGTGGAGGAGGACAGATTAGCAGCAAAAGATGGAAGCTACATACAGTCAAATTTTGACATTATATTAGGAAAAACTTCCTAATAGAGCTGTCCAAAAATGGAATGAGCTATCATGAGAGTCAGTGCGTTCTTTCAAGTGAAGGCTGGATGGACTCCTTGTGGAAGATGTTGTATAAGGGTTTCTTTGTTAGATATGAGTAATCAGCTCAGTTAGCTAGATCATCCGTGTGACCTGTTCAAATATGATCTTGTGAACCCATGTGTTAACCAGCCAGCTGAGTTGCTTGAGCTATGCAAAAGGCACTCTGTGTGGTACAGTGGCTAGCAGATGAACCTAGCCTCTAACGATGACGAAAGCTGTCAGCTATAATAGTATAAACTTATTGTCCCTTTATATTTATTCATGTTAAATTGCCTAATTAAAAAGAAATCTACAACATTTAAATCTATTTGGTATTTGCAGAACCAAAAATGGTATAGAGAACACTCATCTAAGCTCTCCCAATATTCCCCTCCAAACGACTTTAAAATAACACCTCAAATAAATTCTGGAATGGCAGAGTGAGGACTTTCTTCCAGCTCAGATGACATAGGAGGCCAGAAAGAGAGATCTGTGACATGGGAGTAGAGGCTGGTTTGGAATCCACATGCATGAAACACCAGTGGTAGCACTAGGTGATGGTGGCAGAAACAGTGACTTTTTCAGGAGCTCTCAAGACAGAGGTGACCTGGAAACTGGTCAGAAACAAATTACAGGGTACCCTTGTGCTAGTGTTGGAGACAGGACCAAACTCTGTTTGGCAATTCCATTACCTATACCCACTTGGGGGTCATAGTTCAAGGGAAGAAAAGAGCATTTTTGGTCAAGAGGAAATGGAAGCACTGAGGGGGCAGTATCACTTTTGGCCCTAAGGGAGGAGGGGCTCTGAAGAGCAGTATTGATTGTAGTTCTAAGGGATAAAAGCCCCCTCCTGGGTAAGGGCCAGAGTGTAGGCCAAGATACCAGTGGTCACATCCTTCCCCAGATCACACCACCTTGGAAGCATTGAAAACTCCTAAACCCACAGAACTAGCTCTGAAAAACAGCAGACAGTGCCCCTTCCTCCCGAAAGGGAACAGAACCCAACATTTATATAGAGTTTCAAATCAAGAAATAGGGTGGAAAATGAGCAAACAACAACAACAAAAATTGATCATGTAATTAGGGAATAAAAACCTCACAACCAAGTGTACAAAAGCAGGAATATTGAATGCATCCTTTTCAGATCATAATGTAATACAAATTACATTTAAGGAAAATATAGATTAAAAATTAATAAAGAGAATGACAATGAGACAACATGCTAGAATTTGTGGATGGCAAAATTTGTGGCAAAGCAGTACTTAGGAAAAATTTATATCTATAAACACTTATAAACAATAAAATAAAGAGCAGATCGGGGGCAGCTAGGTGGTGCAGTAGATAAAGCACTGGCCCTGGATTCAGGAGGACCTGAGTTTAAATCCAGTCTCAGACACTTGACACTTATTAGCTGTGTGACCCTGGGCAAGTCACTTAACCCTCATTGCTCATAAAGAATAAAATAAAAAAATAAAATAAAGTAAAATGAAGAGCAGACGAATGAATTGGGTATGCAACTAAAAAAACTAGAAAAATAACAGATTTAAATTCCCCATTTGAAATTTGAAATACTGAAAAATAAAAGAAGAGATTAATAAAATTGAAAATAAGAAAACCATTAAATTAATAAATAAAACTAGGAGGTGGTTTTATGAAAAAAAAAATATGTCACTGATTAATTTGATTTTTTAAAAAAGAGAGAGAAACCAAAAGAGTAAATGGACCACCAATTAAGATGAAATTAAAACAATTATTGGAAGCTACTTTTCCCAGTTATATGCTAATAAATATAATACTATAAGTGAAATGGATTAATGTTTACAAAATAACAGAAGATGAAATAGAATACTTTCTAAAAAACTGTATTTGAAAAAGAAATTGAACAAGCCATTGGTGAACTTCCTAAGAAAAAATCCTCAGTACCAGATGGATTCACAAGTTGAATTCTACCAAACATTTAGAGAACAATTAATTCCAATCCTATATAAACTATTTGGGGAAAATGGGCAAAGAAGGAGTCCTACCAAATTCTTTTTGTGACACAAATGTGGTGCTTATACTTAAACCAGAAAAAGAAAAACAGTGAAACGTTAGAGAAATTTCCTTAATAAATATTGATGCAAAACATTTAAATAAAATGCTAGCAGGGAGATTACAGTATTACCACACAAAGATCATACATTATGACTGGGTGGAATTTATATTAGGAATGTATGGCTGTCTCAATATTAAAAAAACTATCAGCATAACTGACAACATCGAAAACCAAAACAAAAAAAAATCCAATATATCAATAGATAGAGAAAAGCTATTGATAAACTAAAACATCCATTCCTCTTAAACACACACACACACACACACACACACACACACACACACACAAACAGGGGTAGCTAGGTGGCACAGTGAATAAAGCACTAGCCCTGCATTCAGGAGGACCTGAGTTCAAGTCCAGACCCAGACACTTGACACTTGCTAGCTCTGTGGGCAAGTCATTTAACTCTCACTGCCATGCAAAAACAAAACAAAAATAAAACCACTAGAAAGTATAGGGATCAATGGGGCTTCCTATAAAATGATCAGTAGTATCTATCTAAAACCAAGAGCAAGCATTATCCATGACAGGAATAAAATTGATGCCTTCCCACCAAGATTCTTCTTTGAGGCTTTTCTTGTAGCCATTTTGCCTTCATTGTTTTCTAAGTTTGTGTCTTCATCTTCTCTGTCACCCATGTAGCCTTTTTTTTTTTTTTTTGGGTGAGGCAATTGGGGTTAAGTGACTTGCCCAGGGTCACACAGCTAGTAAGTGTTAAGTGTGTGAGGCCGGATTTGAATTCAGGTCTCCTGAATCCAGGCCTGGTGCTCTATTCACTGCACCACCCATGTAGCTTTTTATAGTCAGGTTCTTTTTTGTTGTTGTTGTTTGCTCATTTTTCACCTTATTTCTTGATTTGGAACTCTATATTAATGTTGGGTTCAGTTCCTTGTTGGGAGGAAGGGGCAATGTCTCAAGCTTCAGAATTTTTTCATACTGCTGTTTTTCAGACCTAGTTCTGTGGATTTGGGAGTTTTCAATGCTTCCAAAGTGGTGTGATCTAGGGAAGGATGTGACCACTGGTGTCTTGGCCTACACTCTGGCCCTTATCCAGGAAGGAGCTTTTATCCCTTGGAACTGCAATCAATACTGCTCTTCAGAGCCCCTCCTCCCTTAGGACCAAATTATACTGCCCCCTCTTGACCAAAATGCTCTTTTCTCCCTTGAACTATGACCCCAAAGTGAGTATAGGTAATGGAATTGCCAAACAGAATTTGGTCCTGTCTCCAGCACTAGCACAAGGGTACCCTGTAATTTGTTTCTGACCTCTCTTTTCCTCTCCTCTATGACAAACTCTGTCATGATACTGAAAGTATCAAAACATCAGTCAGCTTAATGCTATTTCCCCATAGAGAATTACCATTATCAACTGTTATGTGTTCCTGGGTTCTGAGGCTGCCTGCATTTTTAAAGGAAATGATGTATGGCAACATATTAGAAATGTCCTCAGTAAGGAAAGACCTGGGGACTACAATGCAGTTTTTATAGGGGAAGCAGATTAGTTGTTTTGTTTTACTAGTTTCCACTTGAATGAATGAATAAATAAATGAATAAATGCCCTCGGTCTTTGAATAAAGTTTTGTTTGTAACTGGTCACCTAATGATCCATATCACAGTATTAGTCTGAAAACAGAAGTTCATAGGTACATTTGTGGAACTAGAATGAACCTCAGAGGTCCAATTCCTCATTTTACCAATGAGGAATCTGAGGCCTGGAGAAGTTAAATAATTTGCCCAAAGGTGCATAAGTAAGAAAGTGGCAGACCTGGAACTTAAACCCAAGTTCCCTGACTTGAAGTCCTGCAATTCTTCCTACTAAACCATTCTCTGAAATTGGGGAGGATGAAAAAAGGGAAAAGAAAAAAAGAAGTTGTATCATCTAGGGTATCGAATTTAATGCCATTCCTTAGGATGGCTGATAGAAAAGGGCAAGAAAGTTAAAAAAAAAGTGAGGGAAACCATTAAAACAGCTAGTGTGGAACTAGAGTTGGTTTTGTCACACTGTTTTGCTTGAAACAGATTTGACTAGCTTTGAAACTTATTGAAGTAAAAGACTTCACCTCTGCATGGTTCTATGTTATTGCTTTCTTTAAAATCATTTTTAAAAAAACTATAAATTTTATGCCAGCAGAGGTCTGGAAGATTTTGCACCAAGCTGAAATCTTCTAGTAGGGTTCTGATGCTGTTATTGCAATGCAATGAATTGGGTGCTCTGTCACCCACAGGGCAATGAGTCCCAAACTTCTCATGAAGATCACCCTCAAAGAGTGTAAAAGGGTTGTGACCTTCATTAATAGAGGATTACCCACACTGGCAATTCGTAGATTCCTGACAGGAATGGGTGTACATATATTTAATATAAATGGTAGCTGTACCACATACTGTCAAAAAACATGACTTCTTATCTTAGATCCAAGTCAGCTTGTTAACAGCTATTTACCCCTCAATAATGCAGATTGGTAACCAAAGACACATAACAGATTAGTGTTTGATAAATGGAAGCTCACAAAACAGTGGGAAGGAATTGATTATTCCAATGAATAATGGCTGCTGAGTGTCGCAGTGATAAAGCACTGGGCCTGGAGTCAGAAGATCTGACTTCAAATTTTGACTTTTAGGAACTTAATAACTATGTGACCCCAGGCAAATCACTTAACCTCTGCCTCAGTCCCTCAACTGCAAAATGGGCATTGTAGCCTGGTAACCCAGGATAGTTGTGAAGATCAAATGCCAGGCCCAGGTGCTTAATAATGTCTTTTCCCCTTTCCCCTCTTCCCTTCAATAACATTGGTAAGGGAAAATGCATAGCAGTATGCAAAAAGGGATGGAATCCGTTTCTTTTTTCTTTCTTTCTTTTTTTTTTTTTGGCAGGCAAGGGGGGTTAAGTGACTTGCCCAGGGTCACACAGCTAGTAAGTGTCAAGTGTCCTGAGGCTGGCTTTGAACTCAGGTACTCCTGAATCTAGTGCCAGTGCTTTAACCACTGTGCCATCTAGCTGCCTTGAATCCATTTCTTACAAAATATTTACCCCAATGCTTATTCTTCAGTGTATGTTCTCCCTGTTAATGCAGACCACAATTCATCACTCTTTTCATCTTGCACACTTATAGTCCTTGTTCTCTCGTAGCTCTTACACAGAGGGATCCACTCAATGTTCCAGAAACTTTCCCCTAGGGGGAAAGATGAAAACTATTCAGTTTAAATAAACTTTTCCCAAGTTAACAAAATAAGCATCAGAGATAGGATTTGAACCCAAGTCCTCTAACTCCAGAGTCCTTGTTCTTTCCAGTAGATGGTTAGACTTGATAATTACTAAGGTCCCTTGTACATCCAAGGCATGATGCATGTACATTTATTTTTCCTCGTGGTTGTTTGAACTGGTTTTGTTATCTTAGTCTGTCCACATGTGACATATAAGGAAAACAGAAGCCTCATGGAAAATAGCTGTGACAGGTATTTCCTTAGGATGGCAGCTCTATAGAATTCAGAGCAGCCATTTCTACCCACTCCCTTCAACAATTTAGCAATACCACCTGATCTACTTCCCACCCATAAAAAAGGAGCAAAAAAGAAAAGTGGAAGAGATTGTAAAATCCACCACAGAGAGGAGAAATTAGTAGCACAGTTCCTGAAGCATTGTCCCTCAGAAGTCTTGACCCCTGCAGCCACGGAGCACTCTTCCTCTCAGCACTACCAATGCAGGATGTTCATGATCTCCTCCCATTTCCCTGCTTTGATTGAAGGGTTATAGATCACTCAGGCCTTCCTTCCCTTCCTCCATGTCATCTTTAGCCAGCCAGGAAGGAATATTCCCATCCCTAATCAGAACTTGGTAATCTGGTTTCTAGACCCCAAAGCATAGCCTGACCTAATGGGCTGCTCTGTCCCCCTAACTCCCCATCAAGCAGCCAAGAATATGATTGGCACCCTGTAAAAGCAGTGGGGAACACCTCTGACTCCTTCTCCTTGACTCCAAGCCTCCACAGAGGAGGCTGACCTGTTTTGCATTTCTTTTCCCCCAGCTCATCAAAGCTCATCTCAGCTCTAACTACCTTCGACTTGAGACCTTACCTGACCTTCACAGCAACTAGTGCTTCCCACTCAACACACCTTCCTTCCAATCACTTTGATATAGCAACAACTGGCGTTTATATGGCACTTTAAGGTTTGAAAAGTACTTTTCATGTGTTATTGAATTTCATCCCTACAATGACTGTATGAGGTATACCCATTTCACAGATGTGGAAATTGAAGCTGAAAGGAGTAATGTGACTTGGCTTAGGGTCATACAGGTAGCAATTGTCAGAGGTGGGATTTGAACTGGGAATCTGAGCCTTCCTGGCTCCAGTCCAGTGTACTAAGCATTTCGCCATATAGTTGTTTCTTTTATGTTTGCTATTTATATGTATTTATAAATAATTTATAAATATGAATGCTTATAAAATTAATGTGTATAAACATAAATATATTTTATATTTATATTTTATTTATATACTTATGTAGGAATAATATAAATTTATATTACTATAGTAATACAATAGCAAATATGTTTATATATAAATAGAACATATAAATCCAGTTTGTATATTATATCATATAAGTAAATTTATATAGTTTATAAAATTTTATAAAATAAAGATATAATTTTGAGTGCTTATTATTTACTTTTAAATATATTTGGTATTTTCCTATATATGTATACGCTTTTCCCAATAGAAATAAGATCTTTGAGGACAGGCACTGTTTGTCTGTTTTGCTTGTTTGTGTATTGCACAGTGCTATCATGATGCTTGGCACATAGCAGACACTTGATAAATGCTTCTTCATTAACTGGTTGAATTCCTGGTCTCACCCCTACTGAAAGTCAGAAAGCTATAATAAACTTTTGAAAAGAGAATAAAAACAATATTGACACCTATGGAAATACATGAGATGCTGCCAAAGCTTAGAGCCAAATTTATATCCTAAGTAACATATACTGAGTATACATTAATAAGAGAGAAAGGGAGAAAATTTTTGGGGAAAAAAAAAAAAAAACAAGCTAGCACTTAAAGGTACTCCAGGAAAGGACCACAGCAGTAGTCCAAAGAAAGGTATTTTAAAAATAAGAGACTATTAGGGGGCAGCTAGGTGGCGCAGTGGATAGAGCACTGGCCCTGGAGTCAGTAGTATCTGAGTTCAAATCCGGCCTCAGACACTTAACACTTACTAGCTGTGTGACCCTGGGCAAGTCACTTAACCCCAATTGCCTCACTAAAAAAAATACAAAAAAAAATTTAAAAAAAGAGACTATTTAAAGTCTAGAGCAGAAATAAATAGAATAGGAGAGAACAGTTTAAATATTAAAAATCAGAAGCTGGTTCTGGGAATGAAATGGATAAAATATTAACAAATTAATTTTTTTCAAAGGATAAAGAAAATGAAAATCAGTAAAATTATTCATGAAAAAAGAGATCTTAATGGGGGGGGGAAGAAAAACCAAAAACAAACCCTAAGAATATTAGAGAAAATACTTTGCACAACTATATTATCATAGACAGCAGGTGGTGCTGGTGAGCAAGGGCAATTATGCTGCAGAGGACTGGGGGCAATGGAGTGTGACTTTGAGGTTCCCCCTGCCTCAAGGGGACACTTTCTTTTCTAACCCTTTCCACCAAGAATAGCTAGCGTTGGTTCAAAAACGAAAGTACACTCACAGATGCTTTGATGGGTGCAGCCTGCTCTCTCAACAGCTTATGATTTGTTTCTAGGAGTAGCTGAGTCTCAAATGTATATGCCAGGTGTGTGCAGTCCTGGATGTAGTCTAATACCCATTGTCCCCACTTTATCCTAATAACTCACACCCCAAATCAGTCACTATTGATCACATCTTTGTTTTCATCTCTTTACAATAAGAAATGCTCATACTATTTCCCTTAAAGTCCCATCTGTAACCTTAAATAACACATGCAAAGCTTAGAATTTCTGCTGGCCCACGAGGTTGTTTTTTTTTTGTTGTTGTTGTTGTTTTGTTTTGTTTTTCAGTTTCCCAAGTTTTATTGCAATACTGTGGGTTACCACAGGGAGAGAACCAGAATATTGGAAAGGTATCTCTCCCCCACAGGGTTTTATAGTAGGTAAGTAAACTATAAATTGAAAGCAAGAGATAAAGATTAATTACACTAGCACATTGGAAAAGGGAAAAGTGTTTTTGCTCAGAAGGAGATGTTTGCAATCTGTCACACCCCCTGGGGCTATCACTGTCCCAGAGATAGGGAATCCCAGTCTTGAATGCTCCTGCTATGTTGTAGCACTGCATCAATCAATATCACCTGATAAGCTATCATGACTTATCTCTTGACATGCTGACTACTTCCATCTCTCAGTTCTCTTCTTCTTGCTTGCATGGCTCTTTCCTGCCTTCTTCTTCCACAAATTTGGGAGTCACAGCCAGTTCTTCCCCCCAGTTTTTTTGCCTTAAAGGCAAGTTATACTAAAAATTAGAGTACTTAAAGAAAAAGAATATCTCTAAAACTATTGCCAGAATTTGTGCAGAAAGAAATTAATCATTCAAATAGATCAATCTCTGAGAAGAAATAAGAAAGGCATAAAAGAATTACCTGGGCGGGGAAAAAGACACAAAACCCAAAACACTTAGACCAGATGTATTTACACCTAATTCTTTAAAACTTCCAAGGAACAAATAATCCCATCTATTTAATAGATTATGGTTAAGTGCAGGGAAATATGGAACTTTATCTAACACCTTTTTTGTTGTGTAGTAGTTTTTTAGTCATATCTGACTCTTCATAACCTCTTTTCGGGTTTTCTTGGAGTGGTTTGCCATTTCCTTCTCCAGCTCACTTTATAGATGAGGAAACTGAGGCTAAAAGGGTTAAGTGTCTTGTCCAAGTCACACAGGGTCACACAGCTAGTAAATGTCTGAACTGGATTTGAACTCAGGGAAGAGGAATCTTCCTGACTTCTGGCCTGGCAACTCTATCTACCTAGGATTCCCCCAATACCTTTTAGGGACAGGTATAAGGAAACACATGGACCTATGCTGGTCCTGGTTAGAGAGACTCCCTGGTGGGGAAATTCCTCTATTTATTTAGGTTAGCACCTTTTCTGCAGTTTAAAAGTTTTAAAGCATGTATTCTTGGGGCAGCTAGGTGGCACTGCAGTAGATAAAGCACCGGCCCTGGATTCAGGAGGACCTGAGTTCAAATCCGGCCTCAGACACTAATTGACACTTACTAGCTATGTGACCTTGGGCAAGTTGCTTAACCCTCATTGCTCTGCCCCTCCCCCCCAAAGAAGCATGTGTTCTTAAATTTTTTGTGTGTCATGGACCCCTTTGCCAGTCTGATGATGCCTGATGTTATTATGATATATTGTTTACATTCATGATGAAAGGGAATGCTAAATTGCACATAGAGGTCAGTGAATATAAAGATGTAGATTTTTTCCCCATCCAAATTCAGAGGCTTTCTGGAATTTTTCCATAGATCAGTTCATGGACCCCAGGTTAAGAACTCTTATTTTAAAGGATTACCTAAATTATTTAAAAGTTAAACGACTTGCTGGGGTCCCATAGTCTTTACGTATCAGGCAAATCTTAAGTCTAGGTCTTTGGCTTGTAGGCCTAGCTCTTATTTATTACTCTACACAGTCTTTTCTTTTCTTTTCTTTTTTTTAAAGTTGTGATCCTGTTACCAGAAAAAAAAGTGAATGAAAGAATATGAATAACTAATGACCATATTTACTTTCTTTTCTCAACAAAATTTTCATGAGAGTGAATTACACACACATACATATATGAACACAGATTCCCATACATAAACACACACACATACACTTGTGATTCTTATAAGAAAAGAATAATCAGGTATTCATAGATGATATTTTATAGCAGTCCACATCTTTCCAGTCTCTTAACTGAGTCAGAGAAGATAAGATTTCTGTTTATTTGTTTCTTTTTTCTTTCTTTCTTTCTTGTGTGTGTGTGTGTGTGTGTGTGTCTGTCTGTCTTAATTGAGGTTAAGTGACTTGCCCAGGGTCACACAGCTCGTATGTGTCAAGTTTCTGAGAATGGATTTGAACTCAGATCCTCCTGACTCCAGGGCCAGAGTTCTATGCACTGCACCACCCAGCTGCCCCTTGTTATTTGTTTCTATTTTTAAAAAGAGAAAGTTTTTGATTCAATAGAGCAATTCTGTTTAAAAGCTCTTCTTTGATAAGATAGGACCCATGCAGGTATCATGGATATTAGGTGGCACAGTGGACACCTACTATGTCTAAGGCACTCAGTTAAGTGAAAGTCTGGGGGAGAGAAGAAGCAAAAACTGTGTTCTAGGAATAAGAGGGATTGGGGAAGGCTTCCTGCAGAAGATGGAATTTTAGCCAGGACTGGAAGAGAGCCAGGGAAGCCAGGAGGTGCATATAAGGAGGGAGAATATTCTAGGTATGGGGGATAGTCAATAAATAATGCCAGGACCCAAGAGATGGAACATCAGCAGCAAGGTGGCCAGTGTCCCTGAGACAAAGCATTTAGGGGCAGGGAGGAGTGTAAGGTTTAGGAAGACTGGAAAGGTAGGGGGCTAGGGTTTAAAGGGCTTTGAATGCCAAATATAAGATTTTATATTTAATCCTGGAGGTGATAGGGAGCCACTGCAGTTGGAATCAGGAAGACTGGAGTTTGAATCCTGCTTGAGACACTTATTAGCTTTGTGACCTTGGGCAAGTCACTTAGCCTTTCTCAGCCTCAATTTCCTCATCTGTAAAATGGGGATAATATCACTAACCTTTCAGGATTCTTGTGATTATCAAATGAGATAACATATGTAAAGTACTTTGAGTTTGAGATATGAATGATTGGTGGTAGGTGGGGACTGTGGTTCAGGAGAGAGACTAGACCTGGATGTACACATCTAGGAATCATTTATGTAGAAATGATCATCAAACCCATGGAAGTTGATGAGATCACCAGAGAAACTGTAATGGAGGGAAGAAGATGAAATAGCCAAGAGAGAGCTCTGGGGTGCATAACGATTTGTGGGTATGTCCTAGATGAGAACCAGCAAAGGAGATCGAGAGTGGTCAGACAGGGAAGAAGAGTCAGCATGAGGGAGTGTCATGCAAATATGGAGAGGAGATAATATCCAGGAGGTGATTGACAGTGTTAAACCTTCAGAGGGGTCAAGAGGAATGATTATTGAGAAAAAGCCATTTTATTTGGCAAATAAGATCTTAATTGTAGAGAGAACAGTTTAGGTTGATTAAAGAGGTTGGGAGACAAATTATAGAGAGTTTAGAAGAAAGAAGTAGAGGCATCTAGGGTAGCTGGTTTTTTCAAGGGGGAGGAACATAGAATGATCAAAAGGATGGGAAGATGAAGGGAGGGGGTTTAAGGATGAGGGAGACATGAGTATGTTTGAAGGGAATAGGTAAGGAATCATAGGGAGATCGAGAAGGAGAGATTAAAGATGAGAGACATTGAGGCTGATAGTGGGAGAAGTCAGATGGAGATGATGCATGGGTGCATATAGAGGAGGTGATTTTGGCCATGTCTTCATTTGGGACTGGAATGGAGGAGATAACAGGGGAAGATGGTGGAGAGATGTGAGATTAGAAGGAGGGAAGAAGAGAGAGCCCTCTGTGAAAAGCGTCCATATTTTCGGTAGGAGACAAAGACCTAGTCTGAACCCTGAATGTTCCTGACTTGTGTTTGGATCTGTGCAAGAGGAGACCCTGCTCCTGTCAATCTGGAAAGCTGGCAAGCTCTGTTGGTTCAGAGTGGCATAATTGTAAGCTCCCTATGGTCCGGGATTCTGGCCTTAGTTATTCCTCTGTAGGTTGGAATGTGAACTATTCAGGCTTTACAGGCTGGAAGGAGAGGTGGGTCTCCCTGCTCTCCTCCTGAGGTCTGAGCCACACCACTGCTGCTTGCTTCTGAACTTCTTCCTTTCTCCACACACCACCCAGAACCTCCCTACCCAGGAACTCTACTCTGCTCACCTGTCCCCATCACAGTTGGCCATGTGGGGGTCTGAGACCTCTTCCTGCCTTGGTGCCTAGCCTCTCTCTGGGTGCTGGAGTGTCTTGTCCAACTGGGTTCCCAGTGCTGCCTGTCTCCCTTTGTGGAGCTGGGCTGAACAAATAACTCACTGTCATTTTTTTTTTCTCGATTTCCCTATCAGGATTCAGTCTGGTGCATTTTCTAGATCTGTTCAGAGAAGTTTGTGGAGGGGAACTTACCCCACTGCTTCCTATAACTCCACCATCTTCTCCCTGAGAGCAGATTGTTAAAATCTCAGTGTGAGTTTTACAAACTGCTACAAATAGGGCTTGATTTATTATTTTGTTGACTGTCTAGGCTTTTAAGAAAGTGATGGAGAAAATGTTAATAATGCATATTAAATTTTTTAAAAAGTGTCCTCATTTTTCCCTTGGAGACCCAGTTATTAAATATTTACCAGCATACCATTGCCTACAACTAGCAGGCCAGTTTACCAGGAATCAAGAGTTGTGGAGGAGATAGTAATGTGAAATAAGTATGTGAAGGCAACTGGGAACCAGATTATGGAAGGCTTTCCATGCCAGGCTGAGGAGTTTTTATGTTATTAGATATAATACCTGAAAATAATACAGGGTTTTTTTTTTGGGGGGGGATATGCTAATTTAGAAACAACAAACAACATATCGGAATGAAAAAAAATAAGTGAGTACAAACTTTTATGGGTCCTTATTCTTATTCTATACTGCCCTTCACCACTAGATGGAGATCTTTTCTCAAAGAAATTCCAAGAACTCTCAAAGTAAATATGACTAAAATAATTCCTTCTCACCTTTTCTATCCCCAAAGTAGAAAGCTATGTTGAATATTAATACCACGATGAAGAATATCTATGTGAGAGATGCATTTACAGTTTGAATGTTGGAAAAATATTGGCTGAATTAATGTTGCTCAGAACCTCAAAGTTGGGATTTCCTTCCCATTGTCCATTTCAATGTACTTATATCACACCATTCAAACTTTAATATTCAATTCACTCCACTTGTAATTTTAAAATGCTTTTAGCCTAAATTCATTACACAGAGAATTTCAACGGTATTGTGCAGATTTTACTTCCCTCTTCATGGTCCAGAAAGATCTTAAATTGCTTCTAAGCTAAAAGTACTTTCTTCTGTTAACAAGATACAATCAAATGATGGTGTCACAATTAATGACTGTCAACAGTCCTAAGATTGATATCACGGTGCCTGCTGCTTGTGCTGATATAACATAAAGGTCAAGGGTCAAAGTCACCCAGTTTTTTCGTTTCCTTTCTTAAAGTTCTAACCCCATCTTGGATTTGAATTTTTGTTAGAAATGATTTTTAATTTAACTATCCTAAGGTGTTTCACAATACCTTCCTCAATAGAATGTAAGCCCTTTCAGGCTCAGAAGTGCACCTCAGGCTATCTTTACATCTCTCATGCCTAGCATTGAACATAGTATCTTTCCTGATCTTTATTTATTCATTTATTATGTACATATTATCTTTCTCATAGAATGTAAGCTACTTGAGGACAAGGGCTTTTTCATTTTTGTCTTTATGTCATTATCATTTAACACAATGCCTGGCACATAGTAGGCATTTAATAAATGCTTGTTGATTTGTTGACTGAGATAATGGGCACTTCAAAAATGCTTGTTGAATAAATGAATGAGATGAATATAGGTCTGGAAAAGCAGCTAGCTGGTGAGAGCAATGACTAGTGTTGGAGTAAGACATATTTGAATCCTAGCTCTGACATTTACTAGCTATGTGATCCTAAGCCTCAGTTGTCTCAATGTATAAAATAGAAATAATACCGAAATTACCTATAAGACAGGATTGTGAGAAAAATGCTTTGAAAACTTTATAGTTCTATACATCCAAAGTTTGCTATTAACAACAACGATAACAACTAATGTTAATATAGCACCTACTATATTTCAGGTATTGTGTTAAGTACTTTATAATTACTACCTTATTTAATTCTCACAACAATCTTGTGGGGAAATGGCTATTATTATCACCCCCATTTTATAGATGAGGAAATTGAGATAAACAGGTTAAGTGATTTGCCCAGGATCACAGCCAGTAAGTGTCTGAGGCTGGATCTGGACTCAGGTCTTTCTGACTCCAAGCTCAGCTCCCTATCCTCTGTGTTACCGAACTCACCAACATATTAAAATGTTAGAGTTGGGAGGGATCCTACAGATATCTAGTCCAATCATTTCCTTACTTTTCAAATAATTTTTACAGAGATTATCTTGACAATAATTATAATTATCTTATTAAAATAATTTCATGAAGTAGGTTATGTTGGCATTATTAAAACGGTTGCTACATACTAGGAAATTGAAGTGTAGAAAATGTAAGTGACTTGTTTATAGTTCCTCCATTAGTTTGTGTCAGAAATGGGACTAGAATTCAATTCTTCTGGTCCAATACTATTATATTAGACTGCCTTTCCATGTATATGTGTATGTATATATTTGTACATGTACAGGGTGGGCCAAAAGTCATAAATATTTAATAACTCCTTTATTTTTTGTTTTAAATTTACATTTACATCATATACATTATATTTACATCATATATAGTATATATATAGGAAATGAATTTACATTACATACAAAAAATAAAATCTTATAAATGGCAAAAAAGAAATAATTTTCAAAAACTTATTAAAACATCAGACTCCTTTGTGATTTTTTGGCCCACCCTGTATATATACACACTTATATCCATATGTGGATGTGGATGAATATACACCTATATGCACAAAACAAACTTATACACATGTGCATATGTAATGCTTTCTGGCACTTATCGAATCCAAGTTATAGTTTTGCTTGTTTTGTAGAAACACAAATATCATTATCCTTGGAAAAAAGTAGGAACGTAATTGGGGTGGAAAAACTGTTCAAGGGCACTAGAATTTAGAGGCACCCAAATCATTTGTTCTACCAGCTTAGAAACAATTGACCTTAGCACCTAGCCAGCAAGAATGGTTAGTCAAAATAGGAAGCTATCAATAAGGTTCTTATTGTTGTTTGTTTGTTTGTTTGAAATAAAAAGGAACTTTAGGGGATGTCCTTCCTGGCCTTTCCTAGTCTGTTTCACATCCTTACCTAGCAGTGGTCTTATCTAACCATGGGGGTAAGTGTCCTCTGGTTTCTGGTTTGGGGGCCTTATTATTATGGATTCTTTCTTCTTCCCAATGAATTTGTCTTTTTAAAAAGTTGTTTTAGGGACAGCTAGGTGGCACAGTGGATAAAGCACTGGCCCTGGATTGAGGAGGACCCAAGTGCAAATCCAGACTCAAACACTTGACACTTACTAGCTGTGTGACCCTGGGCAAGTCACTTAACCCTTATTGCCTTGCAAAGAAAGAAAGAAAGAAAGAAAGAAAGAAAGAAAGAAAGAAAGAAAGAAAGAAAGAAAGAAAGAAAGAAAGAAAGAAAGAAAGAGAAAGAAAGAGAAAGAGAGAAAGAAAGAAAGAAAGAAAGAAAGAAAGAAAGAAAGAAAGAAAGAAAGAAAAGAAAAGAAAAGTTGTTTTAAATCAAAGTTTTAAACTCCTAGTCCTGGGGAGGAAAATGCTAGTTGCTGGCTGAAAAGAAGTCAACACAGATATGTTAGCATATTGACAAGGTATGCTAATATCTCTTATTAAGTCAATGGACCTGGGGGTGGTACAGAACGATGGAATTTTGCAATGGAATCATTGCATCACAGTGTGGGTTTTAGAGCTTAGGGTGTCATAGTACCCTCTGAATCCATCTGCTTTAGCCTATAGGAACAATAGAAGAATTTACTGTACTGCATCTGTTATGTTCATTGCTTTGAATGGTTTTCCCTCCATTTAAAGCTAAGGCAGAAAAGTGTCATTATTCTTTTTTCTTTTTTTGATAATAAACATTTTTTCTTTAAAGGTTTGAGTTCCAAATCCTATCCCTCCTTCCTTCTCTCCCCTCCCTTCTCCTTGAGGCAGTAAGCAACCAGATATAGATTATATATGTGCAATTATGTTATGTAAAAGATCACTATATGTCATTTTGTACAAGGAAGCTACTAAAAGAAAAAGAATGAAAGAAATAAAGTAAAAAATAGTATGCTTCATTCTGTGTTCAACCAATATCAGTTCTTTCTTTAGAGGTGGACAGTATGTTTCATCAGTAGTCCTTTGGGATTGTCTTGGATCATTGTATTGCTAAGAATAGCTAAATCATTCACCGTTATTCATCAACCAATTTTGCTGTCACTGTGCACAATGTTCTCTTGGTTCTGCTCACTTCACTATATACATCAGTTCATAAAAGTCTTTCCAGGCCTTTCTGAAATCATCCTGTTTGTCATTTCTTACAGCACAATAATATTCCATCACAGACATATACCACAGCTTGTTCAGCCATTTCCCCAGTTGATGGGTATTCCTTTGATTTCCAATTCTTAGCCACCACAAAAAGAGATGCTCATAAGAACTTTTCAACCAAATTTGCCTCTAGGAATTGTGTATGGGAGACACCCCAGCTGACATTTCTGCTGTATCTCTGCTCTCCGGTAAGACGACGTACTCTTTCTGAGGAGGGGTAATGAAGGCTCCATTGCCTTGGGTAAGATTGAGATGGGAACTAGCAGTGTGTTTTATGAGATTCTGGGAGAGTTATCCCATTCAGTGATCTGATGAATCTGTTATGTCTCTTTTTTGACATTGTTGTTTGACTTTTTTACTTTATACACCTATTGTGGACTGATGTCACTTTGGGTATCTCCTTAACCTGACAAGTCAGCTCTTTGACACTTTTTTAGTTAGACAATTTTTTTTGGATGCATCACACAAACTCCAACAAAATCACACTGAATTCTATGCCAAGTTCGATCCTGCCAATACTCAAGCAAAACAGCATTAAAATGCAATTATAATTGATAGTGTAGGCAACCTTCTACTTTAGTTTTCCCCTGTAAGATCCCTGAGGATAAACCTGTTTCATTTTTCTCTCTGTGTCTCAAGTAGAGTGCTCAAAACACAGTTGCTCTTGTTTAGTTGTTTCAGTCATGTACAACTCTTCATGACCCCATTTGGGTTTTTTTTGGCAAAGATACTGGGGTGGTTCACCATTTCCTTCTCCAGGTCATTTTATACATGAGGAAACTGAGGCAAACTGGGCTAAGTGACTTGCCCAGAATCACACAGGCCATATTTGAACTTCAAGTCTGACACTCTATCCACTGGACCACTTAGCTGCCCCTCCTGGCACACAGTAGGTATTCATAAATGCTTGTTGGTATAATGGGAGCCTGGCTAATGGAGCACAGAGTATATTCAGTATATGTGGCTTGCTGCAAGCCCATGTGGAAGAGTCTGGGGAGCCTGCTTCCAGAAAAATATGATAATGGATACCGGGCACTGCTCACAGATCTAGAGCATATGTAGACATTCTGCAACTGGTGCTAGTCTGCTAAAGCAGGATAAGGAGGTGGGCATTTGATTGGCTGCTGAGCCACAGCTGGGGTTCATTCAAAAGGCACAACAAACATGACTCTTTTAGTCTTTTCCACTTGATTGAGTTGTACTGAAGACTGCATAGACCCTCTAGGCCATTCGGACTGCTACCATGCAATCCATAATTGCATGACTGCTGTTGTTTCTGAATCTGTTGTATCTATCTCATTGTTTTTATGTGAAGTAATATCAGAACTTGCAAGAATCTTGTGAACTCTGAAAGGTCAGAATAACCACCAGCAGCAGCAATCTGGGAGCTGTGGTCTGTGTCAGGATTTGCAAGAGGCTGGGCGTGGGTAAGGTGACAGCCAATACCCTGAAGAGCTATCTTTGACTCTGGTATTTGACCTAGCCCTGCATAATAGAGATATGGTTTTGTCCATCCATAAGGTTATCTGGCATTTCTAAGTGAACTTGGTAAGGTAAATAAATGCTTTAAGTGTGAACTCACTCTTCCCAGGGATTGAAGTGATAGATGGGAGAGTGAGTGCTAATAACTGGTGATTAACATTGGGTAGATCACGTTAGAATAGGGATTAGAGCCAATAGCATTAGAATTACCCTTAAACATTCAGAGTTGCCCCTAGAACCTTAAGGGGAAGATGTAGTGAGTTCTGGCAACCCAACCTGATGATGTGTGTGGGAGCTGGGCAGGTAAAACCAGGGTATTGCTACACTAAATGGAAAAGAAAACAAAGGGTATGTACTTTAATAATAATAATTGGTGCTGAAAAGTATGTTTCATTGAATATTTTTCCATAGAAGTATTTTATTATTTCCCAGTTACATGTAGAGATAGTTTTCAGCATTTGTTTTTATAAGATTTCTAGTTTCAAATTTTTCTCCCTCCCTCCCCTTTCCACCCCCCCCACGACAGCAAGTAATCTGATATAGGTTATACATGTACAATCATTAAACATATTTCTGCATTAGTCATGCTATAAAAGAAGAACCAGAACAAAAAGGAAAAACCTCAAAAAAGAAAAACAACAACAAAAACAATAGAAATAGTATGGTTCAATTGGCATCTAGATTCCACAGTTCTTTTTTTCTGGACTTGGAGAGCATTTTCCATCATGAGTCCTTTGGAACTATCTTAGACCATTGTATTGATGAGAAGAATCAAGTCTAGCACAGTGATCAAACACACAATGTCGCTGTTACTGTGTACAGTGTTCTCCTGGTTCTGCTCACTTCATTCAGCGTCAGCCCACTTAAGTCCTTCCAGGTTTCTCTGAAATCTGCCTGTACATCATTTCTTACAGAATAATATTATTCCATTACATTCATATACCACAGCTTGTTTAGCCATTCTTCTATTGAGAGGCATTCCCTTGATTTCTAATTCTTTGCCATCACAAAGAGAACTGCTATAAATATTTTTGTACATGTGGGTCCTTTTCCCTTTTTTATGATCTCTTTGGGAAAAAGACCTAATAGTGGTATTGCTGGGTCAAAGGGTATGTACAGCTTTTTAGCCCTTTGGGAATAATTCCAAATTGCTCTCCAGAATGGCTGGATCAGTTCACAGCTCCACCAACAATACATTAGTGTTCCAATTTTTCCACAGCTTCTCCAACATTTATTATTTTCCTTTTTTGTCATATTAGCCAATCTGATAGGTGTCAGGTCGTACCTCAGGGTTGTTTTAATTTGCATTTCTCTAATCACTAGTGATTTAGAGCATTTTTTCATATGGCAATAGATAGCTTTGATTTCTTCATCAGAAAACTCCCTGTTCATATCCTTTGACCATTTCTCATTTGGGGAATGACTTGGTTTCTTATAAATTTTATTTAGTTCCCAATATATTTTAGAAATGAGGCCTTTATCAGAAATACTGGCTATAAAAATTGTTTCTCAGCTTTCTGCTCCCTCTAATTTTGGATGCATGCTTTTGTTTGTAGAAAACCTTTTTAATTTAATGTAATCAAAATCATCCATTTTGCATTTCATACTATTCTCTATCTCTTGTTTGGTCATAAACTGTTCTCCTTTCCAAACATCTGAGAGGTAAACTATTCCTTCCTCTCCTAATTTACCTATTGTATCACCTTTTATGTCTAAATCACGTACCCATTTTGACCTATTTTAGTATAAAGGTGTAAGATGTTGATCTATGCCTAGTTTCTGCTAGATACTATTCTTCCAGTTTTCCCAGAAGTTTTGTCAAATATTGGAGGACCTATCCCAGAAGCTAGGAGTCCTTTGGTTTATCAAACAGTACATTACTAAAGTAATTTATTACTGTGTCTCCTGTGCCTAGCCTATTCCATTGATCCTCCACTCTATTTTTTAGCCAGTACCAAATAGTTTTGATGACTGACGCTTATAGTAAAGCTTCAGATTTGGAACAGCTAGCGTACCTTCCTATGCATTTTTTCATTAGTTCCCTAGATATTCTTGACCTTTTGTTTTTCCAGATGAATTTTTTTATTATTTTTTCTAGCTCTATAAAATAATTTTTAGGTAGTTTAATTGGTATGGCACTGAATAAGTAAATTAATTTAGGCAGAATTGTCATTTTTATTATATTAGCTTGGCCTATCTATGAGCAATTGATATTTTCCCAGTTATTTAGATCTGATTTGATTTGTGTGAAAAGTGTTTTGTAATTGTGTTCATAGAGTTCCTGCAACTTTGCTAAAGTTGTTAATTGTTTCAAGTAATTTTTGAGTCAATTCTCTAGGATTCTCTAAGTATACCCTTATATCATCTGTGAAGAGTTTTAGTTTTGTTTCCACCTTGCCTATTCTAATTCCTTTAATTCTGTTTTCTTCTCTTATTGCTAAAGCTAACATTTCTAGTACAATATTGAATAATAGAGGTGATAATGGACATCCCTGTTTCACCCCTGATCTTATTGGGAAGGACTCTAACTTATCTCCATTACATATAATCTTTGCTGATGGTTTTAGGTAGATAGTGCTTATTACTTTAAGGAAAGCTCCATCTATTCCTAAGCTCTCTAGTGTTTTTATTAGGAATGGGAGCTGTATTTTGTCAAAAGCTTTCTCTGCATCTATTGAGATAATCATATGATTTTGGTTAGTTTCTCATTTATGTGGTTGATTATGCTGATAGTTTTCTTAATGTTGAACCAGCCCTGCATTCCTGGTATAAATCCCACCTGGTCATAGTGTATTATCCTGGTGATCACTTGCTGTAATCTCCTTGCTAATATTTTATTTAAGATTTTTGCATCAATATTCATTAGGGAAATTGGCCTATAAGTTTCTTCCTCTGTTTTGATTCTGCCTGGTTTTGGTATCAATACCATATTTGTGTCATTAAAGGAATTTGGCAGGACTCCTTCTTCACCTATTTTTTTTTTTTAGTGAGGCAATTGGGGTTAAGTGACTTGCCCAGGGTCACACAGCTAGTAAGTGTTAAGTGTCTGAGGCCGGATTTGAACTCAGGTACTCCTGACTCCAGGTCCGGTGCTCTATCCACTGTGCCACCTAGCTGCCCCTTCACCTATTTTTCCAAATAATTTGTATAATATTGGAATTAATTGTTCTTTATATGTTTGGTAGAATTCACTTGAAAACCCATCTGGCCCTGGAGATTTTTTCTTAGGGAGTTCATTAATGGCTTATTTAAGAATTTTATATCCTATTCAGTTAACCTGGGCAATTTGTATTTTTGTAAATATTTATCCATTTCATTTAGATTGTCAAATTTATTGGCATACAGTTGGGCAAAATAATTCCTAATTATTGCTTCAATTTCCATTTCATTGGTGGTGAAATCACCCCTTTCATTTTTGATACTGGTAATTTGGTTTTCTTCTTTCTTTTTTTAAAAATCAAATTAACCAATGGTTTATCTATTTTTTTTCATAAAACCAGCTCTTAGTTTTATTGATTAATTCTATAGTTTTCTTGCTTTCAATTTTATTAATTTCTCCTTTAATTTTCAGGATTTCTAATTTAGCATTTTATTGGGGATTTTTAATTTGTTCTTTTTCTAGTTTTTTAAGTTGTGTCTTGTTTAAAATCGAAATTGTGGGTCCTAATCTCCCCCCCCTGGTTTTGGGGAGAAGCTGGTTAAAATTCACTGATAATTTCAGCAAGAGTTTAGGCTTTTAAGGATTTATTAAAATATAAGTTAGTGAAGAGAGAGAGAGATTGAGAACAGATTCCTTATAGCATGGAATAATCCATCTTGGATCTATTCGGTATAACCAGAGAGAAAAACACCCCAAACTTCCTTTCCTAGAAGCCCACATGAAGTCTCTCACCAACAAGCTGATGTCCAAACTACCAAGAGGGGCCTTCCTGTTCTCTATCTTCCACCATGCCGGTTCCTCAACAAAAAAGAGACAGAGTCAGCACGCTAATCTCTGCTTCCTAGTTCCTCTCTCCTTCCCTGAAAGGGGAGGTCCTTCCAGCTGATTGGTTGAGAGTGGTTTCTTGCTGATGTCAATAGTACACCACCTCTAAGAACAACATGTCACTCAGGGCCAGCCAGGTGTGGTCTCTATCCAATCACCCTCAAGTAGGTACTTAGTTTCTCAATCTCACCCAATTCAAACAATTCTAAATCAATCTTCTGGTGAGACCCCTGGGCATCTGCCAAATCCCATTATTTTATCACAGTAGCATGCCCAATTCATTGATCTCCTCTTTCTGTTTTTTATTGATGTAAGCATTTAGAGATATAAAATTTCTGTTAAGCACTGCTTTGGCTGCATCCCTTAGGTTTTGGTATGTTGTCTCATTATTGTCATTCTCTTGGATGAAGTTATTCATTGTTTCTTTGATTTGCGGTTTGACCCACTCATTCTTTAGGATGAAATTATTTAGTTTCCAATTAATTTTCAGTCTACCTTTCCATGGCTCTTTATTACATGTAATTTTTATTATATCATGATCTGAAAAGGAGGCATTTACTATTTCTGCCTTTCTACATTTGACTATGAGGTTTTTGTGCCCTAATACATGGTCAATTTTTGAATATGTGCCATGTACCACTGAGAAAAAGGTATATTCCTTTCTATCTCCATTAAATTTTCTCCAGACATCCCAGACATCTATCATATCTAACTTTTCTAATATTCTATTCACCTCTTTCACTTCTTTCTTATTTATTTTGTGGCTAGATTTATCTAATTCTGAGAGGGGAAGATTCAGATCTCCCACTAGTATAGTTTTGCTGTCTATTTCCTCTTGTAACTCATTTAACTTCTCTAAGAATTTGGATGCTATACCACTTGGTGCATACATGTTTAGTTCATTATCTATAGTACCTTTTAGCAAGATGTAGTTTCCTTCCTTATCTCTTCTAATTAGATACATTTTTGCCTTTGCTTTGTCTGAGATAAGGATTGCTACCCCTGCTTTTTTGACTTCAGCTAAGGCATAGTATATTCTGCTCCAACCTCTTACCTTTACTCTGTGTGTATCTCTCTGCTTCAAATGTGTTTCTTGTAAACAGCATATTGTAGGATTCTGGTTTTTAATCCACTCTGCTATTCACTTCCATTTTATGGCAGAGTTCATCCCATTCACATTCACAGTTATTATTACTGTCTATTTCTTTCCATTCTATTTACCCATTTTGTACTTCCCCCCTTCTTTCACCCTATCCTTCCTCACCAACATTTTGCTTCTCACCCCTCCCTCTCCCAATATGCCCTCCCTTTTATCAGCCCCCTCCCTTTTCTTTACCCTTTTCTCCCCAGCTTCTGCCCTCCCTTCTATTATTACCCCCTTCCCCCCTTATCCTTTTTCTTTTCTAAAGAATATGCTAAATTTCTTTATCCAAATGAATGTATATGGTATTCCTTCTTTGAACCAAGTTTGATGAGAGTAAAGTTGAAATAATGCTCACACTTCCCTTCTTTCCCTCTTTTGTAATAGGTTTTTTGCACATCTTCATATGATGTTATTAACCCCATTCTACCTCCCCTTTCCTCTTCCCCCCATAAACTACTTTTTTTCACTCCTTAATTTTCTTTATATCATCATACCAAAGACAGTTTATATTTATACCCTCTGTGTATAATCCTTCTGTCTGTCTAAATAGCAATACAGTTCTCAAGAGTTATGAGTATTATCTTCCCATGTAGGAATATAAACAGTTTAACCATATTGAATAACAACCCCTCTTCCCCCTACCCCATTTACTTTTTTAAACTTCTCTTGAGTCTTATATGTTGTAAGGGGCTAAAATTCTAGTTAGTCTGTGTAAAATATCTAATGAGTGGTCGCCAATAAATTATAAGCTTTAGCAATAGTTAGACTTTTAAGCATTTATTAAGGGGAATAAGAATTTGGTGAAGAGAGAGAAAGATTGAGAACAGATTTCTTGTAGCATGGAAATCCCAGCCTTCCTAACCTCTCACTTGAAGTCCTGCCACCAAGCCGATGTCTCGAGCCAAAGGAGGAAGTCCTCTGCTAGCGTCCCTTCCCTACTTCGTGTTCTCCCAGAAATGGGAGGCTCCTGAAGTTGATTGGCTGGTAGTTTTGAAAGACAGTACCCATGAGCAAACCTTGCTTCCTGACACCAAGGACCTGACCGCATGGCTTGCCCTCAGATACTGTCTCCTCATGGCAGAGCTTTCCTACAGTAACTCTCCAGCAGGTGATGTCACTCCAATCATTACAATGTTAAGATTGAATTTTCTATTCAGTTCTGGTCTTTTCACCAGGAAACTGATGACTTTGAAAGTCCCCTATTTTATTGAATGTCCATCTTTTTCCCTGAAAGAGAATGATCAGTTTTGCTGGTTAGTTCATCCTTGGTTGCCATCCAAGCTCCTTTGCCTTCTGGAATATCATATTCCAAGTCTTGTGATCATTTAATTTTGAAGCTGCCAGGTCCTGTGCAATCCTGACTGTGGCTCCATGCTATTTAAATTTCTTCTTTTTGGCTGCTTAGAGTATTTTCTCCTTCATCTGATAATTCTGGCATTTGGCTACAATATTCCTTGGAGTTTTCCTTTTGGGGTCTCTTTCAGGAGGTGATCAGTGGATTCTTTTAATGAAAATTTTATCCTCTGATTCTATAATATCAGGGCAGTTCTCCTTGATAATTTCCTGGAATATGGTGTCTAGACTTTTTTTCTGGTCATGGCTTTCAGGTTGTCCAATAATTTTCAAATTGTCTCTCTTGGATCTATTTTCCAGGTCAGTTGTCTTTCCAATGAGGTATTTTACATTTTCTTCTATTTTTTCATTCTTTTGATTCTGTTTGACTGATTCCTGGTGTCTCATGGAGTCACCATGAGACACCATCTGTCCAATTTGAATTTTTTTTTTTTGCAGGGCAGTTGGGGTTAAGTGACTTGCCTAGGGTCACATAGCTAGTAAGTGTTTGAGGTTGGATTTGAACTCAGGTCCTCCTGAATCTGGGGCTGGTGCTTTATCCACTGAGCCACCTAGCTGCCCTCCAATTTGAATTTTTAATGCATTGTCTTCTTTTTTTCCTTTTTTCAAACATTGTTTTCTTCAGTAAGCTTTTGCACCTCCTTTTCCATTTGGCCAAATTATTTTTTTAAGGAATGTGCTTCCTTTTCCAAGCTGCTGATTCTTTTTTCATAATTTTATTGTGTTGCTTTCATTTCTCTCCCCATTTTTCTTCTACCTCTCTCAATTGATTTTTAAAATCCTTTTTGAGCTCTTCCAAGAAGGCTTTTTGGTATTGAGACCAATTCATTTTCCCTCTTGAGGATTCACCTGTAGGCGATTTGAGAGTATTGTCCTTATCTAAGTTTCTGCTTTGCTCTTCCCTGTCCACACAGAAGCTCTCAATGGTAAGAGCCCTCTTCTGTTTCTTACTCATATTTTAGCTCAGTTTTTTAAAGTTGAGGTCTGCTTGTGGGGCACAAGGGTCACTGTTTCAAGCTTCTTGTGCTGGGGGATAGGGGCTGTGTCATTGACTTTCTAGTCTGAGGTCTCTATGGCTTCTGGATTTTTCACCACCCTGGGCTTGCTCCCTGTGCTTGTTCTAGGTGCTGGGATGGCTAGGCCTGGTCATGCCTGTCCTGTGGGTGGCCTTCCAACTGGCAGCCTACCCTTTCTGCTGGTGCTGGTGCCCCTACTGTGCCACCAGCTTGTTGATCCAGGATCAGGGGGCCTCAGTTGCTCCACTGTGGCCAAAAGCTTCTTGCTGACTTGCCCAGACCCCCTCTGTGCTGTGGTGCTATGAGTTATGCTGCATTCCCCTTTTGTCCAAGTGAGACTGACTTTTCCTAAAGTCTTCTAAATTATCTCACCTTTGAAAATTGTGTCTCTCTTTCTTTTTGTAGGTTCCGTAGTTTCAGGATCTGTTTAGGGGCTTGATTTAATGTTGTTTTTGAGGGAAGCTTGGGAGAGTTCAGGCAACTTGCTGGTTTCTCTCTGCCATCTTCACTCCCCCTCTGTTTCATTGAAATTTTTTTTTGTGGGGCAATGAGGGTTAAGTGACTTGCCCAGGGTCACACAGCTAGTAAGTGTCAAGTGTTTGAGGCTGGATTTGAACTCAGGTCCTCCTGAATCCAAGGCCACTGCTTTATCCACTGTGCTACCTAGCTGCCCCTGTTTCCTTGAATTTTAAAGATCTCTTCTTTGTTTTAATTTATAGAGTCATTTTTTCCTGATTCTACTTCATCTGTTCTGTATCAGTTTATGAATCTTTCCATAGTTCTCTGACTTCTTCATATTTTTTTTTTCTTATGGCACACCAACATTCCATGACACTCACATACATTCATTTGTTTAGACATTCTCCTAGGCATTAGCCTCTTGTCACCTCTAGGAATGAACTCAATGTCTCACCTCCCTTTTGACTCCAAAGTGATAGCCCTGCTGATATTACTTATGCCTCTCTTGACTTCCGAGGAATCCTCATTTGACACAGAAAAGCCCTGAGCATTTAGAGTGACTTCTTCCTTCTAGAGGTTATTATGGTATGAATGAGCACTCAGGATTAGGAAACTGTTCCAAATTGGAGAGTTAAAAAACAGGGGAAGTTGCTGTCATTATATCTCCAATTCCTGAAACATAGTAGATGCTCAATAATTTTTTAAAATATTTAATCGAATTCATAATTTTGTCAAGCTTGGTCCTTCTAAGGGCCTCATCCTTGTACAAAGTAGCATGAGAGTTAACCAGGGTTACTATATGGACAGATTTAGGACCCCTAACTCTCTCTATCTCTACTTCCCTAGAGAGAATGGAACATAAACGCTATGACAAAGCTCACAGGACCATAGATTTAGAGATGGAAGGGATTTTAGGGATTATCCAGTCTAATGCTCCAATTGTCCTACTGAGCAAACTGAGGTCAGGAAGACTTGCTGAAAATCAAGATGAACAGATAGTAAAAACAAAAATAGCAAATGGCAAATTTTGCACTTACTGGAGTCTTTCCCACTATCTCTGGGGTGCCTTAGGAAGACCAGCTTTATTAAAGAGATTACAGTCTTGGCTTTCTTTGCCACTAAATAAAGCAGTATGTGTCACCTTAAGCAGGTCACTTTCTCTCTTCCTAGGTTCATGTCTTCATTTGTAAAATGAGGTTATAGGATATGCTTTCCAATGTGCCTTACACCTCCATGATGCTAAATGCATTGAATATTGCTGCTCCCAAACTGTCTCCCAGAGCCAGTTTAGGAGTGCTAAGCCTTGTGCAACATGTGGAAATCATGGTTTTCACAAGGAACGTTGCTCTAACTGCAAAGGAAATTAGGCAAGCAGTTTATTTAGGAGAAGCAGAAACAAAAGGAAAGTTCTTTGCCTTTTTTTTCCTCTTTTTCTCCCAAGGCCAGGGTGATCCTGCAAGAATTGAAGAACAGGGCGTAACAAGTCCTTCCCTATTTGTTGGAAAGCCCGCCCTCCTGAAACTTATCTAAGTTTCCATTTTGTATGTTGCTCTTTGACCTGACTAGATGCCTTGAGGTTAGAGAGGAGCCAGCATGGTTTCTTTTCTTATGAAAAGGGAAAGATGGCAGATTCTGTAAACTAGAGATCTCTCAACATATGTCTAGCTAGATGCTGGAAATATAATCACAAAATCTATTAGTCAACTGGCAAACACCTTGAAGTCACCAGGGCACTGAATGACTGCTTTATGTTGTTGTTTACTTGTTTTCAGTTCTGTCTGACTCTTTGTGTGCCCTTTGTGGGGTTTTTTGTTTGTGTTTTGTTTTTTTTTGTGAAGAAACTTGAATGTTTGCCATTCCCTTCTCCAGATCTTTTTACAGATGAGGAAACTGAGGCAAACAGGGTTAAATGACTTGCCCAGGGTTACCCAACTAGTAAGTGTATGAAATTAGATTTGAACTCAGGTCTTCCTGATTTCAGGACCAGCACTCTACCCAATGCACCACCTACCTACCTTGACTGCTTTATAGGGAACATATAGTTCCCATGTACTCTGCCTAATATAGATTAGGTTTTTTTTTTCTCTAAGAGGGGCAAGTGAAATGAAAGCAAGTTAAAATTTATAATGTAGCTTAATTTTGACTGCTTTTCCTTTAGATTCATACAAAAGACTTGCCCAAGGAACATATTTGCAATATATGATGTATATGATTAAACAGTTAGGAAATTGTGTAGTTCATAAGGTCATAAGCTGTAGAGATGAAAAGGACTCAGAGGTCATTTAGTTAGTCCCATCAATTTTTAAATACATAAACTGAGGCTCAGAGAGGTTAGGTAATTTGTCCAAGGTCACACAGGCAGCAGGTGGCAGGCCACCAAGGACATAGAGCCAGGTCCTGTGACTCTCAATCCAGTTCTACTTCTACTGCAGTTAGTATAACAATAATTTAGCCATTATTTGTCAGTTTTAAGGACAATCTACTTAGAGGTATTCTCTTGGTTTGGATCTTTTTTTTTAAAAAGAAATTTACATCAGCATCAATATAGAAAAAATCAGTGATTCACTGGTGTAGAAATTTCAGGAATCTACAGATCTGCAGCCAGAGAGAAGTCAAAGAGTTGAAAAGGCTCAGAGAACTGAAATGGCTTGTCCATGGTTACACAGCTAATAAACATGAGAGGTTGGATCTGAAACCCAGTCTTCCTGTCTCTGACTTCAGCACTGTGTCCACTGTCCCTTAATATAGACACTCAACATGCTTCTTTTTTTTTTTTTTTTTTTTTTTTTAGTGAGGCAATTGGGGTTAAGTGACTTGCCCAGGGTCACACAGCTAGTAAGTGTTAAGTGTCTGAGGTCGGATTTGAACTCAGGTACTCCTGACTCCAGGGCCGGTGCTCTATCCACTGCGCCACCTAGCTGCCCCTCAACATGCTTCTTAAGCTAAATAATGACCTCTATTATTGTTATCTTTATATCAATGTCCATAATATGTACTCTTTACTTTTTAAAGTTTAGAGAGGGCATTTTGCCAGTCTGCATCAACATATCTATATTTATATATCTGTCTGTCTGTCTATTTATCTATCTATCTATCTAAGGCAATTGGATTAAGTGACTTGCCTAAGGTTATACAGCAAGTAAGTGTCTGGGGTAAGATTTGAATCCAGGTCCTCCCCACTCCAGGGTCCATGGTCTACCCAATGTATCACCGAGCTGATCTTCCAAAAAAATTTTTTTTGTCATAAAATCAAAAGCTTGTTTACAAATAGCCCAAAATTTCTGAATTTGTTTTTTCTGTGATTTTTTTTTTTTGGTCAGGGGATAGAAGTTGAAGGAGAAGAGATTTAGAGGGATACAAAGGTGAGGTAGTTGGGAATTGTTAGATGGAAAGATATTCTAACCTTTACTTCATTCATATGTTCTGGGGCAAATGTTCCTTTAAGATTAGAAATAGAAGTTTCAAAGCCAAGAATTAAGACCTTGAATGATGTTGCAAGAAAACTTTAACTAAGCCTGTTTTTCCCATTTGTAGGGTAGATGCAAGTGGTGATTATTTATTTGGAGATCATGATAATTACAGAATGATAGATCTGGAAGTAACCTTAGAAATCATATAGTTCAATTCCTTTATTTTACAGAAGAAATTGAGGCCCAGAGAGGGTTGATGAATTACTTAATCTCATATAACTAGTTCATGGCAGAACACTAGAACCCAAGGCCAATGTCCTTTCCCCTTTGTTCCTAATGCAATGGTAAATTATGAGAAACACTACTTTATTCACACGACGAATGGATTGTTTCTTCATTCCACAGATGCCTGAGAAAGAGCCCTGAACTAGGAACTATAAGTCCTGGTTCTGGCTCAAACCTGTGGTAAATGAAACTTTTGTGTAACCCTTAGGCAAGTTACTTATTCTCAATCTCAGTTTCCTCATTTTTAAAATAAAGGGTTGAGCTAAGGGATTTTAAAGATCCTTTCTAGTTCCAAGATTCTATAATTCTAAAAAATCAATAATTATGAATTTCAGTACTGGCTTTTTTCCTGTTTAAACTAACATTTCCATCCTATACTTCAAAAGAAGCCCAAATGAAAGCTTATCAAATCTGTTGATGATGCAAACCTGGGAAAGGTACCTAACATACTGTAAGAAAGAATTTAAATGTTGAAAACTATCCATATATGTAACTGGAAAATAATAAAATAGTGAACAACAACAACAACAACAACAAGAATTTGAAAATGGGAGAGGCCTGGCTAGACAGAAGTTTGTTTGAAAAAGAGCTGAAGATCTTAGTGGACTGCAAGCTCAAAATGAGTCAGCAGTGTGAGGAGGCAGCATGAGAAAACAAATGAGATTTTCAGATTCATTAAGATGGTAACAGCTTCCAGGAATGAGGAGATGGTATTCTAATCACCTGCCCTCTTCAGACCTTATCTGGAGGATTATGTTCAGTGCTGGGCACTACAGGGTAAGAAGGACATTGATAAGTGATCAGAAGACCCATGGGGAGCCTGGAGAAGAAAAGACTCAGGGGGAACACGAAAGATGAGTTCAAGTCTCTGAAGGGATGTTATGTGGAAGAGGGCAGATCCCAATAGTAATGGGTGGAAATTGGAAGGAGGAAAAGGTAGGTTTGATGTCAGGAAAAAATTCCTAGCAATTACAACTGTCCAAAAGTTGAATGGGTTTCCTCAAAGGCATAGTAGGTTTCCTTTACCTTCGAGGTCTTCCAACAGAGGTTGGATAACTCTATGTTGGATGTTGTTGAGTGGATCCTTTCATGGGAACAGATCACGCTTTATGATCTCTGAGGTTCCCTCAAACTCTGAAATCCTGTGATTCTGTGAGATGGACATAACCATCCAAAAGCAAGGCAACAATTGGTTTTCTCAAATCCTGGTAATGCGTCTTGGTTCATGTTTAGGTTTTCTGCGTTCTCTTCTCCTGTGACCATTTACAGAAGATCTCATTTGTTGGCACTTTCAGAAGAAGACAAAACAATGACAAAATTGAAAGCTTTAGTCTAGTTTAATTCTCAAAAGATACTAATTATTGAACACAGAGCATAAAGGGTCCGGAAATTTAGATATTGGCCTGCCAAGCAATTCTCTTATTCTATTTTTTAAAATGAAGTTTTATTGATGATTTCCTTTTTTTTTTTACCCCTGCCATTTCTTAATATATACTCTTTTCTCATTTAAAAAAAATGGGGGGGGGGCGGGACAATGAAGGTTAAGTGACTTGCCCAGGGTCACACAGCTAGTAAGTTTCAAGTGTCTGAGGTCATATTTGAACTTGGATCCTCCTGAATCCAGGGCCAGTGCTTTATCCACTGGGTCACCTAGCTGCGCCCCCCCCCCCCCGCTTCTCATTTTTAAAAAAGAAAAAGAGTTAAGCAAAACCAGTTGGTAAAGAAAATAAGTTTGACAAGGCATGCAAGATTCTGCACTAAGGACCCCATGGGGATCAAGATTTGTTATTACAATAAATCTGAATTTGGCTGCATTGTACTGTAGTTTTATTGTCATTATTTTAATCATTGTGTACAAAGTTCTATTGGTTCTTCTTTTTCTCATCTAGCATCAGTTCATACAAGTCTTCCCATGTTTCTTTGAATTCCTTATATTTATTATTCTTATGATGCAATAATATTCCATTACATGCAGATACTACAGGTTGTTAAACATTCCTCAATCAATGGAAACCTACTCTGTTTCTTTTTAAGCTATCTTTTTTGTTGTTAATAGCAGTGTTGGAAATCTATAAGTATATGTTTAATAGTGGAATTTCTAGGTCAAAGGATGAGAGTGATGCTACTCTAGAATAATTTTCTGCCAAACCTCTTTCTAGCTTTCCCAGACTTACTACTTAAATGGGGATTCCTTCAGCTATAAATTTATATTCTTAATTTTATGAAATATTAGAAATGATTAGTATTATTAGTTTTAGCCAAATATCATATAGCATACTTGGCTAAACACATTGGATACATTCATTCATGTATGTTTAAATGCTTAATAATCTTCATGAACAAGTAGAAATGTGATATTTTAATTTATTTTGACCTGTCAGCTTTTGGTCAATACTTTCTTCATGGTCAAATGCAATCAGTTCAGTGATGTTGAGTATAATGTATCCAATTTTTTTCACTCAATTTTCCATTACTTTTGACTTTTCTTCTGATCTTCCTATCATTTCCAATATAATTCACCTTCCTTTAATATCTAGAGTAGTGGTTATTCATCAATATTGAGGATATATAACACCCCAAAACATTTTCATACTTTCTGTAATATAGTATGTGATTATAGTAAATTTCCTTTATTTAAACAATTTCCTCAACATTTCAAATTGACTTTGACGGATAAAAGCCCCAACTTTTAGGGTTTATTCCTCATTATTTCAAGTGTGTCTTTATCCAAAGCACTATTAAGTATGAATACAAATAGATTCAGAGCAGTATGAGAAAAGAAAACACATTCTGTGCAATGACTCACAAGTCATAGAAGGGAGAGAGTAGAGGGGGAGTTGTGGGTGCGTGCTAGAGATTTCCCCAGGAGCCTTCCACAGGGTCAGGATTACTGAGAGTAGTTAGGGTGAGGTCATCTAATTGCATCAATACTTCCTCCTGGGGTTGCTATAACCAAGGTATTTAAGGGAAATAGAATTAATACTCCTGGTATGTATGGGACAAACTATTAATATAATATGGTTTTGCAGAGAGATTGTGTACAAGGAAAGAGCAAGAGAGGAGCCTAGGAAGCCTTCTAGGTATAGCTAGGCTGTATAAACCATGCAGTTAGGTTCCTTCAGTGTGCCTCTTCTTTTCTTCTTCTTCTTCTTCTTCTTCTTCTTCTTCTTCTTCTTCTTCTTCTTCTTCTTCTTCTTCTTCTTCTTCTTCTGTCAGGGCAATGAGGGTTAAGTGACTTGCCCAGGGTCACATAGCTAGTAAGTATCAAGTGTCCAAGGCCAGATTTGAACTCAGGTCCTCCTAAATCCAGGGCCGGTGCTTTATCTACTGTGCCACCTAGCTGCCTCCCAGTGTGCCTCTTCTACATGTATATCTACTTGTATGCTCCACTGGTGATTCTCCCTTTGAGAATGGCATTAATGTAGTAGTGCTGTGGAGCCGAAAGAAGGGTGATCAAGATGGTCAGGGGACTGAGAACCATGCCATTGAAGGATGGATCCACAGGGAAGGAAGGAAACAAGTATTTCTCATGGGCTGGGCATTGTGCTAAATTACAACAGTTTTGGGAGGGTGGGTACTATTATTACCCCAATTTTGCAGTTGTAAAAATAGAGCTTAAGCAACTTGCCCAGGGTTACACAGTAAGTTTTTGAAGATTTGAACTCAGGTCTTTCTGACTCCAGGCCCAGCCCTCTTTCCATTGTGTCACCTACCTGCCTCCAGTGGAGTCACAGATTTGCAATTGGAAAGGACTTTGGAAAGTATCTAGTTAAGGATTAAAAAGTTAATTTAAGGGGTAGCTAGGTGATGCAGTGGATAGAACACCAGCCCTGGAGTCAGGAGGACCTGAGTTCAAATCCAGGATCAGACACTTGACACTTACTAGCTGTGTGACCTTGGGCAAGTCACTTAACCCCAATTGCCTCACCCCAAATTTTTTTTAAAAATTTTATTTAAATCCTGAAGGACTATTGAAACATACTATCCATCTCCAGAGAAAGAACTGATATTGATGGAACACAGACTGAAGCATGCTATTTTTCACTTTCTTTCAATTTTTTTCTTTTATTCAAGTTTTCTTATACAAAATGACTAATATGGTCATGTTTTACATAATCATACATGTATAACCTATATCTGATTGCTTACCACCTCAGGGAGGTGGGAGAGGAAGGAGGGAAGGAGGGATAAAAATTGGAACCCCAAACTATAAATAAAAATATGTATTACTTTTTTAAAAAGTTAGTTTATCTAGACCAGAACCCCTCATTTCATAGATGAGGAAGATGAGGCCCAGAGACATTAAGTGATGTACCCAACGGTCATACAGGTATTAAGTGGTAGAGTCAGGATTTGAACCCAGTTCCTCTGAGTTCAAATCCAACCCTTTTCCTACCCTCTAGAAGTAATTGAAAAGAGAAGATGGGTGAAGGTAGGGAATGACTATAATAGCAGTTTTCAAGTACACATCTTCAGGGCTAGAGTGAAGGAGAGGAATTAGATACTTCTGTTTGGACCCAGTAGGCAGAAACTAGAAGTGGGTGCAAATTACAGAAAGGTAGATTTTTGGCTGATTGTAAGGAAAAACTTCCTCATGATGAGAGGCAAGTCTGGGATCCCACGATTCTTTGGTTTTTGTTTGTGTCTATGCCTTTATTATCTGGGGCCAAGGAGATGGGCTATGTTTTCATCTAGGGGAAGTGATATGAGTGATATGATTAGAAAATATATTCAGGGTCAGTGGATACCACATCCCTACATCACTAAACCACTCCTCTGTTAGAAAGATGTCCCTGGACCAAAGGTCAAGAAACTGACATTTGTAGGCACACAGTCAGTTTCCACCATCCCCATCATTATGGTCACTTTGACAGAGAATGCAAAGGCTTTCAGCAAGATGGGGGACTTGAGGTGGATAGCAGCAGGGAACAACTGAATGAAGTAGCAATATCTTTGCCTACAACGATAATAGCTTGGCAGGAAATACTTGCTTTTATTTATTACTTTCATGGACCCTAGGTTCAAGTCCTGGTTCTGAGATCAATGGCCTTAGACCAAGTAACAACTTCTCTGTGTTTGAATTTTCTCAACTTTAAAATGGGAATAATAATACCTGCAATACCACCTGCCAGGGTTATTATAAGAAAAATAATTTAATCTATAAAGGGTTCCCTAAAAAAGTCAGCTATTTTCAAGGGAGAAGTGGCTCAATGCTTTCCAGGAGCAATCAATAAAAAAGGTAAACAATAATCAATAAACATTTATTAAGCACTTGTTATAATCAATAAAGTGCCAGTTTCCTCATCTGTAAAATGAGCTGGAGAAGGAAATGGCAAATGACTCCAGTAATCGTTGCCAAGAAAACCCCAAGTGGGGTCACAGAGTCAGACAAGAATGAACCACAACAAAGCGCTCATTATATGTCAGACACTGTGCTAAGCACTAATGATATATATATTTTTTAAAAGCAAAAGAGGGCGGCTAGGTGGTGCAGTGGATAAAGCACGGCCCTGGATTCAGGAGGACCTGAGTTCAAATCCGGATTCAGACACTTGACACTCACTAGCTGTGTGACCCTGGGCAAGTCACTTAACCCTTGTTGCCCCACCAAAAAAAAAAAAAAAAAAAGCAAAAGATAGTCCCTGCTTAAAATCTCATGGGGAGACAACATGCAAAGAAATATTTACAAAACAATCTACATATAGGTTAAATAGGAAATAATTAACAGAGGGAAGGCACAAGAATTAAGATGGTTAGAGAAGGCTTCTTGTAGAACCTGGGGTTTTAGTGGAACTTAAAGAAAGCTAGGAGCAGAAATGAGTTCAGGTCTACTCCTCCCAGCTAGATGTGAAAACCATGGTGCCATCAGCCGCCTTCCTTACAATCTTTGTCTTTCAGAGGTGGGCATGTGGCAGATGCTACCCTAGCCTTGTAAAGCACAGTCCCCACCCACATAAGGCAGCCTTTCTTTGTAGGCATCTTGGGAAAGTCCTGGGAAAATCCCCCTTCTGCTGCCCTTCAATAACTATCCCTGCTTGAAATTCCCATATTACTCATCTTCTTAGGGTAAGGCACTGAGTGAGTACCCCTGCCTGGAAGGGGGTAACATATTAAGTCATAGAGTCTAAGAACTCAAGGTGAGTTCTTGTCAGGGCATCACCTTACTTCTCAGTTATTAATGCCTTAACACACATCAGCTCACCAAACAGCTGGGCTCTGAAAGAATGGGACGCTGGATTAAGGAGTTCTGATACTGTAGCTGGAGACTGGAAAGCTCTCCGGTATGGCCTGCTTGTGGGGATGTACTACAGTGGGAGAACATCAGGCATCCGGGGGATCTGGACGGGGTATAAGGAGGACTGAAGAGGATGGAGAATACCAAAAAGGCCAGGGAATAAATAACAAGGCTACTGTTGTCCAAGGTGAGGTGATGCTCTGTCCCCTCTCAGAGGAAGGAGAGTCACACTGAATACACTCAAATAGGAAATAGTGGAGGAGACTCATTAGAATATTGTTACAGAGAAACTCAAGCCAAATAGATATCTGAAGAAGAATCGATTATCTCCCTCCTCATCGAAAAGTGAAGAAGAGGTTGGAGTTTTCAGGGGCCCCCTGACAAAAATGAGACTTTCTGTAGATGGCTTTCTGTAGATGTACAAATGTCACCTTAATGAAAAGGAAGGAGCCGCTGCCCCAAATGGATATGGAAAAGTAACAGAGGCACCTTGTGTGGTCAGCAATCTTCTGGACTCTGGGAAAAGAAAGGGAGGAGGGACAGGAGGTCATAGACCCAGCGAAGAAGGAAAAAAAAAGAAAGCCCTGGATAATTCACATGCTCAGAATCAAATTTGGTGGGCCTCACAGAACATGGGAAACAAGAAGTGAAATTTCTCTAACTCTACTGAGATCCATGCAGTTCACTTGTAGGGGACAGTTTTGATACCAAATTATCCTTATTATGCAAATTTCCTTACCAAGTGGCTGGTTCCCAGTTATGCATGGGGAGCAGTGGTGGGTACATCTGCTTCCCGTTATGCCGATTCACAGAGAAACCATCTGCTTGGTCTCATCCCGAACAGCCTGTGCAGAGCTGATTAACTTCCTCCCGGCACTAGCACAGGGTCAGCTGGCTGCTGGATGCAGCAAGGTGTATGTCTGACTTTTTTTTTTTAACTGTTTATGAACCCTGACCTCTCCTGGTAGACAGGAAGACACTAGATCTTGTGCTTTGTAGGTAGGAGTAATAATTCTCATCCTTGATCTCTCTGAGGTTATGATCGATAAAACTGGGAGCTGATGCATATCCCAAGTCCTGCCTTTAAGCCTTTCTATAAACAAAACAAACAATCCTAAACAAACAGTGCCCACAAAAACAAAATGAAAAGAGTCTGGAGAGGGAGCATGTTTTGGTCGACACAGGTAACCTTAAAGTTCAGAAGATCTAGGATCAAGTCTCACCTCTGACATATCCTGCCTGTTGTGACTCTAGGCAAGTCACTTTAACCTCTTGCAATTATGTAAGACTATAAGTGACAGATGAAGTAGATGGAGGGAATTTCCACACCAGGGTTTCCATGTGAATAGCATAACAGGTTGTGATTGGTGGGGTTTCAGGGTTTACAAGGAATTTGTATGCATCATAATATGGACATTTAATTAGATTTTCCTCAAAAAGATTACTTTCCTTTGGGACAAAATAGGACTGGGTTTATAATTTCATTGATACAGAAAACTCCCAGGTAAGGAAACTCTCTCTACCAATGCAAGTCAGCATCTTCTAGGCAATTTACAATCTTAGAGAGTTGCCTGTATGCTAATAGTTTAAGGGCTTGCCCAGAGTCAAACAATCATTATGGATTAGAGACAAGGCTTATACCCAGGTCTTCTTGGCTCTGAGGCCAGTTCTCCATCCACTGGGCCATACATACTCCCATGTCAGCTTCTCTTTGGAAACAAATCCCCAAACACAGTATCTTCTTCTTCTTCTTCTTTTTATTTTTTGCTGGGCAATTGGGGTTAAGTGACCTGTCCAGGGTCACACAGCTAGTAAGTGTTAAGTGTCTGAGGCCAGATTTGAACTCAGGTCCTCCTGAATTCAGGGCCAGTGCTCTATCCACTGAGCCACCTAGCTGCCCCATCTTCTATTTTTTAAAGTGTGAGGTCAAAGTTGCCACACTGACAGTATATTAAGGGAGTGTTAGGGAGTTGGTTTGACTTTTCTTTCTCAGTGATTTTGTCACTTTCCCTGATAGTTAAAATATAGCTTTTTAATCTTAATCACGGACTAAGCCCAGAATTATATGTTAAACTCAATCTAGCAGATTGGGAAAAGACAAATTGGCTGCTTCTGTGGACATTTCTCTAGACTAGAGATCCTTACCCTTCTTTGTGTCATGGATCATTTGGGTAATCTGTCTGATGAAGCCTATGGGGTTCTTGTCAGAATACATTTTTTAAAAAAAATTAATGACAAGTTAATTTAATAATTTCACAATTATTATTTAATAGTTAATTTCAAAATTTCAGTTTAAGTTAGTGAAAAAAAAACACAAAACATTTTTCCCTCATCAAAGTTCATGGACCAATGAAATCTGTTTACAAACCCCAGGTGAAGAACCCTTACTCTGGACTGATGGATTAAACAAGAAGGCACTTAAATATAAACATTTATTAAGTGCCTTCTATGTGCTAGACACTGTTTTAAGTGCTGTAAAGATATCATCTCAGTTGTTCCTCACTAAGAAACCCATGAGGTAGGTGCTATATAATCCCCATTTTACAACTGAGAAAATTGAGGCAGACTGAGGTTAAGTGACTGGCCCAGGGTCGCACAGTCAATACAAATAGGTGTTTGAGTATTTGAACTTAATGCTCTATTGACTGTACCATGAAGGTGCCTATATGATATCTGTTGAGTTGAATAATATCTATCATTGTCAACATAAATTTCCTTGGTTCCCTTTAATACCAATCCTTCTGCTCTATAATCAGCATTTCTGGATAGTTCCTATATTTTCAGGTACCACAATCTACATGTGATTGACTGAGCTAATTCTTTGGGTCTCTCTTTACCATTTTAAATCCATCTTTCTGTTCACTTAATTCCTTCATCCATTTTAGTCATTTGAAAGTAACCTCCATGAAGCAGAACAAATCCCAGGAAATGGCCATTTTTTCCTGGGGAAATTCCTTAGAGGAAGAAAAGTTTCCATATGTAAACCCAATAACTTTCCAGTAGTTTGCAAAAAGTATATGTAAATCATCTCTCAGTCTCTTTTGCTCAGTCTTATGAGGTTTCAATAGTGTATGCAGGGTGCAGGAACAAATTCCCCGCCCCGCCTCTGCATTTATGTGTTTCTGGGTCACTAAATGACCCAATGACATCTTTTCCTTCAGGATGACATGGCAACTCAGGAATCTGCCTATATTTAACATGTAAATTTTCAGTGGCAATTATTAGTGTTGATAATTAACATATCATTTTAATATTCTGGGTTATCGAAAGAGTAGGACTGTGCAAGTTAAAGACACTTTGGTCACAAACATTACAGCATCTGTGTTTGCGTTCTCTCTTTCTCTTCCTTTCCTCTTTCCTTTGTCCGCCTCTTCTCTTTTTACCTCTTTCCAACTCTTAAATTCTTGTTATGTGCCTCTTCACAGAAAAATAGTCTAACACCTACTGAAGGTAGGGAAAACCAGCTCTGAATATCTGATGTTGGTAAAAGAGAATTCAGTATTTCTCTTGGCTTCACAGTTTATTCAAAGATCTTAAAGGATTCTTAGAAATAATCTCACATAATAATTTTTAACCTGGGATCCATGGATAGTTTTCAGGAGGTCCATGAACTTGACTGGAAAATTACATCTTTATTTTGACTAATCTCTAACTGAAATTGAGCAATATTTTTTCTTTCTGTTTCCAATTTGGGTAAAAAAATTATTTTGAGAAGAGATCCACAGGCCCCCTCAGCCTCCTGATCCAGATCAACCTCCTTATTTAATAAAAGGGAAGCACAGTGAAGGTCAGTGACTTGCAGAAGGTCATACAGATAGCTAGGGGCAGGGCAAGAGTTTTTTCTACATATCAACAATATTAAAATTTTCCTCAAGTGGAATTAGCCAATTGTGCAAATTGAGGGTCAGTAACCAATAGTGGAAAGCATTTTTTATTTAAAACAAACAAAAAAAACAACTTCATAAACTGTGTCATCCATGAGAATATCAGTGTGGCACAATGGATACTATACAGGAATTAGCATCAACAGGACCTGGGTTTGAATCCTACTTCTGCATCTGTGTGACTCCAAGAAAGTCACACAACCTTTAAAATTCTCCATTTCCAAATCTGCAAGATGAGAACGATAATAACAGCTTTAAAGAGTTTTTATGAGACTCAAATGAGATAACATATGTATGTAAAGAACTTTCTAAGACTCAAAGTGCTTTTTAATTGCCATCTAGTTGTTATTCATTCAAGTCCAACTCTTTGTGAACCCACTTGGTGTTTTTTGTTTGTTTGTTTGTTTGTTTTTTGTTTGTTGTTGTTTTTGGCAAAGATATAGGCATGGTTTGCCATTTCCTTCTCTAGTTTATTTTACAGATGAGGAAACTGAAACAAACAGGATTAAGTGACCTGTCCAGGATCACACAGCTAGTGTTTAAGGCTGGATTTGAACTCAGGTCTTCCTGTCTCTAGGCCCACAGCATTATCCACTACACCACCTAGAAGCCACCTAGCTGTTACCTAGTTCTAGCTGCCAGTTGTAGGTGAGTTCCCTGATACGCTGTGATCTAGTGATCTTGGCCTTCTTGCCATTCTTCACACAGGACATTGAGCATTTTTCTGAGGAACGTTGAGCATTTTCCACTGACACCTCCTATCTTTTTTCAAGCCTCAGCTCAAGTCTCAATTTCTTCAAGAAGTCTTTACTAGTCCCTGTTGATACTAGTAACTTCCTTTTGTTGATTATCTCCAATTTATCCTCTATATACTGTGTGTACATAGTTATTTGCATGTTGTCTCTTCCATTAGACTGTGAGCTCTCTGAGGGCGGGGCATGGTCTTTTGCCTTTTACATCCCTAGAATGTAGTATAGTGCTTGCAACATAGCAACCACTTAATGCTTGTCGGCTTAATTTGATATTGAGTACTGTAACATAAATTTTGCTTGTCTAGTCATTGTTTTCCAAATAGACTTAATTTTTGTTGATACCTTCATGTTTTGTGGAAAATTACAAAGATCCTATATTTCATTTTAGTCTCACTTTAAGGAAACTTTGTAGATAAAAATCTATATTTTCTTTTTTAAAAGAGAAATAATGGTGTGATTTTTTCCCCTTGACAAAATAACTTTCACTTTACAAAAACATTTTTTATAGGTGGCATTCTTGATGTCCTGTGTGAGGAATAGTAAGGCTAGCATCACTAGATCACTGAGTATCCAGCATGATTGCCAAATCTGTGAATAATATAAATACGGGAGGAATACCTTTCCGTTGGAATATACAATCAGCATTCAAAAAACACTAGAAGCAAGGGGACGCTTCAACTGAAATGAAATGTACAAGCTATAAGTGTAAAGTTCTATGCTTGGGTTAAAAACATTAATTTCTTCACAAGCATCAGACGGGGGTGGGGAGGTGTCAGGACTACATGATAGAAAAAGACCTGGGTTTTTTCGTAGACTACAAGCTCAATGTGAGTCAACAATGTGATATAGCACCAAAAAAAAGCCAAGGTGACCTTAGGATAAATGAATGGGGAGTTCCATCTTACTCTGCCTTGTACAGATTACATCTGGAATGTTGTATTAAGTTCTGTGGCCCCATTTTGGAAGGGAAAAAAAAGGTGGAGCTGAGGACAATGGGATAGTGAGGTCCTAGGAAGGTTTAGTTTCAAGAAGAGATGATTTCTCTGTCTTCAAAGAGCTGGCATGGAGAAGACTGGTTAGAATTGTTTTTCGAGGACAAAACTAAGTATGGGGGAGAGTGGCACAAAGGCAAAACAGTTTTGTTGAGTAATAGTTTTTCACCCATAGAGCTGTCCCCAAGTGGAATGGGCTATCTCTGGAGGTAATAGGTCCCCCTCACTGTAGATCTTTTTTTTTCTTTTGGAGAGGCAATTGGGGTTAAGTGACTTGCCCAGGGTCACACAGCTAGTAAGTGTTAAGTGTCTGAGGCCGGATTTGAGCTCAGGTCCTCCTGACTCCAGGGCCGGTGCTTTAACCACTGCGCCATCTAGCTGCCCCCCCTAGATCTTTTAATAGAATCCAAATGACCACTTGATGGGCATGTTCAGATAGATTCAATTGCTTGGCTGGGGAGGGATCCTCAGCAGTAGATTGGATTACATGCCCTCTGAGGTCCCTTCTAACCTGGAAAGTCTGGGATAAATTTGATTATTCTATATAGCTTTCTTCCTATTTGTTGTCATTCCCGACTTAATTCTGAAATAAAAAGGTTAGATGGACCTCACTGTTTAGTAAATTATTTGAGGATTCTGGTTGGGGGTTGAATACCCTGTAAGAAGCAAAGTAAGAGATTTTTAGATTTTAGGTCACCTGACCCCTTGCTCTTGGTCCCAACCTTCTTGTAAAATTCCTAAAACCCATAAGGTAGAATTTGAAAGTAAATGTTACAGATTTTTTGAGGAATACATGTATTTCCTGAAGCATGTTAAGGGGGATAGCAGGGTATATCGAAAAGGATGCCACATCTGGAGTCAGAACACCTGGGTGGGCATCTCAGCTCTGCCATTGGTTAGCTCTTTCTTTGTTTGTAAAATGGAGAGATTTGGTATTCTGCACAGAGCTAATGGATGTAAAGCACTTTGTGAACCTCAACATGCTATATAAATATCAGCTACTATTATTACATGTGACTAACGAGAAATGAAATTGTCTGCTAAATTGTGTTGCCTAGATGCCTCAAAAATAAGGCTCAGCTAAAGGTATTCTTGGTTATTCTTTTCCCGTCTTTGCCTGGAGACCAAGAGAGAAGAGGCTTATTTTCTTCTAGGTCTAGAGGAGAAAAGCTAGTCTTATATTTTGATAGGTAATAAGTTAGTTTTCACTGAGGTCTTCATATGGAGACTAGATATACACTTGACAGGGCTACCATGTTTTAGTGACAGTAATTAGAGCTAGTATTTTTTTTTTTTTTAGTGAGGCAATAGGGGTTAAGTGACTTGCCCAGGGTCACACAGCTAGTAAGTGTTAAGTGTCTGAGGCCAGATTTGAACTCAGGTACTCCTGACTCCGGGGCTGGTGCTCTATCCACTGTGCCATCTAGCTGCCCCCAGAGCTAGTATTGATATAGTACTTTAAGATTTGCAGAGTCCTTCACAAATATTTCATTTTATCTTACTATGCTATTATCCCCATTTTATAGATGAGGAAACTGAGTCAGATAAAGTTACTTGCCCAGGGTCATATGGTATCTGAGGTAAAATTTGGACTCGGGACTTCCTGACTCCAGGTCCAGTGCTCTATGTGCTCTTGTAGAGTATTCCTGAACAGATCTGATTTAGACTAGATGATCGGTGATGTTCCTTCTCACTTTAAAATGTCTAAATTTCTCTTATTTCAGGTTTGACTCCCTAGTACCCCCAAGATAAAATAAAAACACTTAAAAAAAGGTTTAATGCTTTTCATAACCTGGCCCCAACCTAACATTTCCTGTTTTATTACACCTTACTTTCTTTCATTCCTCCAAGATGAAGTCCTACTGTTCCTTATACCTTGGCGCTCTATTTGTTTCTGTCCCTTTCTTAAGGGCTATCCTCTATGCCCGGGAATGCCCTCCCTCATCACCTCTGCCTCCTAGAATCCTTCAGGTCCTTCCAAAGTCAGCTCAGATACCACCATGTACATGAAGACTTTCATGATTCAATTGATGCTTATGACCTCTGTCCCTCCATATATGTGTATAAGTTACCATCTCTTCTGATAACGTAAGCTCGGGAGGGCAGGGATTGTTTCACTCCTGTCTCTGTAGCACCAGTTAGCTGATAGGAAGCACTTAAGAAATGTTTGTTTATTAATTGGATTCATCCTCCTCCAGAATTCCATTGTGATGGTATTGAGTGAACATTTAGCCTTCACTTCAGCTCTATCTCCAATCAAAGCAGACCTATTATATCCCTGAAGTATTACCCATGCTTTTACTCACTTTTTGGGGGGATGTGGTGACTGGAATCCTCTCTCCCTTCTCTTTGTTGTCTATCCAAATTGTAAAAGGGCCTCAAGTTCTGATTCTAATCTTGCTTGCTCCAAGAAGATTTACCTAATTCTTTGTAGCCTAAATTGAGATATCCCATCTCCCTGTTAAGAGTCTGCTCTACCAGTTTTCCTGGAGGAAGGGGATTATCTTTGGGTAGGGTACATTCCCACAAGTCCACTGCATATGTTGATACTTTTTGTTTTGCTCTTTTCTCCTTCAACCCCTAAGATTACTCTCTTCATGATAATCTTTGTGGTAAGTTCTAGGTGTGATGTGTAGTTATAGAAACACATTAAGTATTTTGTGGAAAACAACTAATCTCTTCTACCAAAGAGATCCTCATCTCACAATCTCTTCTATCACAGGATTTTGTCATTGCTGAGTGAGGATCTTACACTAGACTTGTACAGCTGACATTGAAACTATATTCTCATACTTCTTTGAATGTAGCTAGAGAGAGGCAGTATAATTAGTCTATCTGGAAAGACTGACTGTGGACCTGGAATCAGGAAGAGATGTACTCAAATCCCACTTCTGACCTTTACTACTGTGTTCCCACATCTAAGTCACTTCATCTTTCTGACCCTCAGTTTCCTCATTCGCAGACTCAGGATAATAATAGCATAGTACTTGCCTCACAGGGTTGTGGTAATGATCAAATGAGATCATATCCATAAACTACTTTGTGGACCTTAAATCATCACAGAAAAGTTTGAGTTGGATAAAAGAAAATTCAAGATGTGATTATGAAGTAATTAGACCTATTTTCTAAAACATGCCAGTGCTCAGGCAAATGACTATGGTCCTTCAAAGTCATCATCCTTAGGAGAACATTGATTATTCCAACAATCTGGCCATTTCTGAAAACATGTTTAGAATGATTTGGGAACAGCCTTTAGTATCAGTCTACAAATGACCTCAGAAAAATCGCTCTCATTACTTTATAGCCATGTGGAAGCTATTGATTAGCTTGATGAACCACTAGTTCACTAAATTTGGCTCCAAATGGCTTTTGGCCACGGGCAATTAGAAAGTTATCCTCAAAAGATGAAGATTCACTATCACTCAAGTTAATTTATAATAAGAATTCTCCACTTAAAAAAATTATGACCCCTTTGATAGTCTGGTGAAGTCTTTCTTAGAATAATGGTTCTAAGTGCATAAAATAAAATACATAGGAATATGATGGAAACCAATTAGGTTGAAATACAACTGTCAAAATACTTTTAAAGAACCCCAACAAATTCATGGACCCACCACCCTTCCTAAAAATACTTACAATCCCTGATATAAAAGATGAATGTACAACAGGAAGTGTGCTAGGGTGCAAAGAATACTGGATTTGGAGTCAGAGGACCTAGGATTGGATACCAGTGCTGTTTGTCTACTGCCTGTACTATGTTAGTCAAGTGATTTCATTTCACTTTGCTTCTAGTTTTCTCATTTGTAAAATGAAAAAAGTTGAACTATATCTCTAAGTTGCTTTCTATTTTTAGATCCTTTGAGGCTTTGAGAGTAACCCCAAAGAAGGCATTCTAGAAGAGTACTGAGCAATAGCTAAAAGCACCACTGGGATAAACAAGTTGCCTCTCAAGTAGACAACTCTCATTTGGTTCTCTTAGTCCCAGTATGGCTATGAAAAAATCTACCTTGTTACCATAGAGTCAGACTTTGGATGAGGACTTGGTGAAGCTCATCAAAAGTTGGGCAATCCTCATGTCAATATCACATGCTGATATTTACCTATGGCAGGGAAGTCCATTGTCTGCTTTGCAGTACTCTTTTCAAAGCTTTTGTGATAGCCCCATGGACTACCTGTGAGCCAAAATTTCCATCTGATAGGGGCAGGAAGGCATCTATTGCATTTATTTGTGATAGAACAGAAGAATTATACTATAGAAGAATACACTATACAGTACTGAAGAATTTCAAAATGGGTACAAAATGGTATTCTATTTTTTGCAATTGTATATTCCTTTCTTGTATTCACAGTTAAACAGAAAATTATTAACATAAGCACTATCGGGGATAGGTTGGAAATGCATGCTTCCCCCTCTCTTCCCCCCCACCCCCATTCACAATTCTGTACACAGATTTGCCAAAAAGATATTTCAGGATCTGAATGGTGTTGGATCAAACCATTGGTCTTGAATCTCACCATTGTTGAGAAAAACTTCAACAACAACCACGGAAATCATTACAAAAACATTAGAAAGCATCTGAAACCATACTGCATATTTCAGATCTGGCCAGACATTTTCATAGTAACTGCTCTTTCTTAAATAGCATATGCACTTTCTTTATTGATACCCATACATTTTAAATACATTTAATTTTGGCTCATAATGAGTAAAAAATAATTTTAAAAAATGAACAAACCATATGAACAAAAATATCACACCTTACATCAGCTAAGAACATCTGGGATGATTTTGAACTGTTGATCCTTTTTATTGCTGAAACTGATGGATGAAGAACTGTAAGCCATGTTGCCTCTTCGGTTGTTACTAAGTCTGTTTCATAACTTTTTAAAAACAGACTGATGGTTGTAACCCAAACAAATCAAATCAACCCAAATCAGAAAAGTTACAAAAACCCCCAACCAAATAAAACAATTATCAGCCCAAATAGAAGAGTTTTAGATTCTAGTTTAGAATTGTTCTGACTTTTAGAGAAAACTGGCATTTATTTGCAGTGTGCCCTGGATACCAGAAAAGGTTTGGACATGAATCTGGTGATAGTAAATGGTAATGAAAATAACTGATAATGGGTTGTGTTTTTAATCATCTTAACTCCTCCAAAAAGTAGGGCAGTTCTACTATTTAAATGCTTTCTTTGCCAGTGAAAAGGAGTAAAATACAGTGTAGGAGACAAATAAAAGAATTAGTTTTTAAGGGCGTAAGCTATGGAAGGGTATGGGTATATGAAATGGCAATTTTGACTTGTGAAAGACAGGTCAACAAGTTATTCTTAATCCATTGAATGCCTCTACATATTTTAAGTGCAATGTGAAAGTATGTGGAACCTCCTCACTTCCAAATGAGAACACAGCTAGGTACACTTCTCTTGCATGAGTGTACCCCAAACACCACACAGGCATATCATCACATAAAACAAAATGAGGCACAGAATGTAAAAGTGTAAAACCATGCAAAATTCTACTTTTACCAAATGAGAAGAAAAATTCTGATACAGAATATGGGCACATATCAAACATAATTTAATTACATGTTGACATTTTATGAAATCTACAATGGTTGAAAGGGGAAGAATGGTATTACAATATAAAACCACAGAGAAAGGGTGTGTAAATGTAAGTTTGTACTGTCTATAAAAGGCAGGAGGGAAGTAGCATAGGAGTTTCAGAAAAATACTCCTTCAGGAGATACTATATACAGTGAGTACAGTTGTTTGGAATGTCATTGGTTAAGACAAATTGCATAAACCAGATTTTACTTTTTTTATGGGATGGATGAAAAAGGATGGAGAGTGTGCAAGTACATTGCCCCAAACTTGTGCTCTCAGCAGGGTGCTACTCAGTAAGCATTTACTTTCAATAAGGTTTATCCATTTTTTAAAAGAAAGACCTACATGAACTGAAGCAGAGTGAAATGTACTGTATACAAAATAACAGCAATAGTGGGGGATGATCTGCTGGGAAGCATGTGGTTATTTTCAGCAAGGCAATGATCCAATATAACCCTGAAGGACTTACAAAGATTGTAGCCCATCTGCAGAGAAAGAACTGATAGTATCTGAAAACAGATCGAAACACATTAAAATTTTTTTTTCTTTTCCTCTTTGACAATTCCTTAATCTGAAGTTTTGGGTTTTTTGACTGTTTTCTCTCACAAGTAGCTAATATGGGAATTTTTCCATGACTACTCATGTATAACTTATTTTGAATTGCTTGAGTTCTTGTGGGGGGGGGCGGGAATGGAGGGGGGAAGAGAAGTTGGAACACAAAGTATTTTTTAAAAATTGATGTTAAAATTTTGTTTTTACATATATTTTGGAAAATAAAATTATATTAAAAATTCTATATAGCTTGCATGAACTGATGATGAGTGAGATGAGCAGAACCAGAAGAACATTATACACAGTATCATCAACATTATGTGTTGATCAACTGTGATAGACTAGATTCTTCTCACCAATACAACGGTACAAGAAAGTTCCAAAGGACTCATGATGGAAAAGGCTCTCCAAATCCAAAAAAAAAAAAAAAAAGGAACTGTGGAATATGGATGCTGATTGGACCATACTATTTCTTTTGTTTTTGGTGCTGTTGGTTTTCTGTTTTGTGGATTTTCCTTTTTGCTCTGATTCTTCTCTTATAATGAGACTGATGCAGAAATATGTTTAATGTTATTATGTATATATAACCTATATCAGATTACCTGCTGTCTAGGAGAGGGAGGAGGGAGGGGAGGGAGGGATAAAAATTTGAAATTGGAAATCTTATATGAACAAATGTTGAAAACTATCTCTGCATGTAACTGGAAAATAATAAAATACTTTTATTAAAAAAAACCCCAAAATAAAAGTTCTATATAGAATTCTAACAATCTTCTATTTGTCAGTGGATAAAAAAGCAAGAACTGGTGAAATAAGAAGACAGGACCAGTTTTGCCTCTTCTTTCCTTTGCTTTGAAGTATCCTCTGCAGGAAATATCAAATTTCCATTTTGTTTGTTTCCAGTTTTTAAATGTTAAGGCTGTCCTGGAAAATATGAAAATCTGGGGCCAAAGAAACACCTGTGCCCATATTATTTCATGGGTATATCAGGAATACTCAATTGCCCATGGACAGGAATAGTTAAAGGAATTCCATATTTAAAGAATCACTACAAACCCAGCACATCCCAGATGAGATCAATGATACCGTATTCTGAAAACATGGCTTATTGTTGGTATCTGACAAAGGCTGAATATCGAGGTGGAGTGGGGGAATTCAACACTTTTAAAACCTCAGAGAAAATAATAGTGATAATCCTTTCTCATCCCCCCTGAATACTTTGGAAATAACCAAGAAGTCTTTCAATGTGGAACAGAGATATAAATATTTTTGTCCTTCTGTGCCTCTGTAATGGTGGAGAGCTATTCTTTATTTTTCCAGATGCATACATAAAAATAAAACATTTTTACTAAAACAATGATACAAATTCACATGGAAACAGAAGATATGCCTGACTACTGTAAAGAAAGCCTTTACTTCTTGCTTATACACAATAAATATTTCACAAACTATCTCACTACTATGGCTTCTGGGATGCACTCATTGAATCATAGTGATAATATGCCATCTTTATTAACACCTATCTTGTATGCCCCTTTTGTGAGATTGAGACATATATATATGTATATATATATATATATATTCCCATTTCAGCCATATGACATAGTTAATATTGTTATTTCCTAGTAATTTCTGATGTTTGAAATGGCGCAAAAGAATAATAAATCACATTTACTCATGGATAAACTTGTAGGATCATATTCCAGTGGAATGGATTTTTCAGTTACAAGGATGTAAAAGAGAGAGAGAGAAAGAGGGATAGGGTGGGAGGGTTCATATGCATATGTGTTTATTAAGGATCTTGATTAGATTTTAAAGGAGGAGACATTTGTGGAAAGAGGGGTCAATTAGGGAGAAGTTTGGCATGAAATTTTGGCTTTCTAGAAGGTAAATATTTAGAGCGGCAGTGTGGTGTGATAGACAGAGAATGGCCCTGTAACCAGGAAGATATGGTTTTGAGTCTCATCTCTGACACATATTGTCTGTGTAATCCTGAACGAGTACCTTAATTTCTCAGTGCCCCAGTCAGCTCTTTAAGGCTATAAATTGTAGAGGTGTCCATCTGTAATGGTAAAGGACAATACTACTCATCAACAAAAAACATCAATGCCATGGCAGATAAAGTAAAATATTTCAAAGGGTCCTGAATTTCTCAGGGGAGCTGCAAAAATGATCAGGGTTCCTGTATCTGAACCAGTGGCTTAAAATAAATTTCTAGTGCTTGTAAATAAATTCCATGTGACCAAATGGAGAAGAATGTTTAAATGTGTCTATGCACCATCAGTAACTTGGAGTATAACTTGGATAGGTTTCAGCAATATCCTTGAAGGTCTTATAGGCATTGTGCAAACGTCCTTGAAATCAAATTGATCATATAAAAAGATTCTCCTAATTAAGCATTTCTTCATTGTCAGCTTAGGTTTTTCTCGAAGTATTACCTTTTCTAAACAAACTGGATATTTTCCTATACAGAGAATGATTCCAAATAGCATTACTTTAAAACACACACACACACACACACACACACACACACACACACACACACACACACAGTCATACACAGTCATACACAGCAAGAAGGAAACATCAGTCCTTGGAAACATGAGCTTTGAGGCCTCACAAATCCTTCTAACCCAAAAGATTCAGGAAGATTAACTTTGATTCTGTCCCACTCAACATCATTTTACCCCTATTTTCCTTAACATAGCCAAATTTCTTCTTGTGTAGAGATTATTCATGGAAAGTCACAGAACCTACCTTACCTGAAAATCTTACTCTTAGCCAAGGGTCACATGTAGGGGTGGGTTCTTTTCTTTTCCAACCCATGGCCTGCTTTTGTATGGATTCTCTATGAAATAAGCTTTTGAGAGGAGGGAAGCTTACAAGATGCAAAAGATGAAGAAGGGGAGTCTAGCAGTCTACAAAAGCTTCTAGTACATTAACTAATAATTTTTATGATCTAAAATTCAACTCTGCAACTAACAATTAAAAATCTCGTTGCTTTCTTAAAATAACTCAAAGAAAAAAATGAGTTGCAATTACCACAACCATCTACTACATGCTGCAGAAAGGAGGAAAACCAGGCATCTGATTCCTTTTTTCTTTTCTCCCATGCCTTTTTTTGTTTGTTTTTTGTTTTTTCCTATATGTGGATGTTCATGCAACTCTAGGCATACAGCCTCTCAAGGTGAGTGCTTAGCAGAAAAGGAGTTTAACTCATGTTGGTAACGGTGCTCCCTCGTGTTATGTGGGAAGAGAATTCATAACCTGTCCTGACTGTGATAGCCACACATGTTGCATTCAAAAGGATCACGGAAGCCATGGCAACCCATGTGGATTGTATACATCACATGGTCCAAAAAGAGGACCCTGCAGTGTTCACATTTATACACCTTCAATGGCTCCCCATTGTTGCTGATAACTTTGAAAGCGTCTTGGGAATTGTCAGTTGCTGCCCTCAGGACATCATAGGGCCTATGCTCTTCTTTTATGGACAAACCATTTCTGGCATGTTGGTTTATGTGGTTTGTCAGGTAAATGAGGCCACTCCGTTCCTCGTTATTACTCTCTGTGTCTGTGGAGTCGTGGCAGCTGTTGCTTGGGGAGGCATCTCTTTCAGAGGAGATGGATTTAGCCTTAGAGAGCAGCAATAGATTTTCCACTGCACTGTCCTGGGCTGTGTGATTAGGGCGTGGGTGACCATCACCGTGGGGTTTGTGGAGCTGGTACATGGAGCTGATGACTGGTACAACCTCGGAGCCGCCGGGGGGTGTCTGCACCAGTGGGCGCAATGATTCGGCCCCTAGATAGCTGATGGCATTGTTGATGGCCTGATCCATGACGTGGGTCTGCATCATTTCATTCTCTTTCTCATAATTGGTGCTGGCATCATATGGGAGATCTGTCAAGCATTTGTCACCTGGCGATTAAAACGGGAAATAGTCAGTTGAGACCTGAATTCCTCAAGCATTTATTTATTTCTTATTGAGAACCAAGATCAATCAGTTAACAAACATTTATCATTATTTATTAGGCACACTGATTATATGAAATAATCAATATGAAAACATTTTAATTGTTTAAATTATAGTAAATTGTGGGCATATATAAAACATCACTTAATTGCATTTAAGTAATTAAATATTTGATTAATGATTAATTAATCAAGGATTTAATTAAATAGTCTCGGCATATTGGAAAATATTCTAGGGAAATAATGGAAAAAAGGCAGGCATACCATACAAATGATTTTCAATGCAGCATCATAATAAGAATCAAATGAGATAATGTATGCAAAACTTTTTGCAAACTTTAAAGTGCTGTAAAATTTTAGCATCATATAAAAGATAGCCAGACTGAAAGCCAGGAAGATTTCTGCTTGAGCTCTGCCTCTGATACATACTGGCTGTGTAACCCTGGACAAATCCTTTTACCTCTCAATGCTACAGGCAACTCTCAAAAAGGCTTCCATTGGTTGAAATGAGTTTCCTTATCCAGGAGTTCCTTGTACTAATAAAGTCACAGGTCTAGTTCCTATCTATCTATCATCATCATTATCATATTCTGTATCTCTACGTGAAGGGATTAGCTAAAGATTTATTCTATCATTTGACATTATATTGAATTTGAATGATAATCATCTTCCCACAGTCTTGGACAAAAAATATATCCCTGAAACTCCCCTGGAAAAACGAACAAGTTTTGCTTTTGAGATGTTAATAAAATATTTAACAGAGTAGTGATGGTCTGAGTATGACCTTGGGAATGAAGAATCCCCATTTGTGATTATGACACTGATTTAGTGAATGGTTGAGTGCAACTCAGTTACCATGTTTGTCTTAGCTTCTTCATCCTAACAGAGGAATGACAATGACTCACTTCAGAGCATTGTGTCATGATTTAACTCATGTGCAATAGTCAAGAGCTTTAAAGACAATTACCATCATAATTGCAACAAGGATGGTGACCTTTAATTAGAATTATCCCCTTTATTCTGTCTAATTCCCTTCCCCCTCCTACCTTTTAACCAACTAGATTTCTAATCTCCTTTCAGAGAGATGATGATGACAGTGACAACAACAAAAAATCTTTGTTAAGTGCCTACTGTTTATAAGGTGTTCTGCTAGGCAACATGGTCCAGTGGAAAGAACACTAGATTTGGAGTCAGAATCTGAGTTCAAATCCTGGCCTTGCTACTTGCTAACTGTATGACCGTAGAAAAGTTATATCACTTCTCTCGACTTCAGTTTCCTCTGGAAAGTGGAGAGAGCTGGGCTCTGGAGTCCCACTAAGCTCTACATTTATGATACTATAATCCACAGGTGTTGGAAATACAAAGGGAAAAACTCTCCAGTTCCTGAATTTAAGGAACTTCTAGACTGAAAAGAGAGGTATGATGTGTAGAAAATTAAGGATGACACGAGGTTGATTTCCATGAAGTAAAAGAAGTATAACAGTGGAATATAAACTTCTTGAGGGCAGGGACTGTCTCGTTTTGATCTGTGTGTCTCCAGTGCCTAGCACAGTGCCTGACATATAGAAGATGCTTAATAAATGTTTGTTGAATGATATAGGGAATACTAAAGGGAAGTCAGGAGAGAGGGAGAGAGAGGAAGAGAGAGACAGACACAGAGAGAGAGAGAGACAAAGAGAGAGAGAGACAGAGAGACAAAAGAAGGGAGGGAGGAAGGGAGAGACAGAGAGGGAAGGAGGGAGGGAAGGTACTTTCACCTAGAAGGCTTCTGGGAAGGCAAAGCCTAAGAGTTGAGCCTTTAAAGAAGAACATAACTACCTAAGACAACATTCTATCCCCATTACCTAATGTAGTAACACACATAGTAGATACTTTAACAAATGTTTGTTGAATTGAATAACAATGGAGAACAGAGGTCCATTTGATAAGTATGAAGTGGAAGGCAGAAACAAAACCAAGGGAATTGCTGGGAGGGAGAAAAGGCAACAGTATCAAAGAGTAGGAAAAGATCTAGTAGAGAAATATCAATTGTTTAGTTTTAATTTTGTGTTTACAAGCTAGTTTTCCAATTCTTCAGATAAGTTATTTCACAAAGAAAGAAGTAACCCAATTTCCTTTGTTATACATTATTATCATATATGTCATAGGTATGACAAGGCTTAAGACCAAATGTTGGCTAATGTCTGTAACACAAAAGTAGTATAGTCATTAATTAGGGCCCCATTTTACTTCGGTTCTAAAAGCTAGTTATTTATTTGTTTTAAGGTGTTCTGTCTTCAATAAAGCCATTAGTTTTCATTAATCAATGAAAAGTGTTTGAATTTCTACAAATATGATTTAATGTTGCTTGTCTTACATTTCACAAGGGCCCCAATGTTTTCCTGTATGATAATGATATCTGCTGTCAATGTAATAATTTTCTGAGTGAGGAGACATACACACACATATATCCACACAATACACACATATGTGTATATATCCAGACATATAACTATATGCAGGCATATATGTATAAATAAATATATATGTAAATATAAAAACAGAACCATGCTTCATGAATTTGCTGATTGGACTTCTCTGTTGTGGTCATTAGCCATTGGTAAGTATACTCTCTCTAAAACTATAATGTCCCATATAAAGAGGGCCATATTCCACCCTCCTTTCTTATCTGTAATTTCATATTCAGCCTTGACTCTGCATTCATTTTCATCCAATTGTAGTCATTAATGTGGGATAATGGGGTTCATTTAGCAGTTACTTGCTTTATGATTATGCACCCTTATCTACAGAACCAAAGGAACCAAAGATCTTTTGAATCTAATGGGGAGAAAAGTTTCAATAAGTCATCATTCTTATAGAAGCAGTTAATCAAGTCTAAAGACTTCTATAAATTATCCAATCAACAGATATCCATCTTACAAACAGAGGAAATGGGTGGTGCTTCTCTTCACATAAGCTTAAAGTAAACACAGACCAGTATTTCTGAATCTATACTGGGAGTAGTCACTGTTCTCTCATCAGGTTTTTTAAATGATAATGAACATACTTGTGAAGCTCACATAGAGACCTTGCCATAAATGAGTGCATTTTAACTCAGAACTCAAAGCTCAGAATTGAGAATTCCTAGAACAAGGAGTAATGGATAAGAGTTACAGAGAAAAATGTTGGCTCAATGAAAAGAAAAACTTTCTAATTAGTGACCAAAAGTGGAATGGCCTAGCCTCAGGAAGAGGTGGCTTTTCTGTCATTGAAAGAGATTGCTTAACCCCATCGTTTTTCCTTTCCCTATTCATTCTCATTCTCATTTCTCTTTTTGAAATCCCTGCAAATTTCCTGTAATAGATCCTTTTTTTTTTCTTTTTTTTTTTTTTTAACCCTAATGGTTTTAAAGCTGAAGGTAATATTCCAAGTATAGGCTGTAAAGGAACTCTATGGAATGATGCCTTTAGATGTAAAGATCCAGAGAACACAGAATTTCTGCTACCTTTCAGCCAGGAGACGGAATGCAGTAAAATCACAGCATGCATATTACTGAAATAGATACTGGTTTTAATTTACTAAAGCACTAGGATTTCCGTTTCAGAGGCTGAAGTCGAAGAAGTAAAAAAAAAAAAGTATCTCTTTTCAACTAGGTTTTTGAATGTTATTTAGAGAGCACTGGACTTAGAGTCAGAAGACAGAAGGTTGAATCCCAGGTTCATTATTTGTTAGCATTGTTAACACTGGACACATCATTGAATGCCTCTTAGTCTCACTTTCTTTATCTGTCAAGTAGAATGAGATCACCTTTAGTACCTACTTCAAAGGGTGAAAGTAAAATGATAAAATAGTGTAACTGAAAAGTTCTGTATAAATGTGGGTTATGATTAGTATTGATTACATTCATGAAGCCTAGTACTAGCTGTTCACACAATCCTCCCTCTGAACTAGAAGGGCTTGCTCCAAAATGCCAACTGGCAACAACATAGATGGAAGGCACACAAAACTGTCCATTTGTCAACAAACATTTATTAAGCACCAACTGTCTACAAATGAGCCTTAAAAGGGGAAGAAACATTCAGCTTACCTGTTTTTTTTTTTTGTTTGTTTGTTTGTTTTTCAGTTTCCTCCTTCCTTTACCCCCTAGCATATATCAAATTTTAAAGCACCCATTAGCATGTTTGGTTTTTAAGAGACATCAAACGTGGAACTCTTACCCACAAATTTCTGAGGCATAGAGCTCTTACGTTTGGCGACGTTACTTGCTAGTCTATCCAGCACGAGGGATCTCTCAGATCCGATCTTGCACAAATCTTCGGCCATTTCACTATGGTTGGTTTCTTCTTTAATGACTAAAGCCAAGGGAAATCAGAATGGTCAACAACACAGATATCAATAAATTTAAGGGCCCGATTTGCTAAGGCAATTTAACAAAGTTGGAGTAACTCAACAGAAGTCCCTAGTTGACTTTCAGTGCTCATAATGGTAGTGGCTAGCGTTTAGAAACCTATTTCATTTTTATTTGGCAAAGTCCACTTCACTTTTCACAGGGCTATTATATTAGACCCTCACAATAATCCTGTAATTTGGACAGGGCAGGGATTATAATTTATATGAAACACATGGAGGTGCTCAGGTTCAGAGAGTTAACACACCCAGTGTTATCCAGGGTGCTTCTCATAGATAAGGGACTAGAATTCAAGCCTCCTGAATCCTTAGGTCTTTGTCTTTCTTACACTATACCTCATTGCCTCCCATGTGCTAATTAAACATTCCAGTGCTAAAGATAGAAATCCAAGTATGAAGAAACATGTTGTTTCTTTGCAAATGGAACATCAAATGGCCTTTGTGCTTCAACTGCAAAAGGTTCAGGGCTTTCTATTGAGTCTTATATAGTGTGATTCAAAGGAACACAATCATCGAGTGGGTTAGTGATGGTCTTTTAGTAAATGAGAAGGCATTCAAAGATGATAGTTAGTCCTTTTTAATTTCTTTGAGTATTTTCATGAAAACTAAGTTCAATTTTAATTAGCCCAAAAGTTTATTATTTAATTAAATGCTGAATTCCTCCTGTTTATAGGAATTTATGGTTTCCCCCTAATATTAAAAAAAAATAGAACAGAGGGGGTTGGTAGATTGTGAGAATTAAGAGGAAGGACTTAAAAGTAGAGTTCCTTAATCTGGGTTTCACAGGGGGTTTGTCTGTGTGTGTGTGTGTGTAGATTTCAGGGGGTTTGCAAACTTGGCTGGGAAAAAATTATACCTTTATTTCAATGTAATTGGTCCCCTTTGTAATTCCATAATTTTGTTTTATGCATTTGATAATGATAATGATGGTAGATAGATAACATTTATATAGTGCAAAATGTTTAACAAATATCTCATTTTTATCCTCACAACCATGGGAGTAAGGTGCTATTATTATCTTCATTTTATAGACAAGGAAACTGAGGCACACAGAGATTAAGTGACTTGCCCAGTATCAAAAAGCTCATAAGTGTCTGAGCTGGATTTAAACTCAGGTCTTCCTGACTCCAGCCCCAGCTCAGTCCTCTATGCCACTTAGCTTCCTTAAAGAACAATATTTAAGATCAGAGAAGGGGTCCATAGGCTTCACAAGACTGCCAAAGAGGTCTATGACATAAAAAATTAAGAACCTCTAGTTTAAATTATGCTTATAGAGTATCCCCAATAAAAAACAGTAATCCCTTAAACTGACTAATTTAAGGACCTCCAACACTGAAGAAAATGAAGAAATGTGATCTAGTTATTATCATTTCCTTTGCACTAGGGGCATATATCTTAACAACTATTGCTGCTTCAAGTTCTTATGTTATGTAATTGAATAAATTATAAGAAATTATATAAACATATAATAATGTATAATATAAATGACATTAACAAATTATATAATCACAGAGTGATAAAAGATCTTTGAGATGTTTTAGTGCAACAACATCATTTTAAAGGTGTGGGGAGGAAGAGTTAGTACACTTTAGGGAAGAGTCCTTAGATTTGGAGACCAAAGGAATTAATAGGATAAAATTCTGGCTATTCTACTTTTGCTAGTAAATATATGACTGATCCATGAGACCTTTCCTGGTCCCCTCCTTACTCCCCAGTTGCTAAGGCACCTTCTTCCCAAATTACCTTGTATTAATTTTGTACATGATATGTGTGTGTGTGTGCGCGCGCACATATACACACACACACATATATATATATATATATATACATACTACATATATACCATATATATAAACACACATACACACACACAGACACACCATGGAATGGTAGCCCCTTTTATATATATACCATGGAATGGTAGCCCTCTGTAGAAATGTACTTTCACTTTGGTTTTTGTATTCTCAGTATTTAGCAGGAGTGCCTGGCGCATAATAATTTAATAAATACTTGTTTGTTGATTGATTGACTAAATCTCTCTGGTCAAGAGGATTGACTTAGATGATCCTGAAGGTCCCTTCAAATTCTAGATCTTCTGATCAAATCATCAAGTACAGGTCAGACTAAGCTCATGTCTATTTTTGACAGTTACTTGACTGGAAGATCAGGGGAATGTTATCAAAGCATTTGACAATGTCTTGTGATTTCCTTGTGGACAAGTTGGAGAGATGTAAGGGAGCAAATAGAATTGTGCAGATTTGGAGAGCATGCTGATGGGGACTTGGATCTTTGCTGGTTAACATTTTTTTATTATTATTATCAACGACTGGCATGTAGAGATAAGCAATCTGCTTATCAAGTTTGTAGATTACACAAAGTTGGGAGGGAGCCAAAATATTCTGATAAGCTAGAATGATGAGTAATGAAAGAAGATGGAATTTAATAGGAGTAAATGTAAAATTCTTCATTTAGGCTCAAAACAATCAAAATCAACTGCACAAGTTGAGGCTGGAGGAGGAAAGCCTAGATTAGGGTTCTCAAAACTTTTTTTTAGTATCAGGATCCACTCTTAAAAATTATGAAGACCCTTCCCAAAAAGTCTCAGTTTATATGGATAATATCTATAAACACCACATTAAAAATTAAACCATCTTAGTATTATTGTAAAAATAGTTTTGACCTCACAGATCCCATAAAAGGGGTCCTCAGACAACACTTCGAGAACTGTTGGCCTAGATAATAGTTTGTGTAAAAGACATTTGAATTTTTTAGTGTATGTACAAGTTCAATATTAGTTGAGCATGATGTGATGATTAGAAAAAATAAAGGTGAATACCACCTTAGATTGCATTGTGGCATAATATACAGAAGAAGCTATTGGTTTTTTGGGTGTTTACTTTATGTGTTTGCAAACTTAGTATTAGTTGAGTGTGATGTGCTGATTAAAAAAAAAGGTGAATACCACCTCAGGTTTCACTGCAGCATATATACAGAAGAGGGAGACAAGGAAGAGGGCATTAAGACAGGAGGAAGGCTAGAAACTGCTTTATAAAGATCAGTTGAAGTAACTGAAGAAGTTTACACAGAAGATAAGACCTGGGAGGATATGATAGCTTTTTTCCAAGGTGGTTTTTTTTTCTTTGCAGGGCAATGAGAGTTAAGTGACTTGTCAGGATCACACAGCTAGTAAGTGTCAAGTGTCTGAGGCCGGCTTGAACTCAGGTCCTCCTGAATCCAGGGCCAGTGCTTTATCCACGATGCCCCTAGCTGCCCCTTCTTCAAGTTTTGAAAGGAGTAGAGAAGAATTAAGATTTGTTCTGGCTTGCCTCCAAACAGGTGAAAGATGTCTTAGCAATTAGTGCTGGGCCCAAAGTAGAAAAGGCTGCCCTCAGGAAACCTTCTTCCCTAAAAGTATAAGTGGAGGTATAATGATGTCACAGAGGAAATTTCTATAAAGGAATTAGGTAGATTGGGTGGACTCTGATACCCTGTCACTCTGTGATTCTTTTTTTTTTTTTCCTTTTTCTTGTGGGGCAATGGAGGGTTAAGTGACTTGCCCAGAGTCACAACAGCTAGTAAGTATGCAAGTGTTTGAGGGACAGATTTGAACTCAGTACTCCTGAATCCAAGGCCGGTGCTTTATCCACTGTGCCACCTATCTGCCCCCAACTCTGTGATTCTTTAAGTGACTTACTCAAGATCACATTAGCTAGTCGGTGGTTTTAAGCTACTTCTGACATAATTATACTGTTTATTGACACAGTTCAAAGTTCCTATCAAAGAACCACTTTCACCTAAATCCCAGAGAGCTAAATTTTCCTGTGTTCATCAATGACTTCCATATTATCTCTCCTGTTATGCTTTATATAACAGCTAGAGTGCTTTAGGGTGTGCAAAACACGTTTACAAAGAATATTTCCTTTGATCCTCACAACAACCCTGGGAAGCAGGTGCTTTTATTATTCCCATTTCACAGGGGAATAAGGTTAAGTGATTTGTTTAAGGTCACATAGACAGTAAGTATACAAGGCTGAATTTGAACTCGGTATTCCTGACTCCAAGACAAGCATTATATCCTGGTAGCTGCCTATTGATTTCCTGTTAAATCAAGAACTAAGGATAATCTAGAAGCAAATGAGGGAGCCAATCTGCTGAATTGGATGATTTAGGCCAGAGATGATTTGGAAGTAAATACTAGGGTGAATTCCAAGTCCAATGAATTTCAGTAACAATAATAATAACAATGAATAATAAACAACTAACATTACATAACACTTACTATGTGCCAAGCACTTAACTAAGGGCTTTACAATTATATCTCACTTGGTCCTCACAACAACCTGGGAGGTAGGTGCTATTTTTTATCCTCACTTTACATATAACAAAATCGAGGGAAAACAGAGGCTGACTTGCCCAGGGTCATACAATTAGTGTCTGAGGCCAGATTTGAGCTCAATTACTGAGGGTCTACTATGCATCTAGCCCTGTAGTTGGCATGTAAAGGATATCAAGTGGTCTAGGAGAAAGTCTCTGCGTTCAAAAACTTACAGTGTCTTTGAGGAATCAGTTGAACATCAAGGAGTATATAATTCAGGGCTATACTGAATGGAGCCAAGAGCCAGAATATGTGGTACTGAAAGTAAGTTCCATTCACTTTTGAGGCGGGAAACAAGGTCATAATGTTTTATGGGAAATATTCCTTATGAAATCCTGCCATTTTCTTTAGTCAATAGAATACAAAAATCACCACTTTTGGGAACCCCTAAATATATTGTATATAACCCCTTCTAGTCTTGGGAGTCAGGAAAAATATGGGTTTGAATCCCTGCTCCCATGTTTCCTGATGTATGACTTTGGGCAAGTCATTTACCTTGTCTGAGCCTCAAATTCCTCATCTGTCAAATGAGAGTAATCATACAGTCTACTCACAGTGTTGTTGTAAAGCTTAAAGCACTCCTTAAATCCTGATTGATTACTGCAACTCTATGGTAATACCCTTTATTATTAGCTGATGAGTTGACTAATGCATTTGGTTTGGATAAAGATCTCTGGGTTTTAACCAAATTTAAATAATCCTCTCTTTCCACAGTCCAGGTAAGTGGGCTCCCCTTTTCTGTTTTTAAATTTTTAATCCTTTAACAAAATTAGGAGGAGGTGTGGCTAATAGCGCCAACTCCTGTCCTAACCCAGCTTTTTTTTAACTATAAGGTTTAGCTACTCTGTATTTTCTGATGACATGTGAAACACATTCATATACTACTACTCCAGAGATGCACTAGGAAAAGGGAGCATCAGTGCTCAGAGGCCAGAAGTAACACTTCTGTTGCATCATTTGATTGTCAGGGTCAGACATAAACGCACAGCTTATCAAACAAGAGACTAGCTTACATGTAAACCCCTCCTACATTCCTCCCTCTTCCTTGTGGATGGCATGCTCTCTTCCTGAACTGATGCAGAGAAGTCTTTCCTACAAGCTCTGCCTTGCAAACCTTTGAAAATAATAATAATAATAATAATAAACATTTATATAGTGCTTACTATGTGCCAGGCACTGTGCACTTTACAATTATTATCTTATTGGTCCTTGTAACAACCTTGAGAGGTGGGTACTTTATTATCCCCATTTTATAGATGAGGAAACTGAGGCAGACAGAGGTTAAATGACTTGGCCAAGGTCACATAGCCAGTAAGTGATTGAGGTCACATTTGAACTCATGTTCTTCCTGATTCCAGGCCTGGTACTCTATCTACTGCACTACTATGTCTATTTTAATATATGGGCTTTCAGTTAGGACTCATGTGCTCTGTTTCCCAGGAACATACTCATATATTTTATATAAGACTCGACGACTTCTGAAATGATTTATTCAATGAGATTTCATAGCTCCAATAGTTACCAAGCATAAAGCTGAGATCTACAAGAGCCTTTAAAAAAAGAAAGAAAGAAGAAACAAGTCACAGGCCCTAACCCTTTAGATGTTCCTGGGGAATGGGAGGGGAATAGGTATAAAGGTGTACTCTTCAAGCGACTTACTTCCAGGGGGACATTCTCGCACTGGCTCCATTAGCCACTTGTGGGGTGGGTTTGGGTTCCTGGGGCTCTTACCTGGGTACAAGGTGGCTGGGAGGCCCATGCTTTGTAAGTAGTTGTGGCAACGCTCTTTATGCTCCTCTAAAGAGCTTCTCTGTTTATAGCTTCGGCCACAATATCCACATTTGTGAGGTTTACCAACTGCAGAAAACACAATTGAGTTCGAGACCCCAATTAAATGTCTGCCTTGAATGTAATGGAAATGCACACAATATAGTCATTAGGAAAAATTTTTAAGAAAAGCAGAATTCAACTCAGAGCTTTAAAAAGCAATATCGATTTGGCCAAAATGCTCCTATTAAACAGGTTTAATACTTGAGTGGCTCCTATGTTGTGGCCAAGAGCCTAATCTTACTTTATCTACATTTGTATAGTATGCTAATTGTAAAATTAACCATCTCTCCCCAAAGCAGCCTAATGGGCCATGTAACTTTTCAAGATGTAACCTTTATCATTTGTCTAAGAATTTGGGAGGTTGGAAGTGGAGGTAGAAGGAGATTTCAATGAGGTATCAATCATAGTTAGGTCTATGAAACAGGACTCAAAACTGAGTTGACATTCTGGACAAAGCTTAGCAGAGTGTAGTTAGCTGGATCTACTGAAAATGAGGAAAACAGATGGATAGTTCAACTATCCATGAGATGAAGTATTGGTAAGTTGGTACCTCCAGACCACCTCAGAAGAATGACTTCATTTAAATAAGTATTCTATGTTCCCCAAAAAGTACTTTCTACTCTAACATGCCATAGACCTAACTGAACCTGAAGAATTTTGTGTTTTTTTTTAAACACTTAGGTTCTAATAGTCTAGCTGTTCCTGAATTTTATTTTTCTTTACCTTTTTTTTTTTGGTGGGGCAATGAGGGTTAAGTGACTTGCCCAGGGTCACACAGCTAGTAAGTGTCAAGTGTCTGAGGCTGGATTTGAACTCAGGCCCTCCTGAATCCAGGGCTGGTGCTTTAATCCACTGCATTACCTAGCTGCCCCACTGTTTCCTGAATTTTAAGTGATATGAACAGAAAGCATGACAAGCAGCCCTTGTTTTACAAAGGTTTAAGGAAAGTGAATTGTATTGATGAAATGGAACTTTGGAGCTTTCTTCATAATTTTCAAACTTTGATGAAGAGCATGTGAAATTCAGTGCAAATATTTGAATTCTCCTTTATGGCCTCTTAATATTACTTAGTTATATATACTTTAAAATATTAGAAGATAATCAAACCACCAAAAGCATGAGTATTTAGTGACACATTTTTAAGATAGTGCCAAAGATTAGGGGCTGGGTATCACAGCTTACTCCTTGGGTTAAAAAAAAAAAAAAGCCTAGACCTAATTTTGGCTATGCAATTGAGGCCAAAATCTGACACCACAAGCATTTAATTATGGAAGAAATGAAGTTAAATTGGTATAATAGGATCACAGATCTAGAAGCTAAAAGGAAACTTTTAAGGTTATTAATCCAGCTCCCTCATTTAATCTGAAGCCCAGAGAGTTTGAGTGACTTGTTCTATGTCACACAGGAGTAATGGCAAAGCTAGGATTTAAATTTAGGCATCAATGACTCCAGTGATGAACTTGGAGTTCAAAGTCCTTTTCAATAACTTCTGAGAATTTAAACTCCTTGAAGGCAGTCATCATTTGTTTTTGTTTGGTTGGTTTTTTATCTGCAGTCCCCAGCACAATGCCTGACACATGGTAGATGCATAATAAATGCTTACTGAATGGAATTGGAAGAAAGTTACATATAGCAGTCTATTTAATAATACCTCTTGTCAAAATGCTGGATAAAACGTCAGATCTCCCTGCATGCTGCTTTCGTAGTTTAAAAGGGTGCAAACCGCCAGCTATTTACTTTCCCATGATATCACTCTGTCTTCTGGCATGTCATTCCAGAAGATAAGTTGTTTATGAATAGGGCTCTTCCCTGCTCTCCTCCCTGAAATTACACCCTATATTACAATTCACGTGTAAATAATTTAGTTTAACTCAGGCATAATTCAGGAGACTGAGGGCAAGCAAAAAACTTCTGGACAGAAAAGGAACCTTTGCCTCAGCAGTTTGGATGGGTATCCTCAGCTCTCTAGGAGCTAAAGAAGGATGGATGTGGTATCTTTTTGTGGTCTTGTATAACTCCTTACAGGATGTGATCTTTTGTGTGTTTTTTTTTTAATTTTAAAAATTTTATTTATTTTTACTGATTTTTAGGGATATTCCTTAAATGGAAGATCCATAGGGGATTTGCTGATAACAGTGATAACGTACATAGAACTCCAGGCATTTGGTTTAGCGGGATCCTTAAACCAAGCTGCTAGTCTTAAGTAGAATTATGTCTCTAAACCCGGAAGGGGCCTGAAAGGCCATTTTATCTGACTTCTTCATTTTACAGATGACAAAACTGAGCCCTAGGGACGTGAGGTAACTCGCCCAAGATCTAATAGGGAGTAAGGAAAGAGGCAGGATTCGGACTTGCGTGACTCCAAGTTCAAACACTCTTTACCCTGTGCTACACTACTTTCTGTGCTTAAAATATTGTGCCTGGCACATAGTAGGTGCCTAATAAATGCTTATTGACTGCCCGCCCATTTAATATTTAAAGCATTTACGCATGGCCATGGAATCTAGGAGGCAGGAGAGAATTTATTCACTGTGCAAACCAGTAGCCTACTGTCAAGCTTACATGCTGTTTTAATACTAACTCCTATCTATAGGGCATTTTAAGGCTTTGAAAATGCTTTAAACAGTGACTCTGAGGCACTATTATCTACATTTTATAGATGAAGAAACCGAGTACGAGAGAGGTTGAGTGGCTTACTCAGTGTCAAAGTGGTCTTCGAACCTGGGAATACTGATACGAGATCCAGCCCTCTTTATCCTATGGTATCCCACTGTAGTCATCTTAAGCTTATGTAGAGACTGGGAAGAATATACTATTATTACACTACCACCAATTTTATTGTTGTTTGTCCTTCCTTCTCATTTTATTGAGTGAAGTGTGAAGACCCAAGGAGTCACCTGATCTTGAATAAAACCTCAACATGGAAAGTTGGGAAGCAGCAGAAATCATTGTTTCCTTTGGAGCCAGATACCAGTACTATTTTAGAACATCAGATTAGTTGTCAGAGATGGATGCAGTCTGGTGTTCTCGCTCTGGTATTTTGTTCTAGTTTAGCGTCTCCGTACTACACAAGCTAAGGTGTGCCACAGCAGCACATAAATGCATTGCCTGTCATGTCTGATTACTTAAGTAATTAGTTACGACTGGGGCAAGATACTGTTGAGTCTCAAGGAAAATTAGCAGCCATGAGACTGGAATAATATCTAGGGCAGTTCCCACACCTAATTGTCCTCCCATCTCAGATTCTATGTTCTAACTAGAGAAAAAAGAAATCAACATTCCTTTATGTTGGAATGAAAGAGTTCCCAGTCTTGGATCTCTCTTATTAGTAGAAATTAAACATTTCCAGATGCCAGTGATGAGCCAGCGACAAGAGATTTCTCCAAATGTCCCATCCTGCTCATAAATATTGCTAACCCTTTCAGTATAAGCACTCATACTTTCTGTTAGAATGGAAAGTTATATCTTTAACCAATAGGGGTATTGTCATGCCAGTGAATGATGATCCTAGGGATAACTGTCCTTTTATATATATCTTAACTGTTTGATAAATGAGAGATGAAGCCTACCACTTTCCTCACCTGTAAAACAAAGGGGTTAGACTAATAATAACTCACATTCCTCTATTGTTTTAAGGCTAACAAAGTGCTTTCTTCACTATCCTGTGAGTTAGGCAGTGCAAGCCTTTTTCACTCCCTTTTTATTTTTTTTCCCGTTTTTTTATTACCCCCTTTTTCCAATGAGGGGACTGAAGATCAGGCTTGTTCATGGTCACCCAGCTTGTAAGTGTCCCAGAAAAGTGCCCTGCATATGCAAGGTATTTAATAAATGTTTATTGAATTGAGCATGATTTAAACCCAGGTCTTCTGACCCCAAGTTCAGTATTCTTTTCATTGTAGACTCTCAGGAGACTAGATGATCTTTTCTTTGTTTCTATTATATTCTACTAGGATCATCACATTATGGAGCCCTCGGCAGGGTGCTAGGCCCACACATTCTATTTTTCACAATCACTCAACTCACAACCATCCTTGGTAACCCTTTTAAATACTTTAAAATCCTTATTGTCGAATTGTAGCCTTGACCTTTTGAGAGTCAGTACTCCACTGCTCCCTAGCATGTAGACAAGTAGTAGATTAATGATGGAAACTATATTCACCCATTATAACTTGTAAACTTCCTCAGTCAGGAGGGTAAGTGATTATTTTAAAGACTATTCTAATGGGTACAGATGACAGGGTCTCACAGATCCAATGGTACACTATTCATTTTTCTAAGTAACTAGCTAAGAAATGTGTTAAGATATGCAATTGATTTCTCTCTGTCTTGTTGCTAATGTCCACTTACATATCATTTTATTGATTTAAGATGACTAGAGAGGGGAGCGTTAAACCTGGTTTTAGGAAAAGTTAATATCACTGTTTATACCAACTGATATAAAAGGATTCAACTTTCTTCTTGGAGACCCCTGCTCCCCTGTCCTCCACCTTTACTCCCCATGTTCACCAACCCAGAAATGGGAATATGAAGAAGGTATTCTGTTTCCATTCAGTTACTGGTTTACCTATTAATTATACCAATAACAGTGCAATGGATTTTGTAAATGTCTTTCTAAACAATAATCTTAAAAGTCTTCACTTAGATATTCTATTTAAGGAGATTTCATGTAGACATCAGACAATACACAGCCTCACAACACTCTTGTTAAGTATGTGGATGACTGGAATAGTTATGCCCATTTAACTAGTAGAGAACCAGTCATGGTTCAGTCATGCTGAATGGTGACAGAACACGCATTCATAGTATTACAATCCCACTTCTCTCTTTTTATTCCATTTAATGCAGGCCTATCGTTGTTGGCTGCATATCCTGCTGTCTCCCAGGAAAACCTCCAACTATCATAACCACTGCTTAAAACTTAAAACCTTTTATGACATTTATTTGAGAAATGACTATAACAATTTCTCAGATTTGTAGTTCAATAAAGGAAACTAAAAGCTCATGAAGTCATTCACCAGTGGCCCCAAGCTGTCAGACCCTCTTAAGTCACCCATTTCATTAGTTTCATGTTTGTTCATCACTACTAGGAAAAACAGAGAAGTGATTCCATTCACTCCTTGTACAAAGGAAGCTATCATTATACATTCTTCTAGACTCCAACACCTTGAGGGTAGGGCTTATGTCTTATTCATCTTTGTGTACCTCAGAGCTGCTAGGTCACTATCTTGCACATTCAAGGTATTTGATAAAGATTTATGGAATAATGGATGAAGTGAATGACCTAGCGAATTCATGAGCTCCTTAAAGAAAGGGGCTGTTTTTTATTTCCTTGTATCTCTCCCTTCCCCCATTAGCCTCCAAGTCACTTAGAATAACGGTTTGCTGGACTGTGGATGTTCGATGAATGTTATTGATTGAACATGATTGAAACAACAAAAACCTTTACTCTGAAAACCACATTATGTCGTATCAAATGAAAGAGGTTTCAATAAAATACTTTATCCTCTTCTTAACTGCAGGAAGATGTGAGTTATTAGTGGCCAGTTTTTCAGGTAGCAAGAAACATGATTTGTTTCCTATACAGGTGGGAAAAAGTAAGATTCATCTAGGATTCCAGAAAGAATTATGAAGGGAATGGTTAAGAAACTGGAGCCTCTGGAGTCTATTATAGACTTATATAGGGGGGAAAAAAGGTGAAGCGGAGCTTCCTCTCACTGATGAATCTCTGATTTGAATTTTCTAATTCCAGGATTAATTGGTTTTAAGTATTATAATTATTAAGACTGCAGTCCAAGGGAGTATGGCTATTGTCCCCTGTTTTGCAACCACTAGCAAACAGTGGCACAATCAACCAGTTCCGGAAAGCAAAATATCCCACTATTGATACTGGAAAATACAAGTCTGGTAAAGACAACAGTAGGCCGGGCATCAAAAAAGACTGAACAAGTTATCTGAAATAACTATTTGATACCACTGGCATCAACAGTACTTCTAGGTAAAAATCAAATCAAAATACTACTTGACTTTGAACCCTTTGATCAAGCTGAGTAAGAAAAAGGGGGATCGGGCGACTTTGGAAATGTGTCCCCCTAAGGCACGACTCCCAATAAACCTGTCCTTTCTCTACCTTCCACCATGGATTTATTGAAGGGGATAATAATGTTGAAGTAGTAGGGAAATTCTTCTGACAGAACTTGGATGGGCTTGGAAGCTTTGGACTGAAGACTGAATTAAGCCTAGTGCCTGAGGGACTCCCTTTCCTTACTGTGAAATGTATCAAACACATATGGCGGCAGCCAAGACGTCCACAGCCATATCGGAAACAAGATGGGGAGGCTGAGCTTCTTAAGGGCCCATGGGTGTTACTTCACAAGGAACCTACCTGAATGAGTCCTCAGGTGACCTGTGAGGGCATCCCTCCTGCGGCATGCGTAGTTACAGAGATGGCACTTGAAGGGTTTCTCACCAGAATGCAACTTGATATGACGAAGGAGGTTGCCTTTCTGAGTAAAAGAGGCACCACACTGATTGCACTGGAAAGGGCGTTCTCCTGCGAGAGGGAGAGGAAGAAATATGTGAGAACAAAAATCTAACACGGGAACAAGAGAAAGATTTCAGTGAAAAAGTTGTTTTCCTACTGGTGCTCCATGACTTCTACCGGCTGCAGGTTTGATAGAACATGAGGCTTTCAGACTAAACCTGCCAGTTTCTTAACGCTTCACTGGTTGGGTCAATTTGATCTGAAAATCTAATTTTTTTTTCCTAAATCAGAATGGCACATCACAATGCAAATTCAAACTCATTTAAATAAAGTGACTGCAACATTTTGTGTTGAAGAGCCACTCTTCCTGATCAGCAGTTTTGGAATAAACCAATATCCAATTTTGCGTGTTGTGGCATTTGGTGGGGTTTTTAATGTGGCTTTTTTCAAAGGGTCTTTAAAATATGCCACTGAAGCAGCAAAATAAAAAGGAAACTCATTAAAAATGCATTTCAGGATCACAAGTTCATTTCAGCGTTACATTCTTATATTTAAATGAAAGGCACTTCATTATAACAGTTATAATAACTTCTTTCATTTACATTTTCCCTGTATTTTCCCTTTCAATTTCTTCTCCATTACCTGTCTGTCCCTAAGCAGGCAAATCAGGAAAAAGAGAGAAGGAGAGAGAGAAAGACAAGAGAGAGAGAGAGAGAGAGAGAGAGAGAGAGAGAGAGAGAGAGAGAGAGAGAGAGAGAGAAGAGAGAGTGAGGGTGAGAGACAGAAAAAGTGAGAGAGACAAATATTGAATAAAATAAGAAGTTAAGCTACTATGAAGGAAACTGTCTCTAAATAAAAGTCTTGTCTCTCCATATGGCAGGATAATAAAATCAGAGTTGTATTAATGCTGTTTGTTCTTTTTTCCCTCATATCCTCTTTCTCCTATCCTAAAACCTTAAAATTTTTGTTTCTCTAAATTTATTGAAAGTAAGCTACATTTGAGAAGAAAGATTTTAATAGTTTAAACTGTTATTATTAGGGTTTTTATTTAAGGAGGACGTGGGAGTAATATTTATAATCTCGTTTGAAACCAAAGTATGTGACTCAAAAAATGTGTAGATCTTTCTAAGAGTGATAGCCAATGTTCTGAGCTTTAACAAAGGGGGTAAATGAGTGAAAATTTACGTAAGAAAAGAATGTTATACGCTGCCATCATTCTAAGGAGTTCCGAGACTTAGAGATCAACCAACTGGACATTTAATTTAACCCTTTAAATCACATGAATTATTTATTTCTATATTTCATGGAAAAAACATTTGAGTTTAAGTCTTTTTGAAGATGAACCCTTTAACTTGGGTGTTATGGGATTCAAATGATCATGACCTTACAATACCTTCAGAAATATTTAATTATAGTTATTTTTATTAAGAATTATTTCTTGGGAAAAAACCAATGATTTCTTGGGCTATGCTTCCATAAGGCAGAATTTGACTTTGCTTTAAAAAAAAAAAAAAAGAATTTGACTTGCTTTAACAACTGATTGACATGTTTTAGTAAACGAAATGTTGGCAATCAATGGTAAATGGAAGGTTAGCTGGGGCTGGAAAAGTCTACATTGGGTCCAGGATATAAACCATAATGTCACAGCTGAAATGAACCATAGAGGTGGCAATGAGTTTCTAGAGAAGGCACAACTTTTTAAAAGTCTTAAACAACAAAAAAAAGGCTAGTTCCCTTGCCTTCATAGTAGCTTAACCTCTACTTTCATTCAATCTATTGTTCTCTGCTTCTATCTGCTTAATTCCCACATCCTTCTCTCTCAATTTATTTTTTTAACTTCTCATTTTATTCAATCTGTTTTTCTCTTTTCTTCTTTCTCTGTGCCTCCCTACACCCCCCCTCCCCGCCCCAACACCTCCCCTCAGCCCCCACTCCAAGTCTGGTGGGTATTACAATACTTGGAAAAAAATCCTAATAACCAATTGTAGGCTGGTTGGTAGGTTTCAATATCTGTATTAATGCTACAAAGCTAAATTGTGCATTCTTCCCAGAGTTTAATTTCTGGATTGCACTTTCCCAAGAATGCAGAAAGGATTTAGAGTCAAATAACTCATGATATTACTAGTCAGTCTAAATCTCTGTGTCTGATGATAAGAGACTTGGGGGTAGATCTGAAAGTAGAATTTAAAAACAGCTGAAAACTAGATCTCATTGATGGACTCCCAATATGAAGGATCAGTTAATTCTTAATAAGCAGCTTTTTCTGTCAGTCAGCATTTTATTTCTTATTTTCTTATTTTAATTTGGAAAATTGGACATAAAAGAAAAAGGATGTAATAGTATGCAGGGAGACCCAGAGAGTGTAAGAACAAAATGTGTATCTGGCCCCCAGTTCTCATTTTGACAAGACGAAACCTCAGGCAGTGTGGGAATGAAAGGTAGCTGGAGGATCTAAAGTTCTCAAGATGTACATAGCAAGTGGGTGGGGGCACAAGCCTACCCACACAGATGGCACTTGTGTGAGCTAAGCCTACAGCACCCATACCTGGGTCACCCCCCCACCAAAAGGGCAGCTAGCCTTTGATTTGAAAAGGGGCTGCAGTTTCACTTTTCTTCCGCAATTTGAAATGGATGCAGGGAAACATGAATGTGTATGCCTCAGCAGGAAGAACTGTCTTTAAAGCAAAAATAGTAAAGTCAGTCCGAGATGGGGAAAGGTGGGATGCTGACAGTCATGTCAACTTTCTTCAGAACAAGACATGAAAGAAAGGAAGGCATCATTTCTTAGAAAGTAAAATCTGTCTTTTAATTTGAGTAACCAATTCTCAGATTTCCTGCTCTATGTCTTAAAGATCTATATATTCCTGCTGGCCAAGTTTACTGGAACTCCATTTTTTTTTGTCTGAATGCCTAAGCATGCATAAATGTGTACCTTAGTTGGGGTATGGTGCTTTTTTGTAGGTCATGCTCCAGGCAGTTAGAGCAGGATGCCAAGGCACAAGCTGGCCTGCTGGTTGGTCCCCCTGCCACAGGTCTTTCCCCTCTCCAGTCCACCCTTCACTTATCTGTCAAAGGGATCCTCCTTAAACTCAAATCTGAATGTCACCCCGTCTAACTGAATACTCTCCAGTGGTTCTCTGTTAACTTCAGGAGCAAATCTAAACTATTACATTTGACTTTTAAAGCTCTTCATAGCCTGAACCCTTGCTACTCTTCTTGTCTTCTTATACCTTACTTCCCCTCTACTACAGTGCTGCTGACCTCCTTGCTCTTCTCCAAAGAAGACACTTCATCTCCTGACTCTTTATTTCTACTGATTGTCTCTGGTGTTTGGAATTCTCTTCTTCCTCATGGCTACCTCCTAGCTTCTCAGCCCTCCTTCAAGTTTCAGTTAAAGTCCCACCTTCTTCATGAATTCTTTCCCAATCCTCCTTGATTTCAGGTATTTTTTTGGGGGGAGGCAATGAGGGTTAAGTGACTTGCCCAAGGTCACACAGCTAATAAGTGTCAAGTGTCTGAGGCTGGATTTGAACTCAAGTCCTCCTGAATCCAGGGCCGGTGCTTTTATCCACTGTGCCACCTAACTGCCCCCCCAAGGTCCTTTCTTCAATTGATTATCTCCTATTTATCCTGTATATAACTTGTTGGTACATAGTTGCTTACATTTTGTCTGCCCTATTAGATTATGATCTTCCTGAGGGTGGGACTGCTGTTGACTTTTTGTTTGTGTGCTTCTGTTTTCCACACATCAAGTATTTAATACATCCTTTTTTGAATTGACTTGATTCCCTGAAGATGTTCTTAGGAGGGAGCCTATTCCAGGGGGCTGCATGCATGAATGTTACCATGGTATGTGCTAGTATAAAGATTTTCTATTTATTCTGCTGAGTTCATAATGCCATATTTATACTTGCAGTTAATGGGAATACAACTTCTTATACTGTTTCTGAATTTAATAGAGCTAAATGTGTGGTAATGTTCCACAAAAAAAGGTCTAATCTTTGAGTCAGAGGACCTGGGTTTGAATTCCTAATTTTGACACAACTCTCTGACTTTAGGCAAGTCCCTTAACCTATCTGAGACTTGGTTTCATGAGGTGGGTGGGACTAGGTAATAATCTAAAGTCCCTTCCAGCTCTAATCTATAAGCAGATGAAGCTGTATACATCTCAGCCATGTGACCATTGGCCAATCACTTAATCAAATGAGATAACATATATAAATGTACTTTGTAAATCTTAAAGCACTATATCAATGCTACCTATCTAATTACAAGTATTATCCAACCATTCAGTTCCCCAGACAAGTGTCCAGTACTACGGTGGAAAGAACACTAAATCTGGAGTCAAAGAATCTGAGTTCAGATCCCCAGTTCTGCCACTTAGCACCTATGTAACATTAAGACGAATCATTCTCCTTCCCTGAGCCTCATTTTCTAAACCATAAGATGAGGAGCTTGGCCTCCATGGCACAAGATCCTTCCAGTTTTAACTATGATCCTATGATGGGATAGTCAAATTGTCAATCTGCATTGGTGGAGATTCCATACTGGGAATTCCTGACACCAATAAATCACAAGTCTTCACATACACACAAACACACACACACACACACACACACAAATACACACATACATTCTGAAAATTCGGGGGCATATAAGGTGTGTAAAGGCAGATAAAACATCCATAAGTTGCAGTGACTCTATTTAACTAGCAGTTCTAAGGTCCTTCATTCTTGACCATCTCTTAAGAAATGTCAGGCAATTGTTACACCTTAAATTCATGGGGAAAAAACTAACAATATTTTGTTTTGGGCAGTTAGGTGATGCCATGGATAGAGTGCCAGGCCTGAAGTCAGGAAGACCTGAGTTCAAATTTGAACTCAGAAACTTACTAGCTGTGTGACTCTGGGTAAGTCCCTTAACTCTGTTAGCTTCAATTTCCTCATCAGTAAAATGAAGAGAAAGAAATGGAAAACCACTCCAAGTATACTTGCCAAGAAAACCCCCAAATGGGGTCACAGAGTTGGACACAACTGAAAACAACTGAGCAACAAAAATCTACAACTTGAAGAAGCTTGGGAGTAGATACATACTCTGATCCAAATTAAGAATATTCTTCGGGGGCAGCTAGGTGGCGCAGTGGATAGAGCACTGGCCCTGGAGTCAGGAGGACCTGAGTTCAAATCCGGCCTCAGACACTTAACACTTACTAGCTGTGTGACCCTGGGCAAGTCACTTAACCCCAATTGCCTTACCAAAAAAAAAAAAAAAAAAAAGAATATTCTTTGGTGAAATTTAGCTTCAGGCAGCAAAAACCTTCTCACACATTTTAGCTCAGCAGAATTCCTGTTTGGCTCCAAGTAAGGGATATAGTCCTTGATTCATTAAAGAGAGGTGGCGGGGCCGCTAGGTGGCGCAGTGGATAAAGCACCGGCCCTGGAGTCAGGAGTACCTGAGTTCAAATCCGGCCTCAGACACTTAACACTTACTAGCTGTGTGACCCTGGGCAAGTCACTTAACCCCAATTGCCTCACTAAAAAAAAAAAAAAGAGAGGTGGTACATGTACACATCATTAAAAAAAAAAAATTAATTATTTTGTGGGGCAGTGAGGGTTAAGTGACTTGCCCGGGGTCACACAGCCAGTAACTGTCAAGTGTCTAAGGCCAGATTTGAATTCAGGTCCTCCTGAATCCAGGGCCGGTGCTTTATCCACTGTGCCACCCAGCTTCCCCTTGTACACATCCTTTTTTACAGCACTTTAAAAAAAAAAAAAAAGCTTTTACTTTAAAAGATTCTCTCTTAAGATGATCCTTGGGACTACTTGAAGTAGCTATAATTCACATACTTTTTTTTTTTTGGCAAGAAGGTTTTAATTATGTTTGAAAAATCTGACTCTTTGTGATATGTAGTTTGCATTTATAAGCACAGTTTATTGAGCACTTTTAAATCCTTAGCCCCTCTATTCAATTTCTTAAGAGTCCAATGGAATTAGTAGGAGAGTTATTATTACTGAAAGAATAACAGGTTAACACATTGTTCTTGAATTGTGTCAGACTCTTCATGACCCATTTGGGGTTTTCTTGGCAAAGATACTGAAGTGGTTTGCTATCTCCAGCTTATTTTGCAAATAAGGAAACTGAGGCAAATAGGGTTAAATAACTTTCCCAGGGTCAAATAGCTAATTAATGTCTGAGGCAGGATTTGAACTCAGGTCTTCCTTACTCCAGGCAGGATGCTCTATCCACTGCACCAACCTAGCTGCCCTTAGTTAACACATATAAACCTACAATAGAACATAAGCTCTTTGAGGACAAGGATTGTTTTGTTTTTGTTCCTACATACTCCACTTTTGGCATAATCTCTAGAACATAGTTGGGACTGAAATTCTTGTTGAATGAAAGTTAGGCTATAAAGATGACTGCAGATAAAACACTGTTACCAATAAAAAAAATTGTAAAAGTCCCTTCCAGCTCTGGATCATTTTATCTAAATCAGAGGAATGGGATCTATAAGTCAGATATATATTATCATTGTCTTTTAAGTTGGGTTTCAGGGACTCAGCCAAAACCAGTGAGGGGAAAAGATAAAGAATTTATGGGATCATAGATTTAGAGCTAGGAAGGACCTTAGTGATTGAGTCAACCCCATCCCTCCTCATTTTTCAGGTAAGGAAATGTTGTTTCAGAGTAAGAGAGATGACTTGCCCAAGGGTCACACCAGTACATAGTAGAGATGGAATTCCAAGCCAAGGTCCCTGTCTCTAGAGCCTGTACTCTTTTTACAATACCACATTCCTTCAGTACAAATGAGAGCTCACTAAAGAAAAGCCCCAGTTGTGTCCTCACTACAAAGGTAAGAGTTGGAGAACAACTTCTTGGAACACCATGGCTAATCTTATTTGACATGACAATGCAAGGGACAGAATCCTTAAATTCTACTATTGATTTCTGAAATGTAGAATCCATTTTCAGTGAAATATTTAAAATAAAGGACTACTCTGAGATAAACATTACTTATTGTTCCCGGCATAACTGCACTTCCATTCTATCTAAAGATTTTCCTAAATAGGTGGGCTGCAGAAGTTAGCTAAAACTACCAATTCAGTACAACCAAGTATTAAATCTTCAGTTTATGTATTTATACTTTGGAAATCAACAAGCACTATAAATTAGGGCTTGGTTTATTGTTTTTTGTTGATTGTTTAGACTTTAGAAAGTAATGGAGAAAAAGTTAATAAACTTAAAAATGTGTCACACATGCATTTTTCTCTCCCTGTGAACTGATCATTAAACATTTATCAGCACACCACTGTTCCTAAATGTTGCATTGATTTATGGAATTCAGGAAGAGCTACAAATAGGTCACTTTACATAACACAGAGGAGATAACACTGGAAGGTAGGGCTATTATGCCTTTTTCATATGTATCACACTCAAGCCAGGACCCAGAAATGTCAAATACTTCTTTTAATCAATGGATCCAGTCCACAAATGTGGTATGATCAACAGATTTCCATCTGCATAAAGCTACTCTGTAGGACAAAGACACACATTGGTCTGTGTGAGGGAAAATACGTTGGATGCCAGTCCTCTAACAAATCACTGAGCATAAATAATTTGTCTCAAATGTTTTCCCTACAGGCTAATGTGGGAAAAAATAATTTGAAGATCTGCTGCCCACTAAAAGACTGGGGGTGGGTGACCGTGACTTGAATTGACTTGCTCTCTAGGTAGAAGAAATAAAATATACTGGAGAGTCCTTGGTACTTTACTGCTATTTGTGGGCAGAAGTGGGTAGCAAACAGCAGGTGCTGCTATGCATATCTGCACTTGGCAGGTTTATTCATTAAATGTAATTATTCCTTTTATCAGGTCAGGCAGTCATTATATTTCAGCATTTTAGTATGCCAGAGTTTTATTCATTTATCAAATATTTATTTAAGAGAATTTCACCATACATGCAGGCTTTACATGAATTAGCGGCAAAGTAATTCATTTGCAAGGTTTATTCCTTCATCAGGAATGTATTAAAACAGGCTTCAATGTATTCTGTTAAGTGTCTATCACAGAGTATCCTATTTTCACTTTAATTTTCACATCACTACAAAAGGGGGGAAATGTTATTACTATTACACAGCTTTAGTTCAGACTATATGTAATGTGTCTATTTAATTGGATAATTTCAGGATTCAGGGGCCTACTTGGCAAAGCAAAGTTTGCTCATTCTAGAAGTTACATTTTCATTTAAGATAAATTCAGGGGCTAATTAGTGAATTTAGATAAAATACCTCAGGAATATTCTACATAAGTTAGTTACCTTATTTTGAGAATCTACCTCCTCTCCACCTCCAATAAAGTCTTTAGATCAGCCAAAAAACTTAGCGATGGAATACAGCTTAGTTATTAAATGGGTTCTGGAGCTCCTGCTTTTTAAATTTTTTACAAACTACAGTATTTACCCCCAATACACAGTAGGTTTGTAAAGATGAGAGAACCCATGGCTGAAGAGAAATATTTATAGCTGAAATTAACTGTAGGGTAAAATAAAAAGCCTAGTGATATCATGCCTTGTCATGCCTCTTTCTGTGTCTTGCTTTCTTCAGGCATAGATAGAATATAACCACCTTCTTTAGCACCCTTGAAACATAGCTATCTCTACAAATACAATAGGTAGGGTGACCTGGGAAAAGGCTATTCAGTCATAGACTCTTAGATCATGTATCTAAAAGTGAAAGATACCTTAGAGACTATTTATTCCAACCCCCTCATTTTACTGAAGAGCAAACTAAAGCCTTGGGAGATTGATTACCTAGGGTGAATTGCATATTCTGACCAGTTAAACTCTACCAACCCTTAGGATACTGATTCCATCCTACATATTTTCATAAATGTTCATTCTTCTAGGAAAGACTAATTAATTCTGCTTTTCTCTCTATGAGAATGTACATTTTCGTGATTTCTCTTAGGTTGTGAGGTGGGTGAATAATGTGGAAAAGTCAGTAATATTCCCTGAAGTGACAGAATCAACTGAAGTCTCAGGCTATATCAGTGTGAAATTTCAATGACCTCTCGAATTAACCAAGGCAAAACTCCACAGATACAAAAGTGAGGGTCTCGTTTAAATACAAAGGAAGCTCCAGCACACAACCAATGGCCAAATTTGTCCCATTCATATTTTAACTTCCAGACTCTGCAGTATCCGTGAAAGGGATCCAACAATTCTATTGGATATTGCTGCACTATTCAATCAATGTGATTAAATATTAGACACACAGCATATATCAAATCTCGAAGGATGGTTAGTCGGTTAAGTTTAATTTATATAGAACTCTAAGCTTTGCAAAGCATTATGTATGTTATCTCATTTGATCCACTTGACAACCCTGTGAGGTAGGTGCTATTATTATCTTTATTTTACAGAGGAGGAAACAGAGGCTAAAAATGATTAGGTGACTTTCCCAGGGTCTTACAGTTAGTAAGTACACAAGGCAGGATTAAAATCCAAGTTTTCCTGACTCAGGTCTAGCACTTTTTCTACTGTGCCATTTAGCTTCTCTTAGTTCACTGTCTGACTCATACTATGGTACCCTACTCTCTACACCTTAAGGAATTCTCAGTCTTTTTATAAGTGGAGAACATCCTAGGAATGTGTGCATAATGATCACATCTAACTGAAATCACACAGAATGTTAATTTCAGCTTTTATCGGCTCTTTCTTTTGTATTACATTAGTCATACAACTAGCTATTTTCCTGTGGCAGTCTCCTGCATTCTAGTCTTTTATATCAGTTATAGCTTGGAGATGGTGGAACGGGAAAAACTTCATTCAGATTTCCATACATTCCCATTTGGACCATTTTTCAAGGTCCAATTGTGCTATTTTAAATGATGAATAAAATTCTGCTAGTATAAAATCATTCTAAAATTTTAAGCCTCATTAGGAAAGAATTTAATATATATATATATATGTAAAAAATATATATATATATACATATATATTCTATGTTTACCATTTAATGTAGTTAATTTACCAATGGTTCTTACCCTTCTAAGACATGAGAAGTGGATTCATTTAGGGCTATATAACATTAGTTAATTCGAAGCAAGCTTGAAACTGTTTCTTACATGACAAGTTAGGCCCGTGATAGGAAACTCATACTGTTTGTTGGCACTTAAACAATCAATCTTTTTTCCTCTCTTTCCCCCTTAATTTATGGTATGGATTCGACAGTTTTAGACAATCTCTTTAACTTTATTCTCAGGTAAGAAAGATATATCTCCCTACATTGTTTCAAATGATTTGAGCTGCTGCAAAGCAAGTTATTGGAGCATGCTCCCAACCCAGAAAAGAAACAAGTTTGTTCTATGTAGGTGACCCATGTGACCATTTCTAGGCCCTTAAAGGAAAAACTATGTGGGGCCTTACCAGTGTGGCTTCTTTTGTGAACCATGAGCACATTGGGACCGATGCAAATGATCCCACAGATATCACATTTTAGCTTTCCGTTAGGAAGTCGAATGCCTCCAACTCCTGACAAAGCTTTGCTGCCTTGGCCATTGTGTGAACCATTCATTTTCTCTCCCGAGGCATCAAGCATTCGTAAATCCTCCGCACATTCTTCCCCATTCATTTCACAGGCACGCCCATTCTCTTCATCACTCTGAGTCTCTACTTTAACATTACTGGCTGAAAGAAATAATACAGGATGCCACTCAGTTTCATTGCAAAGTAACAACAAGACTTACTACAAGAACAAAGGGTATTAAGTGATATACCAAGATGAGAGCAGCCATGGCTTGTTCTGTCTGGATAACTTCAATGGCATATGGGGCAATACGGAATGAAAGGCAGGCAGCTAGATCCAAAACTCATCATTGATGGCTTGATTGCATTCCAAATAGATCTGATTGGTGTGCATGGGTATATTTATGTAAAGTTCTCACTTTAAACATATTCTTATCTATAAAGCATGCAAAAGTCACCACTGAATGGCATATAATTGCAATGCGTTTTTCCCCTAGACCCTTACAAACATTATTAGATGGAGAAGGGGAACGGGCAAATACAGGTACAAAAATATACTTATATATACCCAGATACATGTGTCTGTATACGTTAATTCCTGTTTGTCCATTCTCCCAAATGAAATCAGAATTTCTCCCATCTTTATATTAATCTCATATTCCTGAAAGCACCTAATTGAGATTAATATTCAAGTTCCTCATCATTTACTCTGAAATAAATGAAATTTGTGGAACAAAATATTTTTCTGAAATAAGAACCAAATTCCTTTTTTGGATTGCTAAGGAGGTGATTATACTAGTGTATGAATGTCACAGAGCTCTCTAATAATTTCTCCAAGAAAGAAAAAACAGATTGTGGGAGGGGTTTGTATTAGTGAAGACAAATTCATTATTGGCTCTGAGACTTATTCCACTGTCACATAAATGGTAATTTTCATTTCATTCACACATTTTGCCTTGTAAAGTTCACTGGAGAAATTTTATTTGCCCTCTTCTGAAGTACTGACTAATAACACACTACTGGAAACCATATATGCACAGAAGAGATTGAGCTAGTAATGCTCTTTGCCAGAGAAAGTAATGGTTCTGTGACTGTTTATCTAGATTCAGGCTACTACAGCTTTTTAGACTGATGCTTTAAATGTAATTTAACTAATTTAATCATCTGATGACTCCACTAAAGTCTTAATCCAGTGCCTTATCCTAGTGGGCACATACACATGGCATGGTCCTCAAGCATCAGCCAGTGGTTCAATTTCAGACAGGTCCCACACCAATGAAATCCTGGAAGAAACTTTTGGGTAGTCACTGAGAAACAACATTACACTGATTCAAAAGACTGTCAAGCTAAGTTCCTGAGGCAGAGTTTTATAAGGGGTTGACTTTTCTATGACTTTGGAATAGATCTGGTAAGAAACTAGTAGTGGAAAGTAAAGATATACCACAAAGAAACTGCCCTCTCTGCAGAAGGTTCAGCTTTGGTTGAACTAGACTGTGCATTGATCTCTTTGGAGAAAAATCACTGTAAAATATTATCAGTCAATAAGTTGGGACTTGTGATAGATCCCCTAGGAGGTCCCCAGATATAAAGAAATTGTGTGAAGTCTTCTGTCTTTACCTTCCATTCCACATTCATGCTATGGATAACTCAAGATCCCTAGGGGTCCAGAGCCCATGGACAACATTGTTACCTTGGGCCAGCCTTTTGAAAGGCTGCATCAGAATAAGAATAAGCTCCACAGACAAAATAACAAGTACATCCCCCAGTTTTATCCAGGGAGGCAGCCTTTCAAAAGAAAAAAAAGCCCTGAAGATTCTTAGTGTGACTGGAAAATGAAACAAAATTCTTTGGATGACAAGAGATAAATGTTACTGCCATTACATGAGAAAAAGAGAAAGCCGTATAAATGTCCTAAGTTTGTGATTTGGGAAACAGTGGCTGAAAATTTGTGAATTTTCTTATAATCTCTGAGATAGTTGTTGTAACAGTAATACTTAACTGACACTTTGGGGGCAAATATAAATTTGGAAGGACCCTAGCAGTTCACTAAGCTGCTTTGGCACATTAAAGATGCAGAAACATCTTAACTGAGCACTGGTTTAACTTGGAAAAAAATTTAAATGATCTACTTCAGAGTGGTTCAAGCACGTACTGTGGTTTCTGAATGAATTCTAGGGTACAATGGTCTGAATAACCCTCATCTAAGAAATTCCCAGGGGAGTAATAATTTATAAAATGATCGACTATGCCAGAAATATAGGGGGTTTTAGAATAAAGAAACTAATCCACAGCACATTTATACTTGTTTTCTACATTTAGCTTTGATTTTTGCACCAAGAGGACACTAGTCAGAGTGGGGTTTGCTTTTTTCTTCATAAGATTTAGAGCAAGAAAGGCTTTTGGTGATTATCTAGTACAATCGCCTCAGTTTAAAGAGAAGGAAATTGAGGCTCAAAGAAGTGAAATCATTTTCCTAAGGTCAATTAAGTAGTAAATAACAATACCAGAATTTTAATCCAATATACTCTACTTCCAAGCCTTCTATTACACTACATATCTTAGTGAAAATGTGGATATTATTATTAGCATAAGAAAGGTCAGTTTGACTAGGAAGATGGAGCAGAATGTGGGAGAGGACTGTATGGGTTCTGAAAAAGGAAATAGTGATAAAGTCTTATACATAGGAAGGGGTCTGGAGATATGACCTATGTGGGCCTATGCATGATATATATGGAACTTGTTTGGGAGGAAGAAGGGTGGCCTGGATAAAGGAGATTGTCCTATTGTCCATAATAACGGGAATAAAAAGACATTTACCAAATATCTAGCCAAGAAATTGGAATAGAAAGAAAAAAGAAGGAAATGTTTTTTAAAAGGAACATTTGTAATGTAAGAAAAAGATTCATTGAAGAAGACTCAATGGGGCTGCGAGTCTCTAAAGACAGTGAAATGGGTGGATATGGTCTAGCTGAGGGGGAATAAAGTTGGAGATGGGTTGTACTCCCATCTCGACCACCAGGAGGCATCCTCAGTACAGAAAAGCCTGGTTGCTGTCCACACCACCTGTAGGTGAGTGGGAAGGGGACAAGGAAGTAATATGTAACCAGCCATAAGTATGGGACATTCACAAGAGCAAAGTGTCTGTATCTAGAGAGTACCCAGAGGATCTGTGTTAAATATGCATTTATTTATGTATGTATATCTATAGATACATGCACATTGATACACTGAACATTTCAAAGTATTGAGAGCTTGGGAAATTAAATCATTCACTGAAACTTTTGTAAGTTGTACAAGATAGCTACCTAATTAAAGTGGCATGAGTTGTTGACCATTTGCAAATAAAAATATGTAGAGAAACACAGGTATACACACATACATGTGAATATACACACACATATATATGGAGAGATACAAACATACATTATATACTAGGTTTTTATAAAAAACGGTGCCTTACATCAGCATGTAAAGCTGAATCAGAGAGAGGCAAATAAGACTGTGTAAAAAAATTTAAAGTAATTTATTTATGATAAACATGCTGCAAGGGATTAACTTTGACACTTATATTTTTCCATCCTATTAAAAAAAAGGAGAGAACATTGTTAAGTAGGATGTCAGAAACCTGCAAAGATATCAGGCCTAAAAAACCCCAACAAACCCAAACCAAGCCAATTCCCCCCCTAAAAAACCAAGACTGCCCCAAAGGACATATGTGATAAACTGGAGTGTCACCAACTCCTTTTGAAACCAGTTCTATTTGTACACATCCATTTCTATGATATTTATTCAAACTACCTTTTCAGTGTTGCCTGGTCAGTCTTAGAGTGCCCCTTCTCTGATACTGAACAGTATGGTTTCTCTACTTAAGTTCCAAAATGGTGACCAACTCATGCTGCTTTAATTAAGTAGCTATCTTGTACAATTTACAAGAGGTTCAGTGAGTGATTTAATTTCCCAAACTCTTAATACTTTGAAATACTCATTCAAAAAAGGTTACAAAGATATGTTTGTTATCAGTTTTGTCCCTTCCCATTTGACAACTGTTAATAATAAAAAAGAAATGGAAATTAACATTTCTTTTGGTTCAACAACATCAATTGGAGAATATTCAGCATGCACTGAGTAATTTAATACATGGTACATTGTTTCATGCAGCAAGACAGGTTACAAGTGATGATGTCAGTTCGTCTCAAAAGCTACCCCCAGGTTCATTGATTAATATTACTGAAGGTATCACAGGGCTTCATTTTTATGTCTCCCATAAAAATGAAAAAAATCTATTTTCTATAAAAACAGTTCTCAGGATCTGCTTGTGACAGAAACTGTGTACACTGTACTAGGGCTCAAATGGTGCTCCTTATTGGACAATAATGATAACATTAGTAAAAGTAGTGTTTTATATTTCTAACAACTGCCCCTGCACCCCTGCTATTATAATTCAAATCCTGGCTTTGTTGCTTGCTATCTATATGACCCTGGACAAGTCACTTAACTTCTCTGGGTATTTTTTTTAAATCTGTAAAATGAGAAGTTGGGACCAGATGAACCCTGAGATCTCTTTTAGCCCCAAATCTATGTTCTTGCTCTTCTAAAATACATCATCACTATTTTATGTCATCCAAACATCCAAGAACACTATTTGAAGATTTTATTTTATAAATATTAAAATAATTGATAAAAACACTTTTCCATACTTCTAAGATACTTTTAAGATTCAGGGAAGTTGATGGTTAGATGCTTTACATATAAAATGTGTCTTTTGGGGGTATGATATATATATGTGTGTGCATATATAGATCTTTATCATACATATACGCATACAGAAAAATATAGGTAGACATCCATAGCTATATGCATCTACATTAAAAAACAACACACACAAACAAAGAGCATGCAGCATGCAGTGGTTTCCTTGGGAGTAACATGGCAGGCAAATGAATCACATAGCCATACTATTTGCAGTAACTGAAACAAATTTTGAGGGAAAATGGCCACCTTAAATAACACATATGATTGCGATCATGAGCTGAAGTGGAGAGTTATCACAATTATCTGGACAATTCAAGATCACCAAATTTTCTTTAAGGAAAAGGAGTTTTTCTTCAATGCCTGAATGATCCCAATTGTCTTTTGAATATGGATTAAATTCACTAGATAATTACTCGACTCTCCATTTCACTTTTCCTATAGTCTTACTGTAGGATTAAATGCAAAATGTTCATCAATGCTAAGTATAAACTGTTTCTGAAAGGATATGGATTCATAATGGTGAAAACTGAAACTTTTTTATAGTGATTTAAAATACTCATAAAAGAGATGTTTCATATATTGTTTGCCAATCAAATTTTAAATGGCATATGCCATTGGGTCTTTAAAAATGTGTAATACTGAATACCAAGCATTGGAATGAACAACACCAAGAAAAAAACTGGATTCAATGTCAATGGGTCGTCATTTTCTAGAAGCAAGTTGTATACTTACGAGAATAAGATTTTGGAATTAATGCGTGAAAATCCCTAAAGCCTTCAGCCCCATATGTAACTGCAATAAAGAAGGCAAACAGGAAGCTGGGTTGTGATATTGCTTAGAGAAATATCGCAAAAGTCAAAAAAGATGACATTGTCAATTGAAAACCACTGTTTACCTAACCACATGGTAGAGTCTTAATCATCATACAAGGAAAATGGAAAATATATTATCAACAAATATTTAGGACACCATTTATCAAACCAATGAAAATGACAATTTGCATTTCTTAGTGATCTGACATAGGGAAGTTCTCTTAAAGTTTCTATACTCTATGGATATCTGAAGGATCTATGGTGAACCCTATACAAGTTTCTTCTATCTGAAAAAATCATAGATCACAATCTGGCTAAGATAAGTCCTAGGGAGTTGCCTGTGGTACAGAGAGGTTAAGTAACTTGCCCAATGTCTTCCTGATTTCAAGCCCAGAATACTATCCACTGTGCCACATGGTTTCTCTTCTGTAAGGGTGAGAAAATAACCACCCTGACTCAGTTTTCCCACTTATGTAATGGGAGTATGTGGTAATACGGTGACAAGTAATGAGAACAAGGACAAAGATGTTTTTGAAAAGAGGATCTACAACAGAGATTCTTAACCTGGAGTTTATGAACTTTTTTTTTTAACATTACATTAAACAAATCATTGCTAATATAAGTGATGTTAATATAACCAATAATACTTTTATTAATGAGATTAATGTAACTGATTTCCTTTGTAGTCCTATGCATTCCATGTCATGAATTTTTAAAATGTTATTCTGAGGAGTTCCTAGGCTTTACTAGACTACCAAAGGGGTCTGTGACAAAAAGAAAAAGTTAAAAATATTTCATCTACAAAAATTCAAATTAGCATAAAATTACCATGTCCATAAAAGTTTAACTTATTATATGGGCATGAGATTATTTTAAATTTTAATAGTTTTGTTGCTAGAAATGTTTTTACATGAAAAGTATATCCTCCAATGCAAACTATAGATAAAAAAACACATTTGATTTATTAAGAAATAAAGTCAAATAGCTGTAGCCTGCAATAGTGTGTAAAGCATCTAAGTTTATTATTAAGTGAAATGTTGATCATTCTGAGTGGATAAGGTATGTAACAGAACTGAATAAGATGCCCTGACACACCTTTTATTTATTAAAATAGGACATGAGTTTTAGCTATACTATGCATTATTTCAAAGGAATGCTTTCCATTGCATTCCATAACACTGAACAAACAAGTAGATAATATTATAACACATTATTAGATGTGGAATGCAGAAAAACATTTTCATGAAAATTCATTTGACAGCCGAGGTTTCTGTCAAATTAATTTTTTTTGGGGGGGGACTTTTAAACATGGAAATCTTTGAAAAGATAACATATTGAAGACCAGAACATGGGTTAGAAGTAGGCAAGGTAAGTGGCTAGCTAGAGTGAAGTAAGGGATATTTAAAATATTACAAATTTTATAAATTAATTAGTATTTATAAATTCACAATTTTTAAAAAAGTGAGGCAATTGGGGTTAAGTGACTTGCCCAGGGTCACACAACTAGTAAGTGTTAAGTGTCTGAGGCCGGATTTGAACTCAGGTACTCCTGACTCCAGGGCTGGTGCTCTATCCACTGCGCCACCTAGCTGCCCCTATTCGCAAAATTTTTAATGCCAAAATGCCAGTTTATTTTATGTCAAGTTGCATACATAATATTGAAGGTGGGTAGCAAACCGTAGAAGGTATTTGTTTCAGACATTAGTAAGCATACACAAATACCCACCCTTGACTCTATGAGGTTAAATAAAAAACAAAATATGGCAATACTAATTACATTGATTATTTACACTGCAGAAATTTCTGGCAGGAGAGTTTCATTTAGACCAAATCATATGATGGTTTCTGAGTTCAAAAGATGAAGAAGTGCTATATACTATACAATGCCTGATTAGGGTTATTTATAATAACCAGAAATTGCAAAAATTCACTTTATTCCACTCCATTATGTACAAGATCCAGTAGTAAGTGGCTACCATGCATACTGCTGGTAAATATGCAAATTCTAAAGCTACACATAATAACCAGATCATATTCAGGATACTAAAGATTCTCCTAGCACATAAGCATCTCCCTTTGAATAAATATGGCAGCATTTGAAGCTCAATTTTTCTCTTTCATGCTGCCTAGATGCCACTGACAAGCATGAGTCAATGAAGCTACACATATACTCTCAGACACACAAAAGCATGACATGCTTGACAATGAAACTAGTACTAAAGAAGGATTTGAAAAAAAGTAGCAATCTGCATTGACTGGCACCATTCTCCAGACCTCAAATAACTTTGTATACAATCATCTGAGCACAAGATGCATCTCTACAGATTATAAACTTAATGAAGTCAGAGATTGTATCGTTTTTGTCTTTGTATCACCTATGATAATAAATCTCTGGCTGGAATGGACCTCAGAGGTCACTTAGTCCAACCTTTCTTGTTTTACAGATGAGGACACTGAGGCCCAAAGAAGGTAAGTAATAAAAATATAGAGTCTACTATGTGCCAGGTGTTCTGCTAGGTGCTTTACTAACCGTATCCCCTTAGATCCTTACAACAACCCTGCAAGGTAGGTGTTATTATTATCCCTATTTTACAGTTGTAGAAAATGAGGAAGACAGGGAGGGATTAAATGACTTGCCCAAAGTCAAACAGATGTCTGAGGCTGAAGTTGAACTCAGATCTTCCTGATTCTAGGCTTGGATCTCTGTTCACTGTACTACTTAGCTACTCTTAAGTGTTCTGACCAAGATCATACTGGTCATGGGCATTGGTGGAGAGAACTGAACTTCCAGCTCTCTAACTCCTCAGCAAGTGCTGTTTCTGCTTATTGAGAAGGTACATAATAAGTGCTTGTTGAACTGAATTTGAACTGACTGCATCCACATTGTTTGCTCTGTTTTCAGGAAGCCAGTGGGAAAAGTACTGAACAATGAATATAAGCTTCTGTTTGAATCCCTTAGCAAAAGGAACATTCTCCCAATTTATTTATTTAACTGCTATACTCCAATAACGTCTGTACTTCAGTTTCTAGTATAACTTACTGATTTACTTACAGTGAGGTCTTTTTAGTGACTCTTTAAAAGCAACAATCACAATTCTTCATATTACTTCCGGTGGGATTTTTTTTTTTTTTGGTCAGGGCTAAACTGGAGTAAGTGGGGTAGCTGGGCCATAGTTTGTTCTGCACCACACACAAAGGACAGCAGAAAAAGGATAATCACTGAGATAGGCCAAGGTCCTTACTCCAGAGGCTATACTCCAGATGAGCTATAAGGGTGACTGACAGGAATGGGAAAGAACAGTTCATGACTCTCCTTGGGTCACAAATTAAATTTTTTTTTCATATATCTTCAAACTTCTCAAACCTATTTTTGGAAGATGGTATAGACCTAAGTAGGCAACACTTTAAATTAAAATTCAGCTTCCTAAATTTACTGAAATTTGCTGTTCTAAATTAAACTAATTTCCATTGGTTTGGAAGAATGCTTTTTATTCCTAGGAATCATTAACCAAGAGTTTGTAATCACTTTCTCAGGTCATTTCATAATTCCCCTAATCAAGCTGAGTAGAAGACTGAAAAGAATTAAAACATGTTAGCAATGTCAACAAGTCAACAAGCATTTATTAAGCACCTATTCTGTACCAGGCACTAAGTTAAGTGTGGAGGATAAAAAAAGGAATATTTTATTTCCTTTTTAGTGTTCACTTAGTTATATGCACAATTATAGGATTTTTATACCCACTGTCATTTAAAATAGAGATAATCTGTTGAAAACTAAAAATAATTATATTCCACATCCAATTGAAAGTTGGCTTATAATATTCTCTGAGGGTGGTAAAAAGATTTAGACCCAAGTTCAGAATATAACTGGAAGTATACTTGGATGTGTATATTTTAAAATTAAGTTAGCCTTTCAGACCTATTCAGGCCATTATTCTTGTATTAACTGGGTTAAATGTGGTTTGAAATTACTTTCACAGCTTCTATATATTTGGTATTTAATGGGTTCATTTCCTAAAACTGCCACATTGCGACTAAGCTAAGCAAATAGCCATCAAGCTAGGAAGATAGACAAATGGGATAGTGATGGGAAGATATTTTACATTAGTAAGTAAATATGCTAGCATAGTTACATTAGCTACTTGAATCTCATCTCTAACACTTGCTACCTGTATGTGACTTTAGGCAAGTCATTTAATGTCTCTTTGCCTCAGTTTCCTCATCTATAAAATGATGAACCTTGATAAGATGGCCTCTGAGATCCCTTCAGTCTCTAGATCTACTATCCTAGGGCAAATTCAACAAATATTTCTTACGTTTCTTTTTTTCTTTTTTTTGCAGAGCAATGGGGTTAAGAGACTTGCCCAGGGTCACACAGCTGGTAAGTGTCAAGTGTCAAGTGTCCGAGGCCAAATTTGAACTCAGGTACTCCTGAATCCAGGGCCGGTGCTTTATCCACTGCGCCACCTAGTTCCCCCCCCCCTTACATTTCTACTATCTATCAATGACACTGTCCTAATTTCTGGGGAACAAAGACAAAAATAAAACAATCCTTTCTTTCAAAGAGCTTACAGTCTATTGGGAGGAATAAAACATGTATGGAGGTGAAGTAAATGCTAAGTATATACAAGTGATGTGAAGTGACTTCAAGAGAAATTAAAGCAATACCTTGAATAGGTCATCTATAATCTTTTAAGAAGAAAGTCTTCCTATGAAAGGCTAAGCAAATAGAGTCCTGTGTTCTGAGTACAGACAAGCTTGGCAATATATCTCTAGGACCAGCCTTGCTGAGCTTAAACTCACCAGTAGGAACACCACAGGGTGATTAATATTTTGGATACAATAACTCCTAAGCAGTATCTACTAAAACACAGGGAACCTGACCTGCTTTGGCAAAGGGAATGCCCACCCCAGTGAAATCACAGGTCCTTGAAATGTTGAAGTCATTGATTATAAACTAAACTTGGAAACCATTTTTCTTGTGTACATCTGCACTCAATATTCAGTCCCTTAAGAAGGTGAAGGGTTTATTGTATTCCTCTCACAGAAGGGACAGATAAGATCTTACTCTCTTTCCTATCTCTTTGTTCCTCAGTATCTTCCAACTTTCTCTCTTCATTGGGTCCTTGTTCTTCCATTGCTTCTCTGCCATTGTAGACATACAAATGGAATGAACCTCAGAAGACACTTAATCCAAATCCCCTCAATTTCCAGGTAAGGAAACGGAAACCTAGGGGGGCTAAATAATTAGCCTAAGGTGACACAAGGAATAAGGATAAGAAGAATTTAAACCCAGACAGACTCTAGAACTCCTGTATACTCTTTCCACTGTATTGCCCTCTCATATCAAATGTACATGTCTCCCCAATTTTGAAAGGACTTTCACTTGACCTCGCTTCCCCCTTTGGTTATTCTTCCACTTCCCTTTTCACTGCAAAATTTCTTAAGTGAGTGGTGTATGCCTGTTATCTCTATTTCCTCCTCACTTATACCCTCCAAACCCTACAATAATCCAGCTCCATGCTCCACTACTCAATAAACTTAAACTGCCTTATTAAAAGTCACCAATAACCAACCATCCCTTAGTGAAATAAAGTTCCTTTTTTATATTGAATTTAAATCTGGTTCTCTTGAACTCCATGACATTGATCCTAATTCTGCCCTCTCCTACATTAGAGAGCACTTAAAAATGTGAAGCTCTTTTCCTCTCTTGTCTAGGATAAATATGCCTGGTTCCTTCAACTGTTCCTGGGAGGGTTCTGAGTCCCCTTACGATATTGAATTCCTGTGAATGAGCTCTAGTCTGCTAAAGACTCTCTAAAAATGTGGTGTCCAGAACTGAACATAATAGATCAGATGTAGTCTGACTAGCACAGAGTACATGGGATTATCACCTATCTTTATTTGGACATTGCATTTCTGTCAATGCAGCAGATCACATTGACTCATCATAGCAACCCACTAAACCTTATGTCTTTTTATACATGAACTATCCTCAACCTGGACATTTACTTTTTGTTTGTTTGTTTGTTTTTGTGGGACAATGGGGGTTAAGTGACTTGCTCACGGTCACACAACTAGTAAGTGTCAAGTGTCTGAGGCTGGATTTGAACTCAGGTCATCCTAAATCCAGGGCCGGTGCTTTATCCACTGCGCCATCTAGCTGCCCCCTACTTTTTTTTTTAAATACAAAGGGCAAGGGGCAGCTAGGTGGCACAGTGGAAAAAGCACTGGCCCTGGATTTAGGATGACCTGAGTTCAAATCCAGCCTCAGACACTTGACACTTACTAGCTCTGTGACCCTGGGCAAGTCAATTAACTGTCATTACCCTGCAAAAAATCAAAAACAAAAACAAAAAAAATAAGTACAAAGGGCAATACCTTAATTTATACTCAGCCTTCCTATGGCACCTTACTTGTCCCCTTTATCAGCAGTTCCTGATGGGGAGGGAATAGTACTTGGAGGGCTTGCTGTCATAACAAATAGAGGAGGTTAAAGCAGTGGCTACAGACTGTGCTGCAGCAGTTATAGAAAACTGGCTGATTTCTCCTGCTTCTGGCTATCGTTCATTCTATCAGTGGTCTGGTATCGGAGACTTCCTGTCCACTGGGTATGAGTTTGTGTGTTCTATCTGCGGCTGGGTTTATAGGCCACTGTCCTAGAGGAATGAGACTCCACCTGGCATTTCCCTAATCTGCCTATTTAAGGAGGACTGCTAAACTGTTCTCCTTGACAATGAAATAACATAGCATGGGTGGTCCATGATGATGTAGGTGCATATCTGAGACAACAGCTTCTGACTGGCCACCTTATATCTGCACTGAGACTAAAGAAAAGGATCATGAACACTTACCTTGTCTGCTTTGACAACTGTGTCATGAACTCATATTTGGCTTTGTATTAATAGTTATGTGAATACAGTGGTCTCCCTTATTAGACTGTATGGCCCTCAAATCATTTGTAAAGAAGGCACCTATTTGATTTATCTTCACTTTTCTCTTACTGCCTACCATAGTGCTTTATACAGAGAAGGTCCTTGTTATTATTATCCCCCCATTAAAATCCATCCTGGTAGATTCAGTCCATTATTCTTGTCCTTTGAGGGCTTATTAGTTCTATCATTTGGGAAAATTCTAGAACATATAACTAAAGGGATGGTTTATAAGCATATACACACTCAGAAACTAGCTAATCACTACAAACCAACATGGGCACATCAAGAAAATGTCATGTACCAGGTGTAGTTGCAAACACCTATAATTCAGGGTGGATAAGGCTAGTAGTTTGCTTGAGCACAGGTGTTCTAAAAAGCAATAGGGCTGAGTCAATCATGTACCTGCACCATTATGGGGAGGCCCCTAGAATTGGGGGATGGGGTGTAGTGGTGTGGCAGCACCAGCCTGATTAAGGAGGTGCAAAATGATGCTGGCTTTAAATGGAGCAAGTCAAAGCTTCCATGTTGACTATTAGTAGAAATATGCCCATGAATGGATGCTGCACTTTTAGCCTGGGAAAAATAAGGAGACCCTGTCAGAAAGAAAGAAATGAAAGAGGACAGAAGGAAGAAAAGGAGGAAGAAAAGAAGAAAAAGGAAAAAAAGAGAGGAAGAAAGGAATGAAGAAAGAAGGAAAATGAGAAAGAAAAATCATGCCAGAATAACCTCTTTTTGGAATTCTAGGTTCATACTTGGACGTTAGTATGGCATATAAAAAAGTCTCTCATAGTATCCCCAAGAACATGAGCTACGTCATCTATATGGTGGATTTGAAACTGGATGAATGGTATAAACAAAGGAAAAGACTTATGTCTATTTGGAGTGATATAGCTTATAAGGTACCTCACTGATCAGCATTTTTATCAATAACTTGGACAGAGACATTGATGTCATGCTTATCAAATTTATAGAAGACATAATGCTTCAGTGGGATTGGCTATACACTGGATGATGGAATTGAGATCCAAAAAGATTTCAATGGGCTAATATGATGAGCAAAAGCTAATAAGGTGAAATGTAATACATCTGAATTAAAATGCATCAATTGTATAAACACAGAGGCAGACACGTGTCCAGAAAACAGTTCATATGAAAAATGTCTGGAGGTTTCAGTGAACTGCAAGCTCAGTATGAATCAACAATACATGGTAGCATCCAAAGAAACAAATGCAATCTTAGGGTATGTGTTATCCGAAACAAGGGAAGTTATCTCTGTCATTATTTGTCCTGATAAGGGAAAAGTGTTATTTCTTGGTGTTACATTTTAAAAAGGATATTGTCAAGCTGGAAGAGGCTTGAAATTATTTAATGGGATTGATTGAAGGACTTGAGGAAGTTGAGCAGTGATAAAGAGGACTGCTGTGTTCTGAAAGATTTGTATTATGTCAGGCCATGGAGGGCAAAATTAGGAGCACTGGAAAGTTGCAGAGAAACAAATTTTTGCTGATCATAAAGAAAACCATTTTCTTGATCAATAAGAGCTCTCTAAAAGTGTAATAAACTGCTTCAGGGGTTAGTGAGCTCCTCATTGATAGAAGCCTCCAAGTGGAAGCTGGATGATCACTTCCCAGGAATTCCTGTTCAAGTATGGACTGATTAGAAGAGAAGCAGTATGGTACCAAGGAAAGAACATTACTTTTTGAGTCAGAGGACACAGAACACCCAGGACAGGTACCTCTGTCACTTTCTACCTTTTGGACCTTGAGCAAGCTATGTGACCTCTGTGGGCTTCAGTTTCCTAACCTACAAATGAGGGAGCTGGAATAGATAGTCACCATGCTTCTGCCAGCCATAAGATTCAATCTTACAAAAATTTTGCTCTTTTTCCTAACTTGATACCATTCATAAATTTAATATATTTATACATACACACATGTGCATGTGTATACACACACACACACACATACACACACAAACACACACAAAGTCTGTCTTATACCAATCACTGATTAATATGTTGAACAGAACAGGGACAAAAGACTGCAGCTCTGAAGCCTAAGGCTTCCTTCCTCTGGTTGCCTTCAATCTATTAATCAACACTCATCTACTCATTCTAACACCTACGCATTCACCTTACTATCATCTAGTCCACATTTCTTTAGCTGGTCTGCATTACTGTAAGAGACTTTGTCAAATACTTTGATGAAACCACAATATACTAAAAGGAAATGAAGTTAGCTTGGTATTTTTTTCCCCACATTGTCTTTTTAACTTGCCTATTTTTCTAAGTGCTTGTAAATAATCCATCTAATGTGAAGATAGTTCTGTTGCTGGAAGGGGCCCTCCAATGCCCTAATCTAGTCCAATCCCCTCATTTTACAGTTGAGGAAACTGAGGCCCAATGAAGTTAAGTGGCTAAAAGTCAAAGGGGACGATTTGAACCCACGTCTTCTGACTTTAGAGCCAGTGTACTTTCCACTGTACCATGCTGCCTCCTACTTCTCCTATATTTCAGGGATCAATTTCAAGGTCATCTGTCAATGGTCTACATAATCTACTTCCTTCACTTTTAGTTAAAGTAGATTCTTTTTCCATTTCCAGGCTTAAAGCAGCTTTTTTTTTGCTCTGCATCCTTCTTCAAAGTTTCAACATGCTATAGGGATCCTGTGTGATCCTGGGTAAATAACTTAATTCTTAGACTCTCTGGGACTCGGTTTTCTCATCCCTAAAATGAGCAAGGTTAGACAATGGCTTCTAAAGTCTCTTCCAACTCTAAATTTACGATTTTACAATTCTTTGATTCCTCAGAGTAGATCTGTAAACGCTTTAGGCACCCTGGGTTATGCTTCATTCAGGCCAGAAGACAAAGTCAAATTCAGAGATGTTCAGTAACATTTTACAAGCTCTCCATCCACACCTGGTCTTGAGTCCCTAATATATGTCTCATTTATTCTCATCTGCAGATCATCCTTGTTGACAGAAAAGTCAGAAACAGAAGTTGAGAAAAAGGAGTTCTGCTTCCTCTCTGTTGCTCATTAACATTAAACCCTATCAACAAAGCCAATCATTTCCTTGTCCTTCTTGTCCTAAATATAGCTTTAAAAGCCCTTTTTACTGTCTTTAGTATTTTTCCCAAGTCTGAGCTCATCTTGTTATTCAACTTTCTTGACAATATTCTTCTAGGTCCTTGCCATTCTGGAAATGCTTTCTTGGTTTTGTTAGGAACCCCTTCTTCCATCTTTTATATGTGACTTTGTGTCCCTGTGTTCATCAAGGAACTCTCTACTGCTTTGTCAATCAATAGGTCTCAAATGTTCATTTCTACTCCTGGACTCTTAGTCAAGTTCCAGCCTGAATCTTTAACTATATAATAAATTTTCCACTTGGATGTGTTTCTATTCTCTCAAACTCAGCAAATAAAAAATGAAAATCATCATTTCTGGACACTTACCACTCCAAATTGGTTCCCTCTTCTAACTTCCCATAGTATCATCACCATTCTTAAAGTCATCTTTGACTCACCTCACTACTTTACCCTAATAATAGGCCACCAAGTTTATAAGTTCTTCCTTTGGAAATATCTCATGTTTTTTCCCCTTCCCTTTCTATTCTATCCTATTCCTCTACCTCAGTCTAGGTGCTGATCATCCTATCTGTATTATTTTAATAATTTCCTTGTTTTCCAGTCTCCCCTTCCTCTATCCCACAAATTTTGCACACACTGCCAGATTCATCACTGTGAATAGCACTTTTATCGCATCAATTCTGACTCCATAATGTTTAATGATTTTTCATTTGGTATAGGATAAAACAAAAAAAAAAATCCTCTCCCTAAAATTCCGTATTCTACAATTTGGTGCCATGTTCTTCTCCAACTCAATTCTCCAATCTTAAACTCAAGTTGGACGTGCCAGTTCAGCCATCTGGATCTGTAAACACACAACAATGATTCTTTTTCATTCATATCCCATCCTTTTATATCCCTTTAGGGCCAGCTTAAGTCCCACTGTCAGGCTGAAGTCCTAATTACTACAAGCATACACTGATTTCTTCCTTTTCAGTGTTACTACAGCATTTGCTGTGTTGTAGAATAGTTTGTGTTGATCTTTTATTGCTTTGAATTACTTTCATGTCTGTATACCTTGTCCCTAAATTAGACCACTGGAAGAGACTGCTATCTCAGAGAATTGGATATTAGGGCTGGAAAGGACATGAGCAGCAGAAAAGGAATTCTTACTATAACATATCCCAGAAGTTATCATCCAGCTTCTTACTGAAGACATCCAATGAGGGGAGTCCAAGATGGCACAGTGGACAGAGCTCTGGGCCCAGAGTCATCATATCCAGCCACTGACACTTATTAGCTGTGTGACCCTGGAGAAGTCACTTAACATCAGTGTGCATCAATTTCCTTATATATAAAAGGATAAAGACAACACCTCACCTCCCAGGGTTGTTGTGAGAATAAAATAAGATATTTGTAAAATAATTTGCAAACTTTAAATCTGTAAGGGGCTAAAATTCTAGCTAGTCTGTCTAAAATATCTAATGAGTGGTCACCAATAAATTATAAGCTTTAGCAAGAGTTAGACTTTTAAGCATTGGCTGGAAACATGAGGGACCTCAATATTAAGGTGAGTCACCCAAATAATGCTCCATATGTCAAATTTTGGCCCTCATAAAGTACTATATACATGCTAGTTAAAATTAGCTATTATTCTACTTACAGATAAAATTGATTATTAGAAAGTTTTTCTTGATATCAAACTTTAATCTGTCTATTCAAAACTTTCATCTATTGCTCTGGACCCTGCCCTCTGGAGCCAAGGAGGATAAATATTATCCCTCTTTCATATGACAACACTTCAAATACTCAAAGGCAGCAATCATCTCTCCCCTGAAGCTTCTTTTATATTTCTTTTACATTCTTCATTTTCTGCCCCCAAGTGTCCAGCACAATGCTGAGTATTGAGCAGAGTTTTAGTGTTGCATTGAATTAAATGGTAATCCCAGACTTTGGTCTCTATCAGTACCAGCTCTTACAAATGGATTGTAGTGCTGGTCTATCTATTCCCATCAGCCTTCCTTTTGCTGAAATGATTTTCAGTTTTGTATATATCCAGTTCAGGCAAGAAAGAATAAACACAACACTCTTATTTTGAATTGCTTGAGTTCTTGTGGGTGGGGAATGGGAATGGAGGGGAGAAGAGAAGTTGGAACACAAAGTTTTTTAAAAAATTGATGTTAAAATTTTGTTTTTACAGATATTTTGGAAAAAAATTCTATTCACAAAAAAAGAATGGTAGAGCAAGTCAAAGTGGAAATTCCTCTGCCAAAGAATTATTGACTTTTAGAGCAGAATTAGAATTGATCTAGTCCAATGTACTATGGGAATCCCTTGAATAAAATCCTTGATATCCAGCTTTAGTGTCTGAACACTTAGGATGTGTTTGCCATTCTATACAATTTAGGAACTCTTCCTCCTAAAAGACAGAAGTCTTCCTTTTGATGCCCTTTCTTTCATCTCTCTCCACTGCCACTAACTAGCAGATATGGTTGCATTTTTCCTTAGTAAGGGTCACGCCTTCCTGAATTCCCTCCATGATTTCTTACCATTTTGTTTGACTGAAAAATAAGATGGATGGGTCATGTGGCAAGAGTGAGGTTTAAGAGATGAACAGCCTGAATGTGTACTGGCATTCTAGAAAACATCTCTATCTAACATGTTGCCATCCCATGTGGCAAACTGATAGAGGATATGAACAAGAGTTAAAGAGGATGGGCAGAAACGGATGCTGAGATCTGCATCACTGGAGGCAATATCCAAATAAATGAGATCCCAGATCTATTTGAGTATTTTGAAATCTTCAATCACCCAAAACATTCTGGTAAAAAAAATCAGCCATCTAGACATGAGTAAACCCTGCATGGAAAAATTAGATCTGCTTGTAAGCCCCAGTTTGGGGAAACGGAGGATCTGGGTTCATAGGCTACCTCTGATGCATACAAATTATGTGACATTGGGTAAATCACCATTTCTTCCTGGGCCTCAGTTTTCTCATCTGTAAAATGAGGTCTTTGTATTGATAGCCTCTGAGGTCCCTTCCAGCTTTTCTCATGTATGTGTGTGTGTGTGTGTGTGTGTGTGTGTATTTGAGTTTATCTTACATATGTAAACACCTCACCCCATCTACATCTATATCTACATCTACATCTATATGATCCTATGACCAATCCATTTTTCAGCTTTAGAGTGGACAAAATCTTCTTATTTGTGGGAAGGCATTCATTTAACCTTTTGCAAAGCACCATTCTTTGAACTGCCATTTCTTTAGTGTCAACTGCCAGCATATGCTTGCTGGGATACTCCTTGATGCAATCCCCCCATTATGTACCAGTGAGGAAAAAAGGTCAAGGAAATACACATTGCTTTATAACTTAAGCAATCCTCTGTTAGCACACCACCCAGTTAGTGCTAATGTTCCGGAAATGTTTTCCTAAAAGAGATCACATAATAATGACAAAGATTACCCTGACTTTTGTGTCTAAAAGATAAGAACACCTCCAGAATGCTAGAGGCTTACCTGCATTTCTTTCAACTTAATCAGATTGCTGCTAACCACTAATACTGTGGACAACATGGCTCCCTGGGTGGGGTGGAGAGCAACAGAAATGATGAACTAAAGGTTAACTGTAAGAAATCATAGGACGAAGAGTAGGGAAGGGCACTAAAGATCATCTAATACAACCCCTTCGCTTTATAGATGAGGAAAATGAGGCTCTAAGAAATGAACTGGCTTGTCCAAGACACATGGGCAGTAAGTGACAAAGCCAGGATTACAAGTCCAGATTCCATGTCTCCATCCTCTGCATTCCTTCCATTACATTAAGCTGTGTCTCAGTAGGGAGCAGCTCAGGATTCCTTTCTGTAAGTTAGTATAATGGCATTCATCACTTTTAGGAATCCAACTTCCAACCAGGTGTGAAGAGGCAAAAAAGTGGTGGTTGAAGGTCATTGGTAAAAGAGGCCTACCTGTCACTTTCTGTTCCTAACACTGGAAAAATATCAGGGAAGGCTATACACCAGGATGCATTTGGGCCAGGATAGGAATGGGAAAAGTGTAGGAGCATTTATTGTAGCTTGCAAAGTTGCATTTTTACTTTAGTTTTCAATAACTATTACATATAATATTGAAAGAGATTGATATCTCCAAAAACTCCAGGTAGATTTTGTGAAAAAGTGTCAGATCGGAAATGATCTTTAGCTTCCTCTTATATTCCGTCGCCCTTCAACCCCCATCTTCCACTGGTTAAATTTTTGAATTATTTGTCTTGTAATATATCTGTTGACCCTATTGCTAGCTTCCTTAGTGACACGGAATTCCCTAGGCAGGTCAAAAGAGAACAAGGAAGTAAAGGCTAAATGAAATTGGGTAAGATTTATTTGATTTTGTTAGGATGGTAACCTATATGTATACATATGTCTCACCAAATTTTTATGTTTATAATATATACACTTAGAGCTAATATCTATATCCATGACATTAAACTAGCATAAATGAGGAGGTATAAAAATGCCATATTATGTGGCAGGTGATGACATGTTGTCACCTGGTGATTGTAAAACAGAATTGTCTTACGTGGTAGTAATAATAGTAATAGCTATTATTATTATCTAATCCTATATTTAGTTTTTTAAATAAGTAGAGCTCAGATTTTCAAGCCTAATTTTTAACTCTAAAACATCCTTGATACTTACTTTCAATTTACTGAAAGGGGTAAATAAATCCAAGGGTGTGTTTTAGCCAAATTGGCCAAATGGTAAATTTTAAATGTGAGTATTTGCACCTTGGAAATAGGCAAATACTACAAACAGGTCCCTGAATCTATGATCTTATAACTAAAAATTTCAGTATCACTGTTGGACTAATAAAACATCCTCCCCACTTTATCTTTGAACCATTGTTGCCCTCTTAAGTGGAATAAATGTAAAACATTCCAAAAGATGTTCAAACCAGGATTTCCTTTAGTTTAGTTAACATAGTGAATATAATGCTGGAATTGGAATCGGGAAGACTTGGGTTGAAATCCTGCTTCAGATGCTTTGTAGTTGCAATGATCCTGGACAAATCATCTAACCTTTCTCAGCCTCATTTTCCTTATCTGGAAAAAAGGGATAATAATAGTACCTACCTCACAGGGTTGTGAATATTGAATAAGACAATTACCTAAAGCACTTTGTAAATCTTAAAGCACTGTACAAATGCTAGCTATTATTACTATTATTAATCATCATCATAACACAGAAATAATATCTGATCAGTCATCTGGAATAGGAGATCAATGTATACAGCTAAACATCAGTCTGAAAAGAGGAAGAAAGGGAAATACCCATTTCAGAAAGTTTTTCATGTTCTGTGGCATGACTGGGCACCTGCCTCCTTTGGGTTTTTAACTTTGATGATACAATTTCCTGTTTTTCATAGCAAAGTAACCAGGATCAAAAGGCCTCTCAATGAGAAAGTCACTGCCTAGCAAAGGAAAAAAAAAAGTCCCCATGAAAGAGTTCTTCTGAATCAAGTCAATAGTTGGGATACATTACTTTGTGTGACTGTAAATTCTAAATAATGTTTTAAATCATTAATTTTTGAAGCGCTAAGCATCATTCTCCCACAGGTACTTTGGGAGCTGGTACCTGTGATATACATTAAAAAAAACCCAACAACAACCCAACCCAGAGGAAGGCTTTGTGGCATCTTAGGCACATCCTCTCAGAGAATCTATGGGAAATCACGGACAAGAGTCAGACAGCATGAGAAGATAGGAATGCATCATGGAGGGGGAACACCCACGTTGGTGAGAGCACAGAACCACTGAAATCATGAAGTATGTACCAAATGAGGCAAGTTTTCTCAATATAGAAGGAAAAGGTTTCATTTCCTATGACTCGCTGGCCTATTCTTACCTAAGCCTACGTACCAGTGGAGGAGAAAAAGAGATATTTTGTTGCCATAATTTTACCTGAGATACAGAGCTAGATGAAGGCCACTCCTACCTTGGATACATCTTGGATGTATGGGAATAACTTTGCAGAGGTATATAGGTATAAGGAGTATGGACCCTGAGGTTCATGATTTTGACCCAAGTGGAGACATGCTAGGTAGTGTTCTTCCATTCCTAAGCCAGGAAAGGTGGTAGGCAGGGAGTAGGTGATTATTTTTCTCATCTCCTCCTGTAGGCTTATTATGAAGCTACAGTAGTCAGTCACATAGTTTTGGGGTTCTCAATGCCCACCTTGCTGAGAATTCCCAGCTACTTTAAAATGTACAGGAGGAAAAAAACACCACCATAAGCACATAACACAAATTTAATCACTTGTTACACAGGTAGAAAGCTCTTATTGGTAGTTTAGAGATCAGTTCAAATCACTCATTTTACAGATGAAGACACTGAGCAGCCCAGGAGAAGCCAAGTGATTTACTTTTGTAGTTTAATGTACTTAATTATTTAAACATTAGCTTCCCCATTAGAAAGTATGCTCCCTGAAAGCAGGGAATTTTTTTTTCCTTGCCTTGTATCCCTAGGGCACAGCCTAGGGCTTAGCAGATAGCATGCACTTAAAGATGCTAGAATGATTTGATTATTTACCTAACATAAAAATGTTATCAACAAGTATAAGATCTGAATCCAGATCCTTGATCTAGAGAAGAATAGGAGCCCAAAGGATGGGTACAAGAGATGGCTATTTATATGATGGACTGTCACTAGGAAGTGGGATTACACTTGCTCTACAGGAGCAGAAAAAGCACCACTGGATAGGAGGTTCAGAAGGACACATTTAGGCAGGATACAAGGACAAATTAAAGATTAATTCGAGCTATCTAAATGCGGCTTATGATGCTAGCAACCAGAGGTCCTAAACTTCCTCTCTTGGAGTCAAAGTTAGCTGATTGCCTGTGATTCCAGACCATGTTCTCTCCATTACATGACATGTCTTTATTTGGCTCCTGGACCACTTGTAGGTGACCATATGGTGAAGACTTTAGAGTACAAATGGTGCCTTGTTCAAGAAGAGAAACAGCTACAGGTACCTGAATTACTAACCCTCACTTGAGAAATGAGTTATAAGAGTTATTTACTTATATATATTCTTGAGAAGTGTTTTCCTTTCTCATCCTTCCATTTCCTCCTGAATTTCCATTTGTAGGAAAGGTCCCATGTTAGGTACAGTACTGGACAAGTAAGACCTGGAAGTGATAAGGACCTCGGAGGCCATCTAATCACCCCCCTCATTTTACAGAGTAGACTTTACTATATTAATATTTGTGCATTCTTGTTATAAGAACTTGAGTTACCTAATCAAATACATTACCACACATTTTGGATCCCAGTTTGGATAGCTAACAATGTAAATATGGGTCATCCCCAATCTTCTGTTCATTTTTTTCTATATAGGAAGAAACATTCAAAGTTATGTAGTAGGAAAAGTATTAAGAAAATGGGAGGAAAGCAGAAACTGAAATATGTTGATAGTCAACATTTCCAAATAAAAAGAAGAAAAAAAGAGAGAAACTATTATACAGAAGCAACAAAAGAAAAAAATAGAAACAGAAAGAGACGATAGTGTCCTAAGATAGTGTCCTAAGTGGTAGGCAGTAGGGTATTAAGATGATTTTGAAATTCTGGGTATGTTTAAAGAGCAGTGGGATATCATTCTGTTTGTTCTTTTATGTTCAAGCTTACTAGGAAGATCTATACAATAACACATATGCCAAGGTGGTATAGACAGTGAATTCTGTTAAGTCTTGTTGATTATCTCTCTACAACATACCTCACATTCATCCCCTTCTCTCTGCACAAACTGCCAACATCATAATTCAGGCCTTTATAACCTTTCACCTGGATTACTACAATAGTCTCTTAATTGGTTTCATTGTTTCCTCTCTCTTGCTCTCCAATCCATCCTGTATAAAGCTGCCAAAGCAATATTTCTAAAGTACAGGTCAATGTCACTCCCCTGCTTAGAAATTTTCAATGGTTTCCCAATGTCTCTGTGCATTTTTTCTATCTTCTTGGGAAATGTAAGGATTTTGAAAGCAGGGGTTCTTTTATTTTTAAAATTTTGTTAAATATTTCTCAATTACATGTATTTTTAAAAAATCATTAAAATTTTTTAAATTTCTCAATTATTTCCCTCCCTCCTGTGAAGTCATGCAAAACATATATCCCTATTAACCATATTGGAAAAGAAAAAACAAATAAGACAATAAACATAAATAAAGTTTTTAAAAGTATGCTTCAATATGCATTCAAACTTCATCTCTCTCTCATTGTTTCTTTGGAACTGTCTTAGGTCACTGTCTTGATCAGAGTTTCTTTCAAAGCTGTTCCTTCTTGCTGTTATTACTATGTACAATATTCTGGTTCTACTCATTTAATTTTGCATCAATTCATGCAAGTCTTCCCAGGTTTTTCTGAAACCATTCTGCTTATAATTTCTTATAGCATAATAGTATTACATCAAAATTATATATCACAACTTGTTCAACCATTCCTTAATTGATGCACATTCCCTTGATGTCCAATTCTTTGTCACCACAAAATGAGCTGCTATAAATATTTTTTTTTGCAAGTAAGTCCTTTTCCCTTTACTTTGATCTTTTTGGGACATAAACTTAGTAGTGGTATTTCAGGGTCAAAGGGTATACACAGTTTTATAGCCCTTTTGAAGTAGTTGCAAATTATTCTCCAGAATTAGTGGACTAGCTAGTTCACAGCTCCACCAACAAACAATGAATTAGTGTCCCATTCTTTTCTCCACCCCTCTTCAGCATTTGTCATTTTTTCTTTTATGCCATATTAGCTAATCTGATAGATGTGAAGTGGTACCTAAGAATTGTTTTAATTTGAGTGATTTAGGAGTGATTTAGAGAGATTTTTAAAAATGTGACTATTAATAGCCTTGATTTCTTCTTCTGAAAACTGCCTGTTCAAATCCTTTGATATGAATCCTTATCAACTGGGAATGGCTCTTATTTTTATAAATTTGGTTCACTTCTCTCTCTCTCTCTCTGTATGTATATACACATATACATACATTATATATACATATACATATATATGTCTGTATATATGTATATACATACATGCACAGAGAGAGAGATCTGAGAAATGAGGCATTTATCAGAGAAATGTGCTATAAATCCTCCCTTTTCTGCTTCCTCCTATCACTCATTTAACTTTTCCTTTAAAAATTTTGATGCTATATCATCTGTGGCATATATGTTTAGTATTGATATTACTTCATTGTCTATGAGTACCCCTTATTCTTCTGTTCCCTTCCCCATTCTCCCAGGGAATCCCTCTTTCTTGCTTATCATTTTTTTACATCACCCCAACATAACTGACTTATTCTCAAACCCTCTTTCTATGTGAAATCCTTCAAACTATCCTATTAATGGTAAAGGTCTTAGAAGACACATGTCTCATTTTCCCATATACAAAGGTAAACAGTTTAACTTTATTGAGTCTGTTATGATTTCACTTCCACGTTTACCTTTTTATGTTTCTCTTCAGTCTTCTATTTCAAAGTCCAATTTTTTATTCAGCTCTGGTCTTTCATCAGAAGTGTTTGGAAGTTCTCTATTTCATTAAATATCCACTACTGCCCTTTAAAGGATTATACTCAGTTTTGATGGGTATGTTAATCTTGGTTGTAATTCCAGCTCTTTTGTCTTCCAGAATATCATATTCCAAGCCTTCTGCTCCCTTAATGTGGTAGTTGCTAAATCTTGTGTGATCCTAATTCTGGGTCTAATGGTTTCTTGCTGGATGCCTGATATATTTTCTCTTTGACCTGGGATAAATCTTCATTTTTCAAGTGGTAATCTGTATACTATTTTCAATTTCTATTTAATCCTCTGGTTACAGGATATAGCAATATGCTAGTTTCTTTTTTTGATCATGGCTTTCAGGTAGTTCAATAACTCTGAAACAGTCTTTCCTCAATCTATTTTCCAGGTCAGTTGTTTTTCTAATGAGATATTTTACACTTCTATTTTTTTCATTCTTTTGATCTAGTTTTATTTTTTTCTTCATGTCTCATAGTCATTAGTTTCTACTTGCCCAATTCTAATTTTTAAGCAATTATTTTCTTGAGTGAATTTTGTACCTCTTTTTCATTTAGCTAATTCTGCTTTTTTAAAGAGTTTTTTCTTCAGTATTTTTGTGCCTCTTTTACCAAGCAGTTATTGTCTTTTCACTAGTTTCTTCTTCTCCCTTCATTACCTAATTTTTCCTCTGATTTAAAAAAAAATTAGCTCTTCCTGAAATTCTTGTTGCACTTGTGTCCAGTTGATATTTTTCTTTGGAGCTTTGCCTGTAGATATTTTTACTTTATTATTTTCTATTTGTGCTTTGATCTTCCCTGTCACTGTGGTAGCTTTTTATGAGCAGGGTCTTTCTTTTCTTTTTGATTGCTCATTTTTTCACTCTGTATCTTGATTTGTAACTTTATCTTAATGTTGGGCTCTGTTCCTAGTTTGTGTGTGTATATGTGTGTGTGTGTGTGTGTGTGTGTGTGTGTGTGTGTGTTGGGGCGGGGGGGGGGGGTACTGTCTCAAGCTCCAGGTTTTTTCCGCACTATTTTTAGAGCTAGTTCGGGGAGTTTGGAAGTTTTTGGTGCTTCCAAGGTGGTATGGTCTGAGGACAGGTGTGGTAACTGCTCTCCTGGTCTGCACTCTGGTTCCTATCCAGAAATGGCCCCGATCCCTTGGGATTGCAATTGATACTGCTCCTCAGGGCTCCTGTTCCCTTGGGACCAGAAACAAACCTGTTCTTCAGGGTTTCTCTTCCCTTTAGGCTGGAAATTATATTGGCCCTTGGGGCTTCCACTCCCTCTTGACCAAAAGTGTTACTCCTTTACCCTTGAGCTATGACTCAGGAGTGGGTATAGGCAAAGTAGTTGCCAAACAACATCTAGTACTGTGTCCATTGCTAGCACAGGAGTCCCCTGTAATCTCTTTCTGATCAGAAGTCACATTCCCTTACTGTCTCTAGCTTAAGAACGCTTGAAGCTGCTGCTGCTTCTGTTGCCACCAACTAGTCCCACCACTGGTTTTTCATCTACATGGACTGCAGGTCAGCTTCTTCCTCTATTACCCCTCCCTCTCTTTCTGACTTCCTATTTTGTCTTGGGCTGGAAGAATGTCTCACTCTGACCTTCTGCTACTCCAAAATTCTATTCAAGGCATTATTTTAAAGTTGTTTATAATGTTGAGAGAGCTCACCTAAACACTTTCTCTACTCCGCTATCTTTGGGCTCTTTCATTTTTATCATTTATTTCCCCACTTCATGGTTCTATTCTTTTTCCATAATAAGCATTTAGGAAATTCTTGTTGAACTGAATTGAATTACCTCACTATAAGTAGGGCATTATATAAAGGATAGAGTGTATAAAGGATAGGATTAGGGAGTCAGGAAGACCTAGGTTCCAGTTCTGCCACTGATAATTATTAACTGTGTGACCACAGATAAGTCACTTGTAAGGCTCAGTTTCCTCATCTGTTACATGGGTATAACAATACCAGTAGAGCCTTATTTTACAGGGTTGTTATTCTTTTTGCTTCTTTTTTGTATTCCCAGTGTTTAGCAAAGTGTCTTGAAGTTAGTAAAAGCTTAATAAATGCTTGTTGACTGACTAATAAGATAATGCGTTAGATCATGATAGAAATGTCAGTTATTATTATTGTTGTTATTGCTGCTGTTGTTGCTATTGTTTTGCCAACCTAGAGTCCAAAGACCTGGGTTTGAAACTTGGCTCTGTTACTTTCTGCCTCTGTGATGTTAGGCATGTCACTGGACTTCTTAGCTAGATACTTTTGAAGTATATTGGCCCTGGAGTTAGAAGACCCGGATTCAAATGCCCACCTCTGCTGCTTTCTACCTTGTTTGACCTTGGACAAATCATTCAGCCACCCAGCCTGACCCTGAGGCGGTTGGTCACTGAGGCTATTTCCAACTCTAGATTGCTGATCTGTTCCTTCAGTTTCACCATCTGTAAAATGATGGGGGTAGAATGGAGAGGGTTGCATTTAGTGACTATTATTGCCTGGAGGATCCCTCCCAGATCCAAATTCTATAAACCTATCCTGGTGAGGGCCATGTGTATAAATTGGAACAAATTTCTACTGATTTTTTATTGTCATTAAATATATAAAACAACAATTGGCACCTATAACCACTGGAAAAGAATTTCATAAGTGTTTTAAAAAGTATGCTCCTATTTATTTTACTTATTTTTGTTTGTTTATTTATTTGTTTTGTGAGCCAATGAGGGTTAAGTGACTTGCCCAGGGTCCCAAAGGAAGCATAAAGTGTTTGAGGCCAAATTTGAACTCATGTCCTCCTAAATCCAGGGCCAGTGCTTTATCCACTGCACCACCTAGCTGCCCCCAGGATGTTCTTATATATAACCTAAACATCAGCTGTGAAGGCAGGCAAATTTTTATAATAGGAACGGACACATGTACTGAAAAGGCTGTAAGACAGTGTCCATCCATACCTTCACTTTGTTCTCATAATGGCCCTGAGGCAGAAGTACGGGAGTCATCTTGATGTTTGTTTTATAGGAAGAAACGGAATCTCAAAGAAGTTAAATGCCTTGTCCATTGTCATGCAGTTAGTGTCAGAATTAGTATTTGGACCCAGGTCTTCCTGGTTCTCTGGGTAACACTCTATTCATTAAATGATGGTACTTCCTTTAGACAGATAGGAAGAAACACATCATCATTTACCAAAACGGTTGCAAATATCATGCCAGAAAATCAACAGTATTTTGCCAAGTGTCCTAGATAAAGGCTTGGACTAAACTGGGCTAATATTTCTGGACCCATTTTCCCCAGCTAGTACTTCCTCACTAAAAATACTGGCAAAGTAAATGAGTTTAAAACAAAGCAAATAAGTGACTTACTAAAACTCCCTTAGATTTTCTTTAAATCTGGACATCAGGCTTAATTGCACTGTACTTAATTAACACTTTATTGAAATAAGTGACATTCTATCTTTTAAAAAATGAACTAACACACAGGGAACTCACAGATGAACGAACAGCCTGGCCTAGGCAAAAAGTATTGGGGAGACAAAGCCATCTCTGGAGTCTAATACAAGTTCCAAGTTCTGCTCCAATGGATCCAGAGACCACAGGAAGTAAAACCACCTTGACAAGATTCATCTGCTCACATGCTCTGGTAGAAAATTCCTTCTCAACCTAAATTTGTCATCTAAATAAGGAAATAACAATCCCAGAGGCCTAGGCAACTTCACTGAGGCTAGAGATAAACTCATCTCTTCCTGGACATGCAGAAAGGATGGCTTCCTATGTTAGGGCTCTACTGTCTCCCCATTTTAAGAGCTCAAAATGCCTGTGATAGAATTCCAAGTAAAAGGAAAACAGCAGCTTAACAGAAACTGCCTTGCAGGAGGAATTGCAACTATCTCTGATATAACTTTACAGTTTTCCCTTTTAAAAATATTTATTTGAATAATTGTATCTAACATTTTCATCATTTTACCTACACTAACTCATTTAATTCTTAAAACAACACATGAAATAGGTACTAGCAAATTGATATCTCTATTTTGACAGAGAAGGAAACTAAGGCTCAGAGGGCCATAGGTGACTTGCCCAGGGTCACACAGCTATTAAGTGCCAAAGAAATGATTCAAATCCAGCTCTTCCTCAATCCAACTCCAGCACTCTATCCACTATGTTGGCATAAAGTTATGTATCAAGTGAATGTTGAATTTCTTTGAGTTTTGTAAACTAAGATGAACCTCATTTATTTAGAGAAGGCTTGGCTATCTCCATGTACTTTAGCCAGAGGAAGACAGAGCTATCGACCATATGGAATTTCTTTGTCTTTTGAAGTTCATTTGGAGCTCCATTTCTTTAGCAGTCAGTAAAAGAAGAGTGCAAGATTTTAAAAAAAATCTTTTGTATCATGAACCTTTTTGACAATTTGATGAAGTCCTTAGAAAAATGATTTTAAATGCATAAAATGAAATACATGGGATTATAAAGGAAACCAAAGGTTAGTGGAAATAAAGATTTACCTTTTCCCTAACCAAGTTCACAGGGCCCTTTAAATATACTAGTAGGCCCCAATTTAAGAATCAATTAACCAATCAACATTTATTAAGCACCTGCTACATGCCAGGCACTGTACTAAACATTTAGGGATACAAAAAGAGGCAAAAGACAGTCCTTGCCCTCAAGATAATCACAATCTACTGGTGGGGGCAAGGGAGGGGAGATGATAAGCAAATATGCACAAACAAGCTATGTATATGATAAATAGGAAATAATTAAGAAAGGCAACGCATGAGAATTAAGAGGGGCTGGGAAAGGCCTCTATTTAGCACTATGCTAAATGCTGAAAAGATAAAGAAAACTTGAAAACAGTTCCTACCTTCAGAAACCCAAATTTATTGGAATGGGGATATGAACCATTACTATGGTATTACACTGCAATTGACTAACCATTTGTGTGTTTGTGTGTATATCCATCCATATATATATATACACACACACACATATACACACACACACTTTACATATTTATAAATCCAGGCATATCTTTCATCAGCATGAGAAAATCCTAATGTGGGAACTCCTTCATTGATGTATACTGGCAATTCATCACTATGTAACTTGGAGTCCTAAAGAGTTGCCTAGGGGCACTGAGAGTCATCCTTAGTCACACACTCAGTAGGTGTCAGAGTTAGGACTTGAACCCAGGTGTCTTTTTAGCTCTGAAGCCAGCACACTATCCACTATACCTATAAAATACGTGTATACACACATATACACAGGCATACACACTTATGTGGGCATGTGTATATGTGGGGGAGAGAGAGGAAAGAAAGAAAGGAGGGAGAGAGAGGAGGGAGAGAAAGAGAGAGAGACAGAGAGAGAGAGACAGAGACATATTTGAGATTTTGAGATTTTCTTCTTTATTTCCTCCAGTGCTCTTCCCAGAAAAAACTGGGCTTCAGGAAACCAGAATGGAAAGCAGAATATGAGGTGATGAAAGGAAAGTGTGTTTGGGAAGGTAACAACATGGTGCGCCCTGCAGTTTGGGTGGCACATGACATGATGGTTGGGCTGGGCTTGGCAAAAGCATCTAGGACTGGGATACTTAGATTAGATGTGGCTATAACTGTGTTCATCTTCCTAAAATACATGAATGGAGCATATATTAAAAGCAGAAGGTTACACAGGCCTATTAGTGAAACAGAAGTATGTCAGGAGGAATACTCTAAATCACTTATTCCTTTCTCTGTATGCAACATGAATTTAAGGACAATAGCACAGACTCCATTGTGTTTTTTTTTTTTTAATTTTTAGTGAGGCAATGGGGGTTAAGTGACTTGCCCAAGGTCACACAGCTGGTAAGTGTCAAGTGTCTGAGGCCGGATTTGAACTCAGGAACTCCTGAATCCAGGGCCGGTGCTTTATCCACTGCGCCACCTAGCCGCCCCAACTCCATTGTGTTTTAACAGTCTATTAGGCTGTTCTAGGCTCAGAGGAAAGTAAATTTATTTAAGGATGATAGTGGTACCCCATTTCACAGAATTTCAGCTTCAGAAGGAACCTCAGACCTAGTCCATAAGTACTAGCCAGAGTAAGGAAGTCCTTCCAGAATGTTCCTTGACAAGTAATCATCCAGTTTCTGGGGGGCCTTCTTTTTCTATGGCCACTGAATGATACAATAAGACTAAATAAATACTGTGTTAAGATACTTAATAGCAATAACAAAATCCATACATTTACTGATTTTTACTGAAGTAACATGGTCTAACAAAAATCCTGGGGTCATAACTGGCAGATATATCTACTATCTAACTTGCTTGCTGTAGAATCCTGCTTGGCAGTAAAACTTACCTTTAGTAGACTCTGGGTGGTTGTGAGAAAAAATGAGATAAGAGATGTGAGAGTGACAAAGTGTAAACCACCACCACCATCGTCACCATCTTTATCATTTCCCTGAAAGAAGAGCTTCAACCATTTTTCCTCTAAAACTACTTGGTATCAACTTATTGCTTCATTTTGGCAAAATAATTTTCAACACATGGTACACATAAGTAGTCATCTTATAAAATCTAAATGACCTTCCCTGGATTATTTACTGGTTCTCAAAGTGCCACTTCAGAAGGTGGGAACTGAAGGCAGCTTCAGTGCTAGGGCTAATGGCAGGAAAAATTATACTAATCATTGGGATGGCTACCATTTACTGGCAGAGGATGTGCTGTCATTTCAACCATCTTTTATTAAACACCCACTATATGCTGTGGAATAGCTGACCTTGAAGCCAGAATGACCCGGGTTCAAGTGCTTTCCCTCTGCCACTTACTAGCTACAGGAACTTGGGAAAGTCATTTCACTTCAGGCAACTCTCCAAGACTCTAAGTAACATAAAAGAAAAGATGCTGACCTGGATTGACAGAGGAAGGTCCTCAATGTGACCTCCCTATGCCAATAAATTACATATAGGTCCAGGCCCCATCCCTATATGCAAGACACTAGGTTAGGTGTTAGGGATACAGAGGCAAAAAAGAAAACAGCATAAGTCCTCAAGGAGCTTACACTCTATTGGACATGGCACAACATGTACAAGATCAATAAATCCTGGTTAATCCGAGGAGGTACAGGGCACTAATGATTGTGGAGACCAGGGAAGGCTTCACAGAAGAGGTGGCACTGGACCCACGTCTTGAAGGAATATGAAGATTCTGAGAGGCAGAGATGAGGCCAGAATGCATGCCAGTCACTGGAGATGGCTTCTGTGTGGAGGTGGGAGATGGGATATGGAGTGCAAGGAACAGCTAGTTAGATAGGAACATTGAATGAATTAAGGGAAATAATATAAATAAGGCTGGGAAGTATAGTGGAAACCAGATTATGGAGGTCCATATAAGGCAAGTTGAAAAGTTTGTATTTTATCTTCCTTTGTTTTTTTTATATTTTATTCATTCATTCATTTGTTCACTCATTAATTAATTAATTTATTCACTTATTCATTCATTTATTTATTTATTTTGGCTGGGCAATGAGGGTTAAGTGACTTGCCCAGGGTCACACAGCTAGTAATGTCAAGTGTCTGAGGCCAGATTTGAACTCAGGTCCTCCTGAATCCAGGGCCAGTGCTTTATCCACTGTACCACCTAGCTGCCCCTGCCACCTGGCTGCCCCTGCATTTTTTTAAAAAAACGACCATGGGAAGCCATTCAAAATTTTGGAGTAAGGGAGTGATATGGTCAGACTTGCACCTTAAGAAGCTTATTCTGTTGTGGAGGATGGATTAGAGAGGGGAGATCCTGAAAGCAGGAAGACAAATTAGGAGGCTACTGCCATTGTTCATGCAAGAGGCAGTGGGTCAAGTGATGTAGTTAAAAGAATAGTGTGCATGGAATTAGGAGAAAGCTACGTTTGAATACCATCTAAGATAGTTACTGGCTATGCAATTACAGAATGGGCCTCAGTTACCTCATTTACTACACTGAGAAAATAGTATATGTAGTCTAACTTACAGGGTTGTGGTGAAGATGAAAAGACTGTGGACAAAAAGGCTTTGCTCAACTTAGTGTTTTGTGTGTGTGTGTGTGTATGTGTGTGTGTGTGTATTTGTGTTTGTTTATCTGGATGAACTAGACCAGGAATCAAGCTCCCCCTTCCTCAGTGCTTTAATGAGCACACAGGAGCCTGAGCTGTGAATTTTAGTATTTTGAACTAGAATTTTAGTATTTTGAGTTTGAATGGATCTTAGAGATATTTTAGTCCAACCCACTTCTTTAATAGAAGAGGAAACTAAAATCCAGAGAAACTATGACTTGTCTAATAAGGTCAGAGAGGTAGGAAAGACAGGCCTCTGCTCTACATCTTTCCATTATACCATACCGTCTAAGAGCCAGTTCAGAAAGGCAAAAATATCAAATGGTGATTGCAAGTCTTTCTATGAGCTGAAGAACAAATTCCTAGAAACTTGAAGTTGTATCCACATTTTAAGTTCCATCCCAAGTTGCAAGCTGATATTTGGTTTTTCACAGTATTTGGCCAATTAAGGAATCAACCTTTGGCTGAGAAATGAGATATCCTTTCTCTGTAATTCACAAATTCCCCAGAAGCCTCTGGCTTCCTCGAATTTCTTTAAAAAATTCCCAATCTCTCTCAGCAGTAACTCCTATATATAATTTTTCTCTAGAAGATATCAGATTAACTCAGGTTTTGTGCTGTATGGAAAAGTCCTGAAGTTGTTGACTCAAAATTCCTTCTGAATATCTGAGGTCACCCAATGATGGTTACTTTCCCTCAAATTTTTCCAATTTAAAAATTTAATTGGAACCCTCTAAAGCTTTTAATAGCGTTGGGCTCCCTCTCCCCTTACACCCTTCACACCCCTGGCATTCTCTTCTCCCTTGGCTTCCGTTACATTGCTTATTCTTGGTTCTCCTCCTATCTGTATGATCATTCCTTCTCAGTTCTCTTTCCTGGATCATCTTCCTCTTCTTGTCCATCAAGTACGGGTGGCCCCAAATTCTGTCCTAGGCCCTCCTTGCTTCTATATTCTCTATACACTGGTCATTAGCTCTCAAGTTTCATCTGTCATCCTTTGTACAACTCTCAGATTTATCTGGCCTCAATTTCTGGGGAACTTCCATTCTCTATTACCAAGTGCCTGTTAGACATCTCCACCTAGATGTCTAATAGGTATCTTAAACTTGACATGTCCAAAACAGAATCTATTATGTATTCTCCAAAAGTCACTTCTTCTCCAAAGTTTCCTGTCCAGTTCTACTGATGGCACCATCATTTTTATGGTCACTCAGGTTTGCCACCTTGTAATCTTTCTTAACTCTTAGCCACTATTTCTCAACACCCATATCCAAACAGATTCCACGTTTTGTCTATCCTATCTCCCAGAATCTCTTTCCTTTACTTCCTTCTCACCATTCTCATAGCCTCTGCATTAGTTGAAGCCTTCACCACCTCTTATCTGGACTACTGAGTTTGCAATTTAGCCTCCTTCCTTCAATTCTCTTTCTCTCTCTCTCTCACATGCAATTTTTTTTATTTTTTTTTAGTGAGGCAATTGGGGTTAAGTGACTTGCCCAGGGTCACACAGCTAGTAAGTGTGTGTTAAGTGTCTGAGGCCAAATTTGAACTCAGGTCCTCCTGACTCCAGGGCCGGTGCTCTATCCACTGCGCCACCTAGCTGCCCCTCTTACATGCAATTTTAACCATTTCACTTCATTTCTCAAATATCTTTAATGGTTCCCTATTACCTTTAGGATAAAATACATAATTCTTACCCCAGCATTTAAAGCCCTATCATCTTTCCAGTATTATTTATATTGCCCCATTTTTTCATACTGTTTCAATCAAACTGATCCACTAGCTATTCTCCATATAGGACATTCTATTTCCCATCTCCTCATCTTTGTACATGTGTTTCCCCACGTCTGGAATGCACTCCACCTCACCATCACCTGAGAGAATCCTTAGCTTTCTTTGAAGTACAACAAAAGCATCACCTCTTACATGAGGTCTTTCTTTGATCCCTTTTGTTATTAGCATTGAAATGACTTTGTTTTAATTTATCTAGAATTTATATACTTATTTTTGTGCATGTTGTCAGCTTACTCCCTGTCTTCCAATCCCTACTCCTAGTAGAATATAAGTTCCTTGGTGACTTTTTTTATCCTCAGCACCTAGCACAGTGCTTTGCACAGAGTAGGTGCTTTAAGCATTTATGCTGAATTGGGTTGGATTGAATTTACCAATCATCCACTGAAGAGCTGTAAAACAAAACAAAACAAAACAAAACCCAGCTCTAGTGGAGCCTTCCCATTTTAAAGGTACAAAATTACAAGCCTAATATTGGATCAGGTTTATTATATTAACACCCTCACCTAGCAAGAGATGCATAGAAACCTCACCTCTTATGAAGCAATGATCTGTCATGGTCAGATCATCATACCACTAACACTATAATGATTTCAAATCTTAGTATATAAGATGAAAAAGCAAAATCCTGGGACCTTAAAGTTGGATCTATGTCTCAGCTCCATCATTTTTAGTAGCTAGGCTGGTTTGTATTCTAGCTCATACTTGGTTTCCATAATAATTGGGCAATCATACATTAAAAACAAACACCCCAGAGAATCCTAGTTTCCTGCAGGCGTTAGGTTTCCAGAAGCCTTAAGTTCCACATTCTGTCATCTCCTCTCTCCACACAATTTATCTTCCTCTTCCCTCCACTCCACTCATACCACCCAGAAGCACACATCCTTCTTCCCCAGGCTCCAGAAGGTAGTACTGAACGCCAGCGATTGTGACACTGAAGCCAGTGTGTCATATTGTAACTGGGTTTCCACATCCTCCTGTCAGTATTGTAAAAGCCCTAGAAGAGGAACAAGTGCAAATAATGAAATATAGGAATGCAGGAAAAGAGGAAGCAGCCGGGAGACAGTGGCCCAACTGAAATACTAAGAATTATGGAGAAGTGACAGAAAAGGAAGCAAGAGCAAGGAATTACATTTGGTGGCTTAGCCGTCCCCCCTCCCAAAAAAAGCCCAGAACACATGGTTTTCCTCGCCTCTAAATCCATTTTCAAAAAGTGCCAGCCCATTTGTAATACTTTTGTACCGTGAATGGTACCAGGTGACCCTTTGATGAAGTGGCGATTTTCCAACCAGTTATAGAAGTGCTCATAATTTTTGAGCAGAGCAGGATGTTAGAGATAATCTAGTTCAATCCTTTTAGAGATGAGGGAACTGATTTAGCAAAAATACCAAGGGATTCCAAGAGACTGGAAGCTACCAAAGGAGGAGCATCAGTTCTAGATCCAGAGGGTCTGGTTCTAGGCCTTTCTTACTTCATCTGCAAAATGAAGGGGCTGGAACAGGATTTTTGAGGCTCCTTCTAGTTCTCTATCTGGAAATCTTGAACACCTAAACCTCACATCACTAAGGCTATGTTTCTGCTACTCTTAGTTTTTCCAGGGAATGTATAAAGATTAGGAATGTTTACACCATTATAATTAACAACTGAATTAAATACAGGAACAAAAACTGGGCTAACTATTGAAAATGAACATGGTGAGACCTTAGACATGGAACAAAGGTCATTTAAGAGATGGGGGAGAGCATACAGAGAATATCACTTGAAACAGAGGTGGGTGGGAATGAGAATAAAAATTTGAATTAGACTTTTGAAAACATTCAAAGTGGAATGATTAGTCAAAGATGAGTTCATAAGTTCTTGTTACATGATGACTTTGAAAGCTGATAAAGAAACATTCTCATACATCATCTACCCAGTTGTTCTGTTGAAGTTAACAATGGGTAGGATTATTTCGTAGGTCCTTTCAGTCCATTAATCACATCCAGTGTTTGTGAATTTAGATGGAAAATTCCCTTTGCTAGTGTAGGTTTTGGAATTAATGTACAGTATTTCCTCTTCTCTATTTCCAGAAGAAGCCCAGGCTACACTGAGAACTTATTTATTGTTCCTTTCAGAGAAGGCAGAAGACTATCTGTTGCATACACCTATTTTTTTAGTGGGACTCTCTGACAATTGTATTCTCCATGCTGATATTCATGATATAACAAACTGAACTTTGAATTAAGGTTAAAACTGTACAGATCAAACACTGTAGCAAAGGAAGCCTTCATAACAAAGTTCCATCACTTTTTCACTATGGGCTTTACCAACAAACATCTCAATCTCTCCTTGCTTCACCAGATCATGGAATTGTAGAATCATACATTTAGAGCTGGAAGGGTACAGAAGAACCATTTCTTCCAACCCCTAATTTTTTTTTTTTTTTGGTGAAGCAATTAGGGTTAAGTGACTTGCCCAAGGTCACACAGCTAGTTAAATGTCAAGTGTCTAAGGCCAGATTTGAACTCAGATCCTCCCAAATCCATGGCCAGTGCTCTATCCACTGTGCAACCTAGCTGCCCCCCAACCCCTAAATTTTAAAGATGAGGAATGTGAGGCCCAGAGAGATGAGGTGACTTAAATCAATCAATATAGCAATGGGGTGAATGACTATTGAACAGGCTCAACAAAGCATGAACAGATATTAAAGGTCTAGCAATGTTTGCTTATTACTAGATACCTCAATTAATGAATTTTCTGGCAGTGAAGCATTTTTTTAATGGTTGACTAAGTGAAAATATATGGAAAGGAAACATTCCCTCTCCTAAAGAAAGCGTCAGCTGCAAATGATGTGTCCAATGACTCAATTTGTTTATACCCTAACAGAGCTTTAGTTTGTCTCCACACAGCTGAAGCTAAAATGGTTCTAGTAAAAGCCTGGTAAAATTTGGAGAAGTTTGTCTTTGTCATCTCCCTAGCTTCCTTCTCCTATGACTTTCTACAGCTCCTGTTGGGTTCCTCTCCTAGTTCAGGTCATGGTATCCTCAAGCTGCCTAAAACTTTGTTTCTTAAAAAAGGGAAATAATCAATGTAAGACATTTACATGTATTCATTGACCAAATTACACTTGTGTGAATGGGTTTCAGTCAATGCTATCCTGACTAAGAATTCACATTTTAAGCAAACTGTGCAAAGAAAGATTTCATCTAAAAAAACCCAACATTCTGGTAACAGTTGTAAGGTATTAAGATTTGTTGAGAGGGAACCTGCAATCTCTGGAATCATACCTCCATGACCTTATCGCGCACTCTTTGGGGAAGTGTGTGGTGGTAATTGAGTTATTCTAGGAAGCTAATGGATGCAAAGAATTCACCCCACCCTTACTACTCACAAAGTACTTAATTTTAACTTTGCCTATATTTTGTATTTACTTATCTGTTTATACAATATGGCCATTCACCACCTTTTATCTCTGTATACTTAGCACAGTCTAGAATATAGTAGATGCTAAATCAATGGTGTTTGAACTAAAGCTTTTATTCTATTACCAGGATCTTCCTTCACAAATCTTCTTGGTAAATACCCTTCCTTCAGATCCTTCCTCAAGTGAGCACCTGTGCTTCCTATATATCTTATAATTTCAACCCCTCTGACTATCTCTATGAAGTTGTTATTTGAGGGAATCCATTTTATCTAAACTTCAGGTATTCCCCATTTTTTTAGTATGCGGCTCTACACAAAGTAGGTGATTAATATATGTTTGCTTATGGTGACATATGTTGATGACTCCCAGATCCAGATAGGATATTCATCTGATACTTCTTATGTTATTTTAGTATGTACTGATAATTTCATGACATAATTCTCCTTTGCAGACATCCTGGAAGTATTCCTCTATCTCTAATAGGATTTCTACCTCTGCTGATAAAAGTTGCAGCAATGAAGTGTTATTTGGGATATATAGTCTTTCCTTTAATAGAATTATTATCTAAGTTATACATATAAACATCATGTAAGCACATTTACTCCAATTTTGGGAGGAATGAACCCTGGAACTTCAAAGATACCTTGCCATGGTTTTAGACATTTTAAAAGGCAGCTGATGAGAACTAAACCCTAATTATTTTTTAAAAACAGAACAAAATGAATAATAAATACCCCAGACTATAGCTCTAGTAGTATGAATGGACCACAAAGTATGAGAGTTTTTATTCTTTCCCACTGGCTGTGACAAGTTGTTTTCCATCTCTGAATTTTGGTTTTCTTTTTCTAAAAGCTGAATAGTAGCCAGGCTTCCCAGGCTTACACTAGTATAGTAAGAATTAATTACCAAAAAAAGACTTTCTCACAAAAGGCAGGGCACCCCTAGCCTCCACCTCCGCTTCCTCAACAGAAAAAAAAAAGATACTGACATCATTTCTACTTGGCACGACCTGAGAAGCAGGATGAATGTGAACGGCCTCCTTTATTTCTCTGGATCTGTCACTTTCTCTTGCATTCATTATGATGTTTCTTGGTAAAACTAAAGTGTGACGTTAAAGTTCTCTAATAGGTTAGGGGAGAGGTTCTGACCTGAGTAGATGTCACCACTGCACCCACATTTTAAAGCTAAGGCATGAGAGAAGAGCAGGATTGTTTGAACCCATCTTTCCAGTCAGATTATGCAGGACTTCTAGTTACTCCTTCCTTGCATGCAATTCTATAGTATAGCCACACTGGTCTCTTTGTTGCTCACACATGCTATACCATCTCCCACAAGCCTAGAATGTTGTTGCCCCTTGGAATCCTGAGCTTCCTTTAAGTCTCAGCTCCAATATCACCTCCTTGCATTCATTTTGTATAAGTTCTAAACTCACTGCTAAATGTGTTATGTTTGCCTGGCACAGGGATTTTTAACCTGACATCTACAGACTCCTCACGAGGTCCAAAGATAGATTTTAGGGGGTCTGTGGAATTAGAAGGGAAGGAATGTACATCTTTATTTTTTACCAATCTCTAACTGAAATTTAGCATTTCCTTTAATAAAGAATTAAAAAGAACAGCATTATCCTGAAGTCCATAGGTTTCACCATGCTGCCAAAAGGGTCCCCTGCCTTGAACGAATGTAAGCTAATTGAGGGCAGGGGCTTTCTCTCTTTAATATTCACCTCCATTTTCTAGCTCAGTGGCTTTCACATAGCTGGCCCTTAATACAGGTGTGTCGATTGAACCAATGATTTTAGGTCCTCAAAATGTGCTTTGTGCAAAAACAGATGTAGTATCTAGGTTGTCTGACCTTAGCAACATTTGCTTGTGGGAAAAGTTTATTTCAAATGTCTATATGGAAAAATATTTATAGAGTAGTTTTAGAATAATCACTGAACAGAGGTTTTTGCCTTTGTAATCATAAACCAACTAGGTATCAGAGTGGATGGTGTTAGACCTGGTATCATGAAGTCTTAAGTTCAAATCTGGCCTTAGACACTTACTAGCTATATGATCATGGGCAAGTCAGTTGACCACTTTCTGCCTCAGTTTCCTTATCTATAAAATGGAATAATAATAGTAACCATCTACTGGGGTTGTTGAGAGCATAAAATGAGATAATATTTGTAAAGCACTTTGTGAAAAGTATCATGTAAATGGTAGATTTTTTAAAAAATATACCATCACAGAATCTGCAAAGATGATTTTGCTTCCTCATTGCCAATTCTTATTCCTTCAATTTTTCTTTTTTTTTCTTATTGCTATAGCTATCATTTCTAGTACAGTACTAATAATGGTAATGAGAATGGAAATCCTGGCTTCATTCTGATTTTATTTGGAAGGCTTCTAGTTTGTACCCATTACTGATAATGAATGCTCTGGATTTTAGATAGTTACTATTTTTCATTTTAAGAAAAGCCACATTTTTTCCTAAACTTTATAGTGTTTTTTAAAACAGGAATCAGTGTTGTATTTCATTTTTTTATTGAGATCAATTAATTTTTTTAATCACTTAAAATTTGTTTTGAAATTCTTTCTTCTCCTGCCCTTTTTCACCCATGGAGAAAGAAAGCAATATGATATAAATTACATGTGAAGTTATATAAAACATATTTCTATATTAGCCATGTGGCAAAAAAGCAAGAAAAAAAAGTGAAAAAAAAGTATGTCTCAATCTGTACTCAGAGTACATCAGTTCTCTCTCTGGAGACATTTTTCATTATGTGTCCTTTGGACTTGACATAGATCACTGTCTTGAACAAAGTAGCTAATTCTTACAATATTGCTGTTACTGTATACAATGTTCTCCTGGCCATGATCACTGCATTTTGTATCAGTTCATATAAATATTCCCAAGTTTTCTGCAATCATCCCCTTTGTCATTTCTTATACCACAATAGTATTCTATCACAACCATATACCACAACTTGTTTAGCCATTTCCCATTTAATGGACATTCCCTAAATTTCAAATTCTTTGTCACCACAAAAGGAGCTGCTATAAATATTTTTTGTACAAATAGGTCCTTTTGCCTTTGATGTCTTTGGGATACAGACCTAATAGTGGTATTTTTGATCAAAGGGTGGACACAGTTTGACAGCCCCAGATGCCAGTCATCATTAATATTAAGATCCATCTCAAGATAGAATTAAATAATAATGATGAGTAAATTCAATTTATTTCATGACAATATTTCAGAGTGATTTGTGATCTACAGGAAAGAGCATGGAATTTGTTGTCAAGGGAACTCCTAGCTGTGTGACTTTGGGCAATTCCCTTTCTTCTCTGAGCCTCCATTTTTGTTTTATAAAATGTAGGAATTTAAGACAAAAATATCTTTAAGATTTTTTTAGCCCCAAATCTAGAATCTTTAATTCTATAATCCTATGTCTTCTTTTGTTTGTTTGTTTGCTTTTGTTTTGTTTGTTTGTTTGTTTTGGGTTTTTTTGTGAGGCAATTGGGGTTAAGTGACTTGCCCAGGGTCACACGGCTAGTAAGTGTCAAGTGTCTGTGGTTGCATTTGAACTCAGGTCCTCCTGAATCCAGGGCAGATGCTCTAACCACTGCGCCACCTAACTGCCCCTGATCCTATGTCTTAAAGTGAAGAATCTTAAACATATGAGAACTCAAGAAATTGCTGTGTATGTTATGATGCCATCCATAAATTAAACTTGGTACCCCAGAGTCACCTATGCAGTATCGTGGATAGACTGAGGAAGGGAGAGACAGAGAGACAGACAGAGAAAGAGAGAGAAAGAGAGAAAGACAGAGACAGAGACAGAGAGAGTAAGACAAAACTTCATTTCTTTTAATCTTCTAAGTAGGATTCATTTATATATATAGTACCAAAGCAAAGCAATTTTAAATTGTAAGGAAAATTCTATTCTATTCAACCAACAATTAGCAAGGGCCTTCTATATGCCAAGCACTGGGCTAAGGTGCTGGGAAGAGCAGGACAAAAACTGAGAAATCAGAGGTAGAGCAGACTTTATAATTTTTTCTAGTCTAGTCCTATTCCTTAATTTTACAACTGAGGAAACTGAGTTCTAGCAAAGAATTGAAATGACTTCCCAAGGATGCAAGTATAATAGTTAGTGTCTAAATCCAAGTTCTTCAACTCCAGAGCTCTTTCCACTGTACCACACTGTCTCCCATATTAAATTCCTCTCTCTCTCTCTCTCTCTCTCTCTCTCTCTCTCTCTCTCTCTCTCTCTTTCGTTTTGTTTTGGTGGGGTAATGAGGGTTAGGTAGCTTGCCCAGGGTCACACTGGTAGTAAGTGTCAAGTGTTTGAGGCTGGATTTGAGCTCAGGTCCTCCTGAATCCAGGGCCAGTGCTTTATCCAGTGTGCCACCTAGCTGTCCCTGAAATTCCTTGTTCTCTAAAGGTGAATAGTCCGTTAAACTTTCAAGTTTCATTCACTGTTAGCAGTAGCCACCCTGACAACCTGAGCATCTTCTGGGCCAGTAATGTGGCATGTAAGAGTATCTGGAACATTTTAAAGCAATAATGTTGATTAGTAGGCTTGAATAAACTTTTTGGTTTATTCCTGTTATTATATAGAGGACCCTGGTGAGCTGAGAAAACCAGAAGAGGTTGTATATTCACCAGATGAATTTGATCCCCAAAGCTTATTTCAAAGAATTATAACTGAAGCAATATGTGGAGATGAATCATTTATGACAACTTTGCAACCGTCAAGAAGTCCTCCAAGATTTTCATTTAACATACCAGGATGTATGTGAAATGATCCAAAAGCCAGAAGACAGCATCCTAGAATATCCTAGAACCATATTGGGAGGCAGGATGCTGAGGTAGAAAGAGAACTGGACTTGGGATAAACAGGCCTCAGCTTTGGTTCTAGGTCTGACATTTACTAGGGAGTGATGTCACATAAAATTTTCTGAGTTATAGTTTATTCATTTGTAAAATGGTGCTAATAGTGATTATGCTACCTTTTCCCTGAGGTTGTTATGAGGGCTAAATGAAGCAACACAAGTAAAATGAATTGTAACCATAAAGTACCACATAAATAGGTGATGAAGACTCATCCTCATTAGAGTTCAAATCTGGCCCAAGACACTTACTAGCTGTGTGACTCTGGGCAAGTCACTTAACTCTGTTTGTCTCAGTTTCCCTCATCTACAAAAATGAGCTGGGGAAGGAAATGGTAAACCATTCCAGTACCGTTGTCAAGAAAACCCCAAAAGGGGTCGTAAAGAGTTGGAAACGACACAACAACAATAAATTTTTATTACTATTGCCATTGAATAAAGCAAAAAGCTTGTGTTTACATTTTCAGTAAAAATACAATTTAGAAAAAAAATAAGTACATTTATTTCATCAATTGATAGGCATTTACTAAGCACCTAACATGTGCAGGCATTCCGCTAAATTTATTTTGTTTATTTCCACATTCTATACCTTTCATTCTTCAAAGATTTCTCACAGTAGAGGGATACTTATAATACCAATAAATAATAAGGATAACAGTGGCTAACATTTAGATAACACTACATGCCAGGTATTATGTTAATAAACACTTTACATTTGATCATTTGATCCTCACAATAATCCTGGAAGGTAGGCCCTATGACTACTCCTATTTTATATATGAGGAAACAGGCAAACAAAGATTCAGTGACTTGTCCAGAGCCACACAGATAGTAAGTATCTGTGGTGAATTTGAATTCAGCTCTTCCTGACTCCAAGCCATCTGCACTATCCACTGTACCACATCACTGTTTCAAAAAGGAAATAGCCATATTTTTTGCACAGGACTTGAAGAAATATTATTTTCATATTATTTATTGTAAGTTGGAGATAACTCATAATCAGAATGATACTAATAGCAACCAAGGAAGCAAGAGACTTTTAGAATATTCTGGAATGAGAAAACTGAAACAGATGCAATACCGTCAGCTCTTAGTAAAGCAACATTTCATTTATCTAGTGACATCACATCAACCTCAACCCATCCAAAACCCAACAAAGAACCATGAAGGAGAAACCAAAGACTCTGGAGTAACCAAAAAAAAAAAATATAAAGTCCCTCCTACCCAAAGTTCATGGTCCTCAATCTTGGGAGAATTCAATCAGAGCCTACGTCCTTTATTTTAAACAATTCTAACAAACTTAGTTATCCAATTTCCCTTTTCAATAGAAGGTTAGAAGCAGCATTGGTTATGGTAATGCGAAATGACAACTGACATCCAGATAGTTAGAGAAGAGTCAGAGAAGCTAGCCAAGGTCTCACAGGTACAGAAGTTTGGGGCCTACTGTCTCTCCTCATAGACTGGACGCTTCCTGAGGGCAATGGCTATTTTCATAAATGGGTTTTTATCCTCAGTGCCTGAACAAAGTAAGCAATGCTTTGCCTGTCATGTTGACTGACTTCTCAGTCAACACATATGTTATAAATAACATTCCTAATCTTTAAGAACATTATTTTTCAGTATTAAGCTGTTTAAAAAGGAAAGAAAGTATGTGATACATTTTATAAAGATTTTCATTAAAAAATATTAAATTCTGTATTTTAAGGTAGTAAGTTGTAGTTTTTTGTTCTACACCTATGATTTCCCTCATTAGGGAGTTTTCAAAGAAGAAATGGCCTCTTACAAGGTAGCAGTGTTTCTACCACTTATTTTGGGGGGTTACTTGGGGCATTGAGAATCTAAGTGGTTGGGGTTTTGTGCAGAGCAGAGCAGCTCCCTCGATGTGATCTATTGAAAGTCAGCCCTTGACACAAGCTTTTTTTTTTTTTTTTTTTTAGTGAGGCAATTGGGGTTAAGTGACTTGCCCAGGGTCACATAGCTAGTAAGTGTTAAGTGTCTGAGGCTGGATTTGAACTCAGGTACTCCTGACTCCAGGGCCAGTGCTCTATCCACTGTGCCATCTAGCTGCCCCCGACACAAGCTTTTGTAAAAAAAAAAAAAAAAAGAGAGAGAGAGAGAGAGAGAATCTAAGTGACTTGTCCACAGTCCTAAAATAGTCAATACATATTACTAGCAGGGCCAGAGAGATGGCAAAGTATATAAGAGTACTGGGTCTGGAGTCAGGAAGACTCATCTTCCTGAATTTAAATCTGGCCTCAGAAAATCACTATCTAAGTGCAAGTCACTTAACCCCGTTTGTCTCAGGTCTTCATCTGTGAAATGAGCTGAAAAAATACACGGCAAACCATTCAAGTACCTTTGCCAAGAAAAACCCATGTGGGCTCATGAAGATCTGGACATAACTGAAATGACTGAACGACAGTGACAACATTATTGACAGGACGTGAACCCAGAGTCTGCTGAATCTGAGGCTCACTCTCTACTACTCCAAGTTTCAATCTTCTATAAAATTTGGTCATGTGGAACACTACAACAATGCTGGAGAAATGGCAAGTGACTGCTCTAGAACAATGTTTTCCATGAGCTTTGATAGGAATTTCTTGCACATTTCAAGAAACTTGCATGCCATTTTACCATCAAGTATTGAACAGCACCATCAAATTTTGCTCAAGACTTCAAATCTTGAGCAAAGGCAGGAGAGAGATACAATTGCAATCATGTCCAAGAATTACAAACCTTAATGCATGTTACAGAAAATGTAGACACCAAGGGAGAAATGTTTTAGTGTAAACTTGCTCCAATGGTCCAGTTTCCAGGAAAGGAAATGTATAGCAATTTAGCATAAAAACAGGAAATAGGTGAATTCAGTGCCCCTTCTGGGAAATGATGAAATAAAATGAGTTTTATCAAGGTTTATGACATATCATTTCACTTCAAACATCAATTGACACATTTTGGGATTAAACATCTCAAAAACCATAACTGCCAAAAAATGTTCACTCCAAAAAGTTCCATAACAATGCATTGAAAGATTCATTTTTTTGAATAAATAGAACTCAGAAGCTTGTGATAAATAGTATATACAACACCATGGATGTTAGAAAGTGTAGGAAACTTTTTGAACCCTTGCTGTGTAAGTACAATCTTAATACCAAAGTAACATTCTCTCATACTCCTCCCTTCACACCTTAAGCCTCTTTGACAGAGTTCCCACCCCTGACTTGAAGCCACTCTGACAACCCACAAAAACTGATTCTTAAAAGGATAAAAAGTACAGCTCTTCTTACTGTTGTTATTTCTCTCCCCAAACCCTATGTATAGACCAGCATCACAAAGAATCTCCATTTCTCAGTAACAGATGCAAATGACAAGCAGCGAGAGAACACACCATGGTGAGAAAGGAGGCAGGAGAATTATTTTTACTCCATAACGAACTTCTGACGGTTGAGCATTAGGCAGAGTTATCTGGGGAGTGATGTAAGGGCATCGCTAGAGCCTATTTATGTAACATGTTATCGAAACTCGATTTATCTTCTTGTCTGCAGGACTCCTGTCTGGTCGGCTCCATCTTGCTACGCCAGCACCTGCAATTTGTTCCTTCTCTTTCAAAACTAGTATCACTAGGGAGCCACAAGGAACTAGTGGGTGTAGAACCTTCCTTCCCCTAGGGGCCACTAACCTCACAGACCAACACTGGGTGCTAAGAACTGGTAGGAGCTGGGAACCAGTATCCACCCCATGAAAACCAAATGAAGGTGAAAAAGTATCAAAGAAGGAAAGGGTTTTTTTTTTTAAATGAATTGCTTTTATGTTTGTTTTAGCCCTGAATCAAATCTGGAATTGTATTTGGGCTATCTTAAGTGAATAATCCAATTTTCACATAGGCTTTACATATATGATTTTATGTCTCTATTCATCTATCTATCTATCTGTCTATCTAAATATTCATCTATCCATCCATCTATCCATCCATCCATCTGAATTTCTGCCATAAAGTAGGCCTATCAGGGCTTTCCTACCAAATGTTAAGAAATTTCTAAAGAATATGCAACTGTTTATTGTTTTGTATCTGTATATTTGATGTATCTGTCCCATTAGAATGTAAGATCCTTAAGGGCAGGCACTATTTAGTTCTCCATCTTTCCATGCCCAGCACTTACTATATTGTCTTACACATAGTAAGCATGTAATAAAATATTTGTTGAGTTGAACTGAATTTTGTGTGTTTAATAATATTGAATGATTTGGATTATTATACTTGTCACTAAATAGTATTGAGGTATAGCTTCAGGTAAATCTATGAACAACTTTGGATACAGATGGAATACAAGTAAACATTTGAAAATGGATACATGGTCTTTCATTCATTCGTCTATTCATTTTTTGCAGCTTCAAAGCTTTTAGTACTATCTTCCAAATCTTAATAACACACACAGGATTCTCCCTCCATTTTCCCTTCCTCTCTAAAAAAATACCTCCAAGGATGAATCAATTTATTAATAGCTTACATTTTACTTTGCTTTCTTCATAGTCACCCAGTGAGGTAAATAGTGCAGGTATTATATTACCCTTTTTCAAGAGAGGAAGCAGCTCTTCCTTAGAGGGGCAAAGTGACTTGTCCATAGTCATACAGCAAAGAAACAGTAGATATCCTAGGCTCCAACCCCTAGTTAGTATTATTTCCCCTATACCACTCAATCGCCTGATAGTATGCCTGCCTTTTGTGAGGTAATAATACTGCTATCAACCAGCATTCCTTTCCCTTATATTTGATGGGTATTTCTTGAGATTACTACGTTGCAGGCTTGTTGTTGTTGTTTTAATTTTTCTTCTGAATTACAGATTCTCCACAAAGTTCCTGAAAATCTGAGATATCCACTCCCTGACACACTATTAAAGAGTATAAACATTCTGCCTTCTGAAGGGCTGTACAACTATTAACCATAAAAGGAGGAAATACGGAAGATGTCTTTAAAACTATCCATCATTTGGCAAGATATACTATCTAGCCTGCTTACCTTGTTCCTACAGTGATATAGGATTCATTTCTTGGTTTTTTCTTTTGTTTGTTTGTTTTTTGGGATGGGACAATGAGGGTTAAGTGACTTGCCCAGGGTCACACAGTTAGTAAGTGTCAAGTGTCTGAGGCCAGATTTGAACTCAGGTCCTCCCGAATCCAGGGCCAATGCTTTATCCACTGCGCCACCTAGCTGCCCCCCGCCCCAGGATTTATTTCTTATCTATAATGGGTCACATCTTTGGGAAAGACAAGTGGATGACAGTGATACTGTATACAAATCTGGATATGATTTCATATAATCTTTGAAGGTGATGTAGTACAGCCCTTGAATTTTACAGGCGAGGAAACTAAGGCCCAATGACATTAAGTGACTTATCTAAGGTCATAAGCTAGTAGCTCTTCTACTTTCTGGTTGTGTGACCTTGGGCATGAAGTTCCCTTTTCTAGGCCTCCATTTGCTCATCTGTAAAATAAAGTTCATTCCAGCTATTGTAGATCTTGTGACACAGTGGTCTATGTGTTTATCATGTTCTGTTTTATATGGTCGTTATTTGTGAATATTTTATCAACTCTGCTAAATGGTCAAATCCAGGAGGGTAAGAACTCTGCCTAATTAATCCTCATATTTTCCCAACACAATGCATAGTGAATGGAATACAGGAGATATTTGATACAGATTTGGGGAAATGAATCGAATGTCATTTTTGTTCTTGAGTAAGGAAAGAGTCAATTCTTGTTGGGAGTGTCACATTTCAACTCCTAAGATTATACAGATACAGTAAGTGAAAGGACTGGTGTCACTTAGATATTGCAGAGTGCAAGATGTCATGAGACATTCTGTTCTTAAACATTGTGTGTCAAGTGAATGTGATTTCCTTGGATGCTGGGACTTGAATTTTTTGCCTTTTTATTGATGGCACTTAGGTCAAAAGAAATGCTTCCTCTTGTTATTATATGGCATATTTTTCTTTCTTCACTCGTGAATACAGAATATAATTAAATATAATTAAACCAGAGGGCTTTGGGGTCATAAGGTGATTTGCTCTATAAAACGTTAGAAATAAGGAACTTTTTCTAACTCTAAAGTTCCTGTCTTCCCACTGAATAATAATAAAAAATTACATTTATGTAGTGCTTTAAGGTTTGTAAAGCATTTCATTTGATTCTTACAACAACTTAGATGATGATGATGTTCAGTTGTTTCAGTCTTGTCCAACTCTTTATGGTTGGTTTTTTGTTTTTGTCTTTTTGTTGTTTTTTTGGCAAAGATACGGGAGTGGTTTGTCATTTCCTTCTCTAGCTCATTGTAAAGATGAAGAAACTGAGGTAAACAGGTTGAAGTGACTTGCCCAGGTTCACATAGCTAATAAGTGTCTGAGGCCACACTTGAACTCACATCTTCCTGACTCCAGGGCCAGCACTCTACCCACTATGCCACCTGGATGGTCCTACAACAATCCTGACATACATACTATTATTAGCCCCTTTTTACAGATGAAGAAATAAAGTTGAGGGAGGTTGTAACTTATTCAGGTTTACACAGCTGCCCAGTAATTGCCTGAGGCGGTATGTGACATCTTTCTGACTCCACGTTCAGTGACCTATCCACTATTGTGCCTAAACAAGAGGTATAAATTAGAAATGGTGGTATTTACGAAGTTTAAGAGGTACAGTGGAATAAATGATAATAGCTAGCATTTTTATGGAATTTTAAAGTTTGCAAAGTGTTTTACAAAATTTAACCTTACAACAACCATGGAAAGTAGGAGCCATTTATATCCCCACTTTATAGATGAGAAAACTGAGGCAGAAGTTAAATGACTTACCCAGGGTCACAGAGCTACTATGTGTCTGGGACTCAATATGAATTCAGGACTTCCTGATTCCAAGTCCAGTATGCTATCCTTTTCAGTATACTAAGCATCTATTTTATTAAATACTCGTGTTTAGGTCTATAGTAGTCACTTTGGAGTTATAATCCTATTATATGACTCCATTTAAAACACACACACACACACACACACACACACACACACACACACACATGAGTCAATTTAATAAGGGGGAAAAAGTCAGACAAGTTGCTGGTGTAGTACTGAGGAACTCATAAAACCTAAATTACTAAGGCATGGAGGAGCTGTGACCCGAATTGGTAAAAGGCTCATAATCTGAGGTGAAGGAAAGATCTAAGAATTCCAGATCTTTAAGGTTCTAAAATATCACTTATAGAAACCGTAGCTTAGTTGACTGATTGGAGATACTGGAGGGCTTTAAATGCCAGTTTAAGGAGGGGATATTTCATTCTGTAAATTAGTGATATCAAACTCAAAAAAGGGAGCCATTAATCCATAAATAAACATCCCTGGATACTGCATATTGACTTAGTTTTAAAATGTGATATGAACTGTTTTATTGTATTTTTATTTATTTTGTGAAATATTTCATTTATTGAATTTTAATTTGGCTCAGGCCACCTTTGGGAGTGTTGCAGGCCTCATGTGTTACTGGGACTGTGTGTTTGTCACCTGCTCTCTGGTTAACAGAACCCCCAATATTTTAGCACAGATCAGTGACGAGGTGGGATCTCATGCATTACAAAGATTCTTGTGGCAGCTGTGTGAAGAACAGATTGAAGAGAGATGGGGGCCTGGAAGAGCTGTTAAGGCCATTGGTTAAAGGTGAAAGATGTTGACATTCTAATATAAGTGCTATCAGTAGGATAGAGAGAAATGACTGTATGTCAGAGATATTGTTGTGGGACAAAAGTTAGGGGTTGGCAAGTGATAGATGTAAAAGGTGAATGAAAGGAGGCAGCTAGGTGGTGCAGTGGATAGAGCACTGGCCCTGGAGTCAGGAAGACTGGAGTTCAAATCCAGCCTCAGACACTTGACACTTACTAGCTGTGTGACCTTGGGCAAGTCACTTAACCCCAATTGCCTCACCAAAAAAAAAAAAAAAAAGGTGAATGAAAGGAAAGGGCCAAAGAAGATGATGAGGTTTTAAGTCTGGGTGAACTGGGAAGATGGTGTTGCCAGCAACAGAATTGGGGAAGTTTGAAGAAAGGGTAGCATTACACGGGAAGACAATGAGTGGCCAGAACAGAGTAGAAGAGAGAGCATTAGTAGGAGGTGGGGTCAATAAGACCTAGGTTCAAATCCCATACTTACTAGCTGTGTGAGTTTAGGCAAATCACTTAATCTCTCTGTCTCTCAGTTTCCTTATCTGTCAAGTGATGGGGCTGGATAAATGGTTCCTTATAGCTTTAAATCTATGATCACATGAACTTAGGTCAGGATCAACTAAGTCTGAGGTACCAATAGGACATTCAGACAGAGAAGCCCAACAAGATGCTGAAAATGTACTATGTCAATGACAATTCTACATGCATATATCTTCTCTCTTAAGCTCATGAATGGAAGGAACCTTATTGTTTTTTGCATTCTTTACAATATCTAGTCCAGGGTCACGTACACAGTAGGTAGTCAATAAATACTTGTGGATTAACTGACTATACCATGGAGAAATTTGGCTTTGGGTAGTAGATGTATTGCCCAAAGAAGACAAATAAAGGCAATTCCCAGGTTAAAATCACTAGGGAGTTTAGAAACTTGCTTGTAACCTGATTTTTTGGGAACTTGGCACTCATTTTCTTGTATTGACATATTACACAGAATGATTAGGTTCCCCCAAAGTTTCTTTTAATAAATGATATGCCTGAAAGGGGGCATGGAGAAGAGAGCCAGCCTACAAGTAACACCTGTGTTTTAGTCTCACCTCTGACACATGCTGGGCAAGTAACTTAACTTCTCAATACTCCAGGCAACTCTAAGTCTTCAGAGTTGGCTTCAGAGCTGTGTTTGAGTCATACTGGGAATTCACTAGCCCAGTGAAATGACAGGATTGATTTTTTTAAGGTCCTTAAAGCATAATCCTGTTCTAAGAGTCCTACGGAATACAGGATAGTATATAGAGTATACAATAATGTTTCTTTGGGAAATTTCCAAGTTCAACCTTGGGAGATGAGGATCATTCCCCCATCCTGACCCCCACCCTTGCCTGCTATAGCCCTGGTAGTAGAATTGGGTACTTCCTCTCTCCATATCCCACATCTCTCAAGCAGTAGGAGCAGGGACTCTCCTAGCCTAACCACAGAGGATGGTTTTCATAGCCTGAGGGCAGGGGGTGTATCAGATGATGGAGACAAGCCTCTAACTAGAATTTTCTCTTTTCCTTTGATCTCCACAGAACACAACCCAATCTCTTGGCAGTGACCCCTCATTTTAGCCCTGAAACAGGCTCACAGCTCTTTCAGGTAATTCTAATGACTTACTAACAGCAGAACAAGAGTTAGAAGGTTCCTTTATGATGTGTCCCCAACCCCTTCCAACTTCCTTCTCCTTCTCTTTCTCCCACAGAATCAGCAGGAAAAGACAAGGGAGATAATACTGATTCTTTGGGGTTACAAAGAGCTGAAGTAAGAGTCATCTTTGTTTAGGAAATTTACCCCGACTCTTGTCTTGTCTTGGTGTTTCATCACAGCAGCTAAGGGAGCCTGCAAAACCGAGGTGGGAGGGGGAGGGGGGAAGAGGCAGAAGTGGCCATAAGCGTTTGCTTTTCCCTCTCTTTTGCTGTTCTACTTGCCACTCAGGCCTGAACAGGAATTGGGACAATGCAAAAAGAAGGAACCAGTTGGAGGTGGTCAGCCCTAGGGAGCAGCTGGCTTTCCAGTGTTAAGGAAGAAGGGAAGGGAGGGGAAGAGGAGAGAAAACTCCCAACATGTAGCAACTGGGAGGGAAGGGGAATTCCTATGGATACCACAGGCTCATAGGACCATAGTGTTGGAAGAGACCTAATGGAGATCATCTGGTCCAACCTGATTATTTTGCAAATAAGAAAAATGAGGATCCAAAGTGCCCAAAGACATGAAGATAGTAGCAGCAAAACTAGGATTCAAACCTAGGTTCTATAACTCTACCGCCATCATTTCCCCACTTCTATAAAAGAAACTATCAACTTTGACTCACTCCCCCATCCCCTGGCTCTGAAAGGTGAACTTTTGCCTTATCTTGCTCCCCTGGACCCAGACCTCCATGCCACTTTTCCAAAGGCTCCTCACATGGCCTTAATCTGTGACCCCTCCTCCACTCCACTTCTCCCTCCCTCCCCCTCTCCCCTTCTTTCTCCAGCTTTACTCTTACTCTCTCTGCTAGAGAGCAGAGCCATCTTAAAATGTCCATTCTTTCAAAGCTTTCCTGCATAAGTTCAAATATTGAGATTCCTGACTTCCTGATTCCTACTAAGGAATCCCTTACAACACTCTTTCATATAAAGTTTAAAGTCTACTAGAGGGAATTTGACAAATAAGTGTGATACAAGGGATCTGTCAGGATGTCACAGAGAAAGGTAAAATTCAGATCAACAATCCTAGGAGGGAGATTACATTAAGTTGTAGGAATCAGGAAATATTGAGGATATATGTATTTGTTTATATGTACAAAGAAACAGAAGTGCCTAGTATGAAAATATCAAAGCTGTCTAGGATTAGAGTATAGCTCCTATTAATGAATTTCAGAGAAACTGATGTTGAGGGATATGTAAACATCCATGTGACATAAATAACAGGGAACCTAGTTATTGAACTGACTGAGTTTTCATTAGCCATATATTGGCAACGTTTTGGGGGGGGCAGGGCAATGAGGGTTAATTGACTTGCCCAGGGTCACAGAGATAGTAAGTGTCAAGTGTCTGAGGCTGGATTTGAACTCAGATCATCCTGAATCCAGAGCCGGTGCTTTATCCACTGTACCACCTAGCTGCCCCCTCATTAGCCATATATTGGAAACATGTGCATATACATGTATAAATATTATATAAATCACACACATATAATATATACAATATATTATCTATCATCTATTTATCTATCTATTACCTCATAGAACACAAAGCTGCACACAATGAAGTGTTATACTGCAAGTACATGCTCATTTGTCAATGTGTCTCTGTCTCTATCTCACTAGATAGAGCAGGGATTCTTCACTTGGTGTGTCTTGGGCAGTCTGCTGAAGCCTATAGGTCCTTTCTCAGAATAGTGTTTTTAAATGCATATAATAAGATACCAAGATAATAAAGGAACCAATTATGTTGAAATAGTATGACCATTTAAAAAATTAATGGGAGCAGCTAGATGGCACAGTGGAAAGAGCACCTGCCCTGGAGTCAGGAGTACCTGAGTTCAAATCTGGCCTCAGACACTTAACATTTACTAGCTGTGTGACCCTGGGCAAGTCACTTAACCCCAATTGCCTCACTAAAAAAAAATAATTAATAAACCTCAGCTTAACAGCCCCATATCTAAGGGCATATACTATACTTAATCATAGAATCTTCAAGTTGGAAGGGTCCTTAGAGGCCACTGATCCAATCCTTACCTAAAAAACAATACCGGGGCAGCTAGGCAGCGTAGTAGATGAAGCACCAACCTTGGAATCAGGAGGACCTGAGTTCAAATCCAGCTTCAGACACTTGACACTTACTAGCTGTATGACCCTGGGCAAATCACTTAACCCTCATTGCCCCACCAAAAAAACAATCCCTCCTACAATATCCCCAGGAAGCAATCAACCTGACTCCTCTGAAAAACCTCCAAACGTGGGGGAATCAGTATTGTCCAAGGAGGCACAAGTGGGCCCCAATTGTTAGAAAGCACCTCTTTACTCCAAGCCTAAATCAGCCTTTCGGAAACTTCAACTCACCATTCCTAGTTTTTCCCTCTGGGGACAAGTAGAACACATCTCATTCCTCTTTCATGTCATATTGAAGAAAGACACCATGTATGCCCTAAGATTTTATTTTTTTATAACAGAAGGATTTAAAGATATATGTGTATGTATGTATACACACACACATATCTTAGAAAAGATGTCTTTTAAGTACATGTACTTAAAATATACTTAAGTACATGTACTTGTAAAGTATTAACAGCCAAGTCAATAGTTTGGTAGATGGGGAGAAAGAGGCTGTTCCATGTTCATAAAGTATCTCTCTTGTGCAAAAAGACAGAGGTAGGATATAAAAAAATCATCTGAAACAAAGGTAAGCAATGTATATTACTCTAGTTAGATGAGCAGACTGGATCACATCCAATGATATGATATTGAAGTGTCTTTATTAGGCAGCAGGAAAATTTTATTCTTCCCTTCTATATTTTTATACTTCTAGCTTAGTGAATAGTAGGTACTTAATAAATGTTTATTGATCCCACTGAGGTAAGGGTCATGGAAAAATACATTTTAAAACACATGCTTTCTGAACTCTTCCTGAAAGAACAATATGGGGATTTATATTTGATAAACCTGATAGATATTTGATATACATAACAAAGTCCACATTTTCCTTAGTAGTATTTATCTTCTATGTATCGATTTACATGATCAAAATGTGAGTTCCTTATGCACCTTCTATGTCCATGGAACATATGTGCATGTAATAAGAGTCATGCATCTAATTATGAGTGATTAAATATGAATAAAAATTATTTTTCTACAGTCCTAACTAAATTTGTATAAAATTATTTTTCTGAAGTTTTCTTGTCAAACAATAATGCATTTATATATTATTCTTCTCTAAATCCAACAAGGCCCGAATTTCATTGATCCCATTCCTTACCACCTCATAATTATGAAGGAATCTAGAACCAACTTACTAAAAAGTAGGCACAAATATGTAGTGAAAATGTGTAATGTATTTCCCAATTGACAGCAATCAGTTCCATCTCTCCTTGCTGAAGACTACATTTTAAAAATGTTTTTTTTCTCAACAGTCACTACTGAATGCAAAGTAATTAATAATAATAGAAGTGGTGATGATAGCTAGCATTTATATGGTAGCTACTATGTGCCAGGCACTATGTTACTTGATTTACAAGTATTATCTCAACTGATCCTCACAAAAACCCAGGGAGTTAAGTGCTGTGATTATTCCCTTTTTACAGATGAGGTTACTGACAAACAGAGGTTACGTGACTTGTCCAGGATCACACAGTTAGTAAGTGTCTAAGGCTGGACTTGAATTCAGGTCTACCTAAGTTCCAGAACTGCCATGGCATTTAGCCATCCCTAGTAATAATAATGATCATAACCAAATGGAATCTTCCCTCTACATAATTCCTCCATAACCAAATAGATGGCATATCTGTCATCCTCCTTGCAAAGTAACTTTCACATCTGTCCCTTTCTCTCCACTAACACAGTCTAGTTTGGGCACCACTAATTTCCTACCTAGACTAACTGACCTTCCTTTTCCTAGTCTCTGTCCTCTCCAACTCATCCTCCACCTAGCACTCACCCCATAACTGCAAGCTCAGGCCAGGCGCTCCTTCCTACACGAAAGCCTTTCCTGATTGCCTCCCCTTCTCCTAAAGACTTTCCTTATTGCCTTATTTTTTACCATTCTTCCCTTTCCAAAACATTTTGTACAACTTTATATGTGTACTCTGCATTTACTAATCTGTGTACAAGTTGAGGCGATTCTATGATATGGTAGATACGAATGATGGCTTTGGACTCTGGAAATCCTGAGCTTGAATCCTACCTTAGAAAATTACTAAGTGTATGACCCTGTGCAAGTCATTTCACCTGTGCTTGTTTCCTTGTCTGTAAGAGGGGCTTAAGAGCATCTTCCTCACAAGGCTGGGTAGGTGAGGATAACATGAGATAACATATGGAAAGCACTCTGCACACCTTAAAACTCAACATAAATATTAGCTATTATTTTTCATCATTGTATTTCTCTGTTGAATGTTTCTTTGTATTCCCAAAGTCTAGTACTATGCCTTAATAAAAAGTTAGTTGATAACAAAGTTTGTTGAACTGAATGGAAATATTTACTTTGGCCATTTTAAAGAGATAACGACTGCTCACTGAAAAAAAATTCTAAGAGATTCTCAGGGAGGGATGTATAGGACAGGAAATTGAAATCAAGGAGAAAGTCCTTCAAAGTGCAAGGACATGTTCTCTGAATGTTTACACTACACATTCTATGGTGATCACTGCGAGAATAAGATATTTACATGAAAATCACAGTGTTATTACTTTTAGGTTAAAGTACCATGTTCAACAACACCATTTAGAGAAGAGATTCTTAAAGTGATAGATGCAATATTACTCTAGCATAATGAAATAGGGGGCAGTGTGGAGTCATGGAAAGAGCACTAATTGAACTTGAAATCAGATCGGGATTTGAATCCTGGCTCTGACAGTTACTAGTGGTGTCACAATTGCCAAGTCACAACCTCTCTGAGCCTTTATTTTCTCCCCTATAAAATGGGGGACAATGATGGGAGCACTACCTGCTTACCTGGTTTGTCATTAAAAAAAAAAAACCACTTAGAAAATTAAAAAAAAAAAACCCTGTGCAAACATAAATTGATATCATTAACAAATATGCCAGAATTAATCCATTAAAATGGCTGTTGTTCTGCAAGGTACTCATCTTGGGGGTTGGTACACTTATTCCAACGATGCTAACATTGCTAAAAACAGTTATGAATTCTTTGGCAGCTGCTCTCAGAGTTATCTTTAGGAGCCACCTCTCCCCCCCTCCCCCAGACTCCTTACTTGAGGGTCACAATTCAAAATGTTTTGTACCCAACTTTGATCAAATTACTAGACTTGGCTTCATATGACTTTTGGCTATTCCCAAGAATCAAATTTGTCCTTGAAGGAGACCTTGAGAAAACTCAATGAATGTATCAGTGGTTCTGAAGGTAATTCCCAAAGAGGAACCATAGGACTATTTGTTTCAATGGCATCATTGGGGAATTAAGGTGTCTCTTCAAAGTGAATACTTTGAAATGGGATAACATTCATTGGAACATCTAAAATTTTCTTTACCTTATTTCCTCTTTCCATGCAATATAATAAGCTAGATTAGATTTTTACAAGTTGAAAGGATGACTACTTCAATATAAATTTCCCAGCTGTGCAACTGCTTCTAAAATTCTTTAATTAAATGCCACGTTTTTTTCTCAAACTTCACAAAGGCTGCATTTGTCATCTGAGGTCCAACCTGACCAAGTTCAGAAAACCTCAGCCCCAGGAGGTTGCCCACCCAGTGTTGATTGTTGTTTTTTCCAGAAGCTCATGAAGGCTATCTGCTAAGGTATGAAGGTGGGGAAATCTTCACCCACACAATGTAAATAATAGATCCTTGAAGAACTGAAGTATCGCAACAGGATCATTTTCTTCCTGATCCTACCTGGATTCTAAGGCCATTTAATCGCAGGTCTATTCATAAGCCCTAAGAAGTAGGTAATTTTCGTAGTCATTTTCCTTTTATCTCTCAGACAACTGTAGTGTGCCTTGAATTTCTTATCTTACTGTGGTCCAGCTGAGTGCTGTGGCAATCTTTCCCCTCTGTCTTGTCCCAATATTTCAGTTCATGAAAAGGCATGAGTGGCTTGCTACTGAACTAAGGTAACTATATCTTGATTTATATCCAAGACCAAAGTAAAAAAAAATACCCAAACCAAAGCCACATTGCAAAATATGTGGATCACAGCATGCTCAGGAAGTTAGCAGCCACATAAGCACGCTCTTGTCTCCAAAAAGGCAAGAAGAATATCATTTAGCCAAGTTCCAGGCCTCTTACAGGAAGGTTGGGGTCTGGGTTTTCACCCTAACTACGCTCTATCAAATGCCATGGTTTATGCCATACGTAGGTTTTGGTGGTGGTATTGAAATGCCATGTTTTTCTCAAACTTCACAGTGAATGCATTTGTGCATCTTTTTCCTTTTTTTTTTTTAAAGTCACTCTCCTCAACTGCAGCAACTTCATTGCTTCATCAGTTTCTGCAGCATCGTTTAGGAAGTTATTATTCTCCACAACCATTTCTGCAAAGCTGTTCCTTAGCTTTGATGAGGACCATCTTTTTATCTTTGCTATAAATGCTACCTCTGTTTCCCTAGATTAGTGGCATTTCCCTGGAATGTACAGGGCTCTGCATAGCAGAGGAGTGGTTTTCTGTTTCTTGACAACTAGTTTAAAAAAAAAATTATTAGCCCACAGAAAATTTTTGCCTCTCACCTGTTACAAAGGTTTTTTGGCTGTTCTGTACTAGAGTAAAAAAGTTTTGAATTTGGAGTCAGAGGCCCTGGCCTAGGATCAGGATCTTCTTACTGCTTATATTACCTTGCATGAGTCATTTCACCTTTATGAGCCTTAGTTTTCTAATTTGCAAAAGGACAGAGTTGAACTAATTGATATTTAAGCAGTATGTGTTAAGTTGATTTTCCAGTAACAAATAAATGGTCTAACAAATAAATGAAATAAAGACTCATTTATTTTATCTATTGGCACAGGATATTTATGCAATTATTGTGAGGAATGAGGCTAGTAACATCTTTTGAGAACTAATTAAGCTTCAATGTTTAACACTTTTTATTAACTTTCATTTAATCAAATACCTTTATGAATGGTAGTTTAAAATGAATGGCACCACAGCCGTTTAAAATAAAGCCTATGGTAGAATTGAGGGGAGGGCTCAGTACACCCAATCTGATCACGAGTAAAGAGGAAAAAAAACAGCTTAATTATTTCTCTGTGACTGCATTTGGGAAAGAGTTGCTATGAAGTTAATGAGCTTTTTAGAGAGCTGTCCAATTTTTACAATTCCTTCCCAAAGTCCAATTCTAATACTGTCATATATATTCAAAAGAATCCTTGCTAGAATATCTTGGATACACTTTTCTAAGAAACTCTGGAAGACAGTCAATTGCTTTGTTAATGGAAGGTGCTAAAGAGGCTGGTGGTATTATTTTAAACTTGAGGCACATAAGAACGGGGACTGAACCAAGGACTCTCAGCATGTTGTTATCTACAAAAACAGGCCTCGGTCACAGGTTGCCTGATTAGCCACATATCCATTCAAGTATATGTGTATGGGACGGAGGGGAAGGGGGGGGGGGGAGGAAGGGGAAAAGAGAAAGAGAGAGACCGACATAGAAATGACACAAAGAGACAAAGAAAGCTACAGAGACAAACAGATACACAGACACAGAGAAAGTAGGAAGCTGATTTCAGTTTTAAGCCTTTAGAGCAGAAGTTCTTGTTTTGTTTTGTTTTGTTTTTGGTGAGGCAATTGGGGTTAAGTGACTTGCCCAGGGTCACACAACTAGTCAGTGTCAAATGTCCGAAGCCGGATTTGAACACAGGTCCTCTTGACTCCAGGGCCAGTGCTCCATCCACTGCACCACCTAGCTACCCCTAGAGCAGAGGTTCTTAACCTTTTGCGCCCCCCCTTTTCGGAATAATGTACAACTTCACATTTATAGGATTACAATGGAAACAATATATGATATGCAGTTATCAACATATACATTTTTTTAAAGTTCAGGGAACTTTAGTTTAAAGGAAACAAATTAAAGGAAAATCTTTCCAAAATAGATGAAAAATCCTTAAAATGAAAATTTTTAACATATGAGAGAACACAAAGGTACAAAATTAGGTATAAAAATCAGTCCTACAACAGTGATAGTAATCATGCTCTTGAAATGTGAATTTACTTGCATATGAAGTTACCTATGTCACAGAATTATGTTTTTGCTTCATTATCTTCTGGGGTTTAAGTCATAATAAGAATCATGATAAAGGTGATGAAGATAGTTTTATATATGTGTGTGTGTGTGTGTGTGTGTGTGTGTATTTCACTTTCAGGTTTACAAAAAAATAGACATACCACTTGAAGCCACAAAACATTCTCAACAGAATACCAACATCACTGAGGTCTACTTGTAGTCATGGTGGATAAAACCAAAGAAATATGTTGATGAACCAGGAAGTATTTCCTACATTTCACCAAGTCCACGTCCCTTGGCCCAGATATTGTGGGGGACATACTTGCCAGGCAACCATGTCATTTCTCTATTTGTATTGCTACTCTGCTCAACAACCCAGCATAAACATCCAGCAAAAGTGGCCAACTACCTCATTTCAATAATCATAATGGAAATATGGTTGCCTCCTCACTTAGGAGGATTGTATATAAAAGAATATAATTCCACCTATTCTGAAATAAATGGGGGAATTACTTAATCAACTTTGTAAAGGAAAAAAAAAAGAAACAAGTTCTTTATCTTGGAAGCCTTCCACATATCATACAAAGCCTCCTGGGGAAGGAACCAAGATGTTCAGTGTTTCACTGGAAGCATTCTCCCTGGTGATTTCACTGGAAATCGGTAGCCTGCAGCCACGTACCCCATGGGGGAAGTACTCCCTTGGCAGTTTGCCTTGGAAAGACACACCCCATCCCAGGCTCTGAAAGATCTCCCACTGAACTCTGGCCATATTTCCCTGTATTCAGCTGGGGGTAGGGTACTGCTCATTTTCTGCCCTGGTTATGTTAAATTCTTGTTTGTTTCAGTCCTACCAAAACAGGATGAAGGAGTAAATGTAGGGTAGAAATGATGTGGGAAGAGCACCTGCAGTCATTAAAAATTAGTTTATTCTCTGTTTCCATTCCAATAATGGCCTCTCTAGTTTAAAACTCATAAGGAAGTCACTTACTTATTGACAACGAAAAGGGTGACTCTTCTGATATAAACAACTGCCCCTTGGGGGTACTTAGTCCAAACTCATTTCACAAGGGCCAGTTAAACAGTCATCAGGAGAAAATAACTTTCAGTCCACAATGATGTGGGGAGTGCTCATTTGAAAAGGTGTTTTACCACTCACTCCATCTTCTTGGGGACACTGTGCGGATAGAGTTATGTTGTCGAAATCATATGCAGCCTAGTGATATACGGTTGTCATAACAGGCAGGCTTCATTCTGACTGTACTTAAAGTCTTTGAAATCAAATCACTGGAAAGACTTCAAAATAAGGCCAAAAAATATCCTATCTCTGCTGAAACCCAACAGCAATAAAATAGCAACAGTAAAGAAAGATGAAGGAGCTAATCTAGTTTAACTCTATCTATTCAAATGGAGATTCTAGTTGATGTAAAAGATTACAAGTTTCTGACATTTCGGAGCAAAGACAATCTGGACCAATTCTTTCCTTTCACAAGACTATTCTCCTATAAGGGAGGGAGAAAGCTGGGATGGAAGGGGAGGGGAAGGGGGCAGGGAGAGGAGGAAGGAAAGAATGAGTTTTCTTTTTTCCTACATAGCTGCCCACAGAATCTTCCCTTTTCAATTTGCAATGCAGCTGTTAGGACCTTCAAAATGCACTGAAGCACACCTTTGGAGTTGGTGATAAATTTCTGTTATCCCACAAATCCTAACTGGCAAAGAGGTTTAAAAAATTGTGCGGATATTCTGTGGTCATTTGTGAAATTCAGTTCCTGTTAAAACCTTGAACAAAATTAGGCTTATCTCCTACACGACAGTAGCCAGACTCAACCACTCACCGCTCAGTTATTGAACACTCTGGACTAAGTATAACTTCCTGTGAGGCGGCTGCTGCCTCAGGAGGGCAAAACATTGAAGGAAACTTAACTGGGTAATCATCTTGGGCTCCCTCCTTTAAAACTTTCTACTTTGCATAAAAGAAAACAAGGAAGCTGTGTGTGTGTGTGTGTGTGTGTGTGTTCTTCTGGGTTATAATTATACTACTCAAACCAGAAAGGTCCTGACCAGATAGGACAGGTGGTAAATGGAAACCACAGTTCAAAAACCTTTGGGTGTATTGTGTGTGTGTGTGTGTGTGTGTGTTTCTCATTTCTTTCTGAAACACAACCCCCAACTAAAGAAGGAAAGTTAACGGAATGTCTGTTGGCTGTTTGATAGACAGAACTGGCTATGATTCCCATGTTGATAAAATGGAGGAGAAAAATAAAATGAAGAGAGCTAAAATTACAAACTCAAAATATGATTTCCTGTAACTTTTTTTCTCTCTCAAAGATTTATATTTTAGATAAGTTGTAAAGGGCAAGACTGAACCAAGAGTAAGTTTCTGAGGATAAAAATAGGTAGCATTTCAGAGCTAATGCTCTAAATATGAACATTTGTGTAAACAAAATGAAGGTGGAAGGTGGGGTTGGAAATATAAGAAAAGGAAAAAAGTCAGGTTTTGGGGGGAGGGGTTTATGGTAAGTTTCATTATGAATCCAGCTCTTAGAACATTGAGGGAACTTAAAGAAACCATTAAATTTATGGTGTACTGTCAGCCTTAAGCACATCCAGAGACTGTACCTCTATAAATACATTTTACCTCAAGCATTTAAAAATACATAATCTGAATTTTGATGAGGAGGTAGAAAGAATGACAATGGTTGCTTATCTGTGTGACCTTGGTCAACTCACTTTCCTTCCTTAGGCTTTATTTTCTTCATCAGATTAGAGTATTCTCTGAAATTAAGACAAAAGGAAGCCTGAAGATAGTTCCTGACTACTTTTGGTATAATGTATTTGACACATGGCAGGAAGGGGGGAAATTGGTCTACCAAGATTTTCTCTTTCTTTCCTTTTTCTTTCTTTCTTTTTTTTTTTTTTTTTTGGTGAGACAATTGGGGTTAAGTGACTTGCCCAGGGTCACACAGCTAGTAAGTGTCAAGTATCTGATGATGGATTTGAACTCAGGTCCTCCTGACTCCAGGGCCAGTGCTCTATCCACTGTGCCACCTAGCTGCCCCGATTTTCTCTTTCTTTTGAACGGACATGGATAATAGCATCATTGGATTATCAATTTATAACTGAAAGGGACATTAGAGATCATTTAGTCTAATTTATTTTGTTTAATAAATGAGGAAAGCAAGGCCTGGTTAAATAACTTTCTTATGGTCACACAGATAGTAATTAGAAGAGAGATTTGTTTAGCTTGCATAGCAGAAAAAAAGGTTAGGAAGATAAAAGACTATACAAGTGCTAATATTACACTTTTCAAAGTCATAAAAACATATTTGCTCTAGAATATTTATTTTCTTTTAATTTTTAAATGTGGCTTATCCCAGTGGTGACCAAAAGACAATTCAGCAGCCAATCAATGCATGTCTTGGTACCTTCTGACCCTCTTTTGTCACTGAGTGTCCTGCTTTTTCTACATCAACTTGGGGTGGCCCCTTTGTTATATCTTTCATACCGCCATAAACACTTTTGAAATCTCTGGTGACATGGTTATGTGATATCAGGAATATTGATAACTTTTTCCATGTTAAAAATTGATATGATTGGGCCAGGATGAGGCATGGTGAACCATCAGAAGAAATCAGTCATTATTTAGAGACAGTGACGATCCTAAATTTTAATCTTACCTATTTCACTCATGTTCTCTATGGATCAATCAATCTCTCTGTGTTTCATCTTTTTAAAAAAATATGAAATTGAACTTTATTGCATATTTTTAAATGTTTACATTAAATTTAGCCTGATAGTAAAAATAAAACCCTCCATTTGTCTGTCTCCTTCTGAAAGTCCTGCTCTCAAACTGTTTTTCAATGCTCTTTCCTTTTATTCTTTCTCTCTCTCCCCCTTTTTCTGCATCACTATTATTTCCCCCACCCCCAACTCCCTGCCCCACCAAAAAAGTGCAATCCCTGTAAATAGTAGAGTTTGAATAAAACAAATTCACACAACTGGCTATGTCAAAATGCATGTCTCCTTGTGTTTCATCTTAATTCCCTACAGGATGAAACCTATAAGAAAAACTTACCTCCACCAAATAATTTTGAGATGAAACAAATGTACTTTGGAAATGCTAAATGATATAAAAATCATGTTAAATACAAATTCTGAGGAATCCAAGGAAAAAAGCCAAGCTTTCTCCCCTTTTCCTTCCCAAGCCTTTGCCTACAAAAGCCCCTGTAATGAAAATGAGCAGAGAATGAAAAAAGGGTGGTAAACCCCAGCATCCTCACAGAATGTTTTCAGCTATTCCTCTTAAGAGGGATTAAAGTTTAGTAAAATACTGTCTTCAAGCCCCCCCCCCCCCCCGCAACCCCCCCTCCCAAGCCTTTGCCTGCCCATAGGTTGAGAAAGCTTGGGATTGAAACATGCTTTAGCTCTGTTGCAGCCACTGCTGAGATCCTGCTAGATAATGCTTTCTCCCTCGCTAGAACTGGGTTTATCAGAGCAGGAGAGATGTATTTTACAGATAAAGACAAGTTCCTCTAACTGCTGATTAGATAAGCAGGCTCAGTATCCGTATTCACAAGCCGCACAGCTGAAGCACGCTGCTCTTCTCCCTCCAAGGCACCCAAAGCTCAGAGCTTTCTCTTTTCATTCTGAAAAAGCAAGGGCCTAGCATTTTTCTTTGTAACCCTCTCCGCTATGTAGCACAAGTGTTTAACAACAGATATTTGAACTGCAACCAGGCTACACTCATCAAGGCAAGTTTCAGAAAGGGCCTAAGTCACAGGGAAAGCCAATATATTGATATTCTTACAACTTCCAATTTTGCTGTGAGATTTCAGTACTGCCGAGTGAAGGATTTTTTCTTCTACTGAACAGAACAGAAAACAAAATGTTCCAGATGTTTACCCTACCAATTCTTTGCTTTCCCAAGAACGAAATCTTGAAATTATTCCTTGTATGTTCTTACTTTGGCTAAGGTAAATCACGATCTAAAATTATGGCAATGTGGACGCATGGGGTCCTGAATGTTAGTTGGCAAGAGGGGACCCCTAGCCACAAAGTTCTGGAATGGGGTAGTTTACCTACAGTGAAAACAACATCCATTACAACAGAACATCACTCCACTGGGTAGAACATGTGGAGAATGGATGGATTTTAAAGTTACTCAAGCTATTGCTCTGTGGAGGATGCCAGTAATTTAAGAAGGTAAAGGGGATACCTTGTGTTACAAGGAAGTACAAATATATATTCATAAATAGTACATACCTATTTACATATAATATCATTGGTGTAGTTCCCACAAGTATTTAGTGACTTAGAGTTCCCTTGTATACAGAGACTGAGTAATTTACCCCTGGTTTCAGAGCCTGTATGTGTCAAGGGTGCAACTTGAAACCAGATCTTCTGGACTAGTGGCCAGCTATTTTATCCAATAAGCCAAGATTTCTCCTATCCTGTACATATAGACACATACACATGCTGACCCACCATAATGACTCACTTTTCTATGAATCGAAAGTTTGCCAAGCACAATCCATCTCAAATTCCTCCGCTATGTTGAGTTAATTGGAACTAAGCACAGTGAAGTGACTTAGTGAACAAGGTTACCATTTCATAGCTGAACCTCAAACTTGGGTCCTCTATGCTAAATCCTGTGTGTTTTCCCCCTTACTACACAACTGTACTTCATAGCCATATTGTTCCACCTTTTTCTTTATAATATCCCTTTCTATTATAACAGGGAAATGTTAAGAGTCCTTAACACCTGACAATTGGAGTTTTGTTTTTAGATGAACATTTTCTTTTTGAGTTTAAAAAGTGGGATCTAGTCAGTAATTCTAACCTCATCCGACAAAAGATATTTCTTCCAATTGATCATTATCTCCACCCCCAATCCAACAGTTGTCAGGATAATATGGAGTGCCTGTTCTACTTTTATATTGTAAATATTATAAAAGATGAAAAATTTAGGACAAACAGGGCTGCCTAAGGGGTCACCAATTCTTCTTGTTCTTAGGCAGTATCACACATAAACCGCCTCAGATAGATAAGAATCTATCTTTTTTTAACACAGGGGCAAGAGATTATCCAGTAACAATTAGTAAAATTTTCATTTAATCCAACTCAATCCAATCCAGTATCTGTTAAATGGCCACCTCAATTGTGAACAATTAACTTTCACTGTCAGGCAATTCTTTGCATCTGACATGAATCCATCATGATGCAGCATAAACCACCTTTTTTCTTAGTCAGTTAAAAACGGGAGACAATGGGTCATCTTCCTTTATAAGAACTATCCTTTCTCAGCCTTCCTTTCCCCACAAGGCATAAGTAAGTAGTTTGGTTGACCTTTTTTGTAGGCCTTTTTTCCTCTCCTTCACCTTGTGTCTCTTGGATGCCATTCTAAATTCCTTACTGTACCCCATTTCATTTGAGTATCCAGATTAGTACAAAGTACTAAGTGTCAAGTGTCTGAGGCCAAATTTGAACTCAGGTACTCCTGAATCCAGGGCCAGAGTTCTATCCACTGTGCCACCTTGCCGTCCCTGATGCTGCCACTCTTAAGAAAGTATGTAAAGACACCAACTATCAGCACCATTTCATTAGTTCTAATCCCCAAACTTCAGTGTATTTATCTAAATAGGACAAAACTTTATACTTGACAGTGTCAAGATAAATTATATTGAGCATATCCTCTATTTTTAAAGTTGTTGGTGATTGTTACACCCAGGCTTCTGTTCCCATATTTGTCTGGGTTAATCTTAAACATATTTTTAAGGGATATTCTTAGCCCTTTAAAAAAGTAAACATGAGATTGATTTATTTCCATTAAAATTCAAGACTACCCAATTTCTTTCACATGTTTTCAATCTTATTACATTTACCCAATCCTTCATAAGATCTTTAAGAATGCCAACCAGTGTTTCTGAAATAACTTTAGTCTTAAAAATGACCTCACTGAGTGGGGGCAGCTAGGTGGCACAGTGGATAAAGTACTGGCCCTGGACTCAGCGGGACCTGAATTCAAATCTAATCTCAGACATCTGACACTTACTAGCTATGTGACCTTGGGCAAGTCACTTAACCCTCATTGCCCTGCCTAAAAAAAAAAAATTACCTCACTGAGTATGAATGAAACCTGTAGTTTTTCACTGAGTTATCTTCTGTATCAACTTAATTTTCCATTTTCTCAGTTTGTTGTCTTTGGTTCTTTGTTCATATGATCACAGAATCAGACATTTAGATCTAGAAGCAACCTTAGCAGGCAGCTCTTTCATTTTCCAGATGAGGAAACAAAAGCTCTAAAAGTTTAAGTGATTTGCCTACAGTAACACATCTAGTAAGTTTCAAAGAAAGGACTCAAATTCCAGCACTTTGTCCAGATCAAAATAAAACTCTTACCTTTTTGGTGCCCATTTGATAACAATTGTCTCTCTTTTGAAGTGAGAAGGTATCTTCTCCCTCTATATTCAAATATTAATTTTCGATTTCCTTTTTGTTTTGCAAATTGAATCACTGATATTTAGCTATTTTCCATATTCTGACAATTTCTTGCTTTTTTAAAATAAGAATAATGGCTTACATTTTCATAGTACTTAAGATTACAAATCACCTGCGCCTTTATTATCTATTTTATTCTCACAGTATTCTTGAGTGATAGATAGCACAAGTATTACTTCCCTCATTTAATAGTGGAGGAAATTAAGACTTTCCAAGTTGGGAGACTCACACTTGGGTTCAAATCATTGACTTCAAAGTATAGGATAGGGAGTTGGACTACATCACTAAGCTCCTTTCAAATTAAAAAATATATATATAGGGGCAGCTAGGTGGCGCAGTGGATAGAGCACCGGCCCTGGAGTCAGGAGTACCTGAGTTCAAATCCGGCCTCAGACACTTAACACTTACTAGCTGTGTGACCCTGGGCAAGTCACTTAACCCCAATTGCCTCACCAAAAAAAAAAAAAAATATATATATATATATATATATATATATATATATATATATATATATATATATATATATATATATATATATATATATATCCAAAACCCCAAACTGGTTATTTGATGAAGTTCATCCAGCCAGTAACTTTGGAAGTCATGGAGCAAATCTAGGTGTTCAGTAGAGAGCAAAGAATTCTGTATTTGGAGGCAGAAGACTTAGGTTTAACCTCTGGTATTTGACCTGAGACAAGTCAAAACCCATACTGCTCTATAAAATGAGAAAGTTGGATTATCAAATCCAACTCAAATCCATCTCAAATATACCCTCCAGCTCTAAACGCTTTGATTATAGTACTTTAATACTGATGACCCTGATTTTTCTTCTTTGAAAATGATTTTCCTTACTCTATTGGTATTAAAGATCGCTTATTCATTCTATAATTGCTTTTCTGTGTTACTGCATTAAATAGTGGAAAAAAAATTTAATAGGTCATAATATTTTTCTGGACACTGAAATTTTAAAAAGATTTCTCTATAGTTGACTTTTAAAAAAATCTGGTTTATCCAATTTTATTTTTTATAACTTATTTTTGTCAGTGCCTCCTAGTTGCTACACTTGTCTTTTATTCTTACCATCTTCTTTTTCTTCCTCAACTTCATATTATCATCTCCTCCTATTCTTGGTTTCTTTCCACAGATCTGCCATCCATGATTTTTTTTTTTGCTTTTGTATAAAGACCCTAGACTTTATTTTCTCCTACCATACCATGTGTCAAGATCCTCTGTGCCCTGAAAAAACACTTTAAAATATAATTTTCTCTATAACATCCTATATGGATCTATCTAATGCGACAAAAATCACAGAATGAGAAAGCATGAATGAGCTGCAATCTGTGCTAATAAAGATAATAAGCACAAGGATGGATCCGTCAACTATTACCCAATATTGTTACTTTAACCATTATTTGTAAAAAAAAAAAAGTTCAGAAGGGGACTGCAAGTCACTTAACCCCATTGACCCACCAAAAAAAAAAAAAAAAGAGTAGTGACTGAAGGATCAATATCAGCCTGGAGGGAGGTCATGAACAGAATACCATAGAACTTTTCTCTTGGTCCCAGTCTACTCAATATTTCTTTCAGTGACTTGGAGAAGACATAGATGGTATATTTATCAGAGCTGTTAATGACATGAAGAAATTAGGGATACTTGATGTACAGGATGAAAGAACTTGGATAAAAAAATAACATCCTGATAGATCAGAATGATGGACTTTATCTTTTAGAAAAAATTTAAGGAATAAAGGTAAATACCAACACTTGAATTGAAAAAAAATGACCTATGCAAGTATATAGTTAAGGAGACTTGCCTGGAGAATAGTTCATGTGAAAAAGATAAGAGAAATTGAAATAAATGAATCAATAAACATTTATTATTATATTTGGCTTTAAAAACCCTTCAATATTTGGCCCATTCCTGGTCTATACCTTACTTTCCTCACATACTCTACAATCCAGTGACTCTGGTTTCTTGGCTGTGTTTGGTTTTTTTTCGTGGGGCAATCAGGGTTAAGTGACTTGCCAAAGGTCACACAGCTAGTAAGTGTCAAGTGTCTGAGGCCAAATTTGAACTCAGGACCTCTTGAATCCAGGGCCGGTGCTTTATCCACTGCACCACCTAGCTTCCCCTTGCACACCATATTTTAAGTAGAATACTGAGAAGCAGAAAAGCACTCTAATGAGGTCAACTAGCATGGAAAGGAAATAGTAAAACCATGCTAAAAGAGAATCAGTTGAAGGAACTGCAGATGTTTAGTCGAGACATGATCAGAAGAGCCATAAGAAATGTCATCAAGTACATAAAGGGATGCATTGTGGAAGAGAGGTTAACCCTATGTTGGGTGGTCCCAGAGGGCAGAATTAAGACCAATGAAATTAGAACTATCCAACCATGGGGTGGACTGCTTTAGTAGGTAGTGAGTTCTGAAGATCTTCAAGTAGAGACTTAATGGCCATTGGTTGAAATGTTGAAGAAAGCATTCTTACTTCTGGGATGTGATAGAGTTAAGGCTGACCTATCTGAACTCATAAATTCCAAGATTTTAGATTTATCAAGATTAAGGTGTTTTGGCAGAGAAGGGGTTGTCCTTGTATAGAGCTAAGCTCCAATTAATACCAGCCACTTTCATAACACATTTAAATTCAAGACCTTTCCCAAAAACTCTGGGTAGAAAGGTCAGTAGTAAAATAAGAATCCAATCACTGTCACTACAACCTCTCCACACTATTTGCAAACCATCTAAAGTATTTTTTTTTAAAAGTCCACTATCCAGGGAGCAGCTAGGTGGCGCAGTGGATAGTGCATTGGCCCTGGATTCAGGAGGACCTGAATTCAAATCCGGCCTCAGACACTTGATAATACTTACTAGCTGTGTGACCCTGGGCAAGTCACTTAACCCTCATTGCCCTGCAAAAAAAAAAAAAAAAAAAAAAAAAAGGCCACCTTCCAGGACAGCACAGAATACTGAAGTTTAAAGTGAAACACAATACCCTTACTTTTCTTCTCAGAGTTCTTGCTGAAGGGCTGTATTGTTGAAAGCAATGATAATGTATTTGAATAAAAGGAAAGTCAAATGGCCTGGGTTCTAGTCCCAACTTTGCCATTTGCCATCAGCTTACTCTGTGACTATAACCTTAAACAAGCCACTTATGTTCTGTGCTTCAGTTTTCTCATCTATAGAATGGGAAAATAATATTTGTTCTACCTATTTCATGGTAGCACATAATAGGCACTTAAATGTTTGTTGAATTTAATTTGATCTTTTTGAGAGTTGGCCTCCTTATCTCACTTTGGCTGGAGGTCCTGTACAGTAGCTACTCATGAACCTAACCCCAATATTGACTGGCAAAGAAACTTTAACCTGCTCTGTTTTCTAACTTGGGCCAATATGCCCTTCTTTAGGCCATCTGATGGCCTTCTATTCCAAGGGGTCAACATATCCCATAGTCCTACTCTAGTTAAGACTCTGGAAATCATGCACTTCATCAGCTTCAGCCTTCTCAGCAACAAAGACTACAGGTGTGCAGTAACCCAGCTGGCCCACCTCACCGTTGAGTGAATTTTGAAGAAAGCAGTTCATTATGCCAGAAAGTGCTATGTGTCAACTACTGTTATTTTCAAAAATTCTAATGAGGATGTTCCAGTACTCATAGTCATAGAAACCTTTGGATAGGTTTGTAGGCTATTTAATCAAAAGGGCCTGTAATAGATATCTAATTCACTCCCAGGTGAGTAGACTGAGGTTTAGAGGTTGAAGTGATTTCATCAAGGTAGAAGGCAAATCTAAGTTTGCACCTATCCTCATGGTTGGTATACAGTAAGGTCTTAATGGAAAAGGATTGAATTCATTCTATCCTATGTTAGTTAATAGAAGTGATTGTTAGAGTTAGTTCATATTTGAAGAAGACTAAGATTTTTCTAAACAATTTCTGAAAGTGCATTAAATGATGTACATGACATGGAGGGTTGAGTGTTAGAACTGAGAAAAACAGATGGATGGTTTAAAATTTCCCAGAAATGTTGTGATAATGATGTTTCAAAGTTTGTTTTACTAGACTGAATGACCTAGATAATTGTCTAATTCTCCATTTCAACTGTATATGTAGTTGTACCTTTGGAGATTAAAAAAGTGATGTCTAGTCACATAAAGGATAACAATTTTACCTATAATAATATGTATTTATTCATTCAGAAAGCATTTATTAAATGTCTAATACACATACATAAACAGTTGCTGACATTATGAGAAAAACAAAAGAAGTGGACAGCAGGACAGTGTAGTGGTCAGAGCACTGCATTTGGTGCTGGAGGAAATGGCTTCAAACTCTGGGTCTGGTATTAGCTAGTTAACTTGGAGCAAGTTGACCTGGGTAAGCCTTACTTTCTGTAAAATGAGGGAGCTGGACTACATGGTCTCTAATGCTTCTTCACCTCTAAATCTGAGAAAACACAACATGGCTCAGTGGAATAAGATATGCATGAGAAGTCAGATGACCTGGATTTTCTAATCCTATCTCCATTACTTAGGCCTGTGGGATCTTAAGTAAGTCACTTAACTTATTTTTCTCTCTCTCTCTCTTTGGTGATGCAATTGGGGTTAAGTGACTTGCCCAGGGTCACACAGCTAGTAAGTGTTAAGCGTCTAAGGCTGGATTTGAACTCAGGTCCTCCTGACTCCAGGGCCAGTGCTCTATCCACTGTACCACCTAGCTGCCCTCTTAACTTCTCTTTGATTCTCAGTTTTCTCATATATAAAATGAAGGTGGTGGACTATGAACCCTTCTAGTTCTAAAACTTTTGATCCTGAGAAGATATTATATAATTTCTTTCATTACAGAAATTTAATTGGGGAAAGGGAGGAAGTTTAAAATGTAAGTACTTAAAACTAGCAAAAGATATAATAATGTCCTCGTTATCTTACCCTCTAAACCCACCCTTCTAATGAGGCATTACAATAATACATTCAAGTTAAAGACTCATCTGCATGAGGTAAGGTTAAGTCAAGGAAGGTGTTTGGGAACTGAAATGTTTTGGGAAAAAAAGATATAATGGAAGTGATGGGCAAAGATTGGAAGGGCATTCCAAATGGAAGAACAGAAAGGCACAGGAATGGATTGTTTCACCAACTAGATCAGTTACTTGGCTAAAATGAACAGCAAATTTAATTGGCATCTAAAATGGGTGGCCCTACATAGATGCAGTTCAAGTCTGCAGATGATATATAATCATGGGATATACTGTAAATAGGGCTAATTATCTGATATATCTATATCTATCTATCTATCTATATATCTGATGTTTATTTTAACATAATTTTTCAGAAAACCTTCATTAAGCAACTTCACAATTCAGTTCACTGTACTAGGCACTGAGAGAAGTAAAGATAAATTTATTCTGCCCTTAAGGAGTTTATAGTCTATTTGTGTATAATAAAACAGAAAACATAATAAAAAAAGAATCATCACTTTGTCATAACTTTTCAAAGATTATGGAAAGTCTTTTCCTGCATTTATTTTAGACTAGAATAGTCAAATGACCTGAGAATATGAGAATAGGGAACTGTACCAGATACTCCAGAATATGTCAAACAAATTTTATTCTACTCTTTTAGCTGAATTACAACTGGCATGTTTTCACGAAAAACGTTATTGGATCTATCTGGATGCTCAAGAGAAGATGAATTGTTACAGAAGGCTTAGGAGTATGAGAATTTCCCAAGGAAAAGCAAAAGGCCAGAAAGAAACTGAAGTGTTTTTATGTTATTAAAGATTTGTTGTGATGTGCATTATATCTAGCAATTGTCAACTGCCTTAAATAAAACTTAAGAGCAAAAATAGCTGAATGGCTTATAATTATTATTTAAGTATTACTCAAACTGTTCAAAATCTGAAGTTGAGAAAGCCAAGGTCTATGAACCACTTGACCACCTTCCTTTTGTTAAAACCATTCATACTTATGTTGCAAGAAATTGCCCTTGTCCCTCTGGATCACAGGTGCCTGAGCTGGAAGTACATGACAGGAGCTGCCTAGAACTAGATCAGTGTCAGTCAAGGTTACAGCAAAATTGCCCTGTGGTTCAGAAGCTTAAGAAATGTAAAGGAGATGACAGAACAGTTCACTGGAGGAAAAACCAAATACTGAGGAGTAGCAATGAAAGAATGAGTGGCAACAGTGATAAGAAAACTCATATCTTCCAGAAGCAATGATCAGAAAGGTGGAACAGGGGAATCCAATATGGAGAACAGGGATGGGAAAGTATCAATGTGGAGAAGAAAAACCTAACCTTTCTCCTTTCTGGAATCCCATTCAAGGTAGGAAAGGGGACTGGCTATACAGACTCAGGGAGGGCAACCCAATAAGGTGGATTTTTCTCATATTTGTTCAACAACTCAGATATGAATCCTTCCTGTGTAAGCAAAAACTGTTCTATGTTTTGAATCCTTGTGAGAGTCAATGCTTTTAAGGGGACCGTGGAGAAATGTGAAATACCATAGTTCTCAGTTTCAAATATTAGTGAGAGCAATTAGCCAAAGACTTGAAGTCTCCTAAATATAACCAGGCCCTTTCATATCAGGAGAGAATTACTGCCACAAGAGTTATATTTAGCATGTACATTCAGCACTTTAAGATTGCAAAAGGCTTTATAATCATAGGATAACATAGAATGTTATACCCAGAAGAAAACCTTAGATACAACTTTAGATGTAAAGAAAATGAGACTTGAGGAGTTGTCTAAGTCTCATAATTATTTAGTGGTTCAGCCAAGATGTTAATCCAGGTTTTCTGATTTCAAATCCAAGGCTATTGGCAATACAGATGAGGAACCTGAGACTCAGTTGTTGGATGGTTTGGTCACATAGCTAGCAAGAGGCAAAGTCTCTTATCATCTTTTATCTCTCTTCCTTTTCTCAGTCAAACTCCTAGAAAAAAAGTGTCTATACTTCTTGCCTCAACTTTCTCACGTCCCCTATACTTTGCAATCTGGCCTCTGACCACACCACTACACTGAAACTGGTCTCTCTAAGGTTACCAAATAATTTCTTAATTGCTAAATCCTATGGCCTTTTCTCGGACCTATCCTTCTTTATCTTTTTTGCAGATTTTGCCCTTGCTGACCACATCTTCCTTCAAAATACTCCCTCCTTCCTCAGTTCTGTAGCCCTCCTCTCTTGTCTGACTTTCTCAGTTTCCTTTACTTCTATCTCCCTCTCCTTTAAAATAAGTATCCCCAAAGGCTCTGTCATTGGTCCTCTTCTCAGTGATTTCATGAACCACAATGGATTCAGTGATCATCTCTATGCAGATGACTCCTAAATCTTTATCTTAACCCTAACTTCTCTCCTGGCTTCAACCCCACATCATTCCTGCTGGATAGCTCCACTTGACTGTTCCACTGGAATCTCAAATTGAACATCTACAGACAGAATTTGTTATCTTACACTCTAAAATTACCTCTCCATCAAACTTCTCCATTTATCTTGAGGCCAGCACCATCCTTCCTGTCACCCAGATTCTTAATCCTCAGAGTCATCCTGATTTTTTTCTTCTTCTTTACCCCTGTAATTTAGCCACCAAGCTTTTTTGGACTTGCATCCCAATGTCTTATTCTCTCCACTCTTATGGTCACCACTCTAATTCAAGCCTCCATCAACTCTTGCCTGGATTATTACAACATTCTCATAACTGCTCTCCCTTCTTCTAGATCCTCTCTTTCCACATTGCTGCTAAAAGTAACCTTCTAAAAGCACACATCTAAAATGCCATCTTCTTACTCAAAAATCTTCCATGGTTCCATGCTGCCTCTAGGACAATAAAAATATTCTCAGTTTGCCACTAAAATCCTTCACCATCTTGTTCCAACCTATCATTCTGGCCTCATTTCATAACACTCCCCATCTATCCATTCTATGTTGGACAAACTGCTGATTTCCAAACATCTATCTATTACACTTCTCTGATCCTTGCACAGGTTGTTTCTCTAAACTGCCGCCCCCCCCCCCTTCATGCTATGGATGGATTTTTTCCTTATCTCCAGCTCTTAAGAGTCCTTAGCTTCTTTCAAGGTTCAGTTCCAGTGGCAACTTATACAGGAAGCCTTTTCTGGTCTTCCTAGCTATTAGTGGTTTTTCCTCCTCAAAATATTCTATACTTGCTTATCAGTTAGCCACTGTATTCCACAGTAGAATATAAGGTCCTTGTAGGCAGGGACTATTTTGTTTTTGTCTTTGTAACCCTAGTACCTAGCATAATGCCATACATATTACAGACCTTTAATAAATACTTGTTGAATTGATCCAAAAGCCAGGAATTGAATCTAGTTCTTCTAACTTCAAACCCAGCACTTAACTCTTCAAAAGAATTGGTCCGATCAACTGATGGGTCAATTCTAAATTTCCTAGTCTTCCAGTGTTAAAAAAAATTGTCATCTAGAAGAGGGATTTGACTTGTGCTGCTTACCCTTAGGAGGCAGAACTAGAAACAATGGGTGGAAGTTGCCAGGAGGAAGGTTTTGATTAATTATAAGAAAAAAAAACCCTCCCTAACAATTAAAGCTATCGCAAAGTGGTCAGTCCTACTTGAGAGTACAACCTGTTCTCCTTCAATGGAGGTCTTCACAAAGAATGTAGATAACTATTTAAAGGGATATTGCAGAAGGCTATTCCTAAAAGGAATAAATATTATGCTCCTTCTGCTACTTGATAACCTCTGGAATCCCTTTCAACCCTGGGATTCCATTATCTTAATTCTCTGCCCATTGCTAGATTTCAACTTCCAGAGTCCCAGAGACTTCAATACATGAAATCATCAGTAAATACACACACACACACACACACAGAGTTTGCATGTATACAAAACAAAAAATAATATTCAACATGGATAATTATCCTTATCCCTACTAGACACATTGCTTTCTTCCTTCTGTCATTCATTATCATGACTTTTAACTGTGGACTAAGCAAGGCAGGACTAATAACTATGGACTAAGCAAGGCAGATATAATAGTAAGATTCTGAGTGTCCCAGGTATAGAAGGATTCTCCTTATGGTCAGCTGATCCCAAAAGAACTCTGTTGTTACTCTTTCAGTTTAACTAATCCATTTATCCTGAGGCAGACACTACCACTCATGTCTACACCATGGTTTTCTGGTTTTTAAAAGGCATTTCATTCCAGTAGGGTTTGCTGCATTTAATTAAATGTTACCTCTTGAGTGTCACTGTAACTGAGGCTCAACACTTTTATCCCCACTACATAGGGAAAGCACACACCACAAGCCAAAGGGGAATAATGGAAAACAGTGGGGATGATGGTTCTAAAGTACCATGGGCGAGACTTGATCAATAGGAAACTCAGCAGAAGGGACACCAAGGAGAAAGGAGGAAATTAAAAATTATTCTCAGTGTGTACAACAAGTATAAAGGCAAATACTGATGAACTGCATTGTTAGGTATACTTGCATATCTTCAGAGACACCTGTAGTGAATCAGTAAAGAGCTAACTGATATAATAATAGGTTATACCTAGATTGTGATTTAAGGCTTTACCAAGTCTTCTCCATACAACAACCCTGTGAAATAGGCAAAAAGTCTGAATATATCCAAAGCTCAGAGCAGTTATATGACACACCATACAGCAAAACACCAGGGTTGGAAGTCCAACTCAGAGACTTCTACCTCTAAACAAATAGTCAGCTTGCTTCCCACTGTGACATTACAGTCATATTAGCTAGTCTAACACCTTGATAGTTTTAGAAAAATACCTGATTCCCCTGAAGGGTCTCATCCCCTTCCTTAGGTTGGCTTCATTACTGATTCAGAAATGAGGCATTCACATCGAACTTCCTATGTGATTATTCTGGGTTCTGAGTCTTACCCTTCAGATTTCTTTGCTGATGCAGGGAATCTTTTGAGAAGCCAAAAAATGGTGTCCTATAAAATTCACCAACCAGCAAAAGGCCAGAAGAATACCCCAGGTAAACGTGACATTAATAGAATTCCATTAAATAACTAAAATTAGTTTGGACTACAATTAAGTTCTATATCTTCCTCTGAAAGAGAAATTCAACTTTACAGCAAATTTTCCTCTAATAGCACATGTCACCAAGGAGCCCCTCTTACTGATTCTTCATATGAGCATTCACTCTCCAGTGCAGTTACATGTAGGTTTGCATGACAGAATGATGCAGTAGGAGCTTTGCTAGCCATTGAGGAGTTACAAAGGTTTCTTTTCAGAGCTTTCCCCTCTGTGTTATAGATACATATTTTTCACTTCTAAAGTGTTCTTTAAATTATGATTTTCTAGAGAAGTATGCAAGATAATGTAATCTTACCAATATTTTTACTGATTTAATTTTATGTAAAAAAATTATTTAGTTTCAATATATGCAAGACTAATATACAAGTCACTGTCCTGGGAAACAAGAGAGAAGCATGGCATTTATTAATACCCACTATGTTTTTTTTAAGTTTTATTGACATGTTTTTACATCACATACATTCCTAGACCATTATCACCCTGATAGAGCTATCTTGTAATAAAGTAAAACAATTTAGCAAAATAAATGATAAAGATCCTCTTCTGAAAACATATGTAACATTACAGACTCATAACCTCCTTCCCTCAAACTCTCCATTTAAAAAAAAAGTGTTTTAAGAAAATGAATAGACATCTATCTTCTCTCCCCTTGCTCCACCCCAATTGAAAAAAATAATAATTCCTTATAACAAAACACTGTGCTAGTCTCTGGGAACTTAGAAATAAAAAATAACAGTCATGGCTTCTTAATAGCATAGATTTAGACTTGGAAGGGACCTCACAGACCACCTAGTGATTCTAGTCCAATCTTCTCATTTTACAGATGAGGAAACTGAGGCCCAGAACAGTTAAGTGATTTGCCTAAAGTCACAGATAGTAAGTGTCACATGCAGGATTTGAAGCCCATATCTCTTTTTCCAGAGCTGTCTTTTATCCTCAAGGAACTTTTTTATTTTTCCTCAAGGAACTTCTACTGGGGATAGGGGAGAATGTGGTATATACACAGGCAAGTACAAGTAGGGAATGATAAGGCCAAAGGAGGCAGTGAGGCATTTATCTTGGTAAATTTTTAACAGAGAGGGCATTTTTTAGCCAGAAGTTTCAGGAAAAGTTTTATAGAAAAAATGTCTCATAAGTTGGATCTTGGACAAAGACAAGGATCATAACATAGAGATGAAGAGGAAGTCCATTCTCACTACAGGGAAAATCTTGTGTAAGAGGACAGAGGTTATAGATGACATGTCAAGTTCTGGGAACAACTCATGGTCCAATTTGGAAGGGTAACATAAAACTGGAAGGAGTTGGTACCCCATTATAGGAGAGTTAATCAATAAATCAATAAGCATCTATTTGGCACCAACCGTGTGCCAGGCATCATACTAGATGATAGGGATACAAAGGCAAAAGATGACGCGCTATTTGCTTTCAAAAAGGTTGCTCTTCTTTTTTTAAGGGTTATATTTATCCAAAAAGCAATAGGGATCCACTTACTTAATGGTTCTAAGCAGAGTTTGTTGGTTGGATGTAGGCTTCAGGAAACTTAAATATCTTCAAGACTGAACATTTAAAATAGCTTACATTCTATGAAAGATGGGAGAGTAGGAACTGAAGAATTCAGTTTAATCCAAACACGAATTTATTGAGCCCTTACTGTATTCACAGAACTGTGCTAGAGGCTTGAAATTAAAGCCAAACAACCCTCAACCCCTGAAAAATGAAAACTGTCTTTGATCTGAAAAAGCTTACAGTCTGCCTGGTAGAATGGCAGACATCAGGGTTGGGGAAGACCTTTAAGGTCTTAGGAAGGGCATTATAATACTCTTTTATAGTTACCCTTCTAAGGACAACATGCTCAATTTTAAATAAGTCAGAGTTCTGATGATCAAGTCCTTTATGTACCCGCCTCTTTGTCATACACCTTTTAGTTCGATTGTTAAAGCTCCTTAAACCCCCCCCCCCCGAGGAGTGTGCATGAAGAAGTCCACATCTAGTCCTATAGCCTAATACTTCTAACGACTGAGATGGCCATTTGGGCAACAGGACATAAAAGGGATAAAAGGAAGGTTTCAGGATTATGTGGTTTAATTGCATTCCACTTAGTCCGTGAGCTTGCTATCAAAAGGTATGTAAAATATCAAGAGTTACTGCTGGGGTGGAGGGAACCTTAGGAAGTCATTTTAAGCTAACCCTCTCATTTACAAATGGTAAAAATGATGCCGCTAGAGAGGAAGTGGTTTTCCAGGGTCAAACAGGTAGTTACGTAGCTGATCCAAGTTGTAACCATCATTCAAGCATATACTGTTATTTTTAGTAAGTTGGCTAACCTCTGTGGTAAATGTGTACTATCAGATACTGTTAAAACCTAAAATCGTTAGTACTTCCAAGACTTTTATGCTGAAATGACATTAAAATTTTGAATAACAGCATAAACAGAGATAGAAAATTTTTGGTAAATTTTCCATTTATGATGTAACAAGTGTATAATTTCTATATATATTTATGTGATAAAAAGGCAAAGATGATTGAATAAACTGAATATATTACACATATTACTGCTTTGCTTATCTCATTAAAATCATTATTTTCTTCAATTATGTTTACAAAGCACTCATACACAAGGGCACATATGTGTATATGGGGTTGAGTGCACACAATCATATTTAGAATCCAAAATAGTAATTTAGTGACTATTTATAAAAATGTGTTTGAATAGAATAACTTTATATAGTAATACTTCATGGTCACAAAAATCAAGGAAGAGGGAAGGAGTCATGTCTAAATTCAAGAAGAGTCTAAGTTACATAGGCTTGTTAAAAATAAACACTCATTACTTCAAAATACATACTCTTTACAAGTAGGCAAAAGATGCACAAATGTTAGAGCAGAAAAAGTAATAATAACTCATATTTACATACTGCCTCAATGTCTGTAACATTCAATATTTATAACAATCATGAAAGTCTTATGAGAGGTAATGAAAATAGTATTATCTACACTGGAATAATTAGCGAGCTCAGGGTCAGAAAGGTTAAGGGATTTGTCCAAAGTTGCAGGAAATCTAAGTGTCAGATAATAGACAGGGCACTGGTCAGGAAGTCAGGAAGACCTGGGTTCAAGTCGAACCATCAGACATTTATTAGTTATGTGACCCTGTGCCTCAGTTTCCTCGGCTATAATATGAAGGTATAAAATAAGGTTCTTCCCATCTCTAAATCTATGATCTTAGTTCCCAGTCCCTTAGACTTTCTACTATGTCACTGTGGTTATAATCAGCATATGCATGATTTATACCCAAATGGGCTTCTAGAATGCTTAGGAATGCTTTTAATTTTTTTCTTATATAATTTATCTTCCCTTAACAAACTTGCTTATGCAGTTAATTTGCTTAATTAGCCTTTTTCTTTATTGAGCTTAGACCCTGGTCAACTGACCAGAGATTCCAAATTAATGAGGTCTTACTTTATTACTAATCAATGCTTTTCATAAAGTAAATAAAATTTTAAAAGCATTATCTTGATTTAGCAAAATATCTGAATGAAACATATATGTGTTTGATGAGTGTAAGCATAATTTCTCTTATTATCTTGTAAACTACTTGAGAGCAGGAAGCATGTGTTTTATGTTCTCCTTGAAAGAATACAATTTAGAGTAAGACCTAGGTCAGCATCCCAGCTTACCTTGTAACTAACTAACTATCTAAGTACCTGTGTGGCCTAAAGCAAGTCATTATACTTTTCTGAGTCACATCTAGAAAATGTGGAGGTTGGACATGGTGAAAACTAAGAACTTTGTAAACTCTAAATCCAACATCTTTCCATAGTGCCTTGCACAGAGTAGGAATTCAATAAGGACTGGTTAATTGAGCCTTTTTTAGAAACTTTTCCTATCTTTATAAGACAAAGATATACAAAAGAAACAAAGAACTAGAATTAACAAAAGTAGAAGCAAAAATTTATGGGCATGTGTAAGAGTACATTTTGGGGAAAAGTTGCCAAAAAAGAAATTCTCTTATGAAAAGTTATTGTTATATGAACTTATATATACTATAATGAACTATAATGAAATTATAGTTCTTTTCTGAATTTGCTATCTGTTCTCAGCATCTTAAGAAATGAAAAGCATCATCTAGTCCAACCCTTTAATCTTACAGATAAAGAAACAGCCTGAGAGAATGTATGTGACTCTCCCAAGGTCACACAGGTGGCAAGAGGCTGAGCCAGGATTTAGAATCCCAGTTACCTGACCCCAAATCTAATATCTTACTTTCTAATTATATCTTATTCATCTAATATCTTACTTCCTCTACAGGGACTGAAATTCTTTCGATAAAAGCTCTACAAGGTCACAAACCACAGAGTAATTGGGTGGGTGACCCAGGATACATGGCAATTAAGTAGTCTAAAAAACTGGAAGTGACTGATGTTACCTTAAATCAGAATTCCACAAACTATTAAAAAAAATAAACCTAAACAAGAGGCTGTGATCACACTTGCATTTTGTGGGCACAGATTAAATGACTTGTGAGAAAAGAACACTGTATAAATTATCTATAATCTCTGATTTCATTTTTAAAAATTCTGTGTCATGGATTTGAAATGCATTCTGATTAAATGTATCGACTTATTCTAAATACAGCAATTTCCCATTTGCTCCAAGTAAAACTTTCGGAGGAAAAAAGTGTGATATGACTCTTATTTCCAACTGGAAAAACAAAAAAATTCCAAGAAGTAGACTAATTTACATGGGAATCAATATTAAGTTATCTTTCCAAACCTGTTACTAAAAATGGCATGTACCTTAAACATTTATCAGCATATAATAGTAGCAATAATACTAGCTCAATTTTTAAGTTACTTTAAATTTTGCTGTGTTATGTAATGCTATTTCATTTGATCCTCACAGCATTCTAACCTGATTACTATTAAAGATACAATGTATGTAAGTATATGTATGTATGTATGTATGCATGTATGTATGTAATGCATTGTGTGTTGTGTGGAGAAGGGAGAGAGAAAGCAAGAGGAAGAGAGAGGAGTATGTTAAAACTAGTTGTGAGAACTCAAAATTCTACTAAAAATCTAAATTAATTCTTGATATTTTTAGCATATATAGTACTTTATTAAATATACCAAAATAGTGAATGGGTTCAGATAAGAAATATAAATAATTTTCCTTTTGGACAAACGTCATGGAGAAAAATTCTTCATCTTCACCCTCTCATCTTCAAATTGAATATATAGAATTTTGTTACAGTGGAGGAAAAATCTGAGAAAAAATATATTTCCCTTTTTGTGATCAGCATCTGGGGATTGGTAGTTAACATGGTTATTCCAAAGGTTACTACCCCTAGCAAACAGTGTTGCTAATATCAGAATAAAAGGGAGAAGGTAGAGGTGCAGACAGCATGGTACAATGAAACAAAAGGACTCCAGTTCAAATCCCAATCTAATTGTTCACTACCTGTAAAACCATAGACATGTCACTTAACCAGCCTGGGCCTCAGTGCCCTCTTCTGTAAAATGAGGTCTTGGTCTAGACGGACTCTGGGTTACTTTCTAGTGCTACATTCTCCTTGAGAAATCCTACAGTTCACACCCAGAATTGAGTCTTATGCTACACAAATGCATCCCACAAAACCCCAACTTAGACACTCAAAATGGAACAGAGGAAAAGAGAAATCTTTTTCAAGATTTCAAGGATCTGAAGCTGGCCTTAATTGGTCATTGGAAAATTTTGTAAACATTCCCTTCCTCTTCATTCTATCATTAACTTCAAGGCATGTGGGACAACAGTAGTGAACAAGACCTTCCTCTATGAGGGAGGTCTAAAAATCTCCTGTAATCCTACATCTCACCCAGCAGGCACTGAACAGACCTAATTCCCTTAGGAATCACTTTCTTTATAGATAAAGTTGAGAACAGATAAACTTTCAGTTTGACTTTTGTCCCTTCCCAGGGAAAGGTAGTCCGGTATTTTGGACATGAAAGATATTCCTGAAACAGCCATAGTCTAACTCAGGAGGAAAGTATGTAGTCTGGACACATTCCAGATGTGTTTTTTGTAACATTTTGAAAGCCCTGTTGTGTGTGTTTTTTTAATTTCCTCTTAAAAGGATGGCTCCCATTAGTTAGGCTCAAACCATATTTGTGAAGATGTTTTATGTTATGGTGACTATGCTAGCTCAAAATATAGGAGTTAAACAAAATAATTACCATAAAATTTGGAGCCTGATAACTGAACCACAGATGACAGTTATACGCCATTCACTGATAGGGGCCACCCTTCTGTGATTGACTCTAATTTGGCTCAGGTGAATCTGCCCACTCTCAAATACTAAAAACTGAAAAACCAAAGTCAGTTAAAGCCACTGTGGCTGACGCATCTGGGCCCCTTAGGAGAGGAATGGACACACAGATGGTCTCTCCTTTTGCAGAGCTTGTTAGATATTAGGTACATCTCAGCTGGTCTCATTTTGTGGGTTCTGTTAGATCGATCTCTCTCTCTCTCTCTCTCTCTCTCTCTCTCTCTCTCTCTCTCTCTCTCTCTCTGTCTCTCTGTCTCTCTCTCTCTCTCTGAAGCCCTCTGGATCCCTGGAGGAATCTAATGGAGACAGTGACTTCTCAACAGGCCTAATCATCTGGTTACCCATTTCTCCAGCTCCTGAGCATCCAGGCATGAGATGAGCCTTCTCCACAAGAGGCAACTGCAACAATGCAATTGGTGTCTTCCAAGCAAAGAATAATTTCAATTCTACAACTTTCAGTGTCCGATGATGTTTTTAAAACTTGTGTCATTCTAACTTGGTGTTTCTTTGTTTTAAATCCAGGATGTGACAACTAGACATTTCTTCCCAAGAGTAAAAAATATATTCCTCACTCCCACTAGGTAATTCCAGATATCACAAAATAATTAATTTTCATCACTGCTCTACATCTGTTAACTTTTATCAAACTGGACAAATTCCTTCAGATTTAAGCTCACTATAAGTAAGGATTGTTCCATTCTTTGCACTTGTATCCTCAGCACACAAGTAAGTATTAAAGAAATTCTAGCTGACTGATGCCAAATGTCAATACTGTCTGATTTCACCTCTTTGTTTTGCACGTTGTCCTGGATGCCCAAATAAGCATTTTAATTAGGGTTGTGGTAGCTCACTGACTGACCAGAACTTATGGTTTCCCCCATTATCCATATTTTATAAAAGTCTCACCTGAAATTTGGGACATGTCCTGAGCCTCATCGGTTTCCATTTTCCTCAGGTTATCTGAGAAAAAGAGGAAGAGATTTGAAGTTAAAGCAAAGTACTAATGAAAAAAAAAGAAGAGAGAAAGAAAGAAAATCTTAGCTATTTAACAAGAAGGTTATCTGGCAGGAATAATGTATTTTCCTCTTTATTTCCCTCTTCACATACTTGCTGGGGTATCAGACTGGCACAGACCTTGATCGTTTTAAAAACAGCATTACAAAGATTTATAAAAATATCATTACAAGCACAGGAGGACCAAATTTGTTATTTATTGTTAATTTCCTACTGCATAATAACCCAAAATGCAAACTGACTGCAACAAAATTAAGCAGAAAATTAAATGGCCCTGGGTCATTGTAGGCACAGAATTCATTCTCTTGGCTGATCCATAGTTATGTTCTTTCTAATTTACTGAGCATGCATCGATGAACCTTGAGTCAGCTTGGTGACACGCGTACAATCAGCAATCAAAAAACGAAGCAATTTGCTGAAGAATGTCTCATTTACGCAGGCAGGGCTGCATATCTGAGCAGCAACTGCACTACCTCCATTAATAATGAATACACCTCAAGCCGTGGCAGATGGGCAAAAAAATAGCAGCTTCAGTCTTTGTCCCTCACTCTTTTCAGGAGCTCTTGCTTCAGACCCCACCAGCTCTTCAATGTAGGGAGAAGTGAAGCTCCCTAAAATAGCGAAACAAACCCAGGAGGGAAAAGGAACCCAAGTCTTCCTGTTTTGCTGACAGATGGCTAGCTCCTTGGATGGGTGACAAATATTGGGAAGCTTCTATCCCTCTGTTGCAACACTTATGCTCCATAGATGGAGTTTCAAGTCACCATAAACACCAGGAGGAAAAACACTGAGGGTCACTGGGATAGAAATAAAAGTTTACATTTGGTGCTCTGGCCTACAAGTTGAAGATCTCTAGTGCCTACTATGGTAGATGACATCTGGAGGTAGCTCCTTGCATAATAAATGCATGACAAGAAGATAACCTCAGAAAAATCTCATGTTTTGTTGACAACCCAAGTAACCTTTGAGGGGAAATGTTCCCTTACCAATAAATGCTTAGTCTAGTGGTTGACTATGAATTGGCTTGCTCCTTTGTCACCTATTTCTTTATCATAGATGATTAGACTTAAGGCTAGTGCCCTATTTTCAGCAAAGAACTTCAAACTGGTAGATGCTCTGTTTGGCCTAATTCTCTTCTGATCAGGAAGGTACAAAATGCTTCAAGTCTTCTGCATCTGCCCTAATACCTAGTGCAGTACAAGACACATAGCAGGTCAATAAATTTTTGTTGAATGATTTAAAGGATAAAAATATGTTGTTCTTCATTTATTCAGAAGACAGTAGGGCACATTGTTATCTATAGTGGTGATGGATCTGCACCCACTCATTTATCTTCACTATCAGTCCAACCTAACAAAAATTATGTACTCTGTAGAAGAACTGGCTGGAGTTAGGGATATAACCTTAGGTGTGCAGGGAACATGAGCCAGGTATCAGGGGCTAGGGGTTAAGGGGAGGAAGGCAACGTTAATGCTTGCTTTTAGAGAAGGGCCAATGTTAATGCTGCCTTTCAGGTATGCCCCTGTACCCAGGTTCATGCTCTATGTACATCTACAAGTACAATCAGCAACCATGGCATAGAATATATCTAAATGTCTCATATGGAGGGGCATTAAATAGTATTAAGCCCATGACCTTGGCTTTGTGATCACAGCACTCAAATTGACTGAGCCAACCCACCAAAGGAAACCTGGAAGAACAAAGCTCATGGCATAATTACACAAAAGCAATGTTTTAAAAGTCTCAAGGAGACCTGCTTTTAAAAAATGCTTCTTTTAATACTGGAATTATAAAGTTGTAGATTAAAATAAAACAGAAAACTCTTCATCTGAAGCTTCTGTGCAGCGCTAACATGCTTTCCCTGAGGAGTTCTGAGCTCTTTCCTTCTCTGAAGGAAAAGCTATTTTTGCAAAGTACAGTTTTATTGTAATGTATTATCGTTTGATCCCAGAATATCATCAATTGAATTGCAGCAATGTTATAGGACAGGTCACACCCACTCACCAAGCCCTTCATTCCCTTATCCCCTCCAAAAAAATGATCACAACGAAAATCTCCAACAACAACAAAATTCCTAAAAGTTTTGGTCTTTTGTTTTAAAGAATGAGGTTTTCTGACCTCATCTGTCCATCGGCTGAGGTAATATTGGGATGCTTAAATAGGAGATGAGTGAGTATAGTGAGGACTGCTCTGTTCCAGTCCAGTTGGACATTATCTGTCTTAAAAATGCAGATCGTTGATTATGAGATGATTGGTGAAAGAACAGGGATGGAGCTGTGGGAAAACATAACCAATATTAAAAAAAAAACAGCCGAAATATAGGGATCACTATTGTATGTTACATTGTGTCTATAGTAGCCACTATATTATGTTAATAAATATGTGCCATTTGGCTTTTTTCCTTGTTAAAATTCAACCACCAAAAGTTTCTTTTTTGTTTTGTTTTGTTTTAGTGAGGCAATTGGGGTTAAGCAACTTGCCTAGGGTCACACAGCTAGTAAGTGTTAAGTGTCTGAGGTCGGATTTGAACTCAGGTACTCCTGACTCCAGGGCCGGCGCTCTATCCACTGTGCCACCTAGCTGCCCCCACCAAAAGTTTCTTAATGCTGATAAACTTCTCTGGGAAATCAATCCATGTTCACTTATTTATGTTTCTGTACACAAGTTGAATCCAGCCTCATCTGATGTCACAGGGAATAAATTTTCATTTCCCCTAATTTTTCCCCAAACTCTAAATTTGCATCTTTAATTTTTTTTTTGCTGAAAAAGCAGAGACTGCTGTTTTGATTTGGGTGAAGATAGTGAAAGAAGTCTTCAAGGGGAAGGAACTTTATTTTGTGAAAAGGAGATTCTTATACTATAAGAAGATAGTTGATTAATTTTGATAAACATTTTCTCAACACTTTCTGACTACATTCAGGCACTGTCTTGAGCACTCTGGGAAAGGCCTAAGATTTACTGGATGTTGTATAGTAGGAGAAGCTAACAATGACTGAAGAGTAATAAAGAGAAACTTCAAGTCTAAATCCACACGGTTTTGCTAAAAAAAAAATAATCTAGAACACAATTTAAAGTAAAATGCTATCTTAAAAAACTAATGGGACAAAAGAATCCTTTGAATTCCTTTCTTAATTTCTACAGAAAATTTTAACAGAATGATCTAAATGACAAAGTCATGGGGAAATTCATAAACAATATTAATGAATATATTTCTATCTTTGCTGTTTTTAGTAAGCAAACAGTTATTAAAATGTTTACTATGTGCCAGGCACTGTGCTAAGTGTTAGATTTACAAAGAAAGGCAGAAAGAATCCCTGTACTCTAGGAGTTTACAATCTAATGGGGGAGACATGAACCCCTTTATTACTCCTATGGGATAAGCAGTAACCCCCAGTATAAAAGGAGAAATAGATTCAGAGTTTAGTGACTGACCATAAATCCCTGAAAATGTCAATAGTAGACAAATGTATGTGGTATATCTTCTCAATTTTGACTGTTTTCTTTTGATAAGTTCAAAATAAACTTTCTTACTAACCAACTGTTTGAGGCAGAAATAGATCTACTTCAGGTATATTTAATTTTACTCAGATAACTAGAAGACTTTAGGAGAAGGAGAGGGAAGAGGAAGAACAATGGAAAGACAGGAAGAACCATAAATACAAACCACCGAAATGTGAAAAGAGCTGGAGACCCAATGTAAGTGAAATGACCTTTAATACTGTGTACCCATGAGTCTCACACCACTTTCCTAGCCCCCTTCCTATTCAAGACTTTTTAGATTCAGTAAGTGTTCTGAAATACTCTCCTCCTTTCTATTCCTTTCCTCTCTGTATTTTATAGAAGACTAGGAAAAGAGCTAGGCATATCTAATATCCCTGAGTAGTTTTTGTTTCCAAGATCAAAAGCCAGGGCAGATTTTCCTTATATTCATTCCTTTCATCTCCTTGAAAGCATCAGTCAGTCAGTCAGTCAGTCAGTCAGTCAGTCAGTCAGTCAGTCAGTCAATCAACTAGTATTTACTGAGCACCTATTTGCTAGGCATTGTGTCAAGCATTGAGGATACAAGAATGGCCAAAAAAAAAAAAAAAACAACAACAAAAAACCCAACAGCCCCCTCTCTCAAGGAGCTCATAACAGATCAAAGAAACTTCCGTTGGTAGTGAGCGTGCGAACTGGTTCAAACTGGATTTCCCTGAAACACCTTCCTAGGATAGCCTAATTCTGCTATTGTCAAAAGATGACCTGGCCCACTGTGTGCACATTCATGGGACCAAGAATTTCCCTACAGTGGGGCCTGACACTGTCAGAAGCTGAAATTGGAACATAGGACAATGTTTCCTATTGTTTTCTTTAGACTTCTGCTTACTCTCTTCCTCAATCATGAATTGTTAATCTTCCTGACATAAATCTATTAATAATATTCACTTTGCAATAAAAAATAAAATTGTTTTTTTAATAGATTAAGTGGGGACAAGTATTACTGAATAGCCTGAATTATGGAATAGTTTTTTTGGGTTTTTTTTTTTTGTTTTGTTTTTTAAGAAATACCCTGTCTTTTGTTCGTTTTGCTTTGCTGCTGCCCAGCCTCTGGGTATATTGACCCCATACCTAGAATGTTTTCTGTCCATATCTTCTCATGCTAAATAGCTTTCCCTTACTTCAAATCACTTTTCAGGTACTTTTCAGGACCTTCTTTAATCACCACCCCACCCTCAAAACACACTGCTACAAATGATCCCTCCCTATTCCCAAATCTTATGATGATGTCTCATTTACTTATGCTATAGTTTTTATTGGTTATTTCTGTCTTTAACTTATCACACTAAAAGAGTATTAGCTCACTAAAGGCCAAGTCTATTTTTTTGTCTTTATCAATTAATAAATCAATAAACATTTATTAAGCACCTACTATGTGCCAGTAACTGTGCTAAGCACTGGAAATACAAAAAGAAGAAAATGAAAGTCCCTACCCTCAAGGGGCTCTCAATCTAATGATGATAACTCCAAGAACAATACCTTGCACACAGCAAGATTAGTGTTTGTTGAAATGAACTGAATTGAAATATGTTGTTATAATAAATATTGCCCAATCAAGTATTGTCCAGTAGAGGTTCAACACGGTTTGTTTTAACAACAGAGATCACTTATAATTACTGCATTCATTGCCTGGAAATAGTAAGACTTACAGGGAATAGCGTCAGTCAGAGAACTACTGTTAAGTTCTAGACACCTGATGTGTAGGACACAATGGCCTTGGAATCAGGAAGACCTACGTTCAAATCCTAACTTACACATTTACCCTGGGCCAGGTATTTCACCTCTTTAATTTCAGTTTTCTTGTCCATAAAATGGGGTTACTCACACCTGTGGTACTCACTTTACATGGCTGTTGTAGAGATCTTTAAAGAAAACCTACCTATAGGCTTTTCAAATCTTAATACATCATACATACATATGTTAGTAATTATTACACTTCTTTTAATTTCTACTAATTGATATATTCCCTTGACATAACAAATTGCATTTGAATGAAGTCTGGAAATTTTTCTCATAAATTCCATTTTTCTCATAAATTTCTTTTGGGAGGTGCAAGCAGCACCAGTAACAATGTAATCTACTTATGGTATCTCAGGACCTAGGCTTCTTCAATAAAATCTCATTATTTTTGTAGCTAAGTAAGTTTTTTTCTTCTTTATGCTAATGGTAGATTTTCTTTCAGCAAATCTGCCACAACACTATGAATTATGTTGTATTTCTGAAAGAAATGCTCACAGACGAGCATAAGGCACTGTGCAGATTCATAGTATCTTGAAAAGAACCCCATATCAGTTTTCATGACTATTGGACCAAAAGGCTCTTGGAACACACAAAACTATGTAGTCCTTCTGTTTCATTTCTAAGTATTTTGAATTTTCAGAGAACTGCCACTCTTCACATTTTTTTTTTTTGCAGGGCAATGGGGGTTAAATGACTTGCCCAGGGTCACACAGCTAGTAAGTGTCAAGTGTCTGAGGCTGGATTTGACCTCAGGTACTCCTGAATCCAGGGCCAGTGCTTTATCCACTGTGCCACCTAGCCGCCCCAGTCTTCACATTTTTACTCTCATTTTGCAAAGCATTACTAACTAGTAGGAAGAGCAAGGAAAATGAGGATTGAATTGGAAAGTAAGGAATTCCATTTAGCTCATCAGATTTTCTTTCAACAATGAAATGAAGGCTGAAAACTGGAAATAGGTTATTCTGAGGGCACAATTTACCATTTGGTTTCTGGGGGGAGGCGAGGGCGGGCAATACAAGTTCAAACACATTTTTCATTGGCTCTTTTTTTTTTTTTTTCGGAGCAATGAGAGTAAAGTGACTTACCAAGGGTCACACAGCTAGTAAGTACATTGCCTCTTAAAAAAAAAATATGAGTCGGGGCAGCTAGGTGGCACAGTGGATAGAGCACTGGCCCTGGATTCAGGAGGACCTGAGTTCAAATCGGCCCCAGACACTTGACACTTACTAGCTGTGTGACCCTGGGCAAGTCACTTAACCCCAATTGCCTCACCCAAAAAAACAAACAAACAAACAAAACCAAACAACAAAAAAAATATGAGTGTGAAATGACATGTAAAAGAAGAACCAAAAGGAATTGCTGAAACTTTCTGGAAATATGGTTCAAAATGACTATTTAAATGGCTATTTGGTAAAGAATTTGAAAATGATCAAACAATAGCCTCTTTTAAAAGTGAACCAAAGAGCAGCAGCTAGGTGGTGCAGTGGATAAAGCACCGGCCCTGGATTCAGGAGGATCTGAGTTCAAATTCTGCCTCAGACACTTGACACTTACTAGCTATGTGACCCTGGGCAAGTCACTTAACCCTCATTGCCTCAAAAAAAAAGTGAACCAAATAAAGAGACTGTTAATTCATAAAGTTAAGTTTCCAGAAAATAAATGATGGGACTAGAAATTTTTACAAAATGGCCCCACAGGAATGGTGAGTAGTATGGCATTACAAAGAGTGCTGAACTCCAGTCAGTCAACACAACCTAGTTTGAATTGTCATGTTTGTCATAAGACTCAGGACCACAAGCAAGTCACTGAACCTCACCAAACCTCCGTTTCTCCTCCAGAATATGGCAATAACAATACCTGGATTATTTTACTGGTTTGTGGTGGGGGTTAAAGGAAATACTGACAAAGCACTTTGAAAACTAAAAAATTCTATTAAAATGTCAGATATTTTTAATGGTCACATAGCTCCTCAAAATCCTTCCAGATAACTGGGGGTTCATTAACTTGAGCATTCCTTCACTTAACAATAAATAATGACACATCCTTAGTAATCCCCCCCCAATTCAAATTAGTTTTCTACCCTTCTGCTTATCATTTTCATCAAAGTAAAAATTCATTTTCCCCTCCTGTTTCCCTATTGAATTTAAAAGGAACTACACACATGCACAAGAATTATAAAGTACCCCCAGAAAAGAGAACTAAATGTCTCAAGAGAAGGCAGGTAGACTTCAGGTAAGCCCTTCCAAACATTTTTTGCCAAATAATGATTTATGTAAGATAACTAATAAAGCAGAGTAAGTACATTTTTGGCTACCTTATGCTAGATAAGAAGAAGCACTCACTTCGAAATATCTCCATAGATATGTTATTTCCAAGGCTGTTTTTTTAAAGAGACACCAAACAACATTCACAAAGGTATTATACCCTACAATGTAATATGCTAGCACAAAGAATATAATATATCATTTTTCTTTCTTTGTAACAGAGATGTCATAACATAAAGGGATTTTCATATGACACTAGAAACTATAAAATGAAACATTTAATTATAAATACATCTTTTCACAGGCTCTTAAAACCTATTCAGATTTCAAAAAATATTTCTGAAAAATTCTTTTTACAATTTTAGTGGTTTATGTGGACATGAGCAACTTTGTTACATTCTTTTGGAAGCGCTGTTTTTTCAAATTAAATCTGAAAAAGTGAACATTTTAAACAGATACACACAAACATTTGCTTAAACATTTATACATGAGTATGCTTTTTTTTCATTACCAATAAATAGTTACTGAGTGCCCACTAGATCCATCATACTAGGAAATATAAGATTTATATAATGTGGTTAGAAATTGTTCCTGATCTCTAATTTACAACTAGTGGTGAGATATGAAATAGAGTTAAGTTCCATTGTAACATGACAACTCATTGCTATAGAGATCATACATAGTTTATGCTCTCCACAATCTTTGTGGAGGAGAGGAGTCAAGACCAATGATTTCATCAGTGGGGACCTCCAGGTCTGTAAACTTTCTCTACTCATATAGACCTATAGATCTGTCTTATGAAAACTGCTTCAAGAGAGTTGCAACAAGAAGTTAAGCAACTTGTCCATGATGAGCCAGCTAAAATGTATCAGAGACAGGATTCTGAGGCTAGTCATCTACTTATATGTACTAAAGTGCCTCGTGTCCCCTAAAATATCACTGTTAAAAAAGCTAAATAGCACAGAGCTTGGGACGACAACATTATAAATTCATAAACGCAGTAAATTTAGACTTTATAGTTGGACAGAGTTTTTTGAGGTGCTCTAAACTAAACTTCATTTAATAATCCAAAAAGTGAGAGAGGCTAAGTGTTTGGACAATGTCCAAAGTTTCAAAGTTAGTGGCACTGCTTGGACTATAACTCATTTTTCCTGACCCTTAGTCCTATGTACTTTCTACTCTAAACACTACAAGGTATTAGCTACTTTCTAGATATCCATGGTAGCCTTTCACATCTTCTATTAGCTACCCAGATAAATGCCAAGTTGTTATAACATGAGAGCTGACTTGAACTAGATTGAGATGAGATGACTCCCGGTGCCTGAGCTGATGTAAGTCTGAATGAAGTCATTCAGAAAATGATTTTTGGACTCTCCAGTATTTTATATCATTCTCCTTTCCATTGGTATGATGTAAAGTTGATTGTAACAAAACAGGCAAATGCATAAGCAACTTGAAACATATTCAATATTTGTTTGATACACACATAAGGCTGGAAGTCATGGAACAGAGAATGGGAGTTGGAGGAGACCTTGGAAGTCCGTACTGTATTATATCAAAGTGCTCCCTAGAGGAACTGGATGTTCAGCTGAGTACTATTTATAAAATCTTTAAGTTATAAACTACACACTCTTTGAATAAGCTACTTTTTCTATTTAATGGAGACAGAAAACAATTTAGACTAACTGCATTCATGTTTTGAAGGAGATGTTTTTGTTCTGTAAACTAGTGCTACAAAGATTGGTTTGCTTTAGTCACATTCTAATAGTGTCTTTAATAGCTGGGGCACTTAAAAAATTCACCCTGTACTCCTAAATTTTGAAAGGATCAATGCAAAATGAAGTGAGTCTTAAATTATGTCATCAAAGAAGCCAGGTACAGAAAGATTTGGCAACTAAAGCGTTAATGTGACTCTATTATAACAAAACAACAACAATAAATTAACAACTTGGAGAAGGAAACTGCAAACCACTCCAGTATATCCTTGCCAGGAAAACCCCAAATGGGGTCATGAAGAGTTGTATATGACTGAAAAGACTGGATGACAACGATAATACCTAGCATTCATATGACATTTTAGGTTTTGCAAAGTTATAAATATGATTTTTATTTTATCTTTATAACAAAACTGGGAGGTAGGTGTTAGTGGTCTTCCCATTTTATACTTTCAGAAACTGAGACAGACATTAAGTGACTTGCCCAAAGTTATAAAGATAATAAGCGTCTGAATCTGGATTTGTGAGTGATTTCAAATATAGCATTCTATCCATTGAACCAACTAGCTGCCTTGGAATCAAGCAAACTAAGTAAGAGAAAAGGTATCCAACTGTGGGGTCTGGCTTTTGCCATTGCTCAAATTAGCCATCTAATTCCAAATCCTTACTTCATTCCACTTTATAAGGAAAGGACAAACCAAACTGAATATTTCAAAGATATATACACTAGTGGAACTCTGGGCAAGAGTTTTTATTTGCACTACTACTCCCCAACAAGACTCAGCTCAAGGAGATGTTCATCCTCTCCTTTCAGATTCTGTAGACGTTAGAAATGAAGAGACTGTAGACATGCTTGCAAACAGAATCTATTAGAGTTTGACCATTTAGGACCCTACTGCTCGAAACTTCCCTAAAATTGGCTGTGAAGGTTCTTATAGGAGTTAGGTTCCAGTTTTCAGTTATGGTTGGAATAACTAGGATCTATTCATTTATCCACCCAAAGCTTCTCTTTTCCTTCTAAGAGCACACAATAAGAAAGCACCTTTTTCCTCAAACCTACAAATGGATTACTTTACATCCATTAAATAATTTAAAATCAGTAATTTGCAATGTCAGATTTTCAATTTCTCTAGCATAACAAAACACATTTTCTGTTATAAAAATTGTTATGCTTTGTTAATAAGTGTGATCAAATCACATTTGATTCAGGTAAACATTATGTTATACAACCCCATACTGAATGGGGGAAGCACTTGCAGAAAAGTACCAGAAATTTCCAAGCCAGTTTAATAAGAAAATAGCAATTAAGTGTTCAATCTCTCAACAAGCCAGGGATGATTAACTTTATTATTATAAAAAGTAGATTTCACAATTTTTATCAATGTGTTTCTACTTTGAGACTCTTTTAATTCCACTTTAATTTCCTCCCCATCACAGAACTCACCACGAATACCAAGGAAAAGGTCACTTGTTTAGTCTAAAAGTAGGGAATCACACTAGGGGACGGCTGTCTCTCTCTAGTTTCCATTAAAAGCACTGGAGGGAATTTTAGAGTGCTTCAGAAGTAAGTTTTAGAAAGATCAATTCCTCATTTTCATTTCTCCTAAAGATTTCTGAATTCAACATTTTTCCATTAAGTTTCAAGAGGTATCTTTTCTACTTAGTTTTTACTCTTTCAGTTTTGCCTTTTGAAAAACTAGTTTAAGTACAAGAGTTATTAAACAAATTAAATTAGCCAAAATGAAATCAAAATTCTTATCAAGTCCCTGTTTTTACAAAGAATGTATTGCTGGGATTGAAGCAATTAGTTGTTTTTTTTCCCAGCATCCCAAACCCTGAAAACACGCTCTAAGTCCAAATTTCCATGTCAAGTCCTCTAAATGGTATCAACCAGATACATTTCAATACTAAAAGGATGACATTTCACTTTATTGAATTCTTGGTTGTTTCAATATTCGCTATGAAAGTAGCAAGGACAACCAGAAAAAATTGAACTTCTTCAGACCATGTGTCACATTGTACTTTTATAAGTGACTGATTTACCACATTTATGATTATGATTATGTATTATGATTAGAGCTGACTTTCATGAAATTAAAAAGGGAGACTACAAATAGTCAGATTTCCCTTTAGAAAGGGAATATATCCCTAAAGAAAAATGAATCTTTGCACACTTGAATGAGGAACAATGAAGAATGGACTTTTCCCTAATGAGGGCCTCACTTTGGCAATTCATTAAACTCTGCAAACCTGTGGCCACCTCTCCATTAGGTATCAGAAGGTGGGGCGAAGGGACAACCAGAAGGCACCACACGAAAATGAAATATAATGATATACTCCATCATGCTAAAGCTACGCCTCTATGAAATTGAATCTACTGACACGAGGCAGACATGTGCAAATGAAGACACTCTGTGAGTAAAGCAAGCCCATTCCTAGAATGTTATACCAAGACAAAAATAAAAGGAGTATTTACCATAGCAAAGAAACAGTGCTGCACTCACCAGTGAAATGTGCACCTATCAGAGGTCAGGGTAAATTGTATTTCTCTCATGACTGCAGATCTTCAAAGATTTAGTAATGGAGATAGACCTACGATGCACATTCAAACCCATCACTAACATATCTCAGAGAGGTGAACAGCATCAGACAGAGCCTGCCAAAGACACCTCCTCAAGTTTCCACTGATGCCTTCACATTTAGGTAGGGTAAAGAATAGTGTGGACCAATATGCCATATATTAATAGCTTACACATAAAAAGGCATGAAGAAAAGGTGATTGCTTTTGGGAATACTGATAGGATGAGTCCCTTCCTTCTGTCCCCTAACCACAATGGGTTCAAAAAACTATTGAGAGTCTGATTTATTGGACCTGAGAGACAAGTATTTTCATCACAAGGCAGCTTCAGGGTTAAAAGCAAATTAGAAATGGGAGTAAAAGAAAGAAATGAAAGACTACACATGGATAAAATGGATACATTTGGGGTTTTAAGTTTTCAACTTTTCCAAGAGGTAATTCATGACACCATTTTAGTGATGTGATCTACAGAAAGGTTTCCACCTATTTAAGACAACTTTTTTTTTTTTAAAGTCGACTGAGTAGTTAATTAATTGGCCAGCTATAGACATCTGTAGCCAAGTTCCTTAGTTCCTCAGGTACCATACAGAAGGTAAGTTGAAATAGGGTATGCCCCTCTGTTTGCCTTAAACCCTACATTACAAGGGGCATAGAATTTTCGATTCTTTCCACCCAGGTATCTCATTTACAATATACAAGAGTTCATAGCAAATATTTCAAATTTCCTCTGCCAAATATCTGCCAGATCAAAAAAGAATAAATTTCAAATATTATGTAAAAGATAATGAATGGCAGGGTACGTGCCGACAATCTAGAGATCTGAGTCTCTTTTTTCAAAAAACCTGTTATCCCCATTTTACAGAAGAGTAAACTAAGGTACAAAGTGATTGTTTTTTGAAGAAGTCACTATATAGCTGAGTTTACATGTACAGACCTCTTCTAAATTTATCAGCTAAAAGAGTAAAACACACACACACACACACTCACACATACACACACACACCCCTCTAATAACAACAAAAATATCAAGTCAGTCAACAAAAAAGTGAAACTAGTGTTTTGATAACCTAAGCCAATAGCAGGGATCTGAACTCCCATCTACATGTCTGAATTTCCCATTTTCAGCTTTTACACATGCTATGTATAACCTACCTTTTGCCATAATTTAGAAATACTACTGACCAGAGATCCCAATAATTTTTTTTAAATTATTGCCTGTTTCTATTTTCCCGGACAGCAAATCCTGGAAACATTTCCACATTTCTTTGCAATATACCAACAAATCTGAGTTTTAAGTCCAAAGATTTATAAACAATCCTGATATTACTCCTCACTTAGACTATTTGAGCTTCAATTTTCTAACTGTAAAATGGTACTATCACAAAGTCATCATATTACATAAAATAACAACTGATTTTTAAAATGACTGTAAAACTCCTCTGAAGATGTAAAGTTTTATGTACATTCTAAAAACCAGTTATATTACTCTAGAACAGGTATATGATACAAATCTCTTCAATGATGTATTGGAAACAGGCTAGAATTCAATAAAAATCCTTTCATTTTTCTGTTTAAGAGGAAACGTGCCTTAACAAAGTGGGTCTAAGAGTGACTTAGTGTGGCCCTTTTGTGATTTGGGTTCATTTGCATCAATTTCATTTAGAATTTAAGCAACAAAAATAGTGCTTACTTCTTCAAAGTAAGTACAATCACAGCAGGAGGCAAAGTCAGGAATGCTATTTAAAACTATGTTTTTCTTGGGAGCCTCTTGGTAAAAAAGCAAAGTTATGTTACCTGATGAACACACAGTATTCACCGAACACTTGACAAGTAGAACAGCGATGGGTTAAAATTTTTGCTCAAAAATTTTTGTGTGTGGTAAGAGACGGCCTTCCTTTGTTAACAGAAGGTATACATCATCTATTTTCGGTGACTACTTAATAAACTCATCACAATATTTCCCCTTCTACTTCAAGTGATGTTTTAAAAAATAATATGGCATCATTTATATTAGGAAGCTGATATGCCAAGTATTCCTTCCAAATTAAGAAAAATAAAACTCCCCCAAATTAATTTTTAAAAAAAATTTACATGGTAATAATACCTGTAATCCACACAGCAAAAACTCAAAATAAAATATATGAGGTTACTGAATTAGTGAAAAAAAAGCTGCCCTCACCAGAAAAATGTTAAACCTTTTATCTTTCTTTTTTCAAACATTTTAACCTTTTTTCAATCACATAACACGTTAGTCTTGAATTCTAGAAGACTGAAATGCTTAGCTAGATCAGCCCTGGTTTACAACTTCTTTTCAAGAAATTTCTCAAAGGGTCAAATTTAACCCTTTAGTACCCTTCTCTAGTGAACTTGATGATGCCATCGTATGAAATAATAACTATTAATCCTTGACAAGAATTTTCCTATAACTCTTTAGCTTTGGAGATATGTATTATAATATCCGTCAAATATTGGGGGGCAGTTGATGATTGAACTTTTGGTCAGCTACAAAACAGGCAATCAAGTTTCTAAATTGTCTTTTCCCCATGTGCTTCAACCATCGCTTTGAAAGGAGAGGGGAGGAAGAGAGGAGCATTTGATTGATGTAAAATGTTAAGACTTGGTAGCTTTCACTTGAAAATGATATGTCAAAACCCACTATTTGCACTTTTTTCAAAAAGGGGAGAGATTTGTGCTCCTTTGAAATATATATGATACACCATCGTGAGCCATTTTATATAATATGGATGTAGATTTCATCCTTTGTTCAACTATAGTGTTTTAATGATGCCAAAATATGACCTACCTAATCTTATGTCACAAATAATTTAATGTTTAAAAATTGATAGGACAAAATAATAATGCTCCCCCAAACCTAGAATTCCTGCCTTATCACTTCAAGGAAGTTACAAAATTCCTGTAAAAGAATTTAGGCTTGTTCTTCAATTTACTTCTTTTCTTCTATGGGAAGTATGCACTATTATCCTTATATCTGAGTTCACTTAATAAAGAGGCAAAAATCAGGAAGACAGGGTACCTTCCCCATAAGATTTTATTTATTTATTTTTTTGAAGAAGGTGATACATGTGAGTTAAAACATTATATTGCCCATCAGGAAATTCACCATGTACTTTTCATGTATTAAATATTTTCAATAACTCACTTTTTTTTTCTTAGTAGAAGTCTATTTGCCTAGTGAGAGAAAGTTACTTTTTTAAAGGTTCTCAGCTTAGATTTAACTCTGACTGGCAAAATATAAAAGTAATTGTAGGGATAATCAAAGCATAAATGGTGTGCAGTAAGTAGTCATTTAATGCCACTCACACAACCTGTTACAGAAAAGAAAATGGAGCTGGTAATGACACTTTTATTGGATACCCACACTTGCTTATATCCCCACTAAAATGGATACCTGCATATTATCCAAACAGCCTAATTTATATCCAAAAAGCTGGAGGCAAAAATCACATCCAAACAGGATTTCTCACAAAATAGTTGTTATACTTCATTAAAAAACTACCAAAATATTGCAAGTATCAACTTTCTTATTTGTATCAACACATAAACATACAAACAATATGATTTACATATATGTGTAGATATGGGCATATTTACATATGTATATGTGGTAGTTTGTCCCAAATTATCAAAAAGAAAATATCATAGGTAAGTTTTTTAAAACTTTGAGAATTCTTTTTACAGGGCTTAGTCTGCACATTCGTAATCATCTCTAAAGGTAATTAAAATTCCTCTCCTCAAAAATTAAGAAAAGAAAGTTTTTTTTTTAATGACAGGATAGATGGGAGGCCCTTCTCTTGCCCTCCTTCACATACCCCCTTTTTAATTCTTTTTAGAAAAGCATTTTTTTATATAGGATTAGACACTACACTGCCTTCTTCATGCTAACTGTGCTCTGTTCTGGTCTAGCCAGCAATGTTTCAACTGGCAGCTTGCGCTACAGTAGCATCTGCCTCCCAGCTAAAAACAACTCTCATAAAGGCTTTCACAAATGGGAACGCTCTCATTTTACATTACACATTGGTCTATTCAGTCAGTTAATATTTTCTTTACAAATCATCCCAGGCTTTTCTCAATGGCTACACAAGTCCTTCCCCTTCCCTGTAACTGAGAATGGAGAAACTTATATGTGAGCTTCTTAAAAGAACTTGGAAGCCCCAGAAGAGACGGACAAAGTAGACATTATTTCCTCCCCTTCCTGAGCATAGATGTCTTTATTTTCTTCATTTTATTTTACCTCCATTTCCCCAAGGCTATGAATTAACTCCCTAAAGGTTGACTTCACTCCTGGAACTTTCAAGAATCATTTTTTCCCTATTTCCTGGCCTGTCCCTGGTGCTGCCCAAGTTTCTTTTCTGCTTGGGATAAACTTCTCTAAAGCTGAAAGCAGAATAAAAGGGACTGTCTGGAGTGGCAATATTTACTTGCTATAATGACCTGCTTACTTAGACTTTGTAATCTTTCCAGCTTTCTTTCACAATGACTTCCTGAAATTGCTCAGCTCTCATTGTTCCCTATTTCTTCTTCTTTTTTTTTTCCCTCTCCTCTTTATCTCTCTCTCCTGCGCACTTTGCTGGGACTGGATTGCACATCAAGCAGCACGTCTGGCTCAAGACCTTAGTGAGCACCCTTCAAAGAAAGTCGATTCAACCCCAGGCATAAGGAAGACCATCCTAAAATCTTCCTTCCCCGCCCCCCCCCCACCCGACTCCTACGCCTCTCAAAACTTGTCCTGCAAATGCAAAGGAATTCAAGTGAATAGCTAGCGCACTTTGGTACAACTCTCTGAAAAAGTTACAAACTTTCGTGTTGCAAACAGTTCCTCTTCCCTTTATTCTTATTTCTCCATGCAGTTCTCCTAGTGCCCGCCTGCAACCTCCTTACCCCGCACCCCCGGCCAAGAAAAGAGCTTCCAAATGTCTTCAAAAATAGAAACCGTGATGTGCTGCAGAAGATATCAGGAGACCCCCTGCCCGTCCCCCCAAGCACGCACACACACGCCCTCCTTCATCTCCCAACCCTAGTCGTGCCCTAAACTGAAGTTAGATCCCCAAACTAACAAGGGATAAAACAACAATAACAAGAAAACTTTTCTGCAGCGTGAGCGCGCAAACAGGTGTTTCCCCCCCGCCCCCACCAAACCAAAAAAAAAAAAAAAGAAAGAAAGAAAAAAGAAAGAAAGAAAGAAAGAAAGAAAGAAAGAAAGAAAGAAAGAAAGAAAGAAAGAAAGAAAGAAAGAAAGAAAAAGAAAGGGAGACAAAAATCCAATTAATGACACATGGTAAGCGGAGCTCTACGAAGGAGAGCGCTGCCCAGGTTAGTGGCACTGACCCTGGCTGCCGAGCGCCTGCCTGCGGGGGAGGCTCCGGAAGCGGCGGCGGCGGCAGCGGCGGCGGCGGCGCTGCGCGGAGTACGGTACCTGCTTTGGCCGGGGCTGGCAGAAGACAGCTCTCCCAGTCCTCTCCAGCTCCATGTGCTGCTGCTCCACCTCGCAGCAGAGCCGCGGCGGCAGGAGGCAGCTCCGCTCTCGGTCCCTCCCCTCTCCACTCCACTTCCTCATTCCAGTGCAACATCACTGCAGCCCGCGGCCAGCTCCAGGCATTTCGCCACTTCTACTATCCTGCGCCTCTCAACCTTCATTTAAGGACTAGGCAGGCGGCGGCGGCGGCGGCGGCGGCGGCGGCAACCAGCCCTGGAGGTAGCAGGCTCAGTGATGCTGTCAGAGGACGGCACACCCCCTTCTGCATCGATGGGCCTGGACATTAGAAAATTGCACGGGCATTCTTTGCGCCCCCCTTCTTAACCCTTGGGGTCCCACACAATCCTCAACTTGGGGACTTCTTTAAAGGAGTGTGAGGTGTGTGCCACGTGGAAAGTCGAGATGTCTATTGTGTGTTTACATCATCTATATGACATGTGCTTATGTATATACATTTTTTTTTCCTGAGAGAGATTTGTATCACCACTTGCTTGTGCACTCACATATGTACCTGTTTACTAGGAAGTAACAGGTGGAATGAAGACTGGTACAACCTTTAGTTATTTTCCCATATTTCAGCAGCAGTCCAGTATGCTGAATTTTCCCCTAAGCCAAACAGGGTCCAGTTGGCATTTCTTTTCTTCTCAGTTCTGGCTGAGGCCTCAGGGTTCAAGTGATGAGCAGAGTCTTACATAGGTGGGGGTGTGGAAAAGTGTGTGTGAAAGCCACATGTGTATGGAAGATTCCTAACAGCCAATGGAATATCACTTTTCTCGTTTCCCTCCCACCACTAAGGTAGAAATGAGGGATCCTTCCCCCATCCCTTTCCTTATACTTGGTACACAACTTAGAGTCAACTCTCCCTGAGACTGAACTCATTAATAGGTTATGTAGACAGCCAATTCCATAGTTTGATCTGAGGAGCACAGTGACCCACTGACCCCTCAAAGTAGACTCACAGTGCCTGAAATTCCCATCACCTGTCACTTCATTGAACTGAAACATTTAGACTCTAGAAGCACCCATTAAAATGCAAGAATGTTACTTGGAAGATTTTTAGCATTTGCTAGTATATTGGCAAAGTTCGAGAAGGTATAATCTAGCACACAGGAATCCTCCAAAAGAATGGGACATAGGACAAATAAATTTTGATCAACATGAATCAGGAGACAGATAGTGCTCCATAGTGGAGCATTGCCTGGGGAGGTCAGAGGAGGTGCTCCATTGAGAAGGTAACCTCTCAGGCACAGCCCTGGGTGGTGATGGTGGTGGTGCTGCTGCTGCTGGGGGAAGTGGTTTGAAGACAACCTTAAGTTACTTAACAATTTTGCTTTCTGACATGTGGCTTCTACATACTATAAGGAATAACTAGAGCTTTGTGTGATTTCCTTGTGAATCACTTTCAATATTTAGTTATCTCCCTCCCTTCTCATCCCATTCATTGCATGAAAAATCATAGATTTGCAGGGTTTAGATAGAGACCTTAGAGATCATCTAGAATATTTTCATCATTTAACAGGTGAATAAACTGAGGCCATAGAACTTAAGTGATTTGTACAATATAATGCTAATAAGGAGCCATTGTAGAATTCAAACATAGGTCTTGGGGCTACCTAACCAGTGCTCCAACACTATGTTACATCTCACTGTATGAAATTCCTTGGCAGGAGTTCCAGGTTTCAAAGTGCGATTGCTATCCTGTTGTTTGATGTCCCCTATCCAAGCAGTCATGGATAACCGAGGAGGGGAGACATTCAGCCAGGACCTGGCTGTCTCTAAAAGTGTCAGTTTTCCCAAATAATAGCTCAAATTTCCATAGAGCCTTAAGATTTACAAAAACACTTTTTGCAATTGCTTCAAGTATTGTTATCCCCATTAGTAGATGAAAAAACTGACGTTGTGGGAGTTAAGTCGTTGGACCAGGCTTACATATCCAGTGAGTATCTGAGGAAAAATTCAGCTTGGTCTCCTGATCATAGGTCCCTCCCCCCATATTCTATCTGTTACACCATGCTGACTGTCTGATGCTCCAGTGACTCAGATCCACTCCAACTATTGGAAAAATAACTCGGAAATGTGCATGGTACTTGCAGTGGGCAAATATACTCTCATTACCATTCAGGGATTCCATTAATAACAGATTTCAAGTAGTATCTGGATGGCTTCAACTATTTCCTACTAGTTCTCAAACAAAATTTCCTAAGTTCAAAAATCCTGTTATATGAAGATTTGTTGAAATTAACTTTCTGGCAGTTTTCTAGGGACAGAGAAACAAGGTAATTTCAGATGCAGTGATTACTATACATAATTTTACACAAGCATCTTACTGTTGAATAGAGTTGAGAGTCAATATGTGAAAAACAACATGCTTTCTTCCTTTTGTGGGAAAAATAAATTTTGGGAGAAATTGAAAAATATGTACTGATAATTTTTTGACCACCCTGTACAGATCAAAAATCACTTTATTTGTGATTTCAAATATTTCAAAGCGCGATGTGTTCATAAAAAGGAATATGGCTGTAAATAATTGTGAATGTGAAAAGCATGATTTATTCAATTAATAATGAAGATTTAAAAATTTCAGTCTTAAAAATCCTTTCTACAAATTCAAAGGCAAGCAATTGAACCTTATGGAATCCAACATCTTTTAGAGTTTTCTCACGTTATGAGAAATAGGTAAAAATGTAGAAAGAGAAACAATCATAAACATTAAAGTAAAACAAAGCAATTTGTTATCTTTTTCGGACTTGGAAACCTCCAATTAAGAAAATAGAGAAGAAAAAAACACAACTAACCATAAGCCACTTGATTACAACTTTGGCCACATTGAACTTTGTCTCATCGTTCTTATTCTTGGCAATTTCTACTTCTGATACTTCATCTTTTCCATTTTCACAGATTTCTGAAAGTCAAAACTTTGCCTGAATTGAGACGAGTTTCCCCGGCCTTTCATCGGTTTTTTCATGAGTACTTGCAAATGGAGAACAAATTTTTTCATATGTGGCAGAAGACATAGGAATCTGAAAAATAAGGTGAGTTGAGCTAAGAGTCCAAGACTGTACCAATCTCAGGTCTTGTTACAGAGTTGCAAAAAAGAGCATGGTTGGTACTATGCTAGACTATACTCCTGAAATATAAAACTTAAAGATGTTATCTATTCTTTAGGATTTAAAAATAACCCTTCTACACTAAGCGCTCAGAATTCTGCTTGCTTGGTAATCCAGTGAAGTGAGACAGTGGTACAACTATCACTTATTGCTTTCCATTGGATATTGGGTTGAAAAGATTCATCACACCCTGAAATAATGGACAGCAAAAGTTATGATGTTTCTGAATAAAAGCTTTAACTAAAATTTCTTCTTTATTTGACTCTTTGTTTTGTGGGCAATGAGGGTTAAGTGACTTGCCTAGGGTCACACAGCTAGTAAGTGCCAAGTGTCTGTTGCCAGATTTGAACTCAGGTCCTCCTGAATCCAGGGCCAGTGCTTTATCCACTGTGCCACCTAGCTGCTCCTCTTCTTTACTTGAAACCAACAATATTTGGATTCCCAAAAGGAGTTGATCATAGCCATACCGTTTGATAAGGAATGTCTGACTTTAGTGGATTATCTGAGTTAGATGTAGTCATTCTCATACTTTCCATTAAATCTTACCTTTACATAATGAAAACACCTTTTTGTGAAAAATTTAGACCAGTTCACATAAGATTTCCACCAGTAAGCTTCATTGTTAAAACTCATCATTTGAAATCTATAAGATTATCCTAAGAGAACACAACCTCTGGTATGTCCTGGAGGAACTTTAGGGTGGGTCCAATGAGGGGCTGTCCTACAAGACCAGCCTAATCAAATTTAGAGATGTTCAAAGCCATCAGGTTGTCCACAAACTTATTATTCATTATTATTATCATTATTGCTGTACCAACTGAACTATGGCATGAATAAGCACCTGAATACATTGATCAAGGGATCAGTTGAAGTTGTGATTGTATTTTTAGGTGAACATCTTATATTAAACATTTTATTAATTTGTAAACATATATCTTTTTTTTTTTCATTTCCCCAGTGAGTTGGGGAATTGGGTTGGAAAGAAGTGTTTGGGACAAATGAAGTCTTTTTCCTCCCCTTAATTTCTTCCTTGATTATCCCAGTCGACTAGAGTAGGGAGGAACGGATTGTCTATGAGTAGGGAGGAACAGATTGGCTATGCATCAGCCATATAGATAGACTCTGTGTCCTTCAGAAGGGACATACCAATGATCTTTGAAGAGGTCATAGAGCTGCTTTTTTAAAATGCAAGTTTGGAAGCTCATGGTAGTTACAGTTTGCACATTATAAGCTAGAGGAAGAGGGAAGCATATAGTGGAATATAAAGGGAGGTTATTTTCTCATCACGTCCTCTAAGTAGAATAAGCTCGAATAGAAGAATCAGTCTCAATTAGACACATACTAGTGAATTTCCTCTATCTTACTTTGTACATCTACACCATAGCTCCTTTTGAATGAATGAAAAAAAAGAATTTATTAAACATTTATCATATACCAGGCACTGAGCTAAGTAATCAATAAATCAATAACCAATCAATCAATAAACATTTATTAAATACCCACTGTATCCCAGGAACTGTGCTGCATTGGGAATACAAAAAAAGAGGAAAATGAAAGTTCCTGCCTGAATATTATTTGTTCATCTACATGTTTTCTTCCTTCGTTCAGCCTAGCCACTGCAGGGAATCAAAATTTCTCCAGGGACAAGGACTCTAAGTTGCTTTTGGCTGAAAACTGGAAGATGCATGCTTCCCCAGGGTGATAAAAAGAGTCTTGTTGCTCTTTCACCATTTGTTTTAATTTATCCTAAGAGCAGTTTTTATCCCTTGGTAGTCCTTACTTTGGTTGAGGTAAGGAAAAGCTACAATCAAAAGGTGTTAAACTTATTGATTTGAGGTGGTTATAGAGATTTCTATAGCAGTATGTCATAATGGATTGAGGGATGGCGTTGGAACAAGGATAACTTGTTCTCGCTTCTGTCAAATTGACTAGGTGACCCTGGGCAAGTTATTAGTCTCTTAATGCACAAGGCAATTCTCTAAAATAATATATTGCTAAACTGTATTAGTAGAGGAAGTTTCCTAATCCTCTGAAGTGGCTGGAATTCCCCATATCACAAAATCATAGGTCCTGTATCTATACATATATTGGTTCCTAGAGGATCTTGCCACCAAAAGGAATTAATGTAGGAGAACAAAAGGTTGAAAATGTCTAAAAAGTATTTCCCTACAATCTTGGGTAGGCTCTGTCATGGATAAAGACTTATCTGATCTTAGGATATGAGAATGATGGGTTCTTGCCTAGCGATAGAATGTATCTTATAAGGTTTAGTCAAATTATATTTACCCTGACATTTGTACATACAAAACTGGAGAGAAATGGGGAATTCTTATCTCAGCTGTACATCTCTCATGCCAGATACCACAGAGTAGCAAATACAACTTAGAAGAACATCAGGGAAGATTCAGACCAATAATTGACAACTCAGAAGCATAATAATTATACTTAAAGTTGTGGATGTCTATACACAAGCAGGAAGACTATGAGTAATATACAAGTTGGACAAAAGAAGTTAAATTCAAACTTACAGATGTCACTAAGATTTAGTGATGTATATGACTCATGATAAATATCATGATGGAAGTGCATACATTATTATTTTTTTTGTAATTTTTTTTAAGGGAGGCAATTGGGGTTAAGTGACTTGCCCAGGGTCACACAGCTAGTAACTGTCAGGTGTTTGAGGCTGGATTTGAACTCAGTTCTTCCTGAATCCAAGGCCAGTGCTTTATCCACTGTGCCACCTAGCTGCCCCAACATACATTATTTTTTAAAATGACAGATTAATTAAAATGGTGGTGTAGTAGCCTTGTATATCAGTGATACAAGTAATGCACATAAGAGAGAGAATTTGAACCCAGGGCCTCTAAGTCCAGAACCAGTGTTCTTCGAACTGTGTGATACTATTTCTTATTTTCCTTCCATTTTGTCTCTGGCAGAGAATGACTAGGAGGAATTAGACAAAATAGTTTACAGGTAGTTGAAATAAAAGACAAATGAGAGGATAAGAAAATAATTACTTGTATTCAGTACATTTAAGTCACCAGGTCTGAACCCTGGAAGGACCAGGGTTTTTGTTGAGTGGCCATTAGTGATCTTTGAAATATTGTGGTGAAGAGAAAAAGTGTTCTGGGTTGGAAACATAAAAATACTCTCATTTAAAGAAAGTGTTTTTTCAAGTGGATTCTTTCAACTATTGATATGTGAATTGCACATAGATTTCTGGAAAGATTATGCAACATGTTAAAGGGATGGTTTTTGAGCTTTTAGAAAGAGAAGCAACGATCAGTAAGTGGGTGGTTTAATGAAGAATAGATCATGCCAGACAAACTTCATTTCCTTGGCAGAGTTGTTAGACTTAACAGCTCTGATTTTAGCAAATCATTTGACAAAGTATGTCATGTTTCCCTGGTGGTCAGGATGGGGAGATGTAGACCATAGGATAGTATATATAGCTAGGGGAATTCTGATCTAGTTGAATGAGCAGACTCAAAGAATAGGGTTTAATGGATCAATGTCAACTTGAATAGAAATCTCTGGTGACACATCTTAGCTATCTGTCTTTAATCCTATAAAGTTTGAGATTGTTGCCAATGATTTGCAGAACAGCATACATGCCCTGGCACAGTTTGAATCATATTACCTACTCTCTACCCCCAAATACATGCATATACAAATACACAAGCAATAAACTCCAGTAGCTAGCTATTACCACCATGGTCAAATACAAAATGTCCCAAAAGACTTAGTGCAGTTTTAAGCTATTACGTATTTTTTTCTTTTGATTTTCATTTCCAAATTCTCTCCCTCCCTCTATCCCCATCACCACCCATTGAGAATACAAGAATTATAATACCCATTATACATATCAATTCATGCACAACATATTTCCACATTAACCATGTTCTGAAAACAAGAAAGCAAAGGAAAAAAATAAAGGGAAAATGTGCTGCAATCTACATTCTGAGTCTATCAGTTCTCTTTTTGGAGGTGGCCAGCATTTTACATCATGAGTGTTTTGGAATTTAGGTGGGTCATTGTATTGATCAGAGCAACTAAGTCTTTCACAATTGACTAGATTCTTTACAATATAAGATAATAAATCTTTTTTTAAAAAAAAAGCACTTAAACTTCTGGGACACCCAGAAAATTACTATCTGTGTGACTCTGGGCTAATTCCTTAACTTCTGTATGCCTCAGTTTCTTGAATTATAAAAAAAATTAGGATAATAATAGCACTTATTTCCCAGGGTTGTTGAGTATCAAATAAGTTGATATTTGTAAAAGCTTAGTACATTGCCTGACACATAGCAGGCACTTCATAAATATTTCCTTCCTCCCTTCTTTCATTCTCTTCCCTCCTTCCCTTCTTCCTTCCTTCCTTCCTTCCTTCCTTCCTTCCTTCCTTCCTTCCTTCCTTCCTTCCTTCCTTCCTTCCTTCCTTCCTTCCTTCCTTCCTTCCTTCCTTCCTTCCTTCCTCCCTCCCTCCCTCCTTCCTTCCTTCCTCCTCCAATACCACCTTCTTAAAGAATTCTTTCTTGGTGTCTACCACCACTAGTGCTTGCCCTTTGAGATTACTTTAAATTTACTCTGTATATATCACTTACGCACATAATTATTTGTATGTTGCAGCCCCCATTAGAATATGAGCTTCTTGAGGGCAATGATTATATTATTATTATTATTATTATTATTATTTTGTATATCCATTTTGTAACACAGTGCCTGGCACAGAGTAAGGACGTAATATATTAGTTGATTCACTGGCTAATGGGCTGAAACTAGTAAGATTACATTTAACAGGAATACATGTAAAGTACAAAGCACAAAAAAATCACAGCACAGATATAGGATGGAAGAGTCATGGCAAGACCACAGATGATGTGAAAAAAATGGGTATCTGAGAATTCTTATCCTGGAGAAGTATTGACTATAATCTCAAAGTCAACAGTAGCTAATAGTAGTAGTAGTAGTAGTAGTAGTAGTAGTAGTAGTAGTAGTAGTAGTAGTAGTAGTAGTAGTAGTAAATCTTAGGCTGTGTTCAAATAATAATATCCAGAATAAAAGACTGCTGTTTTCTACCCTGGTCAGTATAGAACTGGAGTACTCACTTATAAACATCCCTCTTTTAGGAAAGACATTGATTAAGTAAAGAGTATATAAAGAAGGTTGACCAGGACAGTGAAGGAACCTGGAAACCATGCCACATGAGAATCAGTTGGAGAAAATGGGGAACTCAGAGACAAAAAGACTTGAACAGGATGTGATAGCCTTCTTCAAGTATTTTAAGGGCTGTCCTGTGGAAGAGAGACTAGATTTGTCTTGCCTGGTCCTAGGAGGAGAATTAAGTGTGATGGTTTGCAGAGAATAAGATTTCAGCTGGATATAAGGGGGAAAAAATTTCCTAAAATTTAGATCTACTTGAAAGTGGAATAGACTACCTTGCAAAGTAATGAGTTCTTTGTATTACTGGAAGATCTCAAGTTGAGGCTGATGGCCAACTGAGGTTTTGTTTTGTTTTTGTTTTCTCCCTGATTTCAACTTATGATTTCATTTATATATTTGCTTCTTCTCTTCATTGTTCACAGTTTCTCAGCAATGATGTCTTCTCTCACTAAAAATTTAGAGTTTTTCCTACTTCTTAGGGTTGACTTTGTAATGAACATTGTATAAAGCCATGACAAAGTAAGAGTACTTTGGTACTCACATGCACCTGTTTTCAGAAAGGAAGGAAGAACTTATTGAAGAATAAATCCAGATTTTTGGAAATTTTTGGGACCTTTTTCAATGTCTTGAGGATGCTACCCCAAGACAACTTGGATTCTTTTGAATTCTGTAAGATGAGGATTTTTTTGAAACAATACACTAATTTTGTGAATATTCTTTTTATTGGTTTTGTTTTTGTTTTTTTTTTTCAGGGCAATGGGGGTTAAGTGACTTGCCCAGGGTCACACAGCTAGTAAGTGTCAAGTGTCTGAGGCTGGATTTGAACTCAGGTACTCCTGAATCCAGGGCCGGTGCTTTATCCACTGTGCCACCTAGCCGCCCCTGTGAATATGCTTTTTAAAAATTATTGATTAGAAACCATCTTATATAAGGGATTCTATTGAAATTTGCAATATGATTATTAATCTTCCTTTCTGTCTCTAAAAAGTACTGCCTGCTAAGTTAAAATGAAATAATATATGTAAAGTGCTTTGCAAAATGTAAAGAGGTATACAAATATGAGGAAGTAGTGTAGTAGTAGTATAGTAGCAATATTAGTATTGTTAAGTATAGACACATTCTTCTAGTTGAGCCAGTCTGATTTCATATGATTTACATCTCAGTCAAATAGAAACTTGATTCCCTACCTTAGAGTTTACTTCTCTCTACAATCCTGACACTGCTGATTGTGTCTTGCAATCAAAACTGAAGTGGTATTGACTCGGAGCACTTTATTTTCTGTTGTTTATCGATGGATTGCAAGCATTTTCTGCCACATCCTTGAAAGAAGCAGATTTTAGCTGGTAAATCTTATGCGAATTCTACCCATGTCATGGACCTTACTGAAGTAACCAGCCATAACATCATAATCAAGGTGGGGGAGGAGGGAGAGAGAAGGGAATAAGAATGTATATTTTGCATACTACTTGCTAGGCACTTTTTACAAATATTATCTCATTTGATCCTCAGCACAACCCATTTTGCAGTTGAGGAAACTGAGATATTGTGCTTCATACTTGAAGAAGACTAAAATGACATTACAATGTCAGGTTCAATGTATAGTGTGTCTGACCGTAGCTAATCAGAGCAAGATGAGCTCGAAAGTATCTGCCACAAGTTGGGCACAAATAGTCATCTTCATTTTACAGCTGAGGAAACTCAGGTAAACAGAATTAAGTGACTAGCCTGTAGTCATAGGGATGGTAAGTGTCTGGGGCCATGTTCAAACTTAGGTATTTGTGACACCAGGGCTAGTGCTCTATGCACTGCACCTCCAGAGAATTGTCAGAGATCCTAAAACAAAATATCTCAAATTCAAAGATAAATTAACACATACTAGGCAATTTTAAGCTTTAATAACTTGAAACTTAACCAATACTTTTGGGGAACCCTGTATTTAGGATTTGTCCCTCTTAAAAGTTGAGGGCAAACTAATTTATAGAGCTCAGGTAAATAGTTATTAATTACATAATACTTACTATGAATGATATTCTGTGCTCCTTGCCCTCTGTGAGCTTACAATCTCCTTAAAGAAGACAGATGAAATATACTTTTTCTTGATGGCCTTTTTTGGTCAATTCCACTTTTGAAAATTATCCACACACATAAATAATATATATACATCTATGTACGTATACTATATATACACATATATGTATTGTGTACAGGCAAATACAAAATATATGCAAGAATATATAAAGGAATTTCATGAGAGAGAGTGATAATGGGGGATAGAAGGGAAGCGAGAAAGGTCTCACGTCAGATGTTGGGCCTGAACTATATAAAGGAGGAAGCTAAGGATTTTGTGAGGTGGAGTTGAGAAGGCAATGAAATTCAGATACGAGGGACCATTTTTGCAAAAATTGGGAAGTTTCAGGTATAATGTTGTAAATAGGGAACAGCTAGAAAGCCAGTTTACTTGAAACAGAGAGTGGATGAGGGTTGAATAGTATAAGATTGGGAAAGTAGGAGGTAGCCATGTTGTAGGAGGATTCAAGTGCCACGTTTGGAATGTCAGTATCTTTTCCCTTTCTGCTATTGTAATGTCTCTACCCACATTCTCTTTTGGAAAGACATTGAGAGGAAAGAGATGTAGTTGAGAAGGATGCTTGTTATTCTAAAGGATAAATGTCAGTACCTCCTTCCTCTTATAGGAGTCTCCCTGTTCACTCTCCAAGACAGAATTTGGCCCTTCAGATTCAAATGCCATTAGCCTTGTAAGATACAAAGCGTTACACGGAATGATTGATGCAGTTTCAGTTGTACTACCTGACATAGCAGAGTTCTCAACATAAGGCCAAATGCAGTCGATCGATAATCATACACTTAGCAGTTGCCACTCTCTTATATCAGTGTGCTTTAATAATCATCACCAAAATACCTCGTACCAGACTCCCTCAGTCCATATTTCTTAAACATTCCTGGAGCTCCAATTGATTTCAATGAAAGCTCTAGGCACCTAAGGTAGCAATGGAGCAGGATATACTGTCTTGCACGATTTATATTTACATGGCTTTTGAGCTAATCAGCAAAAACTCCTTTACCAACATCAGCTCATCAATCTCTGCCACACTCACCAGTAGGCTAAAAGTTTTGCTATTTCTTTCAAAGGCATGAGGAAACTGAGGTAAAATGGTCTTTTCAGTGAAGAGGCAAATAACTTCTGCCTTTTGATTACAAAACATTTGGTAGTGTCTATTCAGGAGTTTGTCTAGCAGAACTGAATTTTTGATGCATGTATACCATTGGAAAGTGCCTCATCCTAAATGGGCCAGATCCTTGATATTTGGGAAAAAAAAAGAAGAAAGAAGAAAGAAAAGTTGTATACTTAAACTCTGTTGAGTATAGAATCTAATGAAAATCTAACCATTGGGTTAGACAGACTACTCAGATAACATGATGTAGAAAGACCACTGGACTTGCAGTCAAGACAGCTTGGTTTGATTTTTGGCTGTAAAACATGCTAGCTGTGTAACTATGGACAATCCAATCCAATTCAACAAGTATTTAAGTCAAGCATCTATTGTTCAAGTCATTGTACTAGGTATACAAAGACGAAACAAAATAAGAAAAAAAAGGATCCCTACCCTCAATGAGCTTACATTCTGCTAAGAGAAATACAACATATAAACAGATTTATCTCTACTTGATAATTTGAACAGGATGGCAAGTCACTTCATTGCCTTGACCCTCAGTTTCTCCATATATAAAGTGAAGGGTTTGGGCTAAGTTATATCTAAGGTTCTTTCCACCCTTAACTCTTCTGATCTATGATTAATAGGATAAATGCCAACTTCCACCATCCTTTTTGTTACATAGATAGAGCCTTTGTACTCTTGTAGCAAGAAGCTGGATACCTGCATAAGAGAGTATGGCAGTCCTTGCTTCATCTCAGATGGGTTGGCACTAGAAATGCTTCCTTAGAGCATACAGTAATTTTAGGAGCCTCCCACAGTGGAACTGACAGCAATGGCAAAAACTGTCAACCCGCCTCCCCCGGTGATGGAAAACTTCTCAAAGGTTTTCCCAGCAGTGCATTAGGCAGCTGTATAAGAACCCACTGTTGTTCATATCAGGAGATTTCACACCTTCCATTAACCAATTCTAAGACAGTAGACCAGTGTCTTTATTTCCCATGCTGTTGAAGTACTTTACATAGACTTTAACCCAGTTATTAAATTGCTTGAATTTGTTAAACGTACAAAAGACCCTACTCCCCGTTGATGGAGTAAAAGTAGATATTTGATTAAGTAGATAGCTAGATGTGAGCTTTTTTTTCCCATCTGGATATGTTAAGGGGTGTTTGAATCTTAGCACTCAGTTCATGCCTTTCCTAAGGGGAGGGGAGAGGGTATTTAACAAGGTTAATAATGACAGAAAAAGGAATTATTTTAACCTGACACTACAAAAGAAAAAGAATCATGCTAGCATTTCATGACAGTTCAAAGACAGATGTCGTTGGCTAAGTGAAAGTCTCATAGACATGGGGTAATATACACCTTATATGCATATGGATTAGTGAAAGCAGACTGTCAAGTCGGTAAGTGTAAGATTGTCAAATATGAGACTTAGCAGCAAAATCATAGAGAACTACTTACTATTGATTCCTTCACTCAAGGGCCCAATCTTGTGTTCTTCACCTAGACAAAAGATCAACTTAGTGATGGGTTAGGGCAGGGCAGGGGGAGGGGAAGAAGAGAGTATGGATGGAACTTGACATAGGGCTTGCATGTGGACAACAGGATTGGTCATGGCTCTTTCTCTTGAGTGTATTCTTGACTTTTATTTGACTTAGATCTTGCCTTTTTGTCCCATTGTGTGTTGACTCCTTAGGCAAAAGTCAGATCCAATTCCATTTTTCTCCTTCCTAATAGAATGGTTTTAAAATTATGATAGCCAAACAAAGTCATGTCCAGAAGAAGGATGGTAAAAATACTGGAGACCATGCTGAAGGAACATCCTTTTGAAGTAGCCAGGGATCTTTAACCTTGAGGAGAGAAGACAAAGGGAACATGGCAGCTGTCTTCAAGTATATGAAGAACTATTTACATGGAAGAGAGATTAGACTCATTCTGCTTGGTATCAAAGGACAGAATTAGTAATAATCGGTGGAGAATTCAGAGGCAGATTTTGATTTACTGTGAGGAAAAACTTCCTAATTATTAGGGGTGTCCCAAAATGGAAATGGTTGTCTCCAGAAGTAGTGAGCTCCTTCAAACTTGAAGTCTTCAAATATAAGTTGGATGACTACTTACTGGGGATATTGTAAAAAATAATTATTGGTTAGGTATAAGTTAAATTAATGACCTATGAGATGTTTTCCAAATCTGAGATTCTATGATTCTAAATGCAATCATTAATTCTAAGCATTGCTATGGAATGTTGGATAATGGTAGCCATACTCTTTGATACATCTATGAAAATTCCTCAATATCAGATCCACGGGATTTACAAAGTTATATAATCCTAGAAAGACCAGAAATCAAAACTAGGACCAGGAGACTTAAACCTTAGATCTTGTTTGGTCATCAACCAGCAGTATAATTGTGGGCAGGTCATTTACATTGTTTGAGACTTGACCTTATCTATAAAATAAAGGGTTGGACTACATGATCTCTAAGTACTCTTCCAGATCTAATATGCTAATGCTTCTCTTTTAGTCTAGTCATCACATTTATATGTGATAGATGACCAAAAGAAGAGTTAGAACTCATCCTAATACTTCTAAGCCAATTTTAATGCCATCCTACCATATCTACCATCTTGCCAACAAACTCTTGCCAATTCATCTCTGTAGGATCCTAATATAATATTTCACAAAGAACTTGAATAACATCTTATAACCATCATATTTTTCCAATTTATCTATAATGGAGTGAAAAATGCTGAAAATCTAATCTAGAGATTTCAAATGTTATTTTGGGGGACCTGGGAATGAGTAAAGAAATAGTATAATCATCAACCCTCCTAATACAGGATAGAAACCAGAGAAGGCGCGTTATAGGATAAGCCAGTGCTAAGGACAATAAGCACTGGATTTCTTGACCATGACATGATCTTCCTAAAAGAAAACATTCTGGACAATATCCATACAATGAAGAATGTGAGTGTCTGGAAGCAGGTGGGTTACCACTTAGAAGAGGGTTTTCAATTGGACTTAACGGGGATGGATAATCAAAGCCCCCAAAAGTGCAGTGATATAGAGGAACAACTCAACAGCATAGAAATGTTTGTCAATGGCAATGAGTCCTTAATCAGAACAAGGGAACAAGCTATGTGGGAAACCCAGAACATCCCAAAACATGTATATAATTATATATAAGCTTCATGGAAAATAAGAAGGAAGAATTAGAGGGTTTGAACTCAATGAAACAAATTTATTCAACATCATTGACCCATTTTAAATTGAAAGATTGGGATAGAAGAGTTTGTATTGTATTTGGAAGATGAGCTATTAGCCTTTTGTATCAAAGATACAAAATGTTCTTGTTCTGAAGTCTAAATCAGAGAATGAAAGCAGCAATAGATAAAATACTTAGGTTAAGTTGGTAAGAAGAAAGGGAAAAAAGGTAAAATAAGATATAGTAATTCATCCAAGGAGAATCATAGCATCTCTGAGTTGGAAAGAATAATCTATGGATCACCAGTCCAAACTATGAATCCACTTTAAAGAACCATAAGTAAGTGGCTACTCAAAGAAAGTATATGAAATTGTTTTTGCAAAGTGGTTTCTCAGCCAGGTCTAGTAATGTTGAGGAGCAACTTACAAAGTGTACAAATAATCAATTAAGGTTTTAGGGTGGGTTGACAACATTTCCTTGGGATTAAAAGTGGATTTGGAGAAATTGCTCTTGATCCTTAAAAGTAAACTAGAATTAACTGAGGATTCGTTGGCAGACACAAACTTTTCCAGAAGAGATCACTCAGGGGTTGAATTGATACTTCTAAGAAAATGAAAAAAAAGTGAGGAAGATAAAGAAATTTCATGGAAGCAATTTCAGTGATCTAACAGTCTGAATAAGCTGGTCCGATGATAGAAAAATCTGAGTCAAAAGGGCCAAATAGATTTAGTTGAAAACAAAAAGTTTTTAATAAATTGACAAATTTTACTAGTATTGATAAAAAGCCTGGCCAAATAGCACATTATCAAGGTAAACCCAGACCTGTACACAAAATAATTAGTCAGTTGTATATCACAACCCTTTTATGACTTGGTTGTTGAGAGTTGCAAAACTCTCATTACTGTGCAGTCAACCCGATGAAGAACTTTCCTGAACTTAACTTGAGTTACACTGGGTAAAACCTTGTAATGATAGCCAATAAGGATAGCTAATATTTATATAACTCTTTAAGGTTTATAATGTACTTTACAAATATTTATTCATATTCATTTATTCCACACAACAGTCCTGGGAGATGAATACTGTTATCATTCCCATTTTACAGATGAAGAAACTGAGGAAGACAGAGGTGAAGTAACTTGCCCAGTATCACATAGCTACAAAGTATAAGAAGCTAGATTTGAACTTAGGGGTTCTGGACTCCAGGTTGAGTGCTCTATCCACTGTACCATTGAGTTGTCTCCAGAACCATAGGCCATTTGCATTCCAAAGAAAAAGACTTTAAAAGAAAAACATAAAGAAAAAGGAGGAGGAGAATTCATTTATATGGCTTTTTAAGGTGGAGAAAGTGTTTTCCTTATATATGAAAGAAACTAGGCATATCACCAAAAGTTTTCAACAAGTGCTTGTTGAGTATCTAAAAACAATCTCTAAAGAGATCCAGAAGATCTTGTTAAGGCCAAATCAGTTCAAACAAACAAAGCAAAGCAAAAGAAAACAAAAAACTCTAACACCAAAACATTCCCCCTGGCATAAAAGGAACCAAGTAAATATTCAACTATATGAGGCAAAAGTGGAGCATCAAGGAAAGTAATCTTAATAAGAATAAATTTAATAATGGATATAAAATCCCATTTTTAAAATAGTATCATTTTATTGGAGGTACCAGGCTTTAGAAATGAAAATAACTGGTAAAGAAAATGTAAATCATACTTATGAACCTTTTATGCCTTTTAATTGCATTTTTTGTGGATTCTGATTCATTAATAGAAAAAAAAAAGAGGAGGGCCATTGGAATTGTTAATCTCCCATTACTATTCAATTAGAGTAGAATTGCTTTTAAAAAATCATAATGTAAAGTGCCAATTTCCATTTTTTTCCAGGAAATGTTTTTATAGGATGATCTTGGTCCTAATGTTCTAATCTATATTGTAAATATGGGATTTTAATGTGGAACTTCAAAGGCACTGATTTCTAATGGTTTATAAACCTCTCTTTCTTTAATAGAAAAAAAGTAAATTGTTATTAAACATGGAAGCTATGGTTAATGTCATAAGAGATGGAAAGTAAGCTAGAATCAAGAAGAAAATGATAAAAAATTATTGTTAAAAGATAAATAGTATTAAAGCAATGACATATATACTATGGTACTCAAGAAACCAGAAGATTTTGTTTTTGTTTTTTGTTTTTGCTGAGTATTACTTTATATTTATCAAAACAATGAGGATGAGAAGACTAGATGAAGAAAAAATATATTGTCCTAACTTTAAAAGAAGATACGGAATGACTATGGAAATTATAGACTTGTGAACCTGACCTCAATATGTTGGTTGCCTGAAGAATTTGAGTATTAGTGGATGTGACTAAAATGGTTTTGTAAAGGATCAATTGTTTGAAAGCACTATTTCCCTTGGACTTTTAGCCCTATGGAAAACAACAGATATCATACTCAGTAACAGTTACTATTAATGAAGATATCATATTCCACTGACATTTTGTTATCAGAAATTGTGTTAACAGATGTAGAAATAATTCCAGCCACTTACTACTATGGAAGGTCAAAGATTATAGGATTTTAACTTGGAGGCATCTTACAATTAGCGCATCTAGTCCAATCCTCTTCATTTTATAGATAAGGGAATGGTCTAGAATGTGTGCCAGAATGTCATAAAAAGGAAGTTAAAGAACAAAAATGTATTTAGATGCAAACTAAAAGTGTTAACATCATCTTAATAATCAATTAATAAATAAACATTTGTGATGCATCTACTATGTGCATGGCACTGTTATAAGTGCTGGATAAGATTAAATTGAATGGGGATTATCCTATATTTGGGTTCCAAAAATTTAATGAAAAAATGGGGTAGGATGGAGAGGAAGAGAGAAATATTCTTGTGAAAAATATTTGAGATTTTAGTGAAGTGAAAGCTCACTATTAGGCAACAATATGTTACAAGAGTTAAAACAAGCTAAAGTAAACTTAATGTATCATCCAGGAAAAAACCACACATATTCAAGAGTCCAAGTGTATTCTCAAATGTAATATCATGTTCAGTTTTAGGTGCTGTGTTTACGGGGGATACTGATCAAATGAACTGTGCCCAGAGAAGGATAATGAGGATCGTGAGGGGACAGGAAATCAGACTATATACAGATTGGCCAAAAAGCTGTAAATGTTTAGGTTGGTGAAGGGTAGACTTAAGGAAGACATGACCTTCAAGGATTTGGATAATTGGATAATAAAGACATTAGAATTTTTATGCTTGACCCTAGAGAACAAAACTGGGAGATTCAGAGACAGTTCAGCTTGGTATAAGGGGATAACTTGCTAACAGTTAAAATGGTCTTCTGATATATTGGTTTTACATTGCTGGAAATTTTGTAGTGAAGACTGGATGATCACTTGTTGTGGATGGTGCAGAGGGGCTTCCAGTTAAAGTATATTTGGACTTGACAGCCTGAGAATCCTCATAGCTCTGATATTCTGGGATTCTGAGGAGTGACATTCTATCTCAAGGAAGAGGAAAGGATTGAAGGCTTTAGTATTTGGGTTCCAAGAAGTTTGTTTGACTCATCAGTTTCATTTACTGGCTTCCTACATACAGTCTTCTGTTTCACATTTGAACTTTTTATTCTTGGTGAGAAACCATATAGAATAGTGGATAGCAAGCTGTCTTTAAAGCCAAGAAGACTTGGGTTTAAGACCCACTTCTAACTTTGGGCAAATCACAACCCCTAGACACTCACTCTACCCAGCATTCTAGACTACAAGTTGCAGAAAGGGTGCTTGACCTGGGGTGTTCCTTAAAACAAAACAAAACAAAAAAACCCAAGTCTAACCCTTAGTTGCAAGGTCTTCCATACTCTTCCTCCCTCTCCCTACTTTAACCACATGGGTTCTCTACCTTTCTATAGTATACTTTCTCACCACGTTAGAATGTAACCTCCTTGTGGGTAGGGGTTGTTTTGTTCTTGGTAAATGTATTCCCAGGTGCTTAATAAATGCTTGTTGATTTATTGATCAATTTCTGCTTTTGATTCAATTATCCAGGACTGTAAAGTTAGCAATAGTGCCCTATTTCCTCTGGATTGGGTATCCTTCTCTCTCTCTCTCTCTCTCTCTCTCTCTCTCTCTCTCTCTCTCTCTCTCTCTCTCTCTCTTTTCCCTTTGGCAATTTGATCAAGTCTATGGATCCCTTCTCAGAGCAACATTTTCAAATGATAAAACAAAAAAAATACATAGAGTTACAAAGAGACTCAGCAATATTGAAATAAAGTCATCAAGTATTATTTAAAAATAGATTAACAAACCCTAGGTTAAGGAACTCTGCTCTAAAACCTCTCTCTGGTGTCTTGGCATTATAGGAATTTGTCCAGCATGATTTGTGGAGGCCACCTGCCCCCCCCCCAATAGGAGCAGAGTATTTTTTGTGCCATACATCAGATCAGTCCTTACAATATTTCTTCCAAGTAGATCATTAATCTTCTCCACCTCCCAGATTAGGAAATTTTAGCAGATCTCAATAGGCATAGTTATAACCAGGGAATAATAAATGGAGCTTTGCCTCAGGGCACCAAAATTTGGAGGGCTTTAACAGCACTTCAGCATCATAGAAGCAACTAGTTTAGTACCTAGTTAGAGAGTTTATCACTTAGTTATCAAATAATACACAGATCATTTCCCACCCCACCCCACCAGGGTGGAGACTGGAGTGTCTCCCCCCATACTACCTTATGTAGCTGGGTACCCCTCCCAAATAATTTTGCATTTAAAAAGCTTATTTGTGTAGACATTTTGCAGGAGCTTGTACTGGTTGCCCAAATTGCTAGTTAGGGCTCTGAAAGCAAGGTACAAGTACTGAACCAAGCAGATTTAGAACTCAGATTCTTTGCCTAACAGCACCATTAAAGTTGGGGTAGAGAGAGAATGAAAGGATCCAAAATAAGACCAATATTAAGTGTTCCAGTCAACCAAAATGGAATAAGAATTTTTTTAAAATGAAGTCCTAAAATCCACTTTCTTGTCCCTTGCCTCATTTTCCTGACCAAAATACATCCAGAGAAGCTATTTTTACCCTGCTCCTGACCCAGCGAAACCTTTGAAGTTCTGCAAATCTTACCAGATTTAGATCCCATTTGTGTTTTCTCTGCAGCCTCTTGTTTCTGGGAAGAAGAGGCAGACAGACAGGATTGTGTTTAGCTGGCTAGTCATTTCTGTTCTATCACGTTTGCTTTCAAGTGCCCTAAAGAACACCTCAACCACCCCATCAGGGAAGGAAAATTTTACATGATGGAAAATCCAAAAGAGAAATCCCTGCATAAAGTAAGTAGGGAACTCCATTTCTCTGTTCTCTCTATCAGATATTAAGATTTTATTATGAAGGGGTCACATTTTTGGCTGAGCAAGCTGAAAGTTGCCCCAGTTGAACAAGAATTTCCAGAAGCTGTCTTGAAAATATTTAGACACCTGTTCCCTCAAATGTAAATGATGCTGTGACCATCTATGAAAATAGACACTCAATGTGGTAAACCAATGATATGATGAAACGATGGACTCTCCGTGCTGGTCATTACTGCACACAGTGAACAAGGGAAGGACAGACTAAGAAGCAGAAACCTGACTAGACAATGCTCACTTAGGACATAATGAGATGTACTTACTTCTCTGCAAATTCATTCTGAAATCCTTCCAGCTCTAAGATTGTAAGTTCTTTGTCTTAATGTTAACCAGCCAGTTAGTCAATCAATCAATCAGCATTTATTAAATATGTACCATATGCCAGACACTGTTCTAGATACTAGGGATATAGAGACAAAAATGAAATAGTCCTGTCCTCAATGAACTTACATTCTATCATAGTTTCATAAATAAATGTATATACAAGATATACAAAATATGTATAAGGCAAAATCAGGATGGAATCATTTAAGTAACACTGAGTTTGAAAAGGAGGGAAGGAAAGGACAATACCTAGGGGAATAGTTTAAATAATGTTTTTTGCTTACTTATGTCACTAAAACTTGACTAGATCTATGATTTGACTGGTGTGAGTTCCCCTTCCATTACTGTAGAATGCAAACTCTATATGTCTTCACATCCCATGTGATTCTCATCTATGCTTTTCAATACACGTTCCATGGAGGATTTAACCAATGCTCTGGAAGCCTTCCTTCTTGACTCTGTTGTCATTTTTATTGTTGCTTAGTATCTTGGGATTGCCAATATACTATGTGGGCTCGTGGCTTGATTTCTCTTTCTCACTATGACTGGTGCACCTCCTTTTCCATACAGTTTCTAATATACTTTGTTTTATCATCAGAAATACCAAAAGAGAACTCTGTTCTGCCAGATGCAACACAGAATGAACTGAGAGTCAGACCTGGGCTCTATTTCTGGCTCTACCAACTGACTTCTGGGTGACCTCAGCCACTTCCCCTCCCTTAGCCTAGGGGTTCCCCTTTGTAAAGAGAAGGATTAGAATAATCTTTTCACCATATATTGCACTCATCATCCCTAAGGTTTTGATGGAATCATAGAAGCTCAGGATCTCAGAGCTGGAAAGGATCTCTCTGACCATCTACTTGAAAAATAAATGACTTTCTGGTATATGTGACAAGTGTCAAGCAGCCTAGACCTTCTGGGGGGGTGTCTCCTACTACCTCCCATTTCACTTTTGGATCACTCTATTAGGAACTTTTCCTTCCCTCAAGCCAAATGCACACACATCATTCCTGGTACAGCCTTCTAGGGCCAAGCAGAACAAGCCTAATCCTTCTTCCATATGACAGCCTTCAGGTAATTGAAGGCAGCTCTCATGTCCTCTCTACTCTACGCTAAATATCTCTAGTTCCTCCAGCCAATCTTCATATAGCCTTTCACCATAGTTATTGCTCCTTTGGACTTTCTCCCATTTCTCAATGTCCTTCCTAAACTATGGTGCCAGGAACTGAACCAGATACTCTGGAAGTGATCTGACCAGGGTAGATTACAGCAGAGCTAGCATCTCCTTATTCCTGGAAGCTGCGCCTCTCTTAATGGAGTCTAAAATCCTGTGAGCATCTTGGGCTGCCATATCACACCGTTGACACATAATGGGCTTGCAGTCCACTAAAACCCTCAGACCTTTTTCAGAATTAAATAGCTGTCCATTTGCTTATGGAAACAAGTGTCCACAAGTGTTTGGTAGGTTTTATAATATTTATTTAGGAGCTGTGTGGAAGGTTACCCCTTTTTATGTAATGGTAATAAATGATTTGTGGAGAACATTAAAGATCTTGTCATTACCTTTCACTCTGCAAAGAAACTTTGGGTAAATGTTTTCCTGGTCTCATCTAAAATACTGGTGGAAGACATTTTTGGACAATGAAAGTATGATGCTGTGTAGTATAATAAAAAGACATCCCCTCTATCTTGGAGTTAGACTTAGGTTTATGTCCACCTTACACTGCCATTAACTAAACGTTTAGCTAGGAGTAAGTAAGTTAATGAGTCTAAGCTTGATTTCTCATCCGCAAATTAGGGAGAATCATGCCTAGATCAGATGAGGTAGCTAGATTTAGTGGTTCTTGCTTTTTAGGGGAGGTTGAGGCTGGTGGACTGCTCAAACTTGGGAGTTCTGAGCTGCTTGAAGCTAAAACTATGAATATGTCAGTTAAAGAGTCTATTTGCGGGGGCGGCTAGGTGGCGCAGTGGATAAAGCACCGGCCCTGGATTCAGAAGTTCCTGAGTTCGGATTCGGCCTCAGACACTTGATACTTACTGGCTGTGTGACCCTGGGCAAGTCACTTAACCCCCATTGCCCCGCCAAAAAAAAAAAAAAAAAGAGTCTATTTGCTTCTTCATCTGTGAAACAGGGAGAAAGATGTTTATCCTGACTATCTCACATATTGATAAAATCAAATGAGGTGGCTGAACCTTGTGAATAGTGGGAGGGATAAGAAAAAAAAAACATTTATTAAGAGCCTGCTATGTGCTAGGCACTGTGCCAAGTGTTTTACAAATATAATCTCATTTCATCCTCACAACAACCCTGTGAAGTAGGTGTTTTTCTTTCCCCCCTTTTTTTTTGGTAGGGCAGTGGGGGTTAAGTGACTTGTCCAAGGTCACACAGCTAGTAAATGTCAAGTGTCTGAGGCCATATTTGAACTCAGGTCCTCCTGAATCTAGGGCCAGTGCTTTATCCACTGTGCCACCTAGCTGCCCCAGTATGTGCTTTTATTATCCTCATTTTACTGTTGAGGAAACTGAGGCAAACAGAAGTTAAGTGCTTTATCCAAGGTCACATAGCTAGGAAGTGTCTAAGGTTCCATTTGAACTTAGATTTTCTTAACTCCATGCCTAGAACTATATCCATGGCACCACCTAGGTGCCGAAAGGATCTAGCAGTCCTTGCTACTTGGAAAGACTGTGGCTTGACATGCTGACCTTCAGTAAAACTAAAGCCCATCAAGTGTCAGCATTAAGTCTGGGATCAATATGGTGAGCCCCTGGGAATAGAGGGTCACTGGATTGCCTAAGGAGGGATTAACATGCCCAGGTCTGAAACAGAGTAGATCAAAGCTTTCATGCCAGTCAGACCTGAGATCTTTCTTGTGAGTGACTCCTGTATGTCCAGCCCAGGCAAGATAGAGAGACCCCATTTCAAAACAAAATAAATGAAACCAGAAAGATCAAATGAGGTAAAAATAATGAAAGAATTAGGAAAACTGTATAGCCCTATGTAGATATAAGGCATTATTCTTCAATACATTGATGGATCAATGTTCTCATCAATGTGAGTACTCTAGTCCATGGTACATATTTTTTTTTTCTTAAAGCACTACCAGTTTAATCCAATTGTCTCCCTGACTACACAGAAGTCCAGACATGATGTAAATAACACACCCTTTCCAAGAATAAATGCACTATTCACAGACCTTTTTTTTTAAGTGAAAATACACCCCTTAGAGTCAAAAGCTGCCCAAATATTCAATGAATTTACACAACCATGGTACATATTTTTGAATACTTTATTTCATTTTATTTTTTCAAGTAATAAACATTTTTATTTATAGTTTTGGGTTACAATTTTTAACCCTCCTCTCCCTCACCTCCCCCCTTCCTGAGGTGGTAAGTAATCAGATATAGGTTATACATGTACGATTATGTAAAACATTACCATATTAGTCATTTTATATAAGAAAATGAATGAAAGAAAAAATAAAAGAAAGTGAAAATAGCATGCTTCTGTCTGTGCTCAATAAATATTAGTTCTTTCTTTGGAGGTGGATAGTATGTTTCATTGATAGTCCTTTGGGATTGTCTTGGGTCATTGTATTGTTGAGAATAGTTAAAGACTTTCACAGTTCTTCATCAAACAATATTGCTGTCTCTGTGCACGATGTTCTCTTAGTTCTGCTTTCTTCACTATACATCAGTTCATACAAGTCTTTCCAGGACTTTCTGAAATCTTCCTGTTTGTCATTTTTTATAGCACAATAATATTTCATCACCATCATATACCATAGCTTATTTAGTCATTCCCCAATTAATGGCTATACCTTTGATTTCCAATTCTTAGCCACCACAAGAAGAGCTGCTATAAATATTTTTGCATGGTACATATTTTTTAAAAAAATATCCATTCACACCTCATCCTGTGCAGTTCTCATCCATGCCCTCCCATAAATCTTTGATAGAGGAATTGCTCACCAGCTGATGGTTGTCTTTTAGGTCCTTTGACATTCTGTAGGTAGCAGTACAGTACTCAGACTATCCGACAGTGGCACAGAGTCCTGGGCCTGGAGTCAGGAAGACTCCTCTTCATGAGACATAGCCAGCCTCAGACAATTCTTAGCTGTGTAACCTTGTGCAAGTCATTGAACCCTGTTTGCCTTAGTTTTTCATCTGCAAAATGAGTGGGAGAAAAAATTGGCAAACTACTCTGTCATTTTTGTTGTTGAATTATTTCAGTTTTGTCTGACACTTTCTTGGCAAAGATACTGGAATGGTTTACCGTTTCCTTCTCTAGCTCATTTCACAGATGAGGAAACTGAGGCAAAAAGGGTTAAGTGACTTCCCCAGGGTTACAAAGCTAGTAAGTATCTGAGGTCAGATTTGACCTGAGGAAGATGAATCTTCTTGAATCCAGGCCTGGAGTCACTTAACCCTGTTTGCCTTAAACATTGGGGGCCGTCTACAGTTGTCCTGATAACATATCTTGCCACTGGACCCAGATGGTTCCTGAAGAGAAAGTGAGGCTGGTGACTTTTCACAGCCCTTCCTCACTTAAATCCAATCTAGCGCAAGTCATCATATCACCCTGATGTCATGGTTCTCTTCAAGAATGAAGGACAAACAGCAACAATAACCTCCCAGATGACTGTGTGCATTTCTTTGCATTGTCAACTTCATTGTCTTTGCACGTTCTCTGTTTTTGGAATTCTCTGCTTGTGTCATATGGTTAAGTGTATAGTTAAGTGTCCCCAGCTCCTTTCACCACATAGCTCATGCCTCCTCACACATGAGACTTTTCCAGATCCCAACATTGTTTCTTCTCCTTTTTTATATTTATTTTATAATAATTTTGCATTTGTTAATTTGTGTACAGATTGTTTTCCTCAAATTTCTTTTTGCCTCGATTAGGGACTGCTGCATTTTTTTTTGTCTTCACATCTCCCAGGATCTTGTACAGTGAATAGCCAAGAGGGGCATGTTGAATTGAGCTAAATGAGATTCATTCAATGAATTAATAGCAAGCATTTATTAAGCACCTACCATATACTAAGCATTATGCTAGGTTTTAGGAATTCAAAGGCAAAAGCGAAGCAATCCCTGCCTTAAAAAGAAATGATGATTTATTGAAAGAGATTATAGATAGATAGATAGATAGATAGATAGATAGATAGATAGATAGATAGATAGATAGATGGATGGATGGATGGTTGGACGGACGGACAGATAACATATATAAGGTGATGTGTTGGGGATGGGAAGGAACTAGCTGCTGTGGGGATCCAGAAGTTTACATGGAGAAGATGACATTTCAATTGAGTCTTGAAATAAACAAGGACTTTCAAGAGGCAGAAGTGGGGAGTGAGTGTTTTTCAGGATAGCCAGTACAAAGGCATGGAGATGGGAAATGTGGTGTTGTGTATGAGGAACTGTATAAGTACAGTTTGACTGAACTATAAGGCATGTAAAGGAGAATAATCTGTAATAAAACTAGAAAGGTAGGTTGGGGCCAGGCTTCAAAGGTCTTTTGTTTTGTTTTGTTTTGTTTTAGTGAGGCAATTGGGGTTAAGTGACTTGTCCAGGGTTATACAGCTAGTAAGTGTTAAGTGTCTGAGGCCGGATTTGAACTCAGGTCCTCCTGAATCCAGGGCTGGTGGCTTATCCACTGTGCCACCTTGCTGCCCCCATGCTTCAAAGGTCTTTAAATGTCAAATAGGAATTTTTGTTTTCTTCTAGCGGTATCAGGGATGTGCTGGAGTTTATTTAGTTGGAGAAGTGGCATGGTCAGACTTGTGCTTTAAGGAAACCACTTCAGCAGTATAGACTAGAGGATGGAACTATGAAGAAACTATAAACTTTAAAGTACTGTATAAAGTCAAGTTAAAATAAATTTAGATTAGAGGCCACTTCCCAGATGCTCAGAAAAAAGTTTAACTACATTAGAATCTTTCTTCTATCACCCACACTATCATCAATAACTTGGATTTTCTCCCTACATAATTCTGCAGCTGAAAATGTTCATTCCCCAAAGATACAGGGTCATGCATTTCATTGATCCTGCTACAAATCCTATTTCTAAGCAGGAGTTCCACGAAGGTAAGACAATTTTTCTAATTATACAAAGGACTGAGAGGTTCTGCATAGCTACTCTTCCCATGAAGAACCCTGTCTGTGCAGCTCTCAGTTGAGTATGCCTGCTCATAGAAAGCCTAGGTGGTGGTGTAGTAGATGTAACAGCCTATAGTTAAGTGGCATTCTTGGGCTGGTTTCCCAGGAGTCATTGCAAATAGTGCAAGGACATAATGCCTTTCTCTTCACATTTTCCAACACAGGAAGTAGGGAAATAATAGGATCATGAATTTAGAACTGGAAAGGATCTCAGAGGTAATCTAGTCAGAGATTTAGAACTGTCAGGGGCCTAAAAAGAATTGGAAGATCAACTGTCTTAGGTTTTCCATGTCAGAGTTCTCTTATATGAGGTTAGATAATTGAAAATTGACTAGGTTTGTGTCACTTACCCCTGGTCCATGGTTCCTAGTACCTGACTGTTTTTTTACTAAATGCTAATTAATTGGTTATATTAAAATATGTATATCAAATATAACTAAGTAAAGTTCTGTAAAGTTTGACTTAGGTTTCCTGTTTATTCTTCTACTCTAAATAAGTAATATCTTATATTTTGGGGGAAATTATTTTCTCTACTGTTTTTGTTGTTGTTGTTTTTAATCTCATCCCAGCACATAGGGAGGTGCTATGTATACAAAAATCAAATGCTTTCTGGAAGAGTCTTCACAACAGCATTAAATAAAATTCCTTAACAGCAAAATTCACCAATTTGCTTTTTTCATACAATCCAGAAAACTCAGGCCATGACTGAGAGGCTGCAAGCCAATGGAAACATTCAAGTATTGTTCTAGATCAAAGGAAAATTAGCTACATGTGTGTATCTTCAAAGCTGGCCAAGTTTGTACCAGCCTAACTTCTTCATTTCATGTGTCATCCTTCATTCCAAAACTGAAATGGACCGCAGGGCATACCAGCCTGGAGCTTCCCCATTGCCTTTGGGCTTTTGACTAAAAGCAGTCAGCTGCCAGTTTGGGAAAAGAAGTGAAATTGGCCTAGTGAATCAAATCTCAGACTGTGCATCAGGACATATAGGTTATTTTCCAGATGCTATCACTGCCTTGCTGTGTGTTGCTGGGTATGCAGGTTTACCTCTCTGTGGTTCACTTTTTCCATTAGCCAATGAGTGAACCATTTGTGAAAGAAGAATCTGCTTTTCTGTGCTCAAATGAAGAGTGACAAGTAAGTGCGATGTTATAATACTCATTTTCCCTTTACACGTAGGAGGAGTCTAAGCACATGGCCCACCTTGAGCAAAAATTGTGTTGGAGGAGAAGTTTGCAAAGACTCTAATACCTTAAGGGAATATTCAGCTCTCAAATGACTGGTAACTCATCTCTACTAAGGTAGCTTTAGGTATTTCCATGCTTAAAAAATTCCCAGGAATATTTTCTTTTAAAATAATAATAAAACTAAATGATTTTTAAAAATCAGAGATCATAGTGTCATAGATTTGGAGTTAGAAGTGACCTGTGATACCAACTTGTCTGACCCTATCACTTTACAGATGAGGAAGTAGGGGCCAGAAGGAAAAAAAAAGCCAAATAACCTTGCCAAAGGTCACAGAGGCAATGACACGAGGGGTGGGGAGTCCAGTAGGGACTAGACCTGTGATTTCACTGGAAAAGGAAACTCCTGGGTAAGGAAATTCCATCTGTCCCTGCAGGTTGGAACTTCCTCTGTAGTGTGGTTTTTTTGTTTTTGTTTTTGTTTTTTTAGTCTTCTAGAGTTGCAGTGAAAGCTTGGCATTTTATAGATAGCACTGAGAGATAGAGTAACTTGCTCAAGGACACACAACTAGTATGTCTCAGAGGCAGAGCTTGAACCCAGGTCTCCTTGGTTCTTTGTCCACTACACCAAGGAACCTTAGCAGAGCCAGTACTCAGCTCCAGAAGCTCTCACTCCAGATGTTGTACTCTTTCTATTTAGTCACATTGTCTTCAAAGACTGAAAGGACTATCTCTCTAGTGATGCAGAGCAAGGTGACCAAAGGGATAAAAACCTTGGGGACCATATCATACACTGCTAGATTGGTGGCATTGGTTAATCTGAAGAACAGAAGATTCTAATGATAGAAAAAGAAGTGAATTTACAATAGCTACCTTCAAGTATTTGAAAGGTTATATGGAAGAGGGATTAGGCTTTTTCTGCTTCGTCCTGGGGGGGGGCGGTCAGTCCAGAGAGAAACAGACAGAAATTACTTGGAGGTGGGGGTTGGAGGTAGCATATTAAATTTTTTTAAAGACCTAATAATTAGAACTAGCCAAAATTAGAATATATTTTCTTGCCTTGTGAGGTAGTAAGTGTTTCATCTTTGGAGATGTTTCAGAAGAGGTTGAATGGCTACTGGTGTAGGATATTATAGACAGCATTCACTATTTGGGTAAAGGTTGAATGAACATGGCCATATCTGTGACTCCCTTATATAATGCCATTGTATCATTCAAGTCAATTCGACAGTTTTTCTTTAGTTTTTGCTAAGGGATATTTACTATGAAGGTAAATTAAGAACAGAAATTACAAAGCATTTCCCCCAAATTCCTAGAGGCACACTTTATACCACCTGGATCCCTGGGGAGAGTAGGCTAAAACTCAGAACAGCTTCCATGTAGAATTCACCTCACCAAATTCAGCTCCAAATGTGACATAATGAGCAAAGTGATGAGACCACATCAGTGCTCCTAATGGGCTAGGTCAATCAGGTTTCTTCTCTTCAGGAGTCTCAGCTACTGCTTTACTTACACTCAGCTTCCCACAAATTCTGGCATGGACTCCAGTTCCCAGACTTCTGGCAATCCCCATTCCAACTTTTCAAAGCTAACAATGTCATAGCTATCTTCAATATTCTTTCCCTCAAAAGCAAAAAGAATAGACACAAGAGAGACAGGAACAATAGCAGGGTTATACACTCATGGGCCATATGGAAGCAGCCCTGGTGGGCCCACTGGGGCCTTACAACAGTCTTTACCTCCTCACTTGAATACACACAGACAATAAAGAACCAACAATTATTTATTAAGTACCTACTACATGCAAGGTAAGAAGCACTATGGGGTACTAGATAGAGAACTGTCCTGGATCTCCAGAAGAATTGGATTTAAATTCTGCCTTTGAAAGAATGGCTCTGTGATCACATCCAAGTGATTTCTCAAGGCCCTCAGAAACTTTCTAAAACTCTAGATTAGAGATGAGTTGCCTATCTGCAGCAGTGCAGGAAGTTTCTGCATATAAAGGTCTCAAAAACAATCAGCCATAGGTCTGGATAAATGGCCCAGGATTAAGCTTTGTGTATATGGAGACTAAAAATGACTTAAATTGTCCTCAAGGACCACACGGACTAGTAAGCAAATGGTACATATGCACAGATAACTCATGATAACACATACTAGAAAATGTTTAATTAGGCAGGAGATAGCAAACAATATTGTCTGAGGGATTCAAGGAAAAAGGAGTCCTTTCTAGTTGGGGATCATGGAAGATGTGGTTTCAATTAATGAAGCTTCAAGTCAGTCAAGGGACTGTGCTAAAGGCATGGAAAAGATGCTCAAAAGTGTAGGGGCAGGAGAGGGCAATGTGAGATTGGGGAATAATGAATAGTTCAGTTTTCCTAGAGCAAACATTGCATAAAGAGTGGTACCAAGGAATAAATGTGGTGCCATATGGTGGAAAACCTTGAATGCTAAGCTAAGAACCTTTTACTTTATCCCATAGGCAATTGGAATCTACTGTAGTTTTTTTTTTTTAAGCAGAGAAGTTATATGATCAGTTATGTGTATTAGGAAGATTGCTTTGGCAATAGTGTAAAGGATGGATTGGAGATCAGGAAGCCTTGAAGGTAACAGCCCAATTAGAAAGTTATTACAATTGTACAGGTGAGAGGAAATGAGTGCATGAATTAAGAAGTGAGACCATTAGATGTTAGAGGTATTTGGGTGCCAGGAATGAGAGGACTTAGCAACTGATTAGTAGTGGGGAAGGAGGGGGAGAGGATAGTTAAGCATAATGCAGGGATTTGGGGATTTGGATGACAGAAAAAATCATTGGTACCACCAATAGAAATAAGGGCATTGGACAGAAACATGAGTTTTGGAAGGAAGAAGATACATTTCATTCTGAGTATATAGAGTTTGATATGTCAGTGTCAGAATAATATGTCCAGCAGGCAGATGAAAATGAAAGACTGGAGCCCAACGTAGTGTTTGTGGTTAGAGATATGGATTTGGGAGTCATCTGCAGAGAGATGATAGAAGCAACAAGAGTGGATAAGTTCATCCAAGGGAGAGAATGTAGAAAGAGAAAAAGGGCTAAAAACAGAATACCTTGGGGAAATGTTCCCACCTGAGGCATGGGAGGAAGAAATGCACCCAGTGAAGAGAAAAAAGAGAATGAGTGGTCAGAGAGGTAGGAAGAGACAGTATCAATAAGGATATTGTCAAGGGTGTAAAATGTTACTGAGAGGTCAAGCAAGTTAAGTTGGGAATTCTCTAAGTTTTAAGCACTGTGTGTGACAACATGTTAGGGAGAGGGCTCTGGAGGGCAGAGTAGGGGAGGAGAAATTGTGATACCTCATTGTGGTACCTCCTATATCACTCATTAATAGCTGTAACCTATGCTTCCAACTCATAAAGCTGATGAATGACGTGAGTGTGAATAGAGAGTCACCTGTGTGCCTCTTTGGTCAGAGGTTATCTCAGGGCTGGAAAAGACCTTTCTTTGGGGTTTGCTACCCTTCATTCAGAAATGCTCATGAAGCAAATTCCATGGGGAAGATATAACTTTGATGTTCAGGAATTTCTTTTTTCTTCTCTTTTATCTATTGGCCAGGCTGTTCAGCTGTGTTTCTAGTTGACAGCAAAGCTTCACCATCTCCAAATTCTGATCATGCCTGAATCCCAGCATACATATGGTCTAGATCCTTGAAAAAAGGTACTGTGGGCTGTGTATATGGGAGTGGGGGAGATGTATGCAGAGTAGAGGGAGAGTAATGTAGTTTGTCTTCTCAACACTATGATAAGGGAATGCAGGTGACCTGCATTTGGATGGGGTATAGGGGAAAGAATAGAACTGAATCTTTTCACTAATTGTCATTCTCACTCTGGGTACAGAAATTAGTCAGGGGCTTTAGAACCAACTTTTATTACCCTCCTGGTTTTGTGTCTGTTTGACCAGTAAATGGGGGGTTGAGGGAGGAAACAAGCATTTATTAAAAACTTACTATGTACCAGGCACTGTGCTCCAATATTTACAAATATTATCTTATTTGATCCTCACAACAACCTTGGGAAGTAACTACTGTTATTAACCCCACGATACAGCTGAGAATACTGAGATAAATAGGAGTTAAGCAACTTTTCCAGAATTATACAGCTAGTAAGTGTCTGAGGTCAGATTTGAACTCAGGTCTTCTGGGCTGCAAACTTAGAGCTCTACCCACTGTACCACTTAGTTGCTTAGTTGTATATAATATTGTGAGTATTATATATAGTTATAAATAAAAGCTCTCAATTAATCAATCAGTAAGCTTCTATTAAGTGTCTACTGTCTGCCAGGCACTATGCTTAGTATTGGTAATACAAGGGTTGTTCCTCCTTCGTTTTCTAAGAGGACCAATGATATCACAGGGTGATGTCTTGACTTGTGTGCGAGTTAGATGTAGGTGAGGCAGAGCTGCACAAGTTATCAGCCTCGATCTCTCTTCCAGAGTCATCAAAGTCTAGTGTCAAGACAAAAGCCCAAATGACAGGCAATGGCCTGGGATGCAGTGGATGACTTTTGCATCTCTAATATCTGACCAAGCCCTAAGTGCTGCACAGTGCTTCAGCTTCCTTCATGGTCATTGAAACAAATTGTCCTCATTTGTCCATTCCATGAAAGTCTTCCCATGAGGTAAACATCTCCTAACTCAAACCCTAACAAGTCTGAGGCCTGTTGGTTATTTTTTTATCAGGTTTAGCCCATCTGCTGAGATGGTTTTACCAAAGTGTGGCTGCTGCCCATCCTACAGCTTCTGGGAGACACAGGTGAGAACTGGGTAATAGGAGAATACCAAAGGCGGATGAGCAGCCCTGAAAAGCCCTCATTCAAGAGGTGCTAGTCCTCTCTGAACATTCCCTACACTGCCAATACAAGCATGAAAGTAAAAAATTGATACCTTCAAGGAGCATACATGCTAACATCTGTAGATAATCATTTCTTCCTCAATTTTTTCTCTGTTATGTAGGAGTCATCACCATTCATCTTAACCTATGTCTTGCCATTGGAGTCCAATGATTCTGGAGGAAAGAGTGAGGCTGATGGCCTTGCATAACTCTGCCTCACTTTAATCCAATTCACTTGCAAGTCAAAACATAACCTTGCCATCTTTAGTCATCTTTGAGAACAAAGGATGAACAACATTTCTGTTATACAGTTTCTATCCAGAAAAAGTAATTTTTTTAGATAATGGATTTTCCTTTCCTATGAAGGCCTCAAACACATTGGTTAGATCCTATATAGAGGATTTCTGGACAGACATAATCATCAGGGAGTAGTTGGGGATGGTTCAAAGATATAGCAGACTGTTTCAGTAAGATCATTGATGAGCATATCTCCCTTGTGGACTGATCATTTCAAGCTCTAAGTATATGCTTATTCTGTTAATGATATTCAAACAGGAGATAAAAATGTCTCTGTGGAGAGTTATAAAAGCTTAGGATACATGAATTAAAAAAAATATAGCCCCTGTGTATACCCTTTGAGCCAGCAATACCACTATTAGGTCTTTTTCCTAAAGAGATCATAAAAAAGGGAAAAGGACCCACATGTACAAAAATATTTATAGCTGCTCTTTTTTATGGTGGCAAGGAATTAGAAATTGAGGGGATGCCTATCAATTGGGGAATGGCTGAACAAATTGTGGTGTATAAATGTAATGGAATACTATTGTGCTATAAGAAACGATGAGTAGGCAGATTTCAGAGAAACCTGGAAGGACTTACATGAACTGATGCTGAGTGAGATGAGCAGGACCAGGAGAACATTGTACACAGTATCAGCAACATTGTGTGTTGATCAACTGTGATAGACTTGACTCTCATCAGCAATGCAATAGTCCAAGATAGTTCCAAAAGACTCATGATGGAAAATGCTCT